>NC_092144.1:61798579-62525454 GCF_043159975.1 Macaca nemestrina | reverse complement strand
TCACAAACCTTACATTTGTATGGTTTCTCTCCAGTATGAATTCTCCTATGTCTTTCAAGATGTGATTTGCGACTGAAAACTTTGTCACATTCTTCACATTTGTAAGGTTTCTCTCCAGTATGAAGTCTATGATGACGTGTAAGGTTTGATTGTTGATTAAAAACCTTGCCACATTCATTACACTTGTAAGGTTTCTCTCCAGTATGAATTGCCTTGTGAACTAAGAGGCCTGAATTCTGCCTGAAGGTCTTGCCACACTCATTACACTTGTAAGGTTTCTCACCAGTGTGACATTTATGATGGCATGCAAGGTATCGCTTCTGATGAAAGACCTTGCCACATACATCACACTTATATTGTTTGTCTCCTAAATGGATTATCTGATGTTTTTTAAAGAGTGAGCTATGATTAAAGGCTTTGCCACTCTCATTACATTGGAAAGATTTTTCTCTCATGTGTATTTCCTGTTTTTCTATGAGTAATGAAGAATGAAGGAAATTCTTCCCATACTTATTAGAAATATGGGTTTTGGGCCTACAGGAAATTCTTTGGGATGCTGAAACTGAGAAAGCATCATTGATAGGCTTCTCAACTTGATTGCCAATTTTCCCTTCAGGCTGAAATATGTGCAGTTCAGGCAGATGAGAATGAAAGCTTGATCTAAGCTGATCTTTAATAGGCTTATTTCCAGCAAGTCTTTGATCATATTGGTCTGTACTACTCATCAACATTTTTATTTTTGGCATTGGTGCTTCATGGCCATTTGTTTCATTTTCTTGCCACTGAAACACAAAGTCATGAATATCTTTCCCAATTTCCTGGAAGCAAACATCTCCAATGTGATGACTTGCTTGTCTTTGCAATGTTCCTGTGTGGATCACTTCTGTATTGCCTTGCCCTGTTGATGAGAACATATTCATCATGCATTTGGAAGAGATAGCTACAAAATATAAACACCAATAGGTTTCCAATTAAGTACAGAAGTTACACAATACTGAAATGTGTAAATATGACACAAAAAACAATACTTATTTTAAACTTCTCAAACATGATCTTCAAAGTTTAGGAACACAAAAGGGGTAAGATTTTTTAATAAATAATGGGCGATTACATATTCTTCAAATCATTTTTACTGAAGCCTCTTTCCAATATCATGACAAAACACTGACAGGGCACAAACATGTGTAAGCCTAAAGTAAGGAGTATTTTTCCACTGTGACCCTAAAGTGTGTCACAATTTGCAAAAAACATATCACTGTCACATCAAAGAGGAGAAAAATATATATTCTCCATATTTATAGGGTATTTACTGTATACAAATAAATGCTAAAAAAAACCAGACAAGGTATTATATTTTTTAATAATCCACAATAATCTCTTGTAAGGATAATCAAAACCAATGCAATTTCTATATTGTCAAACAATCATAGCACTGAGAAGAAAATATTACAAAAATTAGGCAGGTGCGGTGGCCCACGCCTGTAGTCCCAGCTACTCAAGTGGCTAATGCACAAGAATTGCTTTAAGCCAAGAGGTAAAGGTTGCAGTGTACCAACATCGCACCACTGCACTCCAGCCTGGGTGAAAAGTGAGACTCCACCTCAAAAGAAACAAGGCAGGGCATGATGGCTTATACCTGTAATCCCAGTACTTTAGGAGACTGAGGCAGGCAAATTACCCGAGGTCAGGAGTTCAAGACCAGCCTCGCCAACATGGTAAAATGCCTTCTCTACTAAAAATACAAAAAGTAGGCGGGCGTGATGGCGGGCACCTGTAATCCAAGCTACTTGGGAGGCTGAGACAGGAGATTTGCTTGAACCCGGGAGGCCAAGATTGTAGTGAGCTGAGATCGTGCCACTGCACTCCACCCTGGGTGACAGAGTGAGACCACATCTCAAAAAAGAAAAATGTTAATACCACATTTTTCTAAATAACTGTTACAAAATTACCTATATTCATGTGCAACAGGCACTTTGTGACTTTTTAAAAATTTTTTTGAATTTTTATTTTTTTGAGATGGAGTCTCGCTCTGTCACCCAGGCCAGAGTGCAATGGCATGAGCTTGGTTCACTGCAGCCTCTGCCTCCTGGGTTCAAGCAAGTCTCTTTTCTAAGCCTGCTGGGTACCTGGGATTACAGATACGCACCACCATGCCTGGCGTCCTGGAATTACAGGCAGGAGCCACTGCGCCCGGCAGCACTTTGTGACATTAACAAGTGGAGTGTGTCAGTTACATTGCATATCACATACCGAAAACTCACAGGTAAAGTCATGAAAATCAGTTAATGAAATATTGTAACCCTTGATAAAAGAAGTCAGAAAATAATAAGTACATGTATACAGCCTGCAGAATTGTACACAATTCCCCATTAAGAAAAAAGCCATAACTTGTACTTACCACCAGTACACAACATAAGAGCTGAAATACATGTTAATATCACTACTTTCTGATTTATTAGGTCAAAAATATACACAGCACTATAAGGAATAAGAATTAACTAATGTCCAGGCACAGTGGCACATGCCTGTAATCCCAGCACTTTGGAGGTCCGAGGTGGGTGAATCACGAAGTCAGAAGTTCAAGACCAGCCTGGCCAACATGGTGCAAACCCATATCTACTAAAAATACAAAAACATTAGCTGGGCATGGTGGATGGTGCCTGTAATCCCAGCTACTTGGGAGGCTGAGGCAGGAATCGTTTGAACCTGGAAGGCAGAGGCTGCAGTGAGCCAAGATCGTGGCAGAGCACTCCAGACAGGGAGACGGGATGAGACTCCATCTCAAAAAATAAGATAAATAACTACTTTTCAAATAAGCTTTGGTATATTTGGTATTCTTTAATAGGATGTTCCTGCAGATGCAGACTTTGAAAGAATTTAGTCATGAGTGTTTACAACTCGTTAATAGAACTAGTACCTTTATGAAGAGACATTAAAGAGCTCTTTCTACCATGGTTCCTCTTTCCACCATGTCAGGACATGGCAGGAAGATGACTGGGCTAAACCATGAAGAAGGCTCTCACCAGGAACCAATTTGGCTGGCACCTTGCTCTTGGATTTCCCACTTTCCAAATTCATGAGAAATAAGTTTCTGTGTCTGAAGCCTCTCAGTTTAAGCTATTTCCTTTTTTGTTTATTTTTGAGATGGAGTCACGCTCTATCACCCAGGCTGGAGTGTACTGGCAGGATTCTCCTACCTCAAGTGATTCTCCCTCCTCAGCCCAGAGTCTCACTCTGTTGCATGGGCTGGAGTGCAGTGGAGTGATCTTGGCTCACAGCAACCTCCACCTGCTGTGCAGATCAAGTGATTCTCCTGCCTCAGCCTCCCAAGTAGCTGGGATTACAGGCACATGCCACAATGCACAGCTAATTTTTGTATTTTTAGTAGAGAGAGTTTCACCATATTGGCCAGGCTTGTCTCAAACTCCTGACCTCAAGTAATTGGTCCATCTCAGCCCCCCAAACTGCTGGGATTACTGGGAGCCACTGTGCCTGGCCCATTTTTGGCATTTAGTACATTCGATGCTTCACCACATTGGCCAGACTGGTCTCAAACTCCTGACCTCAAGTGATCTACCCACCTCGGCCTCCCAAAGTGCTGGGATCAGAGGTGTGAGCCACGGCAGCTGGCCAGTCTAAATTATTTCTGACAGGACAGTGAAATGACTGAGACAGGAACAGGAGCATCTCATCATCAACATCACCAAAAGCTGACAAATCTTATTAAACAAAGGAAGTTAAGAGTCTGTACTGTAAAACTTGCAATCCTTGAAGCCATCTAATAGCACTAATGTGTTAAAAAAAACCTTCAGATGAGCCGGGCACGGTGGCTTACACCAGTAATCCCAGCATTTTGAGAGGCTGAGGCAGAAGGATCACGAGGTCAGCAGATCTAGACCATCCTGGCTAACAAGATGAAACGCCGTCTCTACTAAAAAATACAAAAAATTATCCCAGCATG
Organism: Macaca nemestrina; assembly: GCF_043159975.1. Lineage (NCBI taxonomy): Eukaryota > Metazoa > Chordata > Mammalia > Primates > Cercopithecidae > Macaca > Macaca nemestrina. The sequence continues at coordinate 62,521,493 of NC_092144.1, read as the reverse complement.
TTGGCACTCACCTGTAGTTCCAGCTACTTTGTGGGCTGAGACTAGAGAATTGCTAGAACCTGGGAGGTGGAGGTTGCAGTAAGCCAAGAGCCAAGATCACACCACTGCACTTTAGACTGGGTGACAGACTGAGATTTTGTCTCAAAAAAAAAAAAGAAATGAAAGAAGTCTAAAGAGTAACTCCAACCCACAAACATATATGAAGTTCACCAGTAAAGATAAATTAAAAAAAAAACAAAACAGGCCAGGCATGGTGGTTCACATCTGTAATCCCAGCACTTTGGGAGGACGAGCCAGGTGGATAACCTGAGGTCAGGTGTTCGCGACCAGCGTGACCAACAAGGAGAAACCCTTCCTCTACTAAAAATACAAAATTAGCTGGGTGTAGTGGCGCATGTTTGCAATCCCAGCTACTCAGGAGGCTGAGGCAGGAGAATTGGTTGGAGGTGGAGGTTGTGGTGGTGAGCTGAGATTGCAGCATTGCACTCCAGCATGGGCAACAAGAGCAAAACTCTGTCTCATAAATACATAAATTAATTAATAAGAGGACAGATACAGAAACTGACATATGTGTACCTTTTGTTCAGAACTAAACTTTTATAATATTATTTAAAATGAAAAAACACTACATATATGTTACCAGAAATGCAACATACACAGAAATAATTCTGACAAAAATTTAAAAAGTTCTAGAGAAGTAGTTTTTGCAGGTTATGAAACTTTTTTTTTGAGATAGGGTCTTACTCTGTCTCCCATGTTGGAGTGCAAAGATGCAATCTCAGCTCACTGCAACCTCTACCTCCTGGGTTCAAACAACTCTCGTGCCTCAGTCACCTAAGTAGCTGGGATTACTGCCACCCACCACTGTGCCTGGATAATTTTTGTAATTTTAGTACAGATGAAGTTTCGCCATGTTAGCCAGGCTGGATTTGAACACCACCTCGGCCTCCCAAAGTGCTGGAATTATAGGCATGAGCCACTACACCTGGCCAGGTTATGAAAAGTTTAAGTTTCATTATTATGCTATAACTTTAAGATCTTTAACATACCTGCAACAATAACCACTTCCCAAAACTACTACTCCTCTATAACTATTTTTATTTTTGTCAGAATTATTTCTGTGTATGTTGCATTTCTGGTAATATACAAGTACAGTGTTTTTCATGCCTTTTTATTTTATTTATACAACACACTTAACTTCTGTTTACTGAAAGAAATGGGCACAAATGGGCACGGTGGCTCACGCCTGTAATCCCAGCACTTTGGGAGGCCAAGGTGGGTATATCACGAGGTCAGGAGATCGAGACCACGGTGAAACCCCGTCTCTACCAAAAATACAAAAAAAAAAAAAAAAATAGCTTGGTGTGGTGGTGGGCGCCTGTAGTCCCAGCTACTCAGGAGGCTGAGGCAGGAGAATGGCGTGAACCCTGGAGGCGGACCTTGCAGTGAGCCAAGATTGCGCCACTGCACTCCAGCCTGGGCGACAGAGCGAGACTCCGACTAAAAAAACAAAAAGAAAGAAATGGACACTAACGTGGTTGCTATATTCACACTGGAATCATGCTTAAACCACTTACATGTTTACAGAGAACTAAAAGACAAAACTATTTAAAATAATAACAATAGTTGTGCATGGCGGCTCACGCCTGTAATCCCAGCGCTTTGGTGTAGGGTCCAGCCCTACGGAGCTTACCAGGTGTTCTCCCCGTGTGTGGAGATGAGAGGCTGTAATAAATAAAGACACAAGACAAAGAGATAAAGAGAAAACATCTGGGCCAGGGGACCACTACCATCAAGACGCCGAGACCCGTAGCAGCCGAAATGGCTGGGCACTCTAATGTTTATTGCATACAAGACAAGGGGCAGGGTAAGGAGGGTGAATCTTCTAGATGATTGACAAGGTGAAGCAAGTCACGTGATCAGAGGACAGTGGGCCCTTGCCTCTTATGTAGCCGAAGTAGAGAGAGAGAAACCAGCATACATCGGCGTTTTCTTCTATGCACTTATAAGAAAGATCAAAGACTTTAAGACTTTCACTGCTTATTCTACCACTATCTACTATGAACTTCAAAGAGGAACCAGGAGTACGGGAGGAACATGAAAGCGGACAAGGAGCGTGACCACTGAAGCACAGCACCACAGGGAGGCGTTTAGGCCTCCGGACGACTGCGAGCAGGCCTGGATAATATCCAGCCTTCCACAAGAAGCTGGTGGAGCAGAGCGTTCCCTGACTCCTCCAAGGAAAGGAGACTCCCTTTCATAGTCTGCTGAGTAACGGGGGCCTTCCCAGACACTGGCGCTACTGCTTCACCAAGGAGCCCTCAAGTGGCGCTTATGCGGGTGTGACAGAAGGCTCACCTCTTCCCTTCTAGGTCACTTCTCACAATGTCCCTTCAGCACCTGACCCTATACCTGCCGGATATTCCTAGGTTATATTAGTAATGCAACAAAGAGTAATATTAAAAGTTAATGATTAATAATGTTTATAATAATGATTGACAATTGCCATGATCATCTCTATATCTAATTTATATTATGACTATTCTTATTTTAACTATTTTCTTCATTATACTGAAATAGTTTGTGCCTTTAGTCTCTTGCCTCAGCAACTAGGTAATCTTAGGCCCACACTTTGGGAAGCCAAAGCAGGTGGATCACTTGAGACCAGCCTGGCCAACATGATGAAACCCTGTCTCTACTGAAAACACAAAAATCAGCTGGGCATGGTGGTGAGTGCCTGCAGTCCCAGCTACTCAGGAAGCTGGGACACAAAAATCCTTTGAGCCTGGGAGGCAGAGGCTGCTGTTAGCCAAGATCATACCACTGCACTGTAGCCAGGGCAACAGAGTGAGACTCTTTCATAAAATAAGAAAAAGAAAGGAAGAGCAGAGGGATAAGAGGGGGCAAAGAAAGATGTTATTTCAGAGATCTCAGGATAGAAACTTTCCTTTTCCCACAGAATTCTCCCACTTGCAGAGTTTCCCCATACACTATTGGAAGGTGGAGCTTCCACTCTGCCCATCTGAGCTCTTACCTGCCTTTACACCTGTAATACATTCCCACCCAGCTGGATTTTTTTGCTATTTTCACTTCACTCTCCACAGTCCAGGGCTCTTTTTCTCGCTCCAACATGGAGACAGCAGATCAGCAAGAGATTCCTGCTTATAAAAGGAAAGGACTGTGACGTGCTGGAGCTTTTCTAGAGTCCCAGCCCTATGTTTCAGTAGGTAAGAAGACATTGCAGATGATATAGGAAAATATTTCACTGATTGCTCCACTGACTGCCTCCTTCTGAATGCTTGGGGAGCGTTGTAATATGTAATATGTGGACATCGAGCTCTCTTCCAAGAACTACTGAATCAAAAGCACAGGAGAAGAAAACAGGGAACTGGATATCTTTAAAGTATGCCAGAAGGTTTTGTTTTTGTTTTTTTGTTTTTGTTTTTTGAGACACAGTCTTGCTCTGTCACTCAGGCTGGAGTGCAATGGTGTGTTCTCAGCTCACTGGAACCTTGGCCTGCCGGGATCAAGCGATTCTCTTTTGTCAGCCTTTCTAGGAGCTGGGATTACAGGCATGCACTACCACGCCTGGCTAATTTTTGTGTTTTTAGTAGAGATGGGATTTCTCCATGTTGGCCAGGCTGATCTTGAACTCCTGACCTGAAGTGATCCACACGCCTCAGACTCCCACGGTGCTGGGATGACAGGCGTGAGCCACCATGCCTGGTCTGCCATAAGGTTTTATGCTTACTTGACTCTGGAACCCCCCCCCCAAGCTATCATGAAGAATGCAAAACATCTAAACAAAGGGGACAATGAAAGTCCAGAAGCTACATCATGAAGCTTTTCATTTCAAAATCAACATGACTTCCACATTAGTCAAGCAAGGACGCAGCTCCCAGGAGGCAACAAGAGAAAATACAAAGATACACAAGGGCACATCCCCACTTCTGGAGGGAAGGTATCCTCACCCAGGGAGACCAGGTTCCTATAATTCTCCAGCATCACGTCTCTGTACAGAGTCCTCTGAGCAGGGTCCAGACATTTCCACTCCTCCTGAGAGAATTCTATGGCCACATCCCTGAATGTCAGTAGACCCTGAAATGAAAACACATTTTAACCAAATGGCTATGGGAGAAGTTCTTATCTCTACAGAAAATGAGAAGAGGAGAGAGGGAAAGCATGGATTCAATTGTAGGAATGTTCTGACAAATCCAAGTGAGGGATTTTCCACCACATAATGTCTTCCCAGTGGTGTTTGATTACACTTTTTGAAGAGGTCAGGATACCCTCTCAGTATGAATTTCTTATGTTAGAAGTAAATAATTAGCTGGGCATGGTGGCAGGCACCTGTTGTCCCAACTACTTGGAAGGCTGAGGTGGGAGGATGGCTTGACTCTGATGGTGGAGGTTTCAGTGAGCTACGATTGCACCAAGGCGTTCCAGCCTGGGCAACAAAGGAAGACTCCATCTCAAAATAAAATAAAATACATGAAAATAAGATTAATTAAAGTACAAAACTCTATTTTGTATATGTTCAAAAAATAATAAAACCTACACACACTCACAAAAAACTACATGTTAACACAAAGTGTGGTCATTTGTCCCAGATTTTCAAAGTATGCAATATTTTCAAAATACATACATATGTGTATATATGTATGTGTATGTATATATGTGTATATATATAAAGGTTTTAAAAATATAAAAAGTAGCAAGTTTTGTTTAACTGAAGAGGAACCTCATTTTGGTGGAAAAGGATACTTTGGCAGCTAGAAGTACTGCTCCTATACTTCAGAAAAATTGTAACCAGTTTTACAAAAAACACCTGTTTCACAAGACTCTCCACAGTAACACCACTGTCTCCATCAGGTTAATTTGTTAAGAATGGTTTAATAAATCTCCTGCTGTTATTTAGGTTGACTTCATATTCTTAAAATAATGATGGAATAAAACCCCCGTATCATTCATGTCTGTGTATGAATTTCCCATTCTAAGTACTAAGATTTTTTGAGTCAGAAACACAGCAACTCACTCAATTACTGAAAAATTTAGTATAAAATCAGGGAGAAAAGATTTTCCCTTATTGGTCTCCTTTTCTAGAATTTACCACGTACTTTGTGCATATGAATATGTGACTTCCATTGGCAGCTGCTCTAATCCTGATCTACAGAGAACTGACAGAGCATCCAGATGTGGCCCCTGAACAATCCCCACTGCCAAACAGCACTGACACCATGGGACCCTCACCCTGTGAGCAAGATGAGAGGGACTGAGGGAAGGCATGGGTGAGTGTGAGCAAACCTGTCAGGGAGGACACTTGAGACTCAGAGAAGATTCACAACACCAAGGCCCAGGGTTTCTGAAAGGAAAGAACAGAACAATCCACCGAGAATATCATCTCACCTGAGGAATAGCCATCCCTGACCCTTTGCTTTCCTCTTCCGTGTTTTTTCCTCACGTACCAAGAGTCTTTAGAAGTCAATCCTGAATGTTAGAAATATGTTGTTTATTGCTCAGAATCAACACACTTCCTCCCTGTAACACAATGACACATACAAAGGTGCCCTCACCCTGAAAAAATACAGTCACCTCTGCTGCCCACTGCACCAGGGATGATACATTTCTACAAGACTCTCACTTCCCTCCTGGAGAAGCCCACACACACACTGCAGGATTGAGGAGCCGGGATGGAATGAGCTCCCCTTCAGGGCACAGACCCAGCCCTGACCAAACCCCGTGCAGAGGCTGGGTGTGGTAGCTCATGCCTGTCATCCCAGCACTCTGGGAAGCCAAGGTGGGTACATTGCTTGAGCTCAGGAGTTTGAGACCAACCTGGGCAACATGGGAAACCCCATCTCTACCAAAAATACAAAAATTTGGCCATGTATGGTTGGTGCACGTCTGTGTGTCTCTGGTCCCAGCTACTTAGGAAGCTGAAGTGGGACGATCACTAGAACTCAGGAGTTTGAGACCAGCCTGGCCAACATGGTGAAACCCTGTCTGTACTAAAAACACGAAAATTGGGCTGGGCGTGATGGTTCATGCCTGAAATACTAGCACTCTGGAAGGCTGAGGTGGGAGGATTATTTGAGGTCAGGAGTTCGAGAGCAGCTTGGCCAACATGGTGAAACCCTGTATCTACCAAAAATACAAAAAGTAGCCAGGCTTGGTGGGGTGTCAGTAATCCCAGCTACTCCAGAGGCTGAGGTTGCAGGATCACTTGAACCTGGGAGGTGGAGGTCGCAGTGAGCCGAGATGGCACCACTGGACTCCAGCCAGGGCAACAGAGTGAGACTCAAAAATAAAATAAAATACAAATACAAAAATTAGCCGGGTATGGTGGCACATACCTGTAATCTCAGCTACCTGAGAGGCTGAGGCACAAGAATTGCTTGAATTCAGGAGACAGAGGTTACAGTGAACCAAGATCACAAGACTGCATTCACATCCTGGAGGACAGAGTGAGACTCTCTGGGAAAAGAAAAAAAAGCATGTTTCTGATGTGATTGACGCAGAGATAATAAAACCTGAGTAATGTGATAGAGCCTGACAGGCAGAGGGAACTTCAGATGGGGGTGGGAGAGCATGGGAGACATTTCTGAGCCAAGACCTGAAGGAGGAGAAGGGGACAGTGCTGTGAGCATTTAGGGACATAGGGTAAGAGCAGTGAAAACAACCTGAGACAGGAAGGGTTTTGAGGTTTGGGAAAAGAGAAAAAGCAAATGTGACTGGGGCAGAGGGAGACATGAGGTGAGGGTAAGCTCCCAGGAGGAGGCTGGACACTGGCAGGGGCCCTGGACACAGGGCTGTGGAGCCACAGTGAGGAGCTGGACTTTTGTCCCGGGGAACACGGGAAGCCGGTGGAGGGTTCGCTGCCAGGGACTGACATGACCTGCTTTAGATTTCGCTGTGATATCCTCAGAACAAGGACATTTTCAATGAGTTACGCTGAGAAGGTCTGAGATGAGTGAGAAGATGTACCTGAATTCTGACATGGTGGCCTGGAAGCGCTAATGGAAAGGGCTGGCCTTATCAAAATTATCCTTGAAACTTAGAGAAGCATCTTTCACATACCTGGGATAAAGAAACTTCTTTTGTCAGGTTCTGATGCCACTGATTCCCAACATTTAATTCTTCCTCACAAGAAAATTACAGTAACATTTATAAAATGCAGAAGTATAAAGACACAGCTAGTGACCTTGAAAACAGAGAGGCCAAGTGCAGTGGCTCACACCCGTAATCCCAGCACTTTGGGAGGCCGAGGCGGGCGCATCACCTGAGGTTGGGAGTTCTAGACCAGCCTGACCAACATGGAGAAATCCCATCTCTACTAAAACTACAAAAATTATCTACAAGTGGTGACGCATGCCTGTAATTCCAGCTACTCAGGAAGGCCAAGGCAGGACAATCACTTGAAACTGGGAGGTAAAGGTTGCAGTGAGTAGGCCAGGCTTGGTGGCTCATGCCTGTAATCCCAGCACTTTGGGAGGCCGATGCCGGCGGATCACCTAAGGTCAGGAGTTCGAGACCAGCCTGACCAATATGGAGAAACCCCATCTGTACTAAAAATACAAAATTAGCCTGGCGTGGTGGTACATGCCTGTAATCCCAGCCACTAGGGAGGCTGAGGCAGGAGAATTGCTTGAACGAGAAAGTCAGAGGTTGCAGTGCGCCGAGATCGCATCATTGCACTCCAGCCTGGGCAACAAGAGGGGACCTCCCATCTCAAAAAAAAAAAAAAAAAAGGCTTGCGGTGACGTGAGACTGCTCCATTGCACTCCAGCCTGGGCAACAAGAGTGAAAGTGCGTCTCAAAACAAACAAACAAAAAACAGGGAAAGAGGGTCAGCTGTAGAACTAAGACATAAGCAAACTTTTTCAATCAAGAATGCATGAGTGGCCAGGTGCGGTGGCTCACGCCTGTAATCCCAGCAATTTGGGAGGTCGAGGCGGGTGGATCACCTGAGGTCAGAAGTTCAAGACCAGCTTGGCCAACATGGTGAAACCCTGCCTCTACTAAAAATACAAAAATTATCTGGGTTCCATCCTCACATCTTGTTTAACCTCTTGTTGCTCCTTCTCCCCAATCTTTAGATAGTCCTCAATCTCCATCTATTTCTGCCTCTTCTCCCATCTCTGCTCCTCCTCTGCTTTCCCTGTTAAATTCTGTCTTCCCTGTTATACCCCCTGTCCCCGCTCTCTGGCACCCCAGATCCCCAGGTGTCCTCCCTGCTGTGATTCTCCCTCTGTTCTCCTTGCCACCAGCACCACTGTGCTCTGTCTGCCCTGGCTCCAAATCCCTCCTCCTCTCCCTCACTCTGATGAGCCTCCCTCTTTACTGCCCCTCTGTACCTTGCTGTCGTCCATCATCTCTCTGTACATCTAGATTTTCTCTACATTTCTCCGGTTGCTTTTCTCCTCCGCTTGCTTTTCTTTTTTTCTTTTTTTCCCCCACTTTTGCTGTCTCTTGTAGCTTTTCTCTACATTTCTCCTCCCGCTTTCTTATCTTTTTTATTTTCACTTTTGCTGTCTCTTCACAAATCCCTCACCATCCTCTACTTTGCTATCTGTTATGGGACTTTCTGCTTTTCTCTGTCTCAGGTTTTCTATTGCTCTCTCTGTCTCCTGATCCTTTTGGCCCACACAATTGAAAGGAGCTGGGCACATTCCTCAGCCCCGGGCTCAAAACTCCCTGAGCCTAGCACAAACACATCCCATCCTCCCATCCCACCACCATATATCTCTCAAACTCCCTGAGCCCAGTATAAACACCACCTGGAAAGTCTCCGATAAGGGGACAGCCGTTCAAGGTTACTGAAAGCGCAGGAGCCAAAAGAATTTCTTTGTTCCCCTACAACTTTCGGGCTATAAAAAGCAAACGCTCGCATTGTTCAGGGCCCTCTTGTATACTGTGTAAAGGAGGGACCAGGTTCGAACTTGTAGTAAAGATCCTTGCCGCTTGGCTTTGACTCTGGACTCTGGTGGTCTTCTTTGGGGAACAAACAGTCTGGGCATAACACAATCACAGGAGGGTTTGGAGTAAAACGCCTGCATCCCGGAGCAGCTCATTTTTCAGTGGCTGGAGCTGGGCAGGCAAGAACACCCCGTGTCACAGGACAGGCTCCGGGCACCTCCCCAACGCGGGCTCAGGAGAAGCGGTGACTGCTAAGGGGAGACTTGGGGTGCAGCAGGGCCCAGCATGAGGCGGGAGGTGGGGTGTGAGGACGCCTTCGTACAAGGGTGGGGTCCACAATATCCCAGCACCAGGCAGAGAACGTGGCCTCCCCGAGACTGGGGTCGAGGCGTTTGCGCTTCAGGGGCCTTCAAGGGTGAGGCTGGGAGGCGCCCAGGTCGGAAATACACATCTCGGGTGAGGACTTTGAAACGCGCGGGGAGGGAGGAGTTAAAAAATGGTTTTGAGCACAAAAACTACGCGATAGGAAGTGTATACATCGCCCTGTAGCAGAAGACCGGAGACGGGAACAGCCTCAGGTCGACTTTAAGCACAAAAGGAAGCGACTTCCGAATTCCCAGAGGAATGTCCGCATTTTCTCCGGTTGAAGGAAGATGGGCGAGAATTTACAGGTCTGCGGGGACCCCATGTCCCAGGTGCGGAAGTGCTGGGGACCTGCGGAGTGCACACTTAATACAACACAGAGCAAAACTCACCGCCGCGGCGCGATTTTCACTCTAGGAGATCTGCTTCCTGGTCTGCGCGCATCTGTGCGCACAGGACTAAAGCCAGGCCTGGGTGGAGCCAACGAGAAAGTGGGCTGGGCCTGAGCAAGGTAGAGGTGGGGCCCCAGGCGGAGAGACCTCGCCCTTTAGAACCAGCAGAGGGCGGGGCAGGGGCGGGACAGGTCCCTCAGCCTCGCTCCCAGCGACTCTATTTTTGGGACTTTGGATGCCAGAGAGGTCAGGAAGACTGAAGGAAGATTCAAAAGCCCTGGAATTGTCTGGAACGGGGTTGCAAACTAGAATGTGAAATGCAAAACCCTGCCTGGGCAGAACGTACAATTTCATGCTGACGGCCCAGAGAACAGAATAGAAATCCTCTCCCTTTCTACTCTCCATTCACTCAGAAGGGAGAGTTCACCCTGTGCTCAGCTTCAGAGACTTCCCGAGGACCCCTGCATGGGATGCGCGATGGAGGGCTCAGGCCAGGGAGGAGTGAGGTCACCACCTGCTGCTTAAACACAGCAGGGATGCGGCCGGGTGGGCAGGAGCCTGAGGACCCAGGGGCGGGAGGATCGCTGAGCCTGGGGGTCCAGGCCAGCCTGGGCGACAAAGTCACACCTCCCGCAGGGCTCCCTTCCTTGTCTCTTTTAATTTTTAAAATAAAATTTTGATTGTGTGAGATAGGGATCCAACATTATTCGTTTCCATGTGGTTATTCAGTTAATTGTCCTAGCACATTTGTGGAAGAGATCTATTACTTTCTTTTTAAATTTCTTTTCTTTCTTTTCCTTTTTTTTTTTTTTTTTTTTTTTTTTTTGAGACAGAGTATTTCTCTGTCGCCCAGGTTGGAGTGTAGTGGCTAGATCTCGACTCAGTGCAGCCTCTGCCTCCTGGGTTCAAGCGATTCTCCTGCCTCGGCCTCCGGAATAGCTGGCATTATAGGCGCGCACCACCACACCCGGCTAATTTTTGTATTTTTTGTAAAGACGGGTTTTCACCATGTTGGTCAGGCTGGTCTCAAACTCCTGACTTGAAGTGATCTGCCTGCCTCGGCCTCCTGAAATGCTGGTATTACAGGGGTGAGCCACTGTGCCTGGCCCAAGAAATACTCTTCACTTCGCTTTTAAATGTTGAGAAAATATAATTGAAAACTAAAAAATCTTCCCTTAAATGAGATATCATCTTCACGACGATAACAGCGAAAGAAATAAAAACTGTTTTATTAATAAATAAGCCTTATACCAGAATGTGATGGGAAATAGAGAACAGTTGAGAGGTTGAAAAGAGAGAAAGAAACTTAACTGTTCTGTACAACCCAAGTTCATGTTTTCAAGATAAACACCAATCAGTCCTCAGGGAAGAGGACTTGACAACACCCTTGATCACACATAGTTCATCCTGGCTCTACTTGGTAATGGAGGTGACTATCTGTGTCAGCTAATTAGCTTCATCCAGAGGGAGGGGGAGAAACCCTAACCCATGTCTTTTTGACAAATGTGAGTTTTACAACATGGCGACAGGTGCCCTCTCTGGTGAGGCTCCTACAATCCGACAGAAACTGATGTCAGCAGGAAATAATAAAATTTAGAATACATTATTGTCATGCGCGTCCATTTGAAGAGACCACCAAACAGGCTTTGTGTGAGCAATAAAGCTTTTTAATCACCTGGGTGCAGGAGGGCTGAGTCGGAAAAGAGAGTCAGCGAAGGGAGATAAGGGTGGGACCATTTTATAGGATTTGGGTAGGTAAAGGAAAATTACAGTCAAAGGAGGTTGTTCTCTGGCGGGCAGGAGTGGTGGGGGTCACAAGGTGCTCAGTGGGGGAGCTTTTGAGCCAGGATGAGCCAGGAAAAGGAATTTCAGAAGGTAATGTCATCACTTAAGGAAAGGACTGGCCATTTTCACTTTTTTTGTGGTGGAATGTCATCAGCTAAGGCAGGGACAGGGCATTTTCACTTCTTTTGTGATTCTTCAGTTACTTCAGGCCATCTGGGCGTATACATGCAAGTCACAGGGGATGCGATGGCTTGGCTTGGGCTCAGAGGCCTGACAATTATTAATTATAGAGTTTATTTGAACACAAAGCATGAGAATAGCCACCTGGAAACCTCAACTCCAAATGAATGGGGTCAGTGTTCCGAAGTAGAGACATTAACGTTTCACACAGATAAGGAAAGATGAGAAGCTTTAGCAGAATCACCACTTTTTCCATTCAAGTCCAATGCATAGGTTGCAGTAGCTTGATTGGTGACAGACTGATACACTTCAAGGAAAGTTACATTATCACTCTGTAAGAAGGGACAATGATGCCAGGAGGTCTTATCTCTGGGACTGCTTAGCTTTCTTATTTACATGAAAAAATTTTTAATTGATATTAGGAAACTCAATTGTATAGCACATTTTGTTTTGTTTTGTTTTGTTACGGAGTCCTGCTCTGTTGCCCAGGCTAGAGTACAGTGGCACGATCTCGGCTAACTACAACCTCCACGTCCTGGATTCAAGCAGTTCTCCTGCCTCAGCCTCCCAAGTAGCTGAAAATACAGGCGTGCACCACCATGCCCAGCTAATGGCTTTGTGTTTTCAGTAGAGACGGGCTGGTTTATAATTCCTGACATCAGATGATCCGCCCACCTCAGTCTCCCAAAGTGCTGGGATTACAGGTGTGAGCCACCGTGCCTGGTCAGGAAAACATGTAGAAGTTGAGCCTGCATGCCACTGGACTCAGGTTGCATGACCATGTTCCTCTCAAGGCTCAGAATTACTTAAAAGTCTGTAGCTTTAAATTTGAAATATTTGATGTTTGAAATATTTAATTTCCTACTGACAGTCCGAGTGACCTTGGACTGAAGCCTTTGCCACACTGATGACATTTGTAAGATTTCTGTACAGTATGGATTCTCTGATGTCTAATGAGGTGTGAACATGAAGTAAACGCTCTGCCACAATCACCACAGTTGTGAGCTTTCTCTTCTGTATGAATTCTCCTGTTTTGCATAGGATGAAGTTTGACTGAAGACCCTGCCACAGTCATGACATTTGTAAGGTTTCTCTGTGGTATGAGTTTGCTGATGAACTGCAATGTATGAACTGTGTCTGAAAAATTTGCCACGTTTATTACACTTGTAAGATCTCTCTTCATTATGGGTTCTCCAATGATTTGCAATGGTTGTAGCATTACTGAAGACTTTGTGACAAACATCATGAGAGGTGACAGTGCACTAGCAGCCCCCACTCTCGGCGCCTCCTCAGCCTATGTCCACTCTGGTAGTACTTGAGGAGTTATTCAGCCCGCCACTGCACTGTGGGAGCGCCTTCTGGGCTGGCTGAGGCTGGAGCCAGCTCCCTCTGCTTGTGGGGAGGTGTGGAGTGAGAGGCACAGGTGGGAACTGGGGCAGTGCACGGCGCTCACAGAGAGTTCCAGGTGGGCATGGGCTTGGCGGGCCCCACACTTGGAGCGGGTATCTGGCACCGCCAGCCCCGGGCAGTGAGGGACTTAGCACCTGGGCCAGGAGCTGAGGAGGGTGCGCCAGGTCCCCCAGTACTGCCAGCCCAACTACGCCATGCTTGAATTCTCACGGGGCCTCAGTGCTTCCCCATGGGACAGGGCTCAGGATCTACAGCCCACCATGCCTGAGCCCAACCCCGCCTTGTGGGCTCCCCCGTGGACCGAGCCTCCCCAAGAGGCACCGCCCCCTGCTCCATGGCTCCGAGTCCCATCGACCACCCAAGGGCTAAAGAGTGTGGACGTGCGGGACTGAGGGACAGCTCTGCCTGCGACCCCAGCGCAACATCAACTAGGCAAAGCCCGCTGGGCTCCTGAGTCGGGTGGGGACTTGGAGAACTTTATGTCTAGCTAGAAGATTGTATATGCTCCAATCAGTACTCTGTGTCTAGCTCAGTGTTTGTGGATGCACCAATCAGCACTCTGTATCTAGCTAATCTAGTGGAGACTTGGAGAACTTTTCTGTCTAGTACTCTGTGTCTAGCTAAAGGATTGTAAACGCACCAATCAGCACTCTGTGTCTAGCTAAAGGTTTATTAACACACCAATCAGCACCCTGTAAAAATGGATCAATCAGCTCTCTGTAAAGTGGGCCAATAAGCGCTCTGTAAAATGGACCAATCAGTATGATGTGGGAGGGGTCAAATAAGGGAATAATAGCAGGCTGCCCCAGCCAGCAGTAGCATCCTGCTAGGGTCCCCTTCCACACTGTGGAACCTTTGTTCTTTCACTCTTTACAATAAATCTTGCTGCTGCTTCACTCTTTGGGTCCACGCTGCCTTTATGAGCTATAACACTCATTGCAAAGGTCTGAAGCTTCACTCCTGAAGTCAGTGAGACCATGCACCCACCAGAAGAAAGAAACTGTGGACAAATCCGAACATCTGAAAGCACAGACTCCGGATACACCATCTTTAAGTACTGTAACACTCACCGCGAGGATCCGTGGCTTCATTATTGAACTCAGTGAGACCAAGAACCCACCAATTCCGGACACAATTACATTAGTCAACTTTCCCTAAACCATGAATTGCCTGATGGTGAATAAGCACTGACTGCTCACTAAAGGCTTTGCCACACTCACTACACTTAAAAAGTTTCTCTCCAGTGTGAATTCTACTATGCCTTTTAAGGTGTGATTTGCGACTGAAAACTTTGTCACATGCTTCACATTTGTAAGGTTTCTCTCCAGTATGAATTCTATGATGACTTGAAAGGTGTGACTGTCGATTAAAAACCTTCCCACATTCATTACACTTGTAAGGTTTCTCTGCAGTGTGAATTGTAGTATGTCTTGCCAGGAGTGAATTACGCACGAAAGCCTTGTCACAAACCGTACATTTGTAAGATTTCTCTCCGTTATGAAGTCTACGATGGCATACAAGGGATGACCAGTGACGGAAGGTATTTCCACACTCATTACACTTGTAAGGTTTCTCACCACTATGAAGTCTACGATGGCATAGAAGGGATGCCTTCTGGCTGAAGGTCTTGCCGCACTCATTACACTTGTAAGGTTTCTCACCACTATGAAGTCTATGATGGCATACAAGGGATGACCTGTGACTGAAGGTCTTGCCGCACTCATTACACTTGTAAGGTTTCTCTCCACTATGAATTCTAGTATGTTTTGTCACGTAGGAACGACACGTGAAAGCCTTGTCACAAACTGTACATTTGTAAGATTTCTCTCCACCATGAAGTCTTCGATGGCATACAAGGGATGACTTGTGACTGAAAGTCTTGCCACACTCATTACACTTGTAAGTTTTCTCTCCAGTGTGAATTCTGGTATGTCGTGCCAGCTGTGAATTCCACGTGAAAGCTGTGTCACAAACCTTACATTTGTACGGTTTCTCTCCAGTGTGAATTCTCTTATGTGTCTCAAGGGTTGATTTGCGACTGAAAACTTTGTCACATGCTTCACATTTGTAAGGTTTCTCTCCAGTATGAATTCTATGATGACGTGAAAGGTGTGATTGTTGCTTAAAAGCCTTCCCACATTCATTACACTTGTAAGGTTTCTCTGCACTGTGAATTCTAGTATGTATTGCTAGGACTGACTTACGCACGAAAGCCTTGTCACAAACTGTACATTTGTAAGATTTCTCTCCAGTATGACGTTTACGATGATATACAAGGGATGACCAGTGACGGAAGTTATTGCCATACTCATTAAACTTGTAAGGTTTCTCACCACTATGAAGTCTACGATGGCATAGGAGGGATGACCTGCGACTGAAGGTCTTGCTGCACTCATTACACTTGTAAGGTTTCTCACCACTATGAAGTCTACGATGGCATACAAGGGATGACCTGTGACTGAAGGTCCTGCCACATTCATTACACTTGTAAGGTTTCTCTCCACTATGAACTCTACGATGGCATACAAGGTATGACCTGTGACTGAAGGTCCTTCCACACTCATTACACTTGTAAGGTTTCTCACCACTATGAACTCTACGATGGCATATGAGGTATGACATGTGAATGAAGGTCTTGCCACACACATTACACTTGTAAGTTTTCTCTCTAGTGTGAATTCTTCTATGTCGTGCCAGCTGTGAATTACACGTGAAAGCTGTGTCACAAACTTTACATTTGTATGGTTTCTCTCCAGTGTGAATTCTCTGATGTATCTCAAGGGTTGATTTCTGACTGAAAACTTTGTCACATTCTTCACATTTGAAAGGTTTCTCTCCAGTATGAAGTCTATGATGACGTGCAAGGTTTGATTGTTGGTTAAAAGCCTTGCCACACTCATTACACTTGTAAGGTTTCTCTCCACTATGAATTCTAGTATGGTTTGCCAGGTAGGAATGACACGTGAAAGCCTTGTCACAAACCTTACATTTGTAAGGCTTCTCTCCAGTATGAAGTCTATGATGACGTGAAAGGTGTGATTGTTGATTAAAAGTCTTGCCACATTCATTACACTTGTAAGGTTTCTCTCCACTATGAATTGCCTTATGAATTACAAGGGCTGAATTATGACCAAAGATCTTGCCACACTCAATACACTTGTAAGGTTTTACTCCATCACATTTATATTGTTTGTCTCCTAAATGGATTATCTGGTGTTTCCTTAAGACTGAGCTACAATTAAAGGCTTTATCACTCTCATTACATTGGAAAGATGTTTCTCTCATGTGTACTTTCTGTTTTTGTGCAAGTAGTGAAGAATTTGGGGAATTACTCTCATAGTTATTAGAAATATGGATTTGGGGCCTACAGGAAATTCTTTGGAATGTTGAAAGTGAGGGAGCATCATTGGTAGACTTCTCAAGTTGATTAGCAATTATACCTTTGATCTGAAATAAGTGGAGTTGAGGCAGATGCGAATGAAAGCATGATCCAAGCTGATCATTAATAGGCTTGTTTCCAGCTTGCCTTTGATCATATCGGTCTGTACTCCCAGTCAATATTTTAATTTTTGTCATGGGTGCTTCATGGCCATTTCTTTCATCTTCTTGACACTGAAAATCAATGTCATGAATTTCTTTCTCAATATCCTGGAAGCAAAAATCTCCAATGTGATGACTTTCAAGTCTTTGCAATGTCCCTGTGTGGAACACTTCCGTATTGCCCTGCCCTGTTGACAAGATCTCCTTCATCATGCATTTGGAAGAGATATCTACAAAATATAAACACCAATAGGTTTCTAATTAACTACAGACGGTAAATCATACTGAAGTGTGTAAATGTGACACTTCAGTATGACACTTCATATTTATATGAAGAAGGCTCTCACCAAGAACCAATCTAGCTGACATCTTGCTCTTGGATTTTCCACTTTCCAGATTCATGAGAAATAAATTGCTATGTCTTAAGCTTTCCAGTTTAAGCTATTTCTTTTTTTGTCTGTTTTTGAGATCAAGTAATGCTTCATCACCCAGGCTGGAGTGTAGTGGCACGATTCTCCTCCCTAAAGAGATTCTCGTGCCTCAGCCTCTTGAGGAGCAGGAACTACAGACACATGCACCATGCTGACTAATTTGTTTTTTTTTGTTGTTGTTGTTTTCTTTTTTTTGGGAAATGGAATCTAACTCTGTCACCCAGGCTGGGGTGCAGTGGCACGATCATGGTTCACTGCTACATCCACCTCCCAGGTTCAAGTGATTCTTCTGTCTCAGTCTCACAAGAAGCTGGGATTACAGGTGCATACCAACACACCCAGCTAATTTTTGTATTTTTACTACAGACGGGGTTTCACCATGTTGGCCAGGCTGGTCTTGAACTTCTGACCTCAGGTGATCCGCCTGTCTCGGCCTTCCAAAATTTTGGGATTATAGGCATGAACCATCATGCCCGTCCAATTTCTTTTAATTTAGTAGATTCAAGATTTCATTATGTTTGCCTGACTGGTCTCAAACTCCTGACCTCAAGACATCTACCCACCTCAGCCTTTCAAAGTGCTGGAATTAGAGGCGAAAGTCACTGCAGCTGGCCAGTCTAAGCTATTTCTGACAGAACAGTGAGATGAGTGAGACAGGAAAATGGGCATCTCATCATTAACATCACTGAAGGCTGACAAATCTTATTAAACAAAGGAAGTTGAGACTGTAGTATAAAATGTATATGAAGTCATCTAATAGTATTCACTTGTTTTAAAAAGCAGGTGAACGAAATCACCTGAGGTTGGGAGTTCGAGACCAGCCTGACTAATATGGAGAAACCCCCTCTCTCCTAAAAATACAAAAATTAGCCAGGTTTGTGCCAGGCATAATCCCAAATACTTAGGAGCCTGAGGCAGGACAGTCACTTGAACCCAGGAAGTGGAGGTTGCGGTGAGCAGAGATTGCACCATTGCACTCCAGCCTGGGCAAGTAAAGGGAAGCTCCATTAAAAGAAAAAGAAAAAAAAAAGAGGCCGGGTACAGTGGCTGATGCCGGTAATCTCAGCACTTTGGGAGGCTGAGATAGACAGATCATTGAGGTCAAGAATTCGAGACAAGCCTAGCCAACATGGGGAAAATTCATCTGTACTAAAAATACAAAATTAGCCAGTGTGGTAGCACATGCCTGTAATCCCAGCTACTTGGCAGGCTAAGGCAGGAGAATCACTTGAACCCGGGAGGTGGAGGTTGTAATGAATTGAGATTCTGCCATTGAACTTCAGCCTGGGCAGCAGGAGCAAAACTCCATCTCAAAGAAAAAAAAAAAAACCAAAAACCCTGGAGGCAAATTAACATAATTTCTCAAATAACGACAGCAGGCCCACAGTGTTCATGTACATGATCCCAATTTGCACATACGGTAAGTGAGGGACAAGACTTGATCCTGGACCTGAAGGATCCCACAACATCTACTTAGGCACAATAGTCAGCCCAGGCATTACAGTAAATGACTGCACACAGAAAATACAAGCAGAACAGAAAGAAGTACACCAAGGGGGATACAAGGGCTGAGCTGGGACAAAAGGGCTGAGCTGTGCTGCTTACAGTGGTGCCAAGTCATCCCTCATGGATCATGTGCTGAGTCATCATGCCCTGCACATTGATTCAGGCAGCCTCCTATAATTTTGTCCAGTGGATGAACAAGGTCTTGACTTACTCAGTGAGAGTAGTGTTGGAGGAGAGGGGCTCACAGGGAAATTGGGGTGTTCAGCATTACAAAATCAATAGACTGGAAAGAAACTGTATTTGCATCCAGATCAATGTATCACGTGAGGCAAGGCCAGGAAAGGAAGGGTAAGTGTGGAAGGCAGGAAGTAATTGGCACGTAGGAGCGAACTTTGTGCGTGCACATCTGTGGGAATAGAATTCCACTAGGATAGACCAAATCTTGAGCTTGGAGGAAAGTGGAACTAATTTAGCAATGGTAAAATATTGACCCAAGGTTAACTATGTAAATTACAATATGGGCAAGGGACAAGAATGAACGAGATCCAAACAAGCAGCAGTATGGTGGCCTGAGGTGAAAGCAGTTTTACATCTATTAAGTTAAATGCCTCTGATTCCTAGTTTCAAGAATATACTCAACAAAATCCCTTGTGTAGATTCCAGAAATACATACACATACACACACACACACACACACACACACACAAAACAAGTAAACTATGAAGAGTACAATAGAGCAATGCAGGAGACCACAGGGGTGAACAAGGATCCTCTGGCTGAGTAGGTAGAGATGTGTTTGTGAAAACAGAGCCAGGCTGAGTGAAGTGGCTCACGTCTGTAATGCCAGCACATTGGGAGGACGAGAGGGTGAATCACGAGGTCAGGAGTTTGAGATCAGCCAGGCCAGCATGGTGAAACACTGTCTCTACTAAAAAAATAGAAAACATTAGCCGGGCATGGTGGTGCACATCTGTAATCCCAGTTACTCAGAAGGCTCAGGTAGGAGATTGCTTGACCTGGGAGGCAGAGGTCGCAGTGAGCTGAGATTGCACCACTGCACTCCAGCCTGGGTGACAGAGCAATACACCATCTTAAAAAAAAAGAAACTATACCTTTAAAAAAATGTGGTTTCACCATGTCGGCCAAGCTGGTCTCAAACTCCTGACCTCAGGTGATTCACCCACCTCAGCCTTCCAATGGGCTGGGATTACAGACATGAGCCAACGCACCCAGCCTGGCAGTATTATTTATAATAGTAAAGAGAAAAAACCAACCCAGATATCCATCAACAGATAAATATATGAGGAAAATGTGGTACACACATAAAATGGAATAGTATTCAGCATTAAAAACAAACTCGGAGAGGCAGTGGCTCATGCCTGTAATCCCAGCACTTTGGGAATCCAAGGCAACCGAATCACGTCAGACGAGGCTATCAAAACCAGCCTGGCCAACATGGTGAAACCACCATTTGGAATAGAACTACCAAAAATTAGTCGAGTGTGGTGACACATGCCTGTAATCCCAAGCCACTCAAGAGGCTGAGGCAGGAGAATCACTTCAACCCAAAAGGTGGAGGTTGCAGTGAGCCAAGATCACACCACGGCACTCAAGAGACTCTGACTCAAAACAAACGAACAAACAAACAAAAAAAAACCATAGAAACGAGCAACTTGAAAGCCACTGTGTATCTTAAGGAAATGACAGTAGAATTAAACTATGGAAACCTCATTCAATCTCACAACCTCCCTCAACAACATTGATTAAAACCATATCTGCTACAGGGTTGATCCTACAAAAAACTGAACAAAGGTTTTCTTGTTAAAAATGAACAATGACGGCCGGGCGCGGTGGCTCAAGCCTGTAATCCCAGCACTTTGGGAGGCCGAGACGGGCGGATCACGAGGTCAGGAGATCGAGACCATCCTGGCTAACACGGTGAAACCCCGTCTCTACTAAAAAACACAAAAAACTAGCTGGGCGAGGTGGAGGGCGCCTGTAGTCCCAGCTACTCGGGAGGCTGAGGCAGGAGAATGGCGTAAACCTGGGAGGCGGAGCTTGCAGTGAGCTGAGATCCGGCCACTGCACTCCAGCCCGGGCGGCAGAGACTCCGTCTCAAAAAAAAAAAAAAAAAAAAAAAAATGAACAATGACACATATTGGTATGAAAATGTGAAATGAGCAAGAGTTCAGTGAAGAGCCTCATACATAGGAGGCTGTGAGCCCGAATGACGTCCTTGCTGGGAGGAATTTCAACACCACTGACTGCTACTTAGAGAACATGATCATTAGTTTATGAGATGAACATTGTCACAGTGCCAGTGAGAGATGCTTCTGTGATGCTTCTCAAAAACCAGAATGAGCTGGGCACGGTGGCTCATGCCTGTAAACCCAGCAGTTTTGGAAGCCAAGGTGGGTGGATCATCTGATGTCAGGAGTTAGATATGAGCCTGACCAACACGGAGAAACCCTGTCTCTACTAAAAATACAAAATTAGCTGGGCATGGTGGCACATGCCTGTAATCCCAGCTATTTGGGAGGCTGAGGCAGGAGAATCGCTTGAACCTGGAAGGCAGAGGTTATGGTGAGCCAAGATCACACCATTGCACTCCAGCTTGGACAACAAGAGTGAAACGCCACCTCAAAAAACAAAAACAAAAACAAACATGTATGGGGCAAAATCACAAAAGAGAATACAAAACCAGGAAGAGCCAAGACAGACAAGAGCAGACTCCTCAGGCCTACAGGGACATTTTCCTCACCCACAGACTCCAGGTTCCTGTAGTTCTCCAACATCACTTCCCTGTATAAAGCCCTCTGCGCAGGGTTTAGGCATTTCCACTCCGCCAATGAGAACTCTATAGCCACATCCCTGAAAGTCACGCGTCCCTAAAATGAAACACATTTCAACAAAACATTATGGAGGACGGAGTTATCACCTTCACAGGAAATGAGAAAAGAGAAAATAAGTATGTATTTGATCAAAGACCATGTTCTGACAAAACCAAGTTAAGGTATTTTTGAATATTTTTTCCCTATAGTTGCATTTTATTATACTTTTCCTTGAAAGATGTTAAGATCCCATCAGTCATTAGGGAAGTCTGGATTTTATGGACAATATAAAAACTATATAAATAAAAAGGAAACACAGGGTCAGGCGTGGTGGTTCATGACTGTAATCCCAACACTTCAGAAGGCCAACACAGGTTATTTGAGGTCCAGAGTTCAAGACCAGCATGGCCAACGTGGTGAAAACTTGTCTCTACTAAAAATATAAAAATTAGCCGGGCATGGTGGCAGGCACCTGTTATCCCAGCTACATAGGAGGCTGAGGCAGGAGAATCACTTGAACCCAGGAGATGGAGGCTGCGGTGAGCCAATTGTGCACCACTGTATTCCATCCTGGGCAACAGACTGATACTCCATCTAAAAAAAAAAAAAAAAAAAGCAGTGATGGGCAGTGGCTCTCGCCTGTAATCCCAGCACTTTGGGAGACCAAGGCAGGCAAATAATGTGGTCGAGAGATTGACACCATCATGGCCAACATGACAAAACTACGTCTCTACTAAAAATACAAAAAATTAGCTGGGTGTCATGTTGTGGGTCTGTACTCCCAGCTACTCAAGAGGCTGAGGCAGGAGCATCGCTTGAATCTGGGAGGCAGAGGTTGCAGTGAGCCGAGATCGCACCACTGCACTTTAGCCTGACAACAGAGAAAGACTCCATCTCAAAAAAACAAAACAAACAAACAGAGTTTTCTCTACAGATGTGTCAGATATTACGTTCCACATACAGGTGACATTTAGTCTCTAGGTGAGCTAAAATACAAGTGCTGTTTCAGAGAGGACAAAGTGCAATGTCTTTGAAAGAAAAGTATGAATCTAAAAACTATCATGATTGGTCAGGCACAGTGGCTCATGCCTGTAATCCCAGCACTTTGCGAGGCTGAGGTAGGTGGATCATGAGGTCAGGAGTTCGAGACCAGTCGGGGAACATGCTGAAAACTCTTCTCTACTAAAAATACAAAAATTAGCTGGGCGTGGTGGTGGGTGTCTGTAATCCCCGACATTCAGGAGGCTGAGGCCAGAGAATTGCTTGAAACCAGGAGGCAGAGGTTGCAGTGAGCCAATATCATGCCACTGCACTTCAGCCTGGGTGACAGAGCAATACTCCATCTCCAAGAAAAAAAAAAAAAAAAAAACTGTCATGATCACAGCAATAGCCATGACTAACATTTTTGAATGCTTCACATGTGCTACACACTGTTCTAAGTGCTTCCCGTGTCTTAGGCCACAACATAACATACTATCCCATGAAGAAAGATCTGTACTTGGAGACAGTTACATCACACACACTATAGGAAACTTGCCACAAATCAAATAGCTAAAAATATCAACACGAGCACCCGAATCCAGATGTCTGGGATTCACATGTGAACATAAACACCTAAGTAACAGACACAGCTTTAAACTAAACTGACACTGACACAAGTCTATCCAGTGGAGAGAATGTGATACAGGTCCAAGGGTAAGAACATGGAGCATCCTACAAGGTCACTGAATGGACACACACAGGCATGCACATAATCCTTCACGATACTTCTTATTTTATTTTTTTCCCAGACAGTCTCACTCTATTGCACAGGCTGGAGTGCAGTGGCACAATGTCTCAGCTCACTGCAACCTGTGCCACCCAGGTTCAAGCCATTCTCTGGCCTCAGACTCCCCAGTAGCTGGGGTGTGAGGTACCTGCCACTGTGTCCATCTAATTTTTGTATATTTAGTAGCAACGGGGTTTCACCATCTTAGCCAGGCTGGTCTTGAACTCCTGACATCTTGATCTATCCACCTCAGCCTCCCAAAGTGCTGGGATTAAAGGCGTGAGCCACCAAGCCTGGCCCCTTCTTACTATTAACTCATTATGATGATAGTTGACAACAATGAAAAATACTTAAAATCATTACAATTATTATAAAAAATAAAACTTATTGCAAATGTGTTTCCTACATAAACCATGGGCTTATCCATCTATGTGTTCATACACACACATCATGCCATTATACCCGTGGTGGTGTGCACTTCTAATCCCAGCTACCCGAGAGGCTGAGGCAAAAGAATCACTGTAATCCGGGAGTCAGAGGCTACAGGGAAACGAAATCACACCACTGCACTCCAGTCTGGGTGAAAGAATGAGAGCCAATTCAAAAATAAAATAAAATAAAATAAAATAAAATCAATGATATAATAAAGCATCCCGTACCACTGATGCCTATCTCCACTTCCCATTCCACCATGAGTCATTAAAAGTGCAGAGTTTGGCCAAGCACGGTGGCTCAGGCCTATAATCCCAGCACTCTGGGAGGCCGAGCTGGAAGAATCACAAGATCAGGAGTTCAGCCAGCCTGACCAATATGGTGAAACTCCATCTCTACTAAAAATACAAAAAAAAAGACTGGGCGCGGTGGCTCACGCCTGTAATCCCAACACTTTAGGAGACCGAGGCAGGCGGATCATGAGGTCAGGAGATCTAGACCATCACGGCTAACACGGTAAAACCCTGTCTCTATTAAAAATTTTTTAAAAATTAGCCGGGAGTGGTGGTGGGCGCCTGTAGTCCCAGGTACTCAGGAGGCTGAGGCAGGAGAATGGCATGAACCCAGGAGGCAGAGTTTGCAGTGAGCTGCGATTGCGCCACTGCACTCCAGCCTGGGTGACAGAGCAAGACTCTGTCTCAAAAAAAAAAAAAAAAAAAAAAATTAGCAAGGCGTGGCAGCAAATGCCTTACTCGGGAGGCTGAGGCAAAAGAATTGCTTGAAGCCAGAAGGCAGAGGTTACAGTGAGCTGAGATCATGCCACTGCAATCCAACCTGGGCAACAGAGCGAGACTCCATCTCAAAAACCTGCAGAGTCAGGCCGGGCTGGCTATCTGCCATCAAGAATGTCAGCAATTTGGGAGGCCAAGACAGGAGGATCACTTGAGGCCAGGATATCAAGGCTATAGTGAGCTATGATTGCACCATGCACTCCCGCCTGGACAACAAAATAAAAATATAATATAAAAAATAAGGCCGGACACAGTAGCCCACACCTTTAATCCCAACACTTAGGGAGTCTGAGACAGGCAGATCATGAGGTCAGGAGTTCCAGACCAGCCTAACCAACATGATGAAACCCCGTCTCAACTAAAAATACAAAAATTAGCTGGGTGTGGTGGTGCGTGCCTGTAGTCCAGGCAACTTGGGAGGCTGAGGTAGAAGAACTGCTTGAAACTGGGAGGGGGAGGTTAAATTGAGCCAAGATGGTACCATTGCACTCCAACTTTAGTGACTGAGACTCCATCTTAAAATAAAGAAATATGTACATACATACATACATACATACGGTGACCCATGTCTATTATTCAGGCTCTTTGGGGGGTTAAATTAGGGATTAGTTGAGCCCAGGAGTTTGAGGCTGCTGTAAACTCTGAATTGTGCCATTGTACTCCAGAACAAAGCCACAGAGTGACACCTTCTCTCTCTCTCTCTTTTTTCTTTTGAGACAGAGTCTCACGCCATTTCCCAGGCTGGAATGCAGTGGCACAATTTCGGTGTACGGTAACCTCCACCTCCCGGATTCAAGTGATTCTCCTGCCTGAGCCTCCTGAGTGGCTGAGATTACAGATATGCACCACCACATGCAGCTAATTTTTGTATTTTTAGTAGAGATGGGGTGTGAGCCCTTCCCACAACCATGCCCAGTAGAGCCTCTTCCCAAGTTCATGTCACTGGGTCACAGGAGACAGAATCTCAGAGCAGGTGACAAGAATTGAGGGCAGGCATGGGTGAGTGTGAGCGAACCTGTCAGGCAAAATGCTTCAGACTCAGAAAAGACTGGCTACTACAATACCTGGCATTTCAGAAAGGAAAGAGACAGATTAATCCCCAGAGGAACATCACTTCACCTGAGGAAAGGCCATGCCTGGCTCCTTTCCTTTCCTCTTCTCAGCTGCTTCCTCACGTAACCTGAGTCTTTAGAAATCAATCCTGTATGTGAAAAAAAGACTTCATGTTAGAAATGACTCACTCCCTTCCCGTGACAAAAACACATGAACAGGGGAGACCTCACCCTGTAGAAAGATGGTCCCCACTGCCCACTGCACCAGAGACCATGCAGAGATAAGAAAGCCCCACAGGAAGACCTGTAAGTGTACGTTTGACCCCGGTCTTCAGATCTCACTCCCCTCCTGGAGAAGCCCCCACACACGAGGCAGCAGGGGCAGCTGGGCTGGACTGATCTCCCCTTCAGGATACAGACCCATCCCTGACCAAACCCCATCCAGAGGACAGCCCCTCATCTCTGTGGATCACAGGCTGAGCTCAGCCCTCAGAAACGGGGGACACAGAGCTTCGATGCTCAATGCTGCACACAGATGACAACACCTGGGCCACTGCAGCTATTACTGAGGGTGGACTCCAGCCCTTCAGAATAAGAACCCCAGTAAAGCAGCACAAATGCTCTATTTGTAAAATGCTCTGCAGTCTAATGTGAAGCCAGGGTTGAGCTCCACTCAGAGGGGTGAGCCCAGCACAGCCCCATGTTCTGGCTCTGCTCTTCCCTTGGGGCCTTGTTCTCACCAGGATCCAGACAGTGGATGGCAAAGGCACAAAAGTAATCACAGTGAGGCCGGGCACGGTGGCTCACGCCTATAATCCCAGCACTTTGGGAGGCAGAGATGGGTGGATCACGGGGTCAGGAGTTCAAGACCAGACTGGTCAACATGGTGAAACACTGTTTCTACTAAAAATACAAAAAATTAGCTGGGCATGGTGGTGGGCACCAGTAATCCTAGCTATTCAGGAGCCTGAGGCAGGAGAATTGCTTGAAGCGGGAGGCGGAGCTTGCAGTGAGCTGAGATCCCACCACTGCACTCCAGCCTGGGTGACACAGCAAGACTCCGTCTCAAAAAAAAAAAAAAAAAAAAAAAAAAACAAAATCACACAGAACAGTAAACGTGGACCAGAGGTGGGAAGAAGGTTGGGCTGTAAGGAAAATAAACCTTGGCGCCCCAAATCACTAAGCAAAAGAGAAATGTCAAGGTGGAAACTGCTTAGGGAACGAGACTCCCCTTCTATTCAAAGTCACCCCTCTGCTCCCTGACATAGATGCATATCTGAGTACCTCCTTTGGAAAGGCTAATCAGAAACTCAAAAGAAGGACCCAGCAGTGGCTCAGGACTGTCTGTCATCCCTGCACTATGGGAGGCCTAGGCAGGCAGATCACTTGGGGTCAAGACATGGAGACCAGCCCAGCCAGCATGGTGAAACCCCATCTCTACTAAAAATACAGAAATGATCCAGGCATCTACTTGGGAAGCTGTGGCAGGAGAATCACTTGAACCCAGGAGGCAGAGGTTGCAGGGAGCCGACATCCTGCCACGGCACTCCAGCCTGGGTGACAAAATGAGACTTCATCTCAAAAAAAAAAAAGGAAACTCAGAAGATTGCAACCATTTGTGCCTCAGTTCTCTGTGACCTGGAAGCCCCCGCCCTGCTTCAAGTCTTCCTGCCTTTGTTTAAAGTTGGCCACCATGCAGACCAAACCAACGTACTTCTTACATGTACTGACTGATGCCGCATGTCTCCATAATATGTGTAAAATGAAGCTCTGCCCCGACCACCTTGGGCAAAATAAACTTTCTAAATTAACTGAGATCTGTGTAAGATTTTCTGGTTTCACAGCTGCAATGTCAAACGGGGGGCTGTGGGAGATCACAAAGGAAACCCGGAGAAGATGATATCAGAACACGGACCTAGCAAAGAAAGGCTGCTTGTCACTTGCAGCTGAGGGGCAGAGAGTCCTAGACAGAGGGACAGCTCAAGCGAAGGCCCTGAGACAGGAGCAACCTCAGCAGCAGGAAAAGGAAAGCGACCCATGTGGCTGGAGCAGCGGAAGAGAGGAGGGCACAGGTAGATGAGGTCAGAGAGGTCCTCGGGGCACAGACACATAGGGATACGGTCTTCAAACATTTTTCTCCCACAACCCAAAAGAATTTTGAAAGTCAACTATGATCCCAGCCTCTCGGCAGTCTGAGGCAGGAGAATTCCTTGACCCCAGGAGACAGAGGTTGCAGTGAGCCGAGATCGTGCCATTGCACTCCCCCTGGCCCACAAGAGTGAAAATTTGTCTTAAAAAAAAAAAAAAAATTGGAAGTGATGTATCTTCTCACTCTTTTCACATATACATGTAAGTTTCTCTTTATATTATAAATTACAACACTTACAAATAATGTAATTTATTTCCCATATTTAAAACACATACTGTCAAGTTTGGCTAAGTTTCTGGAAGAACACAGTCACTCTCAACTGAGCTGTGCAGACTGCAAGGGAATGTGTTTGGGGATTTAGGAAGTCACTTATGGACACCTGAAGGTGGGGATGCCTGTTTGATGTCCCAGGAGAGAGCTGAGGAGACAATTGGACACAGGATTGTAGAGCTCAGTGGCGAGGCCTGCAGGGGACACGGAGTCGTGTAGGTGGCTGAAAGCTCTGAGATGATAAGGTTCAAGGTGATTTGAGTCTAATCCCCTGTTTTTGCTCATCTTGGAGAGCTGGAATCCACTTGAAATTTGAGTTTAAGGCCGGGCACGGTGGCTCAAGCCTGTAATCCCAGCACTTTGGGAGGCCGAGACGGGCGGATCACGAGGTCAGGAGATCGAGACCAGCCTGGCTAACACGGTGAAACCCCGTCTCTACTAAAAATACAAAAAACTAGCCGGGCGAGGTGGCGGGCGCCTGTAGTCCCAGCTATTTGGGAGGCTGAGGCAGGAGAATGGCGTAAACCTGGGAGGCAGAGCTTGTAGTGAGCTGAGATCCGGCCACTGCACTCCAGCCTGGGTGACAGAGCCAGACTCTGTCTCAAAAAAAAAAAAAAAAAAAAAGAAATTTGAGTTTAAAATGAGCAGTAACCTCTCCCAGAAGAAAAGCCACTCACTGTATTTTGTCAGTCATTTCAGGGGTCAGTGTCACTCTGACTGAGCTTTCCTGGTCGTATTCCTCACCTCTATGTTCCAGGTGGGCTCACCGAGGCTCACGTTGGGAGACATCTCCCCAAGTTATCCTGAGAAGCTCCGAGGTGAGGAGGAAGGAGGTGTGGCTGATTCCCATGTGAAGGCCTGGAAGTCCCAATAGGCTGCCTTGGTCTTCCCCTCTAGAAAATTCCAAGACCAGCCAGGAGTGATGACTTACCCTTGTAATCCCAACACTTTGGGTAGTTGAGGCAGGCAGACCACTTGAGCCTAGAAGTTTGAAACCAACGTGGGCAACATAGTTAACCCCATCTCTATCAAAAATAAAAAATTAGCCAGAGCTCATGGCATGCATCTGTGGTCCCAGTTACTTGGGAGAATGATGCAAGATCACTTGAGGCTGGGAGGCAGAGGTTGCAGTGATCTAAGATTGTGCCACTGCATTCCAGCCTGGGTGATAGGGTAATACTTGATCTTACAAAAAAAAAAAAAAAAAGGCAGCCAGACAAGGTAGCTCATACCTGTAATCCCAACACTTTGGGAGGACAAACTGGGTGAATCACGAGGAGTTCGAGACTATCCTGGCCAATATGGTGACATCCCATCTCTACTAAAAATACAGAAATTAGCCAGGTTTGGGGATTCACGCCTACAGTCCCTGCTACTTGAGAGGCTGAGGCAAAAGGATTGCTTGAACCCGGTAGGTGGAGGTTGCAGTGAGCTGAGATCATGCCACTGCACTCCAGCCTGGGTGAAAGAGCAAGACTCCATCTCAAAGAAAAACAAACAAACAAAAATTCCAGGACTATCTTTTATATACCTGAGCAAAGCAAACTTCTTTCAAGTTGTAAGGTTCTGATGGCACCAATCCCAAACATATAATTACTCACTCCCAAAAAAATGTTCAAAATATGCACGACTGTGCACACATAGCAATAGGTCTTTGAAACACTAAAAAAGAGGCAGCTGTAGAAATGAGATCTGAGCAAATGCTTTTCTCATGAACATATGGGCTCTGCTAAACCAAGGTTCCAAGTCAATCCACTCCACCCTTCAACATCTGTAGAGAATATTATGGACCAGAGATACTTGAGGGAGACACTTACTTAGAAGCTCACAGATCACCATTTTTTCTGATGACAAAAGAAAATGGAATAGGCTACTTCAACTAAATTTTCATGTTAGGGTAAAGAAAAAAGGTCCCTGATATCATTATCAAGTACACACTGAAACAACCTAAAATCATATATCACATAGTAGAAAATGTTTTTGATATATGATAAAGACTAGAAAGCACACAGTCCTCAATGTAAACTGAACACAATTTCATAGAGAAACAATTTTTAAATGGTTAAAAAATATAGATCTAATGAAATCTTGGGTAAAAGGAGAAATATTTGAAAATATATCATACTTTAAAAACAATGAGGCCAGGCATGGTGACTCACACCTATTATCCCAGCACTTTGGGAGGCCGGGGCAGGAAGACCACAAGGTTAGGAGTTCGAGACCACCCTGGCCAACATGGAGAAACCAGGTCTGTACTAAAAATAGAAAAATTAGCAGGGCATAGTTGTGCACACCTATAACCCCAGCTACTCAGGAGGCTGAGGCACAAGAATCTCTTGACTCCAGGAGGCGGAGGTTGCAGTGAGACCACTGCACTCCAGCCTGAGTGACAAAGAGAGTTTCAATAAATAAATAAATATATATATATATATATATATATATATATATATATATATATATAAACATTAGCCAGGCTACTCCTCCAGTCCCAGCTACTCCAGAGGCTGAGGTGGGAAAATCACTCGAGCTCAGGAGGTTGCCGCTGCACTGAGCTGTGATCCTGCTACTGTACTCCAGCCTGGGAAACAGTAAGAATGTCTCAAAAAAAAAAAAAAATTAAAGGCTGGGCATGGCGGCTCATGCCTGTAATCCCAGCACCTTGGGAGGCTGAGGCGGGAGGATCACTGAGGTCAGGAGTTCAAGACTAGCCTGACCAAGATGGAGAAACCCCATCACTACTGAAAATACAAAATTAGCCAGCCATGGTGGTGCTCGCCTGTAATCATAACTACTCAGGAGGCTGAGACAGAAGAATCACTTGAACCCCAGAGGTGAAGGTTGCGGTGAGCCAAGATCACGCTGTTGTACTTTAGCCTGGGCAACAAGAGCAAAACTCCGTCGGTCCTTATTTAACCTCTTGTTGCCCTTCTCCCCAATCTTTTGATCGCCCTCAATCTCTATATATTACCGCCTCTTATCTCTGCGTCTCCTCTGCTCTGTTAAATTCTCTCTTCCCTGTTACATTCCCCTGTCCCCACTCTCTAGCACCCCAAAAACCCAAGTGTCCTTCCTTCCGTGGTTCTCCCTGTTCTCCTGCCCACCAGCACCACTCTGGGGGTTTGAAGTAAGACGCCTGCATCCCGGAGAAGCGCATTTTCCGGGGGGTGGAGCTGGGCAGGCAAGAATACCCGGTGTCATAGGGCAAGCCCCTGGGGCCTGCCCAACACTGATTCAGGGAAAGCAGTGACTGCAGAGGGAAGACTTGGGGAGCAGCAGGGCCCGGCACAAGGAGGGACCTGGGGGACAACGGCGCCTTAAGACAAGGGTGGCCCCTGCAGGCACCCAGGACCCAGGAAGAAGACGCAGCCTTCCCGGGACCGGGGCCGGGAGCCTGGGAGGCGAGCCTGGAGGCGCTCAGGGCGGGAATCCACCTCGCGGATGAGGACTTTAAAAAGCATGGGGTGGGAGGAGTCAGAACAAGGTTTTGACCAGGAAAACTGCGCTATAGGAAGTGTATACACTGCCCTATAACAGAAAGACCGGGTAGGGGACCAGCCTCCGGACGACTTCAACCCCAAAAGGAAGCAGCTCCTGGACTCTTAAGGGGACGTCTCAGTTTTCTCTGGGTGAAGGAAGACAGGCAAGAATTTCCAGGTCCGTGGGAACTCTACGTCCCAGGGACAGAAGCGCCAGGGACCTGGGAAGGGCATACTTAACACAAGACAGAGCGAAACTCACGCGCCGCGGTAGGACCTTCACTCCAGGGAATCCCCTTCCGGGTTTGCGCGCGCAGGACAGAAGTCAGGCCTGGGCGGGGCCCGCGAGCAGTGTAGCGGGGCCTGGGCGGGGTAGCAGCGGAGAGACTTTGCCCTTTAGAACCCGCAGACAGCCGGGCCGGGGCGGGAACCGTGCGTCTCTCCGCCTGGCACCCAGCGTCTCTGTTTTCTGGGTTTTTGGAGGTGAGAGCGGCCAGGAAGGCTAAGGCGTAATTCAAAAGCCCTGGAATTCTCTGGAACGGGCATGCAAACTAGAATGTGAAATGCAAAGCCCTGCCTGGGCGGAACGTAGGATTTCATGCTGACAGCCCACAGAACAGAATAGAAATCCTCTCCATTTCTATTCTCCATTCACTCCAGAGGGAGAGTCCACCCTGTGCTCAGCTTCAGAGACTCCCCTAGGGCCTCCCCCTGGGAAGAGGGACGGAGTGTTCAGGCCAGGGAGGAGTGAGGTCACCACTTGCTGCTTAAACAAAACAAGGTTGCAGGCACGGGGCTGAAGCCTGAGGTCCCAGCTACTCAAGAAGCAGCAGCGGGAGAATCGCTGAAATTGGGGGTCCAGGCCAGTCTGGGCGACAAAGTGACATCCCCTCCCGTAGGGCTCCCTTCCTTGTCTCTCTCTGGCTGTGCAGTGGCAAGATTTTGGATCACTGCAAGCGCCTCCTCCTGGGTTCACACCATTCTCCCGCCTCAGTCTTTCCAGTAACTTTGACTACAGGTGCCCGCCATGATGCCCGTCTGTTTTGCATTTTTAGTACAGAGGGGGTTTCACCATGTTAGCCAGGATGGTCTGGATCTCCTGACCTCGTGATCCGCCCGCCTCAGCCTCCCAAACTGCTAGGATTACAGATGTAAGCCACTGCGGCTGGCCTTGTGTGTGTTTTTTCTTTTTTTACCGTTTTTAAATAAAATTTTTCATGGTGTGAGATAGGGATCCAGCATTATTCTTTTCTATGTGAATATCCAGTTAGTTGTCCCAGCACATTTGTGAAAGAAATCTATTACTTTCTCTTGTTTTCACTTTTTTCTTTCCTTTTATTTATGAGACAGAGTATTTCTCTGTGGCCCATGCTGGGGTGCAGTTGCGAGATTGTGGCTCACTGCAGCCTCTGCCTCCTGAGTGGAAGCTATTCTTCTGCCTCAGCCTTTGGAGTAGCTGCTATTACAAGCGCACACGACCACACCCAGCTAATTTTTGTATTTTTGGTAGAGATGGGGTTTCACCATGCTGGCCAGGCTGGTCTGGAACTCCTGACTTCAAGTGATCCACCTGCCTCGGCCTCCCAAAGTGCTAGGATTACACTTGTGAGTCACCGTGCCTGGCCCAGGAAATATTCTTTACTTCACTTTTTAAATGTGAGAAAATATAATTGAAAAACAAAGAGTATTCCGCCAAATGAGAAATCATCTCTATGACGATAATAGAGAAATTAAAACTATTTTATTAATAAATAAGCTTCAGGACAGAATGTGATGGGAAATAGAGGCAAACAGCTAAGAGGTTGACAAGAGAGAAAGCAACTTCACTGTTCTGTACAACCCATTAAGTACATGTTTTCAAGATAAACACTAATCAGTCCTCAGGGGAGAGGACTTGAGAAGCCATTGGTTACACATAGTTCATCCTGGCTCTACTTGGTAACAGAGTTGAGAATCTCTGTCAGCTAATTAGCATCATCCCGAGGGAGGGGGAAATACCCTAACACTAACCATAATACAAAAATAATCTGGGCGTGGTGGCAGACACCTGTAATTTTTCTGTATTTTTAGTACAGACAGGGTTTCACCAAGCTGGCCAAGCTGGTTTCAAACTCCTGAAGTCAAGTGACTCAGAAGTCTCGGTGTCCCAAACTGTTGGGATTACAGGCGTGAGCCACCAGGGTCAGCCAGGAAAACTCTTAGAAGTTGCGCCTGCATTCCCCTGGACTCAGGTTGCAGGACCACATTCCTCTCAAGGTTCAGAATTACTTAAAGGTACAAAGCTTTAAATTGGAATCATTTGATATTTGAATTATTTAATTTCCTACTGAGACACAGGTACTATTTATCTTGTTGTTTGCCTTTTGTTTTTTTCCTTTTTGTTTTGAGATGGAGTCTCACTTTGTTGCCCAGGCTGCAGTGCAGTGGCACAATCTTGGCTCACTGCAGCCTCTGCCTCCCAGGTTCAAGCAATTCTCCTGCCTCAGTCTCCCGAGTAGCTGGGACTACAGGCGTGTGCCACCATGCCCGGCTAATTTTTTTTGTATTTTTAGTAGAGACAGGGTTTCACCATGTTGGTCAGGTGGTCTCGAACTCCTGACCTCGGGATTGGCCCACCTTGACCTCCCAAAGTGCTGGGATTACTGGCCTGAGCCACCACACCCGGCTATTGTTTGTCTTTCAAAGCGAGTACCCAAGTTCTTCAGAAATACAACCCTGGGCCAGGTGTGGTGGCTCACACCTGTAATCCCAGTACTTTGGAAGGCTGAGCCTGGAGGATCATCTGAAATGAGAAGTTCAAGACCAGCCTGGCCAACATGGTGAAACCTCGTCTCTACAAAACTATAAAAATCAGCCAGGCATTATGGTGGGTGCCTGTAGTCCCAGCTCCTCTGGAAGCTGAGGTGGGAGAATCGCATGTACCGGGCAGATGGAAATTGCAGTGACCAGAGATCACACCATTTAACTCCAGCCTGGGCAACAAGAGCTAAACCCCGTCTCCATCTGAAAGAAGAAAAGACTACCTCAGAAGACAGAAAACGCATTTGCAAATTTTCTAAATAAATGTCCTAAGAAAAGAGACGAAAGGAAAGAAAATCTCTTTCTTTATTTTCAAAGGAGGAATTGTACCTCTCATTTATTTGCTTGTTTGTTTGAGACAGGGTCTAGCTCACTCACCCAGGCTGGAATGTGGTGGCAAAAACAGGGCTCACTGCAGACTTCAACGCCCTGGCTCAAGTGATCCTTCCACCTTTTTCATCAAGCATTTGGAAGAGATATCTACAAAATATAAACATAATACATTTCCAATTAAGTCCAGATGGTAAACCATACTGAAATGTGGAAATACGACACAAAAAAATACTTATTTTAAACTTCCCAAACATGATCTTCAAAGTTTAGGAGCACAAAAGGAGTAAGATCCTTTAATAAAAGGCGATTACATGTTCTTCAAATCATTTCTATGGAAGCCTATTTCCAATATCATGACAAAACACTGACAGGGCAGAAACATGTATAAGCCTAAAGTCAGGAGTGTTTTTCCACTGTGACCCTAAAGTGCATCACAATTTACAAAAAACATATCACTGTCACACAAGGAAAAGAAAACTGTATATTTTTCATATTTACAGAATATCTACTGTATACAAATAAATTCTAAAAGACCAAACAACATACTATGTTTATAAATAATCCACAACAAGCTTATGTAAGGGTAACCAAAATCAATGGAAATTCTGTATTGTCAAATAATCATTGCACAGAGAAGATAAGAAAAGATTACAAAAATCAGGCAGGCATGGTGGTGGGCACCTGTAGTCTCAGCTACTCGGGAGGCTGAGGCACAAGAATCGTTTGAACCTCGGAGGCGGAGATTTCAGTGAGCCAACATTGTGCCACTGCACTGACAGAGTGAGACTCCATCTCAAAAAAAAAAAAGTTAATACAATCTTTTTCTGAATACCTGTCATAAAATTACCTATATCCACGCAGAACAGGGACTTACTGAAATTAACAAGTGCAGTGTGTCAGTTATATTACATACCATATACCGAAAAGCCATATGTGAAATCTTAAATATTAATCAGTAAGCCATTGTAACTCATGATAAAACCAGCAAGCAAACAATAAGTACATTTATACAGCCTGCAGAATTCTAAACAATTCCCTCTTAAGAAAAAAGCCACAACTTCTACTTCCCACCAGCACACACTATGAGAACTGACATACATGTTAAGATCACCACCTTCTGATGTATGAGTTCAAGTAAATACACAGCATTAAAAGGAATAAGAACTGATGAACAGCGTCGGAGGGTGAAATTAATTATGATGTCACAGGTACAGTTAGGTAACACCAGGCAATACAACAATTTTATATATATGCATTGCCCTTAGTTATCTAGTTAACTGTGCATAAAATACGAAACATAGACTGTGTACTAGGAAAATTTATAAACTGCGATCACAGAAAACACTGTATAAAACAAATTGCACAATAAAAACAAGAAAAACCTGATGCAGGCTCCCTGGTCTGAATGATTATATCGGCCAAAAGCAATGTTCAGAGTTCTTATTGTCCAATAGGATGTTCCTGCAGATGGGGTCTTTGAGAGAATTTGGTCATGGGTGTTGACTACTCGAGAATAGGGCTAGTGCTTTTATTTTTATTATTTATTTATATATATATATATTTATTTATTTATTTATTGAGATGGAGTTTCCCTCTTGTTGCCCAGGCTGGCACGCAACCTTTGCCTCCTGGGTTCAAGCAATTCTCCTGCCTCAGCCTCCCGAGTAGCTGGGATTACAGGCATGCGCCACCACACCCAGCTAATTTTGTAGTTTTATAGAGACAGGTGTCTCTATATTGCTCAGGCTGGTCTTGAACCCCCAACCTCAGGTGATTCACCCGCATCAGCCTTCTGAAGTGCTGGAATTACAAGTGTGAGCCACCGCGCATGGCCACAACTACTGCTTTTATAAAGGGAAACATTAAAGAGCTGATTGTTATTTCTTTTTTTGTTTTTTGAGACCAGGTCACGCTCTATCACTCAGGCTGGAGTGCAGTGGCATGATTCTCCTGTCTAAAGAGATTCTCCTGCCTCAGCCTCCAGAGTAGATGGGACTACAGATGCATGTCACCATCCTTGGCTAATTTTTTTTCTTTTTTTGGGGGGGAGACAGAGTCTCACTCTGTCACCCAGGCTGGAGTACATTGGTGCGATCGTGGCTCACTACAATTTCTGCCTCCCAGCCAGGTCCAAGTAATTCTCCTGCCTCAGCCTCCAGAGTAGCTGGAATTAGAGGCATGTGTCAACATGGCCAGCTAATTTTTGTATTTTTGGTAAAGACAGGGTTTCACCATGTAGGCCAGACTGGTCTCGAACTCATGACCTTCAGCAATCTGCTCCCAAAGTGCTGGGATTACAGGCATGAATGAGCCGCCACACCTGGCTTTGATGTTCCTTACTTTTTATTTTTTTTCTCAGACGGAGTCTAGCTCTGTTGTTCAGG
The DNA here is from genome assembly GCF_043159975.1 of Macaca nemestrina. Taxonomy (NCBI): domain Eukaryota; kingdom Metazoa; phylum Chordata; class Mammalia; order Primates; family Cercopithecidae; genus Macaca; species Macaca nemestrina. Next base: position 62,484,685 of record NC_092144.1, on the reverse strand, counting down.
CTGGCATACAGTGATGGAATCTCGGCTCACTGCAACTTCTGCCTCCCGGGTTCAAGCAATTCTCCCACCTCAGCCTCCCGAGTAGCTGGGATTTTAGACATCTGCCACCACGTCCAGCTAATTTTTGTGTGTGTGTGTGTATATATATATATATATATATATATATATATATTTTTTTTTTTTTTTTTGAGACGGAGTCTCGCTCTGTCGCCCAGGCTGGAGTGCAGTGGCTGGATCTCAGCTCACTGCAAGCTCCACCTCCCGGGTTTACGCCATTCTCCTGCCTCAGCATCCCGAGTAGCTGGGACTACAGGCGCCCATCACCTCGCCTGGCTAGTTTTTTGTATTTTTTAGTAGAGACGGGTTTTCACCATTTTAGCCAGGATGGTCTTGATCTCCTGACTTCGTGATCCGCCCATCTCGGCCTCCCAAAGTGCTGGGATTACAGGCTTGAGCCACCGCGTCCGGCCTAATTTTTGTATATTTTAAGCAGAGATTGGGTTTCACCGTGTTGGCCAGGTTGGTCTCGAACTCCTGACCTCCTGATCCACTCACCTGTCTCCCAAAGTGCTGGGATTACAGGCATGAGTCACCACACCCTGACATCCCTTTTAAAAACTGCTATGGCCTCAGCTTGGTGGCTTACACCTGTAATCCCAGCACTTTGGGAGGCCAAGGCAGCAGGTCACCTGAGGTCGGGAGTTAGAGACCAGCCTGGATCAACATGAAGAAACCTCATCTCTACTAAAAACACAAAATTAGCCAGGCATGGTGGTGTATGCATGTACATCCAGCTACTCAGGAGGCTGAGGCAGTAGAATCGCTTGAAGCCGGGAAGCTGAGGTTGTGGTGAGCTGAGATCATCTCATCGCACTCCAGCCTGGGCAACAACAGCAAAACTCCCTCTCAAAAAAAAAAAGGGGAGGGCTATGTAAACCAGACGTGGTGGGTCATCTCTGTAATCCCACCTGTAATCCCAGTAATTTGGGAGGCCAAGGCAAGAGGATACTTTGAGCCCAGAATTTTGAGACCAGCCTGGGAAACATAGTGAAACCCCGTTTCCAAAACAAAACAAAACAAAACAAAAACTAGCCGGGCTTGGTGGCTCATGCTTCTGGTCCCAGTTACTCAGAAGGCTGAGGTAGGAGGATCGCTTGAGCCCAAAATGTTGAGGCTGCAGTTAGAGGAGATCACGATAGTGCACTCCAGTCTGGGTGATAGAGCCAGACCCTGTCTCAAGATATTATTTAATTAATTAAATTAAAAGCATTATGTAATAACAGACAGTGACTTTTTTCCCACTTCACTACCCACGTCCTACCCCATCCTAGGAAAAGGGAAGGCAGTGATTCACAACTGAATAAGTCACTTCCCTCTGGCTGAATAGGGATTCCAAGTGGAAGATACCCCTGATGCCAAGATTTATAGAATGTACATGTCTTATAGATACAAATTTTGAAATTCTCAATCTCATCTGTAAAATTTAAACAAGTTTTCAGTTGTTAGATTATATACACGGAAGTCAACATGTCACAACTAATCATATCCAATGAACTCACGCACTCATCTAAACCCAAAGTCTCTCGCCCCTTTTTTTTTTTTGAGACAAGATCTCTCTCTGTTGTCCAGGCTGCAGTGTAGTGACATGATATCAGCTCACTGCAGCCTGGACCTCCTGGGCTCAAGTCATCCTCCCAGCTTGGCCTCCAGAGCAGCTGGACTGAGTACAGGTGCACACCATTAGGCCCGGTTATTTACTGTTTTTTTATTGTTTTTTTTTTTTGGCAGAGATGGGGGTCTCACTATGTTGCCCAGGCTTGTCTCGAACTCCTGGCCTCAAGCAATCCCCTTGCCTCAGTCTCCTGAAGTGTGGAGAGTACAGGCGTGAGCCACTGTGCCCAGCCCCTCTGTCTTCATTACGGTGCTTCCTTCCCTAATTCTGTACCTATCTCTCATTCTCCCCTTTTCTCTCTAGCTCTTGTTTTCTTTTCTTTCTCCCTCGGATTCTGTTCTTCATTTTGTACCCCTCTCCTCTTCTGCTGTTTATCTCCTTCTTCCCTCTATTCCTTATCTTCCACCTCTTCTGCTCCATCCTGGCAACTTATTAACCTCTTAATGCTCTTTCTCCCCAGTCTTTCAGTTGTCCTCAATCTCCATCTATTTCTGCCTCTTCTCCCATCTCTGAGCCTCCTCTGCTCTCCCTGTTAAATTCTCTCTTCCCTGACATACTCCCCTGTCCCCACTCTGTGGCACCCCAGATGTCCAGGTGTCCTCCCTGCTGTGCTTCTCCCACTGTTCTCCTTGACACAAGCACCACTCTGCTCTGTCTGTCCTGGCTCCAAATCCCTCCCTCTCTCCCTCACTCTGATGAGCCTCCCTCTTTGCTGCCACTCCCTCTACCTTGCCGTCCTTCATCTCTCTGTACATCTAGCTTTTTCTACATTTCTCCAGTTGCTTTTCTTCTCCTGCTTTCCTAGGTTTTTTTGTTTCTTTTTTTCCCCACTTTTGCCATCTGCTGGCATATCCCTTACCAATCCTCTATTTTCCATCTGTTATGGGCTTTTCTTTTTTTTTTTTTTTTTGAGACGGAGTCTGGCTCTGTCACCCAGGCTGGAGTGCAGTGGCGCGATCTCCGCTCACTGCAAGCTCCGCCTCCCGAGTTTACGCCATTCTCCTGCCTCAGCCTCCCGAGTAGCTGGGACTACAGGCGCCCGCCACCTCGCCCGGCTAGTTTTTTGTATTTTTTAGTAGAGACGGGGTTTCACCGTGTTAGCCAGGATGGTCTCGATCTCCTGACCTCGTGATCCGCCCGTCTCGGCCTCCCAAAGTGCTGGGATTACAGGCTTGAGCCACCGCGCCCGGCCTGTTATGGGCTTTTCTTATTCTTCTTTTCTCTGTCTCAGGTTTTCTACTGCTGTCTGCCTCCTAATCCCTTCGGCCTACACAATCGCAGGAAGGTTTGGAGTAAGATGCCTGCATCCCGAAGGAGCGCATTTTCCAGGGGCTGGAGCTCAGCAGGCAAGAAGACCCCGTGTCACAGGACAGGCCCCTGGGACCTCCCCAATGCGGGTTCAGTGGAAGCGGTGACTGCGGAGGGGAGACCTGGGGAGCAGCAGGCTGTGGCAAGAGGAGGGAGGTTGGTTGCGGGGCGACAGCGCCTTTGGACAAGGATATGGTCTGCAGGATCCCAGGACCCAACAGAGGACTCGATCTCCCCGGGACTGAGGCTGCGGCACGGCGCTCCAGGGCCCAACGACGGGGAGACTGCAAGGCGCGCCCTGAGCAAGAATCCACCTCCCGGGTGAGGACTTTAAATAGCGCGGGGCGAGATGAGTCAGACAAGGTTTTGAGCAGAAAAACTACACAATAGAAAGTGTATACATTGACCTACAGCAGAAAGACTGGGGACGAGAACAGCCTCCGGCCGACTTTAAACCCAAAAGGAAGCGACCCCCGGGCTCTCACGGGGATGTCACAATTTGCTCTGGGCGAAGGACGACCAGAGAGAATTTCGAGGTCTGTGGGGACCCCACGTCCCAGGGACAGAAATGCCGGCGACCTGGGAATCGGAGACCTAATGCAACACAGCAAAACTCACCGCCGCGATGTGACCTTCACGCCACCCGATCCGCTTCCCGGTTTGCGTTAATCTGCGCGCGCAGGACAGAAGCCTGGACGGGAAGCGGGAGGAGGTTGGCGGGGCCTGGGCGAGGCAGCGGGTGGGGGGGGGGCGGGGCACCAGGCGGACAGACCCTGCCCTTTAGAACCGGCAGAGGGCGGGGCCGGGGCGGTACCTGCGCGTCTCAGCGGCTCTCCCAGCATCTGTTTTCAGGTATTGGAGGCGAGAGCGCCAGAAAGTCTGAGGAATGATTCCAAAGCCCTGGACTTATCTGGAACTGGGATGCAAACTAGAATGTGAAATGCAAAGCCCTGCCTGGGCGGCACGTACGATATCACGCTGACAGCCCACAGAACAGAATAGATATCCTCTCCCTTTCTATTGTCCCATTCACTCGGGAGGGAGAGTCCGCCTTGTGTTCAGCTTCAGAGACTTCCTTAAAACCACAGGCTGGGGTGCGGGATGGAGTGCTCAAGCCAGGGAGGATTGAGGTCACCACCTGCTGCTTAAAGACAGCAGAGGCGCGAGGGCGGGAGCCTGAGGTCCCAGGGACTCAGGAAACAAAGGAGAGAATGGCTGAGCCTGGGGTTCCAAGCCAGCCTGGGCGACAAAGTAACACCCACTGCCACAGGTCTCCCTTCCTAATCTCTCTCTCTTTCCCTTAAAAAAAAAAAAAAAAAAAAAAAACTTTTTTAAATAAAATTTTTGATGGTGTGATCTAGGGATCCAACATTATTCTTTTCGATGTGGATATCCAGTTAATTGTCCCAGTACATTTATGGAAGAAATCTATTACTTCATTTTTTTAATGATTATTTACTTTTTTCTTTCTCTTTTTTTTTTTTTTTTTTTTTGAGACAGAGAATTTCTCTGTCGCCCAGGCTGGAGTGCAGTGGTGAGATCTCGACTCAATGCAGCCTCTGCCTCCTGGGTTCAAGCGATTCTCCAGCCTCAGCCTCAGGAGCAGATGGCATTACAGTCGCGCGCCACCATGCCTGGCTAATTTTTGTATTTTTCATACAGACGGGGTTTCACCATGTTGACCAAGCGGGTATGGAACTCCTCACTTCAAGTTATTTGCCTGCCTAGGCCTCCCAAAGTGCTGGGATTATAGGCATGAGCCAACATGCCTGGCCCAAGAAATATTCTTTACTGTGCTTTTTAAATGTCGACAAAATATAATTAAAACTAAAAAATCTTCTCCCAAAGGAGAAATCATCTCCACGAAGATAACAGAGAAATAAATAAAAACCATTTTATTAATAAATAAGCCTTGGACCAGAATGTGATGGGAAATAGAGGCAAACAGCTAAGAGGCTGAAAAGAGAGAAAGCAACCTCACTGTTCTATACAACCCATTAAATACGTGTTTTTGTCGGACGCGGTGGCCTACAGAATTCAAAACAATTTCCTTTTAAGAAAAAAGCCTGGCCGGGTGCGGTGGTTCAAGCCTGTAATCCCAGCACTTTGGGAGGCCAAGGCGGGCGGATCACGAGGTCAGGAGATCGAGACCATCCTGGCTAACACGGTGAAACCCCGCCTCTACTAAAAAAAAAAAACTAGCCGGGCGAGGTGGCAGGCGCCTGTAGTCCCAGCTACTCGGGAGGCTGAGGCAGGAGAATGGCGTAAACCCGGGAGGCGGAGCTTGCAGTGAGCCGAGATCCGGCCACTGCACTCCAGCCTGGGCGACAGAGCGAGACTCCGTCTCAAAAAAAAAAAAAAAAAAAGAAAAAAAAGAAAAAAGCCACAACTTGTACCTACCACCAACACACAATATAAGAACTGAAATACATGTTACATTCACTACCTTCTGACATATGAGGTCAAGAAAATACATAGCATTATAAGAAATGAACATTGACTAACGTCCATGTGCAGTGGCACATGCCTGTAATTGCAGACTTTGGGAGGCTGAGATGGGTGGATCATAAGGTCAGGAGTTCGAGAGCAGCCTGGCCAACATGGTGAAACCCCGTCTCTACTAAAAATACCAAAAAAAATTAGCTAGGCATGGTGTAATCCAAGCTACCTGGGAGTGTGAGGCAGGAGTGGTTTGAACCCAGGAGGTGGAGGTTGCATTGAACCGAGATCACGCTGTTGCAATCCAGCCTGGGTGACAGTGCATGTATAAAAAGAGACAGTAAAGAGCTTGTTGCCTGTTCCTCTTTCCACCATGTCAGGGCACAGCAGGAAGATGGCTGGGCTAAACCATGAAGAAGGCTCTCACCAGGAACCAATTTGGCTGGCACCTCGCTCTTGGATTTCCCACTTTCCAAATTCATGAGAAACATATTTCTGTGTCTTAAGCCTCCCAGTTTCAACTATTTCCTTTTTGTCTGTTTTTGAGACTGAGTCATGCTCTGTCACCCAGGCTGGAGTGTAGTGGCACGACGATTATCCTACCTCAAGTGATTCTCCCGCCTCACTCTGTAGTCTCGCTCTGTCACTTGGGCTGGAGTGCAGTGGCAAGATCTTCGCTCACTGCAACCTCCACCTCCCAGGCTCAAGAGATTCTCCTCCCTCAACCTCTCAAGTAGCTGGTATTAGAGGTGTGTGCCACAACACCCAGCTATTTTTTGTATTTTTAGTAGAGACGGGGTTTCACCATGTTGGCCAGGCTGGTCTTGAACTCATGACTAAAGTGTGCTGCCTGTCTTGGCCTCCCAAACTGGTGAGATTGCAGGTGTGTACTGCACCAGGCCCATTTTTAACATTTAGTAGATTAAATGTTTCACCATGTTGGCCAGAGTGGTCTCAAACTACTGACCTCAAGTGATCTACCCACCTGGGTGTCCTAAAGTGCTGGGATTAGAGGTGTGAGCCACCACAGCCAGCCAGTCTAAGCTATTTCTCACAGGACAATGAAATGACAGACAGGAAAAAAAGCATCTCATCATTAACATCACCGAAGGCTGACAAATCTTATTAAACAAAGGCAGGTGAGAGTCTGTACTGTAACACTTGCAATACTTGAAGCCATCTAATAGCACTAACATGTTTTTAAAACCTTGAGACAGGCCGGGTGTGGTGGCTCATGCCTGTAATCCCAGCACTTTGGGAGGCCAAGGAGGGAGGATCACAAGATCAGGAAATTGAGACCATCGTGGATAACAAAGTGAAAACCCGGCTCTACAAAAATAAAATATATATGTATATACACACATGTATATATACTTATATATATATTCCAAGAAATAAGACTGGCGTGTTGGCACAAGCCTGTAGTGTCAACTACTTGGGAGGCTGAGGCAGGAGAATCACTTTAACCCGAGAGGTGAAAGTTGCAGTGAGCTGAGAAAGCAACTTTGCACTTCAGCCAGGGTTACAAGAGCAAAACTCCATTTCATAAATATATAAATTAATTAATTAATAAAAGGACAGATACAAAATTGGCATACATGTACCTTTTCTTCATAATGAAACTTTTTTCATATTATTTAGAATAAAAAGGCATGAAAAACACTGTATGTATATGTTAACAGAAATGCAACACACACAGAAATAATTCTGACATAAATAACAAACAGTTCTAGTGGATAAGGAGTAGTTTGTACAGGTTACAGTTTTTTTTTTTAATGGTGCCCAGTATGCCATAAGGTTTTATGCCTACTTTAGTTCTGGAATCCCCAATGAGCTATCATAAAGAATACAGAACATCTAGGCCGGGCGCGGTGGCTCAAGCCTGTAATCCCAGCACTTTGGGAGGCCGAGATGGGCGGATCACGAGGTCAGGAGATCGAGACCATCCTGGCTAACACGGTGAAACCCCGTCTCTACTAAGAAATACAAAAAATAGCCGGGCGAGGTGGCAGCGTCTGTAGTCCCAGCTACTTGGGAGGCTGAGGCCGGAGAATGGCGTGAACCCGGGAGGCGGAGCTTGCAGTGAGCTGAGATCCGGCCACTGCACTCCAGCCTGGGCTACAGAGCGAGACTCCGTCTCAAAAAAAAAAAAAAAAAAAAAAAAAAAAAAAGAATACAGAACATCTAAACAAAGGGAACAGTGAAAGTCCAGATGCTACATCATGAAACTTTTCATTCCAAAATCAATATGGCTTCCGTGTTAGTCAAGGAACAATGGGGCTCCCAAGAGGCAACAAGAGAAAATGCAAAGATACGCAAGGGCACATCCCCAGGAGGGAAGTTATCCTCACCCAGGGAGACCAGGTTCCTATAATTCTCCAACATCACATCTCTGCATAGAGTCCTCTGAGCAGGGTCCAGGCATTTCCACTCCTTCTGAGAGAATTTTATGGCCTAAATGTCATACCTAAATGTCAATAGACCATGAAATGAAAACGCATTTTAACCAAATAGTTCTGGGAGGAGTTCTTATCTTTACAGAAAATGAGAAGAGGAGAGAGAGGAAAGCGTGGATTTAATTGTAGTGAATGTTCTGACAAATCCGAGTAAGGGATTTCTCACCACATGACGTCTTCCCAGTTTTATTCTACTACATTTTTTGAAGAGGTCATGACACCCTCTCAGTATGAATTACTTATGTTTGTGAAAAAATACAAGCAATACATAAATAAAAAAATCAATGCAGGGTTCCCATTATAGAAATGTTAGGAAGTTTTACTGACACACCAAGTGACATTTATCTGGATGAGCCAAAGCATGAGTGAGGTCTTCAAAGACGACAACATCCACAGTGAAAGATCAGCCAGGCATGGTGGCACATGGCTATAATCCCAGCTACATGGAAGGCTGAGGCAGGAAAATCACTTGATCACTGGAAGCAGAGGTTGCAGTGATCCGAGATTATGCCACTGCACTCCAACCTGGGAAACCGAAATTCAGTCAAAAAAAAAAAAAATTAGCCAGGCATGGTTCCAGGCACGTGTGGTCCCAGCTATTTGGGAGACTGAGGTGGGAGGATGGCTTGTTCCTGAGGGTGGAGGTTGCAGTGAGCTATGATCCTGCCACTGTGTACCAGCCTGGGCAACAAAGCAAGACCCTGTCTCAAAATAAAATAAAATACATGAAAACAAAATTACTCAAGATACAAAAATCCATTTTGTATATATATGTCCACAAAATAATAAAACCTGCACAGACTCACAAAAAGCCAGATGTTAATACAAGGGGTTGTCATTTGTCCCAGATTTTCAAAATATAAAAGATATTCAAAATATATACATATGTGTGTATACATGTATTTGTATGTATATGTGTGTGCATGTGTGGGGGATGTGTATATACATATATAAAGATTTTTAAAATATAAAAAGTAGCAAGTTTTGTTTAACTGAAGAGGAATCTCATCTTGCTGGAAGAGGACACTTTGGCAGTTGGGGGTAGGGAGGAATCTTGTCAGATCTAAGAAAACAGGGAATGCCTCATCCTAGAGGAAGCAATCACCATTTCAACTGCCTGACCTGGAGGAAGCTTCAGATATCTGTAGGAATGCAGGCGTGTGCAGTGGCAGCCACTGTGGCACTCTTTATACAGGGAAAAATCAAAAAGGACCCAAACATTGTCATTCAGCCAATTTCCAATGCAGATGGCAAAGAGCAAGCTATCCATGTTCACTAACATGACATGTAAATTTTTACAACCAATAGGATCAAATATCAAAGTAAAATATTTACTAGAACACAAAGAAGAAAACAACAGAGGCTTGGATCTACTTGAGGGTGGAGGGTGGGAGGAAGGAGAGGAGCCAAAAAAATAACTATTGGGGGCCAGGCCAGGCGCAGTGGCTCCTGCCTGTAATCCCAGCACTTTGAGAGGCCGAGGGGGGTGGATCAACTGAGGTCAGGAGTTCAAGACCAGCCTGGCCAACATAGTGAAACCCTGTCTCCAGTAAAAAATACAAAAATTAGGGAGGTATGGCAGCAGGCACCTGTAATCCCAGCTACTTGGGAGGCTGAGGCAGGAGAATCGCTTGAACCTGGGAGGTGGAGGTTACGGTGAGCTGAGATCATGCCATTATACTCGAGCCTGAGCAACAAGAGCAAAACTCAGTCTCAAAAAATAAATAAATAAAAAATAACTATTGGGTACAGGGCTTAATACAAGAGTGATAGTCTACTACAACAAACCCTGATGATACAACTTACGTAACAAAGCTTCACATATAGCCCCAAACCTAAAGTAAAAATCTAGAAATAATCTGTAGAACAAACCCCGATGACACAACTTGACATATGTAACAAAGCTTCACATATAGCCCCAAACCTAAAGTAAAAACATAAATATAAAAAAAAAAATTGGCCACACACAGTGGCTCACACATGTAATCCCATCACTTTGGGAGGTTGAGACGGGAGAATCATGAAGTCAGGAGTTCAAGACCAGCCTGGCCAAAATGGTGAAACCCCGTCTCTACTAAAAATATGAAAAAAAATTAGTCGGGGGTGGTGGCACTTGACTATAATCCCAGTTATTCTGGAGGCTGAAACAGGAGAATTGCTTGAACCTGGGAGGAAGAGGTTACAGTAATCTGAGATTGCACCACTGAACTCCAGCCTGGGCAACAGAGACTTTGTATCAAAAAAAAAAAAAAAAAAGAGAGAGAGAGAGAGAGAGAGAAAAGGCCAGTAGAGGTGGCTGACACCTGTAATCCCAGCACTTCAAAGGCCGAAGTGGGCGGATCACGAGGTTAGGAAATTCAGACCATCCTGGCTAACAAGGTGAAATTCCATCTCTACTGAAATACCAAAGCATGGTACTGGCACCGTGGCACTCACCTATAGTCCCACACACTTGGGAACCTGAGGTAGGAGAATCACTTGAACCCGGGAGGCAGAGGTTGCAGTGAGCTGAGATCATGCTGCTGTTCTCCAGCCTGGCTACAGAGTGAGACTCCATCTCAAAAAAAAATTAAGAGAGCATGGTGGTACACACCTGTGGTCCCTGCTACTTGGGAGGCTGAGATTGGGGGATGGCTTGAGCCTGAAGGAGGTTGCAGTGAGCTAAGATCACGCCACTGTGCTCCAGTCTAATCGACAGAGCAAGACCTTGTCTCAAAATAAAATCAAATATATGAAAACAGAATACTCAAAGTATGAAAATCCATTGTGTTTATATAAGTTTGCAAAATAATAAAACATACACAGACTCACAAGAAACTAGATGTTAGTAAAAAAAAAAGTTGTCATTTTCTCCAGTTTTTTTTTTTAAGACAGGGTCCTGTTCTGTCACCCAGGCTGCAGTGCAGTAATATAATCTTGGCTCACTGCAACTTCTGCCTCCTGGGTTCAAGTGGTTTTCCTGCCTCAGTCACAGAGTAACTGGGATTACCAGTGCCCGCCACCATGCCCGGCTAACTTTTGTATTTTTAGTAGAGATGGGGTTTCACCATGTTGGTCAGGTTGGTCTTGAACTCCTGACCTCAGGCGATCCACCCACCTTGGCCTCCCAAAGTGCTGGGATTACACACGTGAGTCACCAAGCTCAGCAGATTTTCAAAAAATATACATGTATATGTAAATATGTATATATATATGTGTATGTGTGTGTGTGTATGTGTGTGTGTGTGTGTGTGTGTATATATATATAGTCTTAAAAATATAAAAAGTAGCAAGTTGTGTTTAGCTGAAGAGGCATCTCATCTTGCTGGAAAAGGACACTTTGGCAGTTGGGGGCAGGGGGAATCTTGTCAGATCTAAGAAAACAGGAAATGCCCCATCCTAGAGGAAGCAATCACCCTTTCAACTGCCTGACCTGGAGGAATGTTCAGATATGTGTAGGAACGCAGGCGTGCACAGAAGGAACCACTATGGCACTCCTCATACAGGAAAAAATGGCGAAGGACCCACATGTTGTCATTCAGCCATTTTCCAATGCAGATGGCAAAGAGCAAGCTAGCCATGTTTACTAACATGACAACAGGTAAATTCACAACCAGCAGGATCAAATATCAAAGTAAAATATTTACTGGAACACAAAGAAAACAACAGACACTGGGGTCTACTTGAGTGTGGAGGGTGCAAGGAAGAAGAGGAGCAGAAAAAATAACTATTGGGGGCTGGGCACGGTGGCTCACGCCTGTAATCCCAGCACTTTGGGAGTCTGAGATGGGTGGATCACTTGAGGTCAGGAATTCAAGACCAGTCTAGCCAACATAGTGAAACCCTATCTCTACTAAAAATACAAAAATTAGCCAGGCATGGTGGGGGGCACCTGCAATCCCAGCTACTCAGAAGGCTGAGGCAGGAGAATCACTTGAACCCGGGAGGCGGAAGTTGCAGTAAGCCATGATCTGTGTATGAACTCTCCATTTTCATGAGATTTTTGGAGTCAGAAACACAGTAACTCACTCAATTACTTAAAAATGTAGTATAAAATCAGGCAGAAAACATTTCCCCTTATTGGTCTCCTTTTCTAGAATGTACCATGTACTTTGTGCTAATTAATACGTGACTTATATTGGCAGCTGCTCTAATCCTGGTCCATCCTGGATGACAGAGCAAGACTCTTGTCTCCAAAAAACAAAAAACAAAAACAAAACACAGAAAGGCAGAAAAGATTTCCTGAATTCTTATTGCAGAATTTACCAGGTACTTGCGCACATTAGTACATGACTTCTGAGGGCAGCTGGTCTAATCCAGGTCCACAGAGAGCTGACAGAGCATCCAGATGTGGTCCCTGAACAATCCCTGCTGCCCAACAGCACTCACACCACGGGACCCTCACCCCGTCTCCATCCATGTCTGGTGTGAGCCCTTCCCAGGCCCATGCCCAGTGCCGCCTCTTCCCAAGTTCATGTCACTGGGTCACGAGAGATGGAATCTAAGCGAGATGAGAGGGACTGAGGGAAGGCATGGGTGAGTGTCAGCAAACCTGTCAGGCAGGAAGCTTCAGACTCAGAGAAGATTCCCAACTCCAAGGCCCAGCGTTTCTGAAAGGAAGGAGACAGAACAATCCACCGAGAATATCATCTCACCTGAGGAAGAGCCATCCCTGACTCCTTTGCTTTCCTCTTCCTCTTCCGGGTTTCTTCCTCATGTACCAAGAGTCTTTAGAAGTCAATCCTAAATGTTAAAAATATGTTGTTTATTGCTTAGAATCAACAACCCCCTCCCCCTGTACCACAATCGCACATACAAAGAAACTGGAAGCTAACCTCTGATGCCAAGATTTATAGAATGTACACATATTATAGACAGGAATTCTAAAATTCTCAATCTCATCTGTATAATTTTTTTTTTTTTTTTTTGAGATGGAGTCTCGCTCTGTCGCCCAGGCTGGAGTGCAGTGGCGCGATCTCGGCTCACTGCAAGCTCCGCCTCCCGGGTTCACGCCATTCTCCTGCCTCAGCCTCCCGAGTAGCTGGGACTACAGGCGCCTGCCACTACGCCTGGCTAATTTTTTGTATTTTTAGTAGAGACGGGGTTTCACTGTGTCTGCCAGGGTGGTCTTGATCTCCTGACCTCATGATCCGCCCGCCTCGGCCTCCCAAAGTCCTGAGATTACAGGCGTGAGCCACCGCGCCCGGCCTCATCTGTATAATTTAAACAAGTTTAACTTATTAGATTATATACACGGAAGTCAACATGTCACAACTAATCATATTCAATGAACTCACCCACTCATCTGAACCCAAAGTCGCCTACCCCTTTTTTTCTTTTGAGACAGGGTCTCGATCTGTTGACCAGGCTGGAGGTCTCGCTGTGTTGACCAGGCTGGAGTGCAGTGGCAAGATCTCCGCTCATTGCAGCCTGGACCCCCTGGGGTCAATTGATTCTCCTGCCTCAGCCTCCAGAGTAGCTGGGATTACAGGTGAGTACCATCAATCCCAGTTAATTTTTTTATTTTTGGCAGACATGAGTGTCTCATTATACTGCCCAGACTGGCCTCAAACTCCTGGACTCAAGGAATCCTCTTGCCTCAGTCTCCTAAATTGCTAGGATTACAGGCGTGAACCACTGCGCCCAGCCCCTTTCTTCATTACTGTGCTTCCCTCCCTAATTCTGTACATATCTCTCATTCTCCCCTTCTCTCTATGTTCGTTTTTCTTTTTCCCTGGGATTCTGCTCCATATTTTGTACATCTCTCTTCTCCTGTTGTTTATCTCCTTCTTCCCTCTATTCCTTCTCTTCCCCCTCCTCTGCTCCATTCTCGCAACTTTTTTAACCTCTTGTTGCTCCTTCTCCCTAATCTTTAGATCGTCCTCGATCTCCATCTATTTCTGCCTCTTCTCCCATCTCTGCTCCTCCTCTGCTCTCCCTGTTAAATTCTGTCTTCCCTGTCGTATCCCCCTGTCCCCACTCTCTGGCATCCCAGATCCCCAGGTGTCCTCCCTGCTGTGATTCTCCTCTGTTCTCCTTGCCACCAGCACCACTCTGCTCTGTCTGCCCTGGCTCCAAATCCCTCCTCCTCTCCCTCACTCTGATGAGCCTCCCTCTTTCCTGCCCCTCTCCCTACATTGCTGTTCTTCATCTCTCTGTACGTTTAGTTTTTCTCTACACTTCTCCAGTTGTTTTTCTCCTTTTGCTTTCTTATCTTTTTTTCACTTTTGCTGTCTCTTGGCAAATCCCTCACCCATCCTCTACTTTGCCATCGGTTATGGGTCTTTTTCATTCTTCTTTCCTCTGTCTCAGGTTTTCTATGGCTCTCTGACTCCCTCTTTCTGTCTCCTGATCCCTTTGGCCCATACAATCACAGGAGAATTTAGAGTAAGACGCCTGCATCCCTGAGAAGTGCATTTTCCAGGGTCTAGAGCTGGGCAAGCAAGAGCACCCGTGTCACAGGACAGGCCCTGGGCACCCCGCGGGCTCAGGGGAAGCGGTGACTAGCAGTAGAGACCTGTGGAGCACCAGGGCCCCGCACGAGGAAGGAGGTGGGGGGCGACGGCGCCTTAAGACAAGGATAAGAGCTGCAGGATCCCAGGACCAGGCAGAGGACGCCGCCTCCCCGGGGCTGGGGCCACCGCGCTGCGCTACAGGGGCCGACTAGGGCGAGGGTGGGAGGGGCCCAGGGTGAGAATCTGCCTCCCGGGTGAGGACTTTGAAAAGCATGGGGCAGGAGGAGTCAGAAAAAGTTTTGAGCAGGAAAACTACCAGACAGGAAGTGTACAGAAGCACCCGGGACCTGGGAAGCGCAGACCTAATACAAGACAGAGAGAAACTCACGCGCCGGCGGTGGGACCTTCCCTCCACGTGATCCGCTTCCGGGTTTGTGCAAATCTGCCCAGGCAGAACAGAAGCCAGGCCTGGGCGGGACCCGCGAGGAGGTGAGCCGGGCCTGAGGGAGGTCGGGGTGGGGCGCGAGGCGGAGAGACCTTGCTCTTTAGAACCAGCAGCGGGCGGGGCCTGGGCGGGACCTGTGCGTCTCTCCGCGTCGCTCCCAGAGCCCCTGTTTTTCAGGTTTTGGGGGCGAGACCAGCCAGGAAGGCTGAGGCATAATTCAAAAGCCCTGGAATTGTCTGGAACGGGGATGCAAACTAGAATGTGAAATGCAAAGCCCTGCCTGAGTAGAACCTACGATTTCATGCTGACGGCCCACAGAACAGAATAGAAATCCTCTCCCTCTCTATTCTCCATTCACTCGGGAGGGAGAGTCCACCCTGTGCTCAGCTTCAGACTCCCCTAGGGCCTCTGCCTGGGATGCGGGATGAGTGCTCAGGCCAGGGAGGAGTGAGGTCACCACCTGCTGCTTAAACACGGCAAGGATGCGGGGGTGGGGTCGGGAACCTGAGGTCCCAGCTACTCAGGAAGCAGCGGCTGGAGGGTCGCTGACACTGGGGGTCCAGACGACTTTGCTTTTGTTTCTTGGCGGTAATCGCTTAATCCTGAAAGTCCTGAGAGGACATGGGAAGCGTAGTCAAGCACACACCACCATGATGGAGAAAATAAGAGAGGGGATGTCAGGCCTCTGAGCCCAAGCCAAGCCCTCGCATCCCCTGTGACTTGCACTTATATGCCCAGATGGCCTGAAGTAACTGAAGAATCACAAAAGAAGTGCAAATGCCCTGCCTCACCTTAACTGATGACATTCCACCACAAAAGAAGTGAAAACGGCCAGTCCTTGCCTTAAGCGATATTATCTTGTGAAATTCCTTTTCCTGGCTCATCCTGGCTCAAAATGCTCCCCAACTGAGCACCTTGTGACACCCCCACTCCTGCCTGCCACAGAACAACCCCCCCTTGACTGTAATTTTCCTTTACCTACCCAAATCCTATAAAACGGCCCCACCCTTATCTCCCTTCGCTCTTTTTGGACTCAGCCCGCCTGCACCCAGGTGAAATAGACAGTATTCAAGAGGATATAAAAAGGATTACAGATATTCAAGTGCCACTTATTTCTGAGATGCAAGGATGGTTCAACATATTCAAGCAAATCAATGTGATATTCTGTTGCAGGAAATCAGGGACCCTGAAAGGAGGGACCAGCTGAAGCTGCAGCAGAAAAACATAGATTGTGAAGATTTCATGGACATTTATTAGTTCCCCAAATTAACACTTTTATAATTTCTTACACCTATCTTTACTATAGTCTCCGAACATAAATTGTGAAAATTTCATGAACACTTATCACTTCCCCAATCAAAACTCTTGTGATTTCCTATGCCTGTTTTTACTTCAATCTCTTAATCCCGTCGTCTTTGTAAACTCAGGAGCATGAATGTCGACTCAGGACCCTGTGATGATTGTGTTAACTGCACAAATTGTAGAGCATGTGTGTTTGAACAATGTGAAATCTGGGCACCTTGAAAAAAGAACAGGATAATGGCAATCTTCAGGGAACAAGGGAGATAAGACGTGGAGTCTGACTGCCAGTGAGCCAGTGGAAGAGAGCCATATTTCTCATCTGGTACCAAGGCTGATGTGCAGTGGCACAATCATGGCTCACAGGAGCCGTGACCTTTCAGGCTCAAGCCATCCTCTCTACTTAGCCTCCCAAGTAGCTGGGACTACAGGTGTGCATCACCATGTGTGGCTTTTAAATTTCCTATAGAAACTGGGTATTGCTATGTTGCCCAGGCTGTTCTCAAACTCCTAGACTCAAGTGATCCTCCCACTTTAGCCTCCCAATATACTGGGATTACAGGCATGAGTCTCTGTGTCCAGCTGTATGCATAAAATGTTCTGGTAGATTTTTTTTTCCCTCAAGATGGAGTCTTGCTCTGTCACCCAGGCTGGAGTGCAGTGGTGCAATCTCGCATCACTGCAACCTCCACCTCTCGAGTTCAAGCAATTCTCCTGCCTCATCCTCCCTAGTAGCTGGGACTACAGGCGTACACCACCATATTCAGCTAATTTTTGTATTTTCAATAGAGATGGGGTTTCACCATGTTTGTCAGGCTGGATTCGAACTCCTCACATTGTGATCCTCCCGCCTCAGCCTCCTAAAGTGCTGGGATTACAGGTGTGAGCCACCGCACCCAGCCTGATTTATTATTATTATTGTTACTTAATTTAAGATGGAGTCTCCCTCTGTCTCCCAGGCTGGAGTGCAGTGGCACAATCTCGGCTCACTGCAACCTCTGCCTCCCAGTTTCAAGTGATTTTCCTGCCTCAGCCTCCCAAGTAGCTGGGATTACAGGTGCCTGCTACCATGTTGGGGTAATTTTTGTATTTTTTTAGCAGAGACAGGGTTTCACCATGTTGGCCAGGCTGGTCTTGAACTCCTGACCTCAAGTGATCCACCTGCCTCAGCCTTCCAAAGTGCTGCGAATACAGGCAGTGTGAGCCACTGCGCCCAGGCATAATTTGTTTTAAGACTTAGTGGAAAAAAATCAAACCGTATTTTCCTCTGTCTGGTCTCACACCACAAAAGAATAAACACAGAAAACTTCTGTGACCAAATGTGGGTTTTTTCCTCCACCAATAAGCAAGCAATCAATTCTGCAGTGTCTACTGGCTGAGTGCCCTTGAATTCAATTCTGACACTATGTACCTGGAGGTAGCATCAAATCCTACAGGTTGAGGGCTCAGTCCCCAAGATTGCAAATAGACTAGTAGCAAGTCCAGGCCTCCGGAACTTCTTTTTTTTTTTTTTTTTTTTTTTTTTTTTTTTTTTTTTTTTTTTTTTGAGACGGAGTCTCGCTCTGTCACCCAGACTGGAGTGCAGTGGCCGGATCTCAGCTCACTGCAAGCTCCGCCTCCCGGGTTCACGCCATTCTCCTGCCTCAGCCACCCGAGTAGCTGGGACTACAGGCGCCCGCCACCTCGCCCGGCTAGTTTTTTGTATTTTTTAGTAGAGACGGGGTTTCACCGTGTTAACCAGGATGGTCTCGATCTCCCGACCTCGTGATCCGCCCGTCTCGGCCTCCCAAAGTGCTGGGATTACAGGCTTGAGCCACCGCGCCCGGCCGGCCTCCGGAACTTCTGACCAACTGACTTCAAGTTGGGTTCCCATGACTCCTACTTTGAGATTGATCAATTTGCTAGACAGGCTCACAGAACTCAGAGTAACACTTAAATGTGCAGGTTTATTGTAAAAGATATTACAAAGGGTGCAAGTGAACAGCCAGATGGAGAGATACATAAGGTGAGGTCTGGAGGGGTCCCAAGCACATGAGCTTCTGTCCCCTAAAGTTGGCTTGTGCCACTCTCCTCCTGGCACGTGGAGGAGTTCTCATTCATCTTACTGTTAGTTTTCATGTGTTCAGCCTTCCAAAACTCTCTAAACCCAGTCCTTTTGGGTTTTTATGGAAGTGTATTACATAGACATTACTGAAATATGGACAAATGTGTCAAAATGTAATTCTAGAGTATATGATCTAAACCCTGTAAGGCCCATCTTTTCAGATTCTTCTTGACCTCTTCTGGGCAGGATTTTTTCCTCCAGGCTATGGGGCAGAACCCTGTCTGGAATGAGGGTCTTGTGACTCACCATTAGAAAAACAGGAACAAGCCGAACGGTGGCTCACGCCTGTAATCCCAGAACTTTAGGAGGCCAAGATGGGTGAGATTGCTTGAGCTCAAGAGTTCAAACCAGCCTGGATGACATGGCAAAACCCCATCTCTACTAAGAATACAAAAACTAGGCAGGTGTGGTGGGTCATGTCTGTAATCCCAGGTACTCAGGAGGCTGAGGCAGGAAAATTGCTTGAACCTCATAGGCAGAGGTTGTAGTGAGCTGAAATCACACCACTGCACCCCAGCCTGCATGACAGGGTAGGACTGTCTCAAAAAAAAAAAAAAAAAAAAAAAAAGAAGGCCAAGTACGGTCACTCATGCCTATAATCACAGTACTTTGGGAGGCCAAGGTAGGTGGATCACAAGAGGTCAGGTGTTCGAGACCAGTCTGACCAACATGAAGAAACCCCATCTCTACTAAAAATACAAAATTAGGCAGGCGTGGTGGCGCATGTCTGTAATCCCAGCTACTCGGGAGGCTGAGGCAGGAGAATCACTTGAAGCTGGAAGGCGGAGGTTGTGGTGAGCCGAGATCATGCCATTGCCCTCCAGCCTGGACAAGAACGAAACTCCAAAAATAAATAAATAAATAAAATAAAATAAAATAAAAGGCCGGGAGCAGTGGCTCAAGCCTGTAATCCCAGCACTTTGGGAGGCCCAGACGGGCGGATCACGAGGTCAGGAGATCGAGACCATCCTGGCTAACACGGTGAAACCCCGTCTCTAATAAAAAATACAAAAAAACTAGCCGGGCGAGGTGGCGGATGCCTGTAGTCCCAGCTACTCGGGAGGCTGAGGCAGGAGAATGGTGTAAACCCAGGAGGCGGAGCTTGCAGTGAGCTGAGATCCAGCCACTACACTGCAGCCTGGGCGACAGAGCAAGACTCCGTCTCAGAAAAAAAAAAAAAAAGAAAAGAAAAAGAAAAGAAAAGAAAGGAAAAGAGAAAGAAAAGCAGAAGCAGGTTAAATTCCTGCCTTGAGCAACGGGTCAGAGAGAGAGGTTCTATTTCTTGCGGCCTTCTTTTGAGGCATAAAGGACCACAACACTATAAGACATGACTATAAGAAGGGCTGTGGGAATTATGAGTCAGGAATCATGGATAAAAACCTCCACACATGCACACACACACATCATAATATCACAAGGACACATTGTATTTTCTATGATATATTTTCAATTTTCTCAACATAATCTATGCATATTACTTAAACTTCCCTTTCTGTTTGTTGGAACAAATGCTATTTCTAATCATTGTGTTTTCTCTCTAGAGTCCATGTGCATCTTGGTTTAACAAATTAATTTTTAAAATATGTCCTAGTATTTTATGGGAAATTTAGCCCATTTATTGCACTTCATGGACTTCTCCACTATTTGTTTATATTACCTGTGTTTTCTGCAAAATTTCTGAAGTTCTGGAAATTACATTCTTAACAAATGAAGATGCTTTGTTCCCAATCTTTCCTTCTATCTGAATTTCCTGTAATGTTCACCTGGTCCATGTTAATCTACACCCCGGCACTTTCCTGCTGTTCTCTGGCTCTTATTAGCTGCTTATGTTGCTGATGAACTAGTCCATGGGTCTCCACACCATTGCCAGGAAACATTTCTGCACTGTGCTGATACTGACAATGCAGTCAGTACAAGCCATTTCACTATGGACCATTTACCTATTTTCTCCATAAGGTTATATGTGTTCTTCTGGTGATAATTATGAAATCAAATGTATTAGTTTTAGATAAATGTACATAACTTCCATTCATTCACAGTCACAACTATACATCTACTAATCTGTAAAGCAGTGGACCCCTGATGTTATGACACTTTTGTTTGTGAAATATGTGTTATAGTGTTTTACATTGTATGAGCTTAGCGGAGTTTAAATAGATCATTTTTTACTGTTTTTTGAGTTTAGATTTAATTGATTACCAGGCATATTTAAGCTCACTTCCTTCCCAATTTGAGTACCCCCCTCCAATTTCTGTTCTCTTTGTATGAATTTGAGCATTTTTAGATATCTCACATAAGTGGAATCATACAGTATTTGTCTTTTTATGCTGGCTTATTTCACTTAGCATTGTGTTTTCCAGGTTTATTTATTTTGTAGTATATTAGTGCACTTTCATACTGCTATGAAGAAATACCCAAGACTGGGTAATTTATAAAGAAAAAGAGGTTTTCCACATGGCTTGGGAGGCCTCACAATCATGGCAGAAGGCGAAGGAAGAGCAAAGGCATGCCTTACCTGGTGGCAGGCAAGAGAGCATGTACAGGGGAACTCCCCTTTATAAAACCATCAGATATCATGAGACTTATTTACTATCATGACAACAGCATGAGAAAAACACACCCCCATGATTCAATTACCTCTCACCAGGTCCCTCCCATGACATTTGGGGATTACAGGAGCTACAATTCTGGATGAGATTTGGGTGGGAAAACAGCCAAACCATATTATTCCATCCCTGGCCCCTCCCAAATCTCATGTCTTCACACTTCAAAACTAATCATGCTGGCCAGGCATAATGGCTCATGCCTATAATCCTAGCACTTTGGGAGGCCAAGATGGGTGGATCATGAGGTCAGGAGATTGAGACCATCCTAGCTAACACAGTGAAACCCGGTTTCTACTAAAAATACAAAAAATAAGCTGGGTGTGGTGGCACACACCTATAGTCCCAGCTACTTGGGAGGCTGAGGCAGAATTGCTTGAACCCAGGAGGCGAAGGTTAGTGAGCTGAGATCACGTGATTGCACTCCAGCTGGGCGACAGAGTGAGATTCTGTCTCAAAAAAAAAAAAAAAAAAAAAAAATCAAACTAATCATGCCTTCCCAACAGTCCCCCAAAGTCTTATTTCAGCATTAGCTGAAAAGTTCACAAAGTCTCATCTGAGACAAGGCAAGTCCCTTCCACCTATGAGCCTATAAAATCAAAAGCAAGCTAGTTACTTCCTAGATACAATGGGAAGTATAGGCATGGGGTAAATACACCTATTCCAAATGAGAGAAAATGGTCCAAACAAAGGGGCTACAAGCTGCGTGCAAGTCCAAAATCCAGTGGTACAGTCAAATCTTAAAGCTACAAAATGATTTCCTATGGTTTTGCAGGGTACAACCCCACTCCTGGCTGCCTTCATGGGCTGGCATTGAGTATCTGTGGCTTTTCCAGGTGCCCAGTGCAAACTGTTAGTAGATCTAACGTTCCAGGGTCTGGAGGACAGTGGCCCTCTTCTCACAGCTCCCCTAGACAGTGCCCAGTGGGGACTCTGCATGGGGGCTCCCACCCCATATTTCTCTTCTACATTGCCCTAGCAGAGGTTCTCTAGGAGGGTTCTGCTCCCATAGCAAACTTGTGCCTGGACATCCTGGCATTTCCATACACCCTCTGACATTTAGGTAGAAATTCTCAAACCTCATTTCTTGACTTCTGTGCAACCACAGGCTGAATACCATGTGTAATCTGCAAAGACTTCAGGCTTGCACCATCTGAAGGAATACCCTGAGCTCTATACTGGTCCCATTTAGCCATGGCTGGGACACAGGGCACCAAGACCAAAGACTGCACAAGATCCTGGGCCCGACCCATGAAACAATGTTTTCTTCCTAAGCCTCCCAGTCTGTGATAGGAGGGGTTGTTGTAAAGACCTCTGACATGCCCTGGAGACATTTTCCCCATTTCTTGGTGATTAACATTTGGGTCCTCATTATTTATGCAAATTTGTGCAGCAGGTTTGTGTTTCTACTCATGAGTTTTTCTTTTCTTTTTTTTTTTTTTTTTTTGAGACGGAGTCTCGCTCTGTCACCCAGGCTGGAGTGCAGTGGCCGGATCTCAGCTCACTGCAAGCTCCGCCTCCCAGGTTCACGCCATTCTCCTGCCTCAGCCTCCCGAGTAGCTGGGACTACAGGCGCCCGCCACCTCGCCCGGCTAGTTTTTTGTATTTTTTAGTAGAGACGGAGTTTCACCGGGTTAGCCAGGATGGTCTCGATCTCCTGACCTCATGATCCGCCCGTCTCGGCCTCCCAAAGTGCTGGGATTACAGGCTTGAGCCACCGCGCCCGGCCGAGTTTTTCTTTTCTATCACATTGCTAGAATGCAAATTTTCCAAACTTTTATTATGCTCTGCTTCCCTTTTAAACATGTTTCAATTTCAAACCATATCTTTGAGAATGAATAAAACTGAATGCTTTTAAGAGCACCAAAGTCACATATTGAAAGCTTTGCTGCTTAGAAATTTCTTCTGCCAGCTACCAAAATCCTCTCTCTCAGGTTCAAAATTTCACAGATAAACAGGACAGGGACAAAATGCTGCCAGTCCCTTTGTTAAACCATAGCAAGAATAACGTTTGTTCCAGTTCCCAATAAGATCCCGATCAACATCTGAGACCACCTCAGCCTGGAGTTCTCTGTCTATATCACTATCGGCATTTTGGTCAAAACCATTCAACAAGTCTCTAGGAAGCTCCAAATTTTCCCACATTTTCCTGTCTTCTGAGCCTTCCAAAGTGTTCCAGCCTCTGCCTTTTACTGAGTTCCAAAGTTGCTTCCACATTTTCAGGTATTTTTATTTTTCATTTTTAATTTTTTTAGATGGAGACTCACTCTGTCACCTAGGCTGGAGTGCAGTGGTATGATCTCGGCTCACTGCAATCTCCACCTCCCAGGTCCAAGCAATTCTCCTGCCTCAGCCTCCAAAGTAGCTGGGACTACAGGCACACACTACCACACCCGGTTAATTTTTTCAAGTATCTTAATAGCAGTATCCCACTCCTAGAAACAATTTACTGTATTAGTCCATTTTCATACTGTTATGAAGAAATACCTGAGACTGGATGATCTATAAAGAAAAAGAGGTCTAATGGACTCACCATTCCACATGGCTGGGGAGGCCACGCAATCACGTGGAAAGTGAAGAAGGGGCAAAGGCATATCTTACATGGTAGCAGGAAAGAGAGCATGTGCAGGGGAACTGCTTTTTTTTTTTTTTTTTTTTTTTTTTTTTTTTGAGATGGAGTCTCGCTCTGTCGCCCAGGCTGGAGTACAGTGGCCGGATCTCAGCTCACTGCAAGCTCCGCCTCCCGGGTTCACGCCATTCTCCTGCCTCAGCCTCCCGAGTAGCTGGGACTACAGGCGCCCGCCACCTCGCCCGGCTAGTTTTTTGTATTTTTTTAGTAGAGACGGGGTTTCACGGTGTTAGCCAGGATGGTCTCGATCTCCTGACCTCGTGATCCGCCCGTCTCAGCCTCCCAAAGTGCTGGGATTACAGGCTTGAGCCACCGCGCCCGGCCCGGGAACTGCTTTTTATAAGACCATCAGATGTTGTGAGACTTATTCACTATCATGAGAACAACACAGGAAAAACTCATCACCATGATTCAGTTACCTCCCACTGGGCCCCTCCCATGACACGTGGGGATTATGGGAGCTACAATTCAAGATGAGATTTGGGTGAGGACATAGCCAAACCATATCGTTTAGCATATAAACAAATTTCTAGCCAGGCATGGTTGCTCATGCCTGTAATCCAAGTACTTTGGGAGGCTGAGGCAGGCAGATCACTTGAGGTTAAGAGTTCAAGACCAGCCTGGCCAACAAGATGAAGCCCCCACCTCTACCAAAAATGCTAAAAATTAGCTGAGCATGATGGCACATGTCTGTAATTGCAGTTACTCGGGAGGCTTAGGCATGAGAATCACTTGAACACGGGAGGTGGAGGTTGGAGTGAGCTGAGATCATGCCATTTAATTCTACGCTGGGCAGCAGACCCAGACTTCATCTCAAAAACAAATTTTTATATATATATATATATTACAGACAGACACAAGCACACACACATATATATATGCGTGTATACATTTTTTTAAATTAAAAAAAAAATTTTTTTTAAATACAAGATCTCACACTGTTGCCCAGGCTGCAGTGCAGAGGCATAATTAGAGCTCTTTGCAGGCTTCCAAGTAGCCAGGACTACAGGGGCAGGATAACATGCACAGCGTATTTTAAAATTTTTTACAGAGACAGGGTTGTCCTGTGTTGCCCAGGCAGGTCTCAAATCCCTAGTCTCAAGTGATCCTCCCGTCTCATCCTCCCAAAGTGCTGGGATTACAGGCATGAGACATCAAACATGACTTAATTTCCATAGTTTTGGACCAAATAATGGTTTTATGTATATAATACATTTTGTTTCTCCATTAATCTTTTCGTGAACATCTAGCTTGTTTCTACCTGTTTGTTATTTTGAATAATGCTGCAATGAACATGGGTCTCTAAATGTCTTAAGGATCCTGCCTTGAATTTTGTGTATAGACCCAGATGAGGAATTATAGGCTATACTGGTCATTCAATTTTGAATTATTTGAAAAAATGTCCTACTTCTTTCCATAATTGCGTCATTTTACATTACCACCAACAGTACACAAGTCTCCTATTTCTCCACATTCTTGCCAACACTTGTGAATTTCTGTTTTTGTTTGCTTGGGGTTTTTTGTTCCCTACATTAAACATTCTTCATGGGTGCAAATGATATCTCATATTATGCTTTTCATTTATATTTTTCTTTTCTTTTCTTTTTTTGAGACGGAGTCTTGCTTTGTTGCCCAGGCTGGAGTGTGATGGTGTGATCTCGGCTTACTGCAACCTCTGCCTCCTGGGTTCAAGTGATTCTCCTGTCTCAGTCTCCTGGATAGTTGGGATTACAGGCACCCATAACCATGCCTGGCTAATTTTTGTATTTTTAGTAGAGACGGCATTTTGCCATGTTTGTCAGGGTGGTCTCAAAATCCTGATTTCAGGTGATCCACCTGCCTTGGCCACCCAAAGTGTTGGGATTACAGGCATGAACCACTGCGTCCGGCCTCCTTTTTCTTTTTTGTAAGATGAAGTCTCACTCTGTCACCTGGGCTGGAGTGCAGTGGTGCTATCTGGGCTCACTGCAATTTCAGCTTCCTGGGACTAAGTGATTCTCATAACTCAATCTCTGGTGTAGCTGGGATAACAGGAACCCACCACCATGCCCAGCTAATTTTTGTATTTTTAGTAGAGACAGGGTTTCACCATGTTGGCCACGCTGGTCTCAAATTCCTGACCTCAAGTAGTCCACGCACTTCAGCCTCCCAAAGTGCTGGGATTACAGGCATGAGCCACCCTGCCTGCCTGACTACTTGCATTTTTCTAATGATTAGTGATATCTGACATCTTTTCATTTGGTTGTTTATTTGTATATCACCTCCAGAGAAAGTTATTTCTATTTCCTCTTTTTTTTTTTTTTTTTTAATGCTGAAGTAGATTCTTGCTCTGCCACTCAGGCTGGAGTGTGATGGCATAATCTCAGCTCATTTCAACCTCCACCTCCTGGGTTCAAGTGATTCTCCTGTCTCAGACTCCTGAGTAGCTAGGATTATCAACGTGTGCCACTACACCCAGCTAAGTTTTGTATTTTTAGTAGAGATGGGGTTTCACCATATTTGCTAGTCTGGTCTTAAATTCCTGGCCTCAAGTGATCTGCCTGCCTCAGCCTCCCAAAGTGTTGGGGTTACAAGCATCAGCCACCATGCCCAGCCCTTTCCCTATTAATCAGATTGTTTGTTTATTTTTTTATTTTTAGGAGTTATTTATTTATGTATTTATTTATTTAGAGATGGAGTCTCACCCTGTCGCCCAAACTGGAATATGGTGATGCAATCTTGGCTCACTGAAGCTTCCACCTCCCAGGTTCATGCAATTCTCCTGTCTCAGCCTCCTGAGTAGATGGGATTACAGGCACTTGCCACCACGCCCTGATAATTTTTGTATTTTTAGTAGACATGGTGTTTCACCATGTTGTTCAGGCTGTTCTTGAACTCCTGACCTCGTGATCTGCCCAACTCAGTCTCCCAAAGTGTTGGAATTACAAGCGTGAGCCACCATGCCCAGACTGAGTTATTCATATATAATCTAGATATTATCATATCAGAGATATGATTTGCTAATATTTTGTCATGTATCCTGCATTTTCTTTTTATTCCTGTAATTGTTTTTTGCTCTTGTTTTGAGATGAAGTCTTGCTCTGTCACCAAGGTGGAGTGCAGTGGTGCAATCTCGGCTCACGGCAAACTCCAACTCCCTGTTTCAAGTGATTCTCCTGCCTCAGCCTCCTGAGTAGTTGAAATTACAGGCACACGCCACCATGCCCAGCTAATTTTTGTATTTTTAGTAGAGATGGGTTTTCACCATGTTGGCTAGGATGGTCTCGATCTCCTGACCTTGTGATCCATCCACTTCAGCCTCCCAAAGTGCTGGGATTATGGGCATGAGCCATTGCACCCAGCTGTAATTGTTTTTTTTAGAACCATAATAGTTGTCAGTTTTATTGTGCATTTTATGTATTTTTACCTATTTTTTGTGCTTTTGGTGTTATATCCAGGAAAGCGTTATTGAATCTAATTTCATGATGCTTTTTACCTGTGATTTCTTCTAAGAGTTTTATAGTTTTAGGTCATGAATCCACTTTAAGTTACTTCTTGCACATGATGTAAAGTAAGGGTTCATCTTCATTCCTTTGCATGTGGACATCAAATTTCTTCTGTATTATTTATTTGAAGAGACTGTCTTTTTCCCATTGCATAGTCTTAGCATCCATATTGAACATCATTTGACCATATATTTGAAGGTTTGTTTGTGGCCTCTCCATTCTCTGTTGCCTTATACATATGTCTTTATGGCAATACTGTTTTGTTTTGATTAAGGTACCTTGGTAACAAGTTTCATAATCATGCAATGTAACAACACCTCCAGCTTATTTATTTCAACTTTGTTTTGCGATTGAAGCAGTTATGTAATTTTATATTAATTTTAGGATGAATCATGTGGAAAACTTCACTGGTATTTTACTCAGAATTTCAGTCAATCTGTAGCTTTCTTTGGGTATTACTGTCATCTTAACTTTAAGTCCTCCAAACCATAAACATGGACTCTTTTTGCATTATTTGCATCTTTAATTTCAGCAATATTTTATAGATTTCTGTGTAGAAATTTTCCCTCTTTGTTAAGCCTATTCTTAAGTATTTAATTCTTTTTGATGTCATTGTAAACTTAATTATTTTTCTAATTTTGGGGATATGATCTATTTTTTGGTGGTGTGTTCTAAACACATCTGTTATGTGTAATGGGTCTCTTGTGGTGTTTGAGTCCTCTCTTTCCTTAGTGTTCCACTTGATGTTATTCATTTTTGAAAATGCTGTATTGAAATCTACTTCTATATTGTGGAGCTATTTTTTCATTTAATTTTTCATTCTATATTTAGTTTTTTGTGTGTGTGGTTTTTTTTTGTTTTTTTTTTAGATAAGAGTTTCACTCATTACTCAAGCTGAAGTGTGCAGTGGCATGATCTCAGTTCACCACAACCTCTGCTTCCCAGGTTCAAATGATTCTCCTGCCTCAGCCTCTGAAGTAGTTGGGATTACAGGCATGTGTCACCAGGTCTGGCTTTTTTTTTTTTTTTTGTATTTTTAGTAAAGATGGGGTTTCTCCATGTTGGTCAGGCTGGTCTCTAACTTCTAACCTCTTGTGATGCACCTGCCATGGCCTCCCAAAGTGCTGGGATTACAGGCAAGAACCACTGTGTCTGGCCACTTAGGAGCTTTATATCTTGATAATTGAGCCCTTTATCATTTTCTAATATGTCTCATAACAGGTTTGAGTAAAAGTCTGTTTTCTTTTTCTTTCTTTGACACGGAGTCTTGCTCTGTCACACAGACTGGTGTGCAGTGGCATGATCTTGGCTCACCACAACCTCTGCCTCCCAGATTCAAGTGATTCTCCTGCCTCAGCCCTCCAGTAACTGAGATTACAGGCTCATGTCACCATGCCTGGCTAATTTTTGTATTTTCATTAGAGACAGGATTTCATCTTGTTGGTCAGGATGGTCTTGAACCCCTGACTTCATGATCTGCCTGCCTCAGCTTCCCAAAGTGTTTGGATTACAGCACTGTGATTGTGGTGAGCCACCGTGCCCAGCAATAGTCTGTTTTCTTTGATATTAACATAGCCACCTTGTTTACTGATGGTTAACATTTGCATGGAATATATTTTTCCATCCTTTGAATTTCATTCTGTGTATGTCCTTACAGTTAAGGGGGTTCTCTTGTGGACAGATATCAGTTGAATCCTATTTTCTTCTGATTCTAAAGTTATATCATTTAGATTTGAAGTACTCATAGAGAAGTTCTTATTGTTGCATATTTTTACACACTATCTATAGATCTTGTAACATCTTGTAGAATTTTTGTCCTGCATACCTCTCTTCCTATCGGCTTTTGTGTTTTGATTTTTTTTTTTTTTTTGTAGTAATGTGCTTTGATTCCCATCTCACCTCCTTCTGTGTATGTTCTGTAGATTTTCTTTTTGTGGTTACCATTGCAGTTATGTAAAATATTCTAAGTTGAAAATTCTATTTTAAAATGTTAACAGTTTAACTTTGATCATATACAGAAAACTACTTTATAATTTGGCTCTGACTTTATGTTATTAATGGCATAAATTACTTCTATATATGTTATGTTTTTATTAACATAAACTTATAGTGCATTTTAAGTGATTTTGCCTTTTAAATGCTAGGAATGAATTAAAAGTCAAGTTTCAAATGAAAAGTACATGAACACATGCTTGCATATGTGATCATTTAATGACCATTAATGCTAAACTTATATTTTCATTTTGGTTAGTGTACTGTCTTGGGTCCTTTTATTTCATCTTGAAGAACTCCCTTTAGCATTTCTTTTTAGACAGATCTAGAGTACTAATGAACTTTCTCATCTCTTCTTTATCTAGGAAAGTCTAAATTACTCCTTTATTTTTGGAGGTGACTTTTGCTAAAAAGTAGTTCTTAGCAAAATCCATTAAAAAGTAAAATCAGGCCGGGCGCAGTGGCTCAAGCCTGTAATCCCAGCACTTTGGGAGGCCGAGACGGGCGAATCACGAGGTCAGGAGATCGAGACCATCCTGGTTAACACGGTGAAACCTCGTCTCTACTAAAAATACAAAAAACTAGCCGGGCGAGGTGGCGGGCGCCTGTAGTCCCAGCTACTCGGGAGACTGAGGCAGGAGAATGGCGTAAACCTGGGAGGCGGAGCTGGCAGTGAGCTGAGATCCGGCCACTGTACTCCAACCTGGGCAGCAGAGCGAGACTCCGTCTCAAAAAAAAAAAAAAAAAAGGTAAAATCAATTAAAAAGTAATTTTAATTGTGTCTCTTTGTGAATGGCCTTGGGTCAATTTTAGTTAGAGTGGTCAAGCTTCTTTAATTTATATATACTTTTTTTTTCAGATTTGGGACCTTTTGGAAATTCTTAGTTCAATTGCATATTCTGATCATCTGTCTTCTACGTATGAACCTCCAATAGTTTGTATATTTTTCCCCTTGATCACTTGATAGTATCCCACAAATTTATTAGAATCTGTTTCCTTTTCTTGGCCAGGTATGGTGGCTCACACCTATAATCCCAGAACTCTGAGAGGCTGAGGTGGGCAGATCACTTGAGGCCAGGAGTTTGGGACCAGCCAGGCCAAAAAGATGAAACCCCATCTCTACTAAAAATACAAAAATTAGCCAGGTGTGGTGATGCACATCAGTAGTCCCAGGTACTTGAAAGTCTGAAGCATGAGAATCACTTGAGTTTGGGAGATGGAGGTTACAGTGAGCCACAATTGTGCCACTGTACTCCAGCCTGGACAACAGGTGAGACTGTGTCAAAAAAAATTTTTTGCTGTTGTTTGCTTTTCTTTATGGTTTTTTTTTTTTCTTTGAAGATGATACTCTGAAGTAACATATCTTTATTTTTGCTTATTTTTTTCTGTGCCTTGTTCAGTCTGATGTTTTGCAGCCTAACGAATTTTTACTTCAGCTACTGTATTTCCACTCCAGAATTTGATTTTTGTTTTCAATAGTTTCTTCTTTGTTTTTATATTCTCTTTTTCATGTATTGTTTTCCCAATTTCACTTAGTTGTTTATCTCTGTTACCTTTTAGCTCACTAGGTATCTCTAGGTAGCTGCTTAAAATAATTCTCAAGCAATTCAGAGGGCTGCCTTAAAAGGTTTGGTTTCTGGAAATAAATTTATTACTATAATTTTGGCCACATTTCTGTCTTCTTGTACTCCTTTTAATTTTTGTTTGAGGTTTAGTGAAATAACCACTCTTCCCAATGGTTTTGTATAAAAATTGTGTAGGGGGAGAACTTTACTAATGGGCCTGTTGTACAGGATGAACGAACATTCACTCCTTTTCCGTGGGTGTGTCTTTCTTGGTTTCATGCATGTACTATTACTAATGGAATCATTGCTGCTCTTTAATATCTTATTTTCTCTAAAGGGCTAACTCCTGGTTTTTCTGAGAAACTTTGAGTTTCTGTTGTATTGTTCTTCTCATAATCTTTATTACATTCCTTCACAGTCCTGCTGACTCCTGTATATTTCCCATTGCTCCAATGTATCACCTTACTCTCTTACATTTTTGGCATTGTGAACGTGTTATACCAAGTATGCTGATATTCCTTGCAATATCAGAGACAGATGAGGTAGTTTCTACTTCCTTCATTAGATTCTAAACATGCCAGAACCATGGGTTCAAGTTTCTCTTTTCATGCATTCCCAGGAAGGATCTGTGTATGGAGAATCAATGCAAGAACCAAGCCTATGAAAAATCAAATCAGATTAACCTCTGAGTCCCATCTGCCCAAACTGCAGCTGTTTCAGGGTGAAAGAAAAATTTATGTATGTAATCAAGTGGAAAAGTCTATTGAGCAGAGTCCCTCAAGTTTTACCACTTGAAAAAATTTCTTCTAGTGTGAAAACCCACGTTAATAAATGTAGCAGTGATTTTATTGATTCTCCACTTCTCCCACAAGAACAGAAAACACACATTAGGGAAAATTCTTATGAATGTAATGAGCATGGCAAAGTCTGTAGAGTGTCTTCAATCCTTGCTAACCATGACATGATCCTGGATCCAGATAAACTTTACAAATGTAATGAGTGTGGTAAAGTCTTTAGGAACAATTCATACATTGTACGATACCACAGAATTCATACTGGAGAGAAACCCTACAAATGTAACAAATGTGCAATATCTTTAATCGCAATTCACATCTTGCAGAACATCTGAGAATTCATACTGGAGAGAAACATTACAAATGTACGAAATGTGGCAAGGTCTTTAGTCACAATTCACACTTTACAGAGTACTGGAGAGTCCATACTGGAGAGAAACCTTACAAATGTAATGAATATGGCAAGTTCTTTAGTCACAATTCAAACCTTGCACAACATCAAAGAATTCATACTGGAGAAAGTGTCAGAAATACAATGAATGTGGCAAAATATTTAATGAGTGGTCAGATCGCACTGTCCACCTTGTAATTCATACTGGAGAGAACCTTAGAAATGTAAAAAATGTGGCAAAGTCTTCAAGTATGAGTTATTCCTTATCAGTCATCAGAGAATTCATACTGGAGATAAACTTTACAAATGTAATGAGTGCGGTAAAGTCTTCAGGAAGAATTCATACCTTGCAAAACATCAGAGAATCATACTGGAAGGCCGGGCGCGGTGGCTCAAGCCTGTAATCCCAGCACTTTGGGCGGCCGAGGCGGGCGGATCACAAGGTCAGGAGATCGAGACCACAGTGAAACCCCGTCTCTACTAAAAATACAAAAAATTAGCCGGGCGCGGTGGCGGGCGCCTGTAGTCCTAGCTACTCAGGAGGCTGAGGCAGGAGAATGGCGTGAACCCAGGAGGCGGAGCTTGCAGTGAGCCGAGATCGCGCCACTGCACTCCAGCCTGGGCAACAGCGTGAGACTCCGTCTCAAAAAAAAAAAAAAAGAATCATACTGGAGATAGACCTTACAAATATAATGAATGTTAAAAGGTCTTTACTTGCAGTTCACACCTTGCAGAACATTGGATAATTCAAACAGAGAGAAGCCTTACAAACGTAATGCATATGGCAAAGTTTTTAGTCAACTTTCATACTTTGTATGACATCAAAGAATTCATATGGGCTCTCCCATATGCATCTCCCTAGGAATGCATGAAAAGCCTTACAAATATATTGAATGTAGCAAAGCATTTAGTGACTATTCAGGCCTTACTGTCCATCTTCTAATCCATAGTGGAGAAAAACCTTACAAAGTAAAGAACGTGGCAAGGTCTTCAGGCATACGTTATCTCTAAGCAATCATCACAGAATTCATGCTGGAGCCAGGCCTTACAAATGTAATGAATGTGGCAAGGTCTTCAATTAAATTGCACACCTTGCATGACATTGGAGAACTCATACTGGAGAGAAACATTACAAATGTAATGAATGTGGTAAGATCTTTAGTTGCAATCCACACCTTACAGAACACTGGAGAATTCATATGGTAGAAAAACCTTATAGATGTAATGAATGTGGCAAGGTCTATAGTAGCTATTCATACCTAGCACAATGTTGGATAATTCATACAGGAGAAAAACTTTACAAATGTAATAAATGTGGCAAAGAATTTAGTGGGCATTCAAGTCTCACTACCCATCTGTAAATCCACACTGGAAAGAAAACTTATAAATGTAAGGAATGTAGGCACAAGTTCTCCTTAACAATTCATCAGAGAATTCATACTGGAGAGAGACATAAATGTAATGAATGTGGCAAAGCCTTTAATCAAATTTCACACCTTGCAAAACATCAGATAGTTCATACTGGAGAGAAACCTTACAAATGTAATTAATATAGCTAAGCATTTAGTGTGCATTCAAACCTTGCTTTTCATAAAATAATCCACAATGCAGAGAAACCTTACAAATGTAATGAGGAGGCAAGGTTTGTAAACAAAAGTTCCACCTTACAAGTCATCACAGAGTCCATTCTGGAGAGAAACCTTACAAATGTAATGAGAGTGTAAGGTCTTCTGAGTGGTCTCTTGAGTGTAAGTTTTCTGTTTATACAAATCAAGTAAGAACATAAGCTTCCAGGCTGAGCACAGTGGCTCACACCTGTAATTGCCTCCTTGGGAGGCCAAGGCAGGTGGATCATTTGAGGTCAGGAGTTGGAGACCAGCCTGGCCATCATGGCAAAATGCTGTCTTTTCTAAAAATAGAAAAATTAGTTGTACATGGTGAGGAATGCATGTAATACCAGCTATTCGAGAGGCTGAGGCACAAGAATCGCTTGAGCCTGGGAGGCAGAGGTTGCAATGGGCAGCGATGTGTGTGTGTGTATATATATATATATATATATATACAGAGAGAGAGAGAGAGAGAGAGAGAGAGAGACCATAATAGACTTCCTATCTATTTCACTGCGAGGAACATCATGATTAATTAACCAATGCCAGAGCTGTACATGAGTCAGACTATTCTGATTGCTGCTTTGTCTCTGATGCTCATTACAGGAACTACACCCACCTTGCCTTTAAAGATTGAGCACTGCCACTTGGCCCCTGCAACCTCAAGATCTAATTATTCCCATTGCATTTAATTTTTCCAATTGGGTGACTATGATTCCCACTGTAAGATCTGGCATACAGAGAAGAGCAATCACAGAGATTCTCAAGGATTTGTCTTCTCCTCACAAATCTATTTTGCAAGATATTGGTGAAGGGGATGTCTTCCGGATCCTTCAAGTTGGGATGAGTAAGTTCTAAAATGGCAAACCCATGCTAGCATTCCAATCTGCCTAAGCCTTTGGATCTGTTCCTCTATATTAAACCAAGGGAGATCAGGCACTTTCAGCTCATTCACAGTGAGCCAGATTTCAATCCATGCTTCAGCTAACCAAGCAAATAAACTCTTAGAACCTTTTTCTAACTCACTGAACTGCAACACTAAATGCAAATTCCCTGGTTTATTGAGCCCACATTAATAAATTCAGCCTGATCCAACTTTATGTTCCTACCACCATTATCTCACACCCTGGTTCCCTGGATTTCTGCTTATGTAAGAAAACTCAAGCAGTTCTTTTGCAGTGCAGTGCACCTCCTCATGGGTCCCATCACCTCAAAGAGCCACTGGGACTTGAGTCTAGTTCAAGGTCTAGAGGCATAGAAGGGTGGTGGGGGTGGATCCTGAGAAGAATCAGCATTGCCTTGCCCTGCAGCTGGCTCAGAGGAGGCTATTGTTGCTTCCTTAGGCAATGGATGGTGAATCTCCTCAGAAAAAATGTACAAAGACTAGAAGCAGCCTGGGTGGGGAAGAAGATGTTGCCACCATGAGGGGTAGGGAGGCCATTTTCTCTCACAAAAGGGGCTTATCAGGATTTAAGAGCTCAGTGTTCCCAGCTTCATCAGGATCCTCCCACACATCACCATGTCAAGTTACATGGTCCTAATCTTTCCCAACCAATGCCCTCACTTTATAGACACCTGGTGAGGCTGACTGTGCACCAATTATTCTAGGCCATCCACTCACATAAGAGTTTGTGTCTGATTTTTGGCAATTTCAGCCTTTTGTCTATAAAAGAGTCCACCCAGGGTACCCTTAGAAACTTTGAGGTTAAGTATGATATCTTCTAGATCCGGGACTTATCTTCTCTGAGCTTATCCATTTCTTTCATCATTTTTTACCAGGGAACTTAGGAAAGCAACTTCATTATATTCTTTGGTTCTCCAGAAATGTTGAAAAGTATCATGTATAAAGTCACTAAACTCCTTGCCTCTCGGGAGCACTGAATCATGAGTATCAAATACATTTATTTTGCACAACTCTCTAAACAATGCATACCAAGACTATCAGTGCTCTCTGTACTATTAGAAGTACAGTCCTTAGCATTTTTAGTTCTAATAAGATTAGAGAGCCAACTCCAGAAGCCCCTAAACCAACTAAGGAAATTCATCCTTAAAATTTTGTTCCTCTAGGCTGGACACAGTGGCTCACACCTGTATTCTCAGTACTTTGGGAGGCCAAGGCATGTGGATAGCTTGAGTTCAGGAGTTCAAGATCAGCCTGGGAAGCATGGCAAAACCCCATCACTACAAAAAATGCAAAAATTAGCCAGGTATGGTGGTGGACACCTGTAGTCCCAGCTACTCGAGGGGCTGAGGCAGGAGGATTCCTTGAACCTGGGAGGTGGAGGTTGCAGTGAGCCAAGATTGCATCACTGCACTCCAGCCTGGGCAAGAGTGAGACCCTGTCAAAAAAAATAATAAATAAATATATATATATATATATATACTCCTCTAGAATCACTCCAGGCACCAAAGTCTCTATTAGTCAGGGTTCTCTATAGGTACAGAACCAATGGGATACATGTATATATAAAAGGGAGTTTATAGGGAGAATTGGCTCACACAATTACAAGGCAAACATCCTAGGATAGGCTGTATGCAAGCTGGAGAAGAGAGAAGGTGGTAGTGGCTCAGTCCAAGTCTGAAAGCCTCACAACCAGGGAAGCCAACAGTGCAACCTTCAGTCTGTGGTCAAAGGCCCAAGAGATCTCAGGAAGCTGCTGGTTCAAGTCCCAGAGTCCAAAGACTGAAGAACCTATAGTCTGATGTCCAAGGGCAGGAGAAGCTTAAGCAAGCAACCAGCATGGGAAGAAGAAAGAGAGCCAGAAGACTCAGCAAGTGAGGTTATCCCACGTTCTTCCACCTGCTTTGTTCTAAACATACTGGCAGCCAGTTGGATGGTGCCCACTCACATTGAGGGTGGGTCTTCCTCTCCTAGTCCACTGACTCAAATAATCTCCTCTATCAACACCCTCACAGACATACCCGGAAACAGTATACTTTATCAACCATCTAGACACCCTTCAATTCACTCAAGTTGACACCTAATATTAACCATCACATTATTCAGACATCACAAAATGAAGTCTAACTCTTTAGGATAACACTGAATGTTTACTCTTGAAACTCCAGACTTGGTTAGGAGAGACTTCAATTTTCTTCATGGTAATAGCTTATTACATTCCTCTTGTGGCTGCACACATAGGTCCCATTGCACAATATGACTGTGGAAAATACTTGTGAAATATTGTTTAGTAAAACTGCCTAAGATATTTTTCATAGCAGTTCAGTGAAAATTATTGTGAAGTGTTTACTACATAATATATTATTATATAATTGTTATATAATAAATATGATTCTACAAGAAGAGCATTTTTCCAAAAGCTATGGAAATGTCATTTTTGATTATGGTATTAAGCAAAACATTCTCTGGTTCTTTTTCAATTGTAATAAAATTATTTTTTATTTTTGTATATAATTTAAAATTTTTTTTTTCTTTTCCATAGGTCGCAGTCTACATTCTATGTTTGATGCATTTCTTCCCTTTGTTACTGTAGTGAAAGGATTAGGGGACACATAAATGAGGCTGTTATTTGGAGAAAAAAATATGACATGAGTATGCACATAAGACCATGGCAGGTATAAACTAGGATTATTGTAAATACGAAGAAAGAAGGAAATACTTATACTACATTAGAAGCCTTGAAATCACATGAAATGATTCCAACACTTTATTTTTTTTCCAGATGTTTTAGGCATTCTAGTTTTTTCTCTTCTTTTGCCTTTCTACATAATTTTTTGGATAATCTTGTTAGTATCTACAAAATGGCTTGATAGGAAATGTATTAATATTGTGTATCAATTTGGTTAATTTCACATTGTTTCTATGTTGAGTCTTCCAATAAATTGACATTTTATATGTCTCCATTTGAGTGTTTTTGATTTCTTTCATCAGCACTTTGTAGCTTGTTTCCTTTCTTTCTTTTCTTTTTTTTTTAAAAGAGTTGGGGGTCTCACTCTATTTCCCACAGGCTGGAATACAGTGGTTTGATTATGCTTACTGCAGTCTCAACTGCTGCCCTCAAGTGATCCCCCCACCTCAGCCTCCCAAGCAGGTGGGACTACAGGTTTGTGCCACCATGCTCAGCTAATCTAAAAAAATTTTTTTTTTTTTTTTTTTTTTTTAGGTGACACTTCGCTCTTGTTGCCCAGACTGGAGCGCAGTGGCACGATCTCGGCTCACCATAACTTCCGCCTCCCAGGTTCAAAAAGTTACTAACAGATATAATCTACAAAGGTAAATTGAGGCATGGTGATTCATACCTGTAATCCCAGTCAGCATTTGGGAGGCTGAGACCAGTGGATTGCTTGAGGTCAAGGCTTCAAGACCAACCTGGCCAACATGGCAAAACCCCGTCTCAACTAAAAATACAAAAATCAACTAGGCATGTTGCCATGCACCTATAATCCCAGCTATTTGGGAGGCTGAGGCAGAAGAATCACTTGAACCTGGAAAGCAGAGGTTGCAGTGAGCCAAGATTGTGCTACTGCACTCCAGTCTGGGCAACAGAGTGAGACTCTGTCTCAAAAAAAAAAGAAAAAGTAAATCGAGAGAGGGTTGCCTGGTAAAACATGAAATGAGTTCAAGGATAACAACATGGAACTTCATGAAAGGTTATTATATATTCATTATATATGCACACATTATATACACACACATGCAAACACATATTACAGTACTATGCTTACTATTATTCAACTCAATGTGACAACACAGGAAAAATTTAAGGCCATGGAAACTATTGTAGAGATAATTTCAAGTGTTAAATATAAAACTTATTGATTAAATTATGATGAGTGTTTGATGAGAGCCATGACTTGCTCATCCATGCACTTGTGTAGACATATATATATATATACACAAGATTAAATTAACTCATATAACAGTTGTCTACCAATGAGTTTTTCAGCAACTTCTTAAAAATCACCATTTTTGTTTGTTTCTATTTCAGCACGTATGGAAAAATGAAATGTATCAACTGTTCTTAATTTAGTTCATCAACATTTTTCTATTTTAAGCTAGTAAAAAATGGTACAAACATTTTTAAAAAAATAGAGAAAACTATTGGGAAAAGGGCTTATGGGGTGCCTGTATAAACTGGTCATAAAAATATGGGACAATAAGCTGTGGAAAGCCACAAGAGGCCTCTGAGGAGGAAAGCCTCCTAATTGCCATCATGTTCCCATGCTCTAAGCAAGACCTACTCTCTTATCTGTAAACACTGTGTTCAAGGAGAAAGACACTCCTTTGAAGCATTGGAATGTGGCCAGACTTGCTGGCTTCTAGTTAAGCCCACTCCCCACAGCTGCTCTCCGATAAGTTAAAGAATAAATCAGTAGTAAAGTTTATGCTGCTTCAGCACAAAGAAAATTTACCTAAACTGCCACTGCTAAAGATTACGTGTATGACACATCACATCCCTTTCACCGTTTCACCCCTGAACATCTGCTTCTTATCAAAGTGATTGTACTCAATAAACAGTATGGAGACCAGAGCTCGGGTCTCCTAACTTGCATCTGGCCCCCTGATCCCCACCTTTATGCACTCTTAACTTGTCTCTTCTCATTCCTTCATCACCATCGGACTTTGGGTACCCTACGGGTGGTGTTGAGGCTGGTCCCCAACATCTTGGTGCCCAACAATGGGGCCCGAGAGAATCCGGTAAAGGAACGCTCAAGCGTGTGAAATGGAGGGCCAACGGATAGAGGACTCCTGAGGATGAAAAAGCTTTTAAGCTCTGCAGGTAAGTGAGGCACTTGGAGAAAGGCAGGGACACAAAGGGGACAAACTGAAAGTAAGTACGCCACGTATTTGAGCTTGCTACGGCAACTCTTGAAGCGTAGTGGGGCAAAAGTTGATCTGAAAAATCTTATGGATTGTTTCAAGCTGTGGAACAGTTTTGTCCTTGGTTCCCTAAACAGGGAACTTTGGAATTGAAAGATTGGGAAAGAGTTGGAAAGGACCTTAAAAGAGCACAGAGAGAAGGAAAGGAAATTCCTTTGCCTGTTTTGTCAGTTTGGTCATTGGTGCGGGCAGCACTGGAGGCTCTTCAGACAGACGATGAGGCCGAGTCAGAGGACGAAAGAGAGGAGTTTGATCATCAGAACTCTGAACCACCTCTACCAAGTACTAGCCAAAGGAGAGTCCAGGTGTGATTTATGCCAAGCCCCCGCACCCAGTCTCCCTAAACCTACTCAGAAAATTGTTCAACCCACAGCTCTTCCAGAGGAATGCCGGGAATGGCCACCTACTCCTCAACCAAGTGAGTGCTGGGGGAGGGGCCCCGAGACTCGGCTCAACTCGTCAATTATTGCCTGCCCCGCAGTTCATGATGGAGAGGGGGCGATTCAGGCTCGCCCTGCAGTTTACTACTGTCTCAGTCAAACAGCGGCCACTCCGTAAGGAATCGTTGGGAGGGCATATCATTAAATACTTAAAGAACTACTAGAAAAAGGACACGTTTCACCCACTTTCTCTCCTTGGAATTCCCCAATATTTGTAATTAAGAAAAAGTCTGGCAGATGGCGCACGCTGACTGACTTGGGCAGGGGGGTCAAAGCTGTAATTCAACTGATGGGAGCTTTACAACCCGGGCTTCCATCCCCTACCATGATCCCTAAAGACTGGCCACTTGTTATTATAGATTTAAAAGACTGCTTTTTTACAATTCCTTTAGCAGAGGCAGATTCTGAAAAATTTGCCTTTACCACCCCTGCTGTTAATAACAAAGAACCTGCAGTCAGATATCATTGGAAATTTTTACCCCAGGGTATGTTAAACAGTCCCACAATTTGTCAAACTTTTGTGGGCAGAACTATCCAGCCTGTTAGAGATCAATTTCCAGATTGTTACATCATTCATTATATGGATGATACACTATGTGCAACATAAAATAGAGACCAACTTATCTAATGTTATTCATCTTTACAAAAGGCAATTACAAATGATGGATTACTTATAGCACCTGACAAAATTCAAACGACTCTTTTTCAGTATTTGGGGATGCAAGTACAGGATAGAGCCATTAAGCCTCAAAAGGTTCAAATTAGAAAAAATGCTTTAAAAACCTTAAATGATTTTCAAAAATTGTTAGGAGATATTAATTATATTTGACCCACCTTAGGAATTCTTACTTATGCTATGTCTATCCCTTCTCAATATTGAGGGGAGATTCCAACTTACAGAGTAAAAGAGAACTAATGCCTGAGGCCATTAAAAAGTAAGAGTAATTGAAGAAAAAATTCAGCAAGCCCAAGTCAGTAGGATTGACTCAGACTTGCCTTTACAATTCATTGTGTTCCCTGCTTTGCACTCCCGAATGGTGGTTATTATTCAAAATGATGATTCAGTTGAATGGTCCTTTTTGCCACATAATACCATAAAAACATTTACAGTATATTTAGATCAGATGGCAATTTTAACTGAACAGGCTGGTATATGAATTGTTAAACTTTGTGGTACTGAGCCAAATAAGATTATAGTTCCAATGAATAAAAATCAAGTTAAACAGGCATTTATTAACTCAGTTACATGGTAAGTTAATTTAACAGAATTTGTTGGATGTATTGATAATCATTATCCTAAAAATAAAACTTTCCAGTTCTTAAAATTAATTACATGGATTCTTCTGAAAATTACCCATGATGTTCCTGTGGGAGAAGCCGTGACTATTTTTACTGATGGCTCCTGTACTGGGAAAATGGCATATGTGGGACCTTGTGATAAAGTTATCTACACTTACTTTTCCTCAGCCCAAAGAGCTAAATTACAGGTGGTGATTACAGTATTAGAAGATTTTAATCAGCCAGTTAATATTGTTTCAGATTTAGCTTATGTTGTGCAAGCTACTCTGCATATTAAAACTGCCTTAATTAAATATATTATTGAGGAACAGCTTTATCAGTTGTTCAACTCTGTACAAACAGCTGTGCATGCTTGGGAGTCTCCTTTCTATATAACTCATATCTGAGCACACACCAATCTTCCAGGACCCTTGGACTAAGGGTCATGAGCAAGCTGACTTGTTGGTTTCCCCCTCACTTACTGATGCCCAAAATTTCCACTCATTAACACACCTTAATGCAACAGGACTTAAAAACAAATACCAAATTACGTGGAAGCAGGCCAAGGACATTATACAGCATTGTCCTCAGTGCCAAGCTATTACCACATCAAGGAACTGGTGTTGAGCCTCGAAGGTTGGCATCTAACATGATCTGGCAAATGGATGTCACCCACGTTCCTACATTTGGCAAACTTTCTTATGTCCATTAACCATAGATACATATTCTCATTTTATATGGGCTACTTGCCAAACCGCTGAGACTGCAGCACATATAAAAAGACACTTGCTTACCTGTTTTGCTGTCATGGGAATTTCAAAAAAATTAAAACCAGACAATAGGCCTGGCGCAGTGGCTCACGCCTGTAATCCCAGCACTTTGGGAGGCCAAGGCAGGTGGATCACGAGGTCAGGAGATCGAGACCATCCTGGCTAACATGGTGAAACCCTGTCTCTACTAAAAATACAAAAAAATTAGCCATGTGTGGTGGCGAGCACCTGTATTCTCAGCTACTCAGGAGGCTGAGGCAGGAGAATGACTTGAACCCGGGAGGCGGAGGTTGCATTGAGCCGAGATCGCATCACTGCACCCCAGCCTGGGCGACAGAGCGAGACTCTGTCTCAAACAAAACAAAACAAAACAAAAACAAAAACAAAAAAAATCAGACAATGGACAGGTTACTGTAGTAAATCTTTCCAAACATTTTTCAAACAATGGAGCATTAAACACAGTACAAGTATCCCCTAAAATTCTCAAGGGCAAGCGATTGTTGAGTGAGCCAATCGAACCTTAAAAATTCAATTACATTAACAGAAAATAGGGGGAAATAGGGAAGATTCCACCCCTCATGTGCAATTATAATTGACTCTTGTTACCTTAACTTTTTGAACATCTCCCGGGATCAGGTTACTATAGTAGCTGAGCAGCATTTAACAGGACACAAGATAAATGTTCATGAAGGAAAATCTGTGTGGTGGAAGGACTTTAAAACAAAGACCTGGGAAAGAGGGTTTGCTTGTATTTCCCCAGGAGAAAACCAGCTTCCAGTTTGGGTACCTACAAAACATCTTAAACTCTACCATGAGCAAAATTCCAAAGGAAAGGATTTTGGAATCAAGATCTTGACCCCCCAGCACACTGATGGCTTGAATGAACATTTCAGCTGACCAGATGAAGACCAACAAAACCCGTCAAGCAAGCCCAACAACTTGGGACAGATCAAGAAGCTGACCCAACTTGCAGAGGAAAACCTGAAAAACCACTAAACTCTAGTAAGCTCATGGTGGCTATGATTGCAGTAATTGTTGTGGCGGTAAGTCTCCCTACGGCTACAGCAGACCAAAATTGTATCTATTGGGAATATGTCCCATTCCCACCTTTAACTAGGTCTGTCACTTGGTTGGAATCCCTGGTTGAGGTTTATGTTAATAATAGTGTTTGGATGCCTGAGCCTACAGATACTCATGGGCACTCTCACCCAGAGGAGGAAGGAATGTTGATAAATGTGTCCGTGGGTTATCAGTCCCCCCTCTTTGCATAGGGCCAGCTATCGGTTGCCTAAAAGGCTACCAACAATATTAGCTAGTTAAGACTCCGGGTCGTAATCAAAGACCAGTATCCTATAATTTATTTTCTGGATGGAGCCTGGTTCATTCACAGACTTTAGTCCAACTGGAACAGTTTAAGACCAGAAAAGAGAGGCCGGGCGCGGTGGCTCAAGCCTGTAATCCCAGCACTTTGGGAGGCCGAGACGGGCGGATCACGAGGTCAGGAGTTCGAGACCATCCTGGCTAACACAGTGAAACCCCGTCTCTACTAAAAAATACAAAAAACTAGCCGGGCGAGGTGGCGGGCGCCTGTAGTCCCGGCTACTCGGGAGGCTGAGGCAGGAGAATGGCGTAAAAACCCGGGATGCAGAGCTTGCAGTGAGCTGAGATCCGGCCACTGCACTCCAGCCTGGGCGACACAGCGAGACTCCGTCTCAAAAAAAAAAAAAAAAAAAAAAAAGACCAGAAAAGAGGTGCCAACAATCTCAACAATGGTCAAAGGATTTAGAAATGCTGATTTGGAAAGATTGCATGGCTGACCACGGTGTGTTACTGCAAAATAATTCCTATGGAATCATCATTGATTGGTCCCCTAAGGGGACCTTTGCAGTTAATTGTACCAATCAGAATGATAGATGCAAGACAAAACTAAAACAGGATCTATACTATCAAAGAGATGACACTACTTACACTGAAAAGCATGTTCATTTTCCCATAATTTTGACCAATTTTGATATGGCCGGCCCACATCCAAAAATAATTAATCCAATAATAGGCCCTGGACACCCTGAATTTGGAAGTTAATGATGGCCCGATCTCATATTAGGGTTTGGGAAGGAAAATATTATTTTGAGGGAAAAGGTGAGACTTCAATTTGTGTATCAGTTTTCTTCCAACCTAACAGTACCCATTCAGAGGTGTGTCAAGCCTCCTTTTATGTTGATGGTTGGAAATATTCATATTTGACCCAATTCTCAAACTATTAATTGTCAAAACTGTCACCTCTTCACCTGTATTGATTCCATGTTTGGTGTGAAAACATCTGTGTTGCTGGTAAGGGCTAGAAAAGGAACTTGGATACCGGTTTCCCTCAATAGACCTTGGGAAGCCTCTCCTTCCATTCATATCATCACAGAAATGTTAAGGGGGTGTTTACCACAACAAAAAGATTTATTTTACCATTATAGCAGTCATTATGAGCCTCACTGCAGTCACAGCTACCGCTGCAGTTGCTGGAATTGCTTTACATTCCTCTGTTCAAACTGCAGAATATATAAATAATTGGCAAAATAATTCCTTTAAATTATGGAATTCTCAGACTCAAATACATCAAAAATTGGCAAATCAAATAAATGATCTTAGACAGACTGTTATATGGATGGGAGATTGTATAATGAGC
Source organism: Macaca nemestrina (assembly GCF_043159975.1). Taxonomy (NCBI): domain Eukaryota; kingdom Metazoa; phylum Chordata; class Mammalia; order Primates; family Cercopithecidae; genus Macaca; species Macaca nemestrina. The sequence continues at coordinate 62,440,455 of NC_092144.1, read as the reverse complement.
TTAGAGCATCGACTGCAAATGTAATGTGATTGGAAATACTTCTAATTTCTGCATAACTCCCCATTCATATAATGCTACAGAACATCATTGGGAAAAAGTTTGACATCATCTGGAAGAAAGGGATGGAAATTTAACATTGGATATAGCCAAATTAAATGAACAGGTTTTTGAAGCATCTCAGGCTCATTTAACTCTACTGCCTGGTACTGACATCCTAGCTGGAGCTGCTGATGGACTTTCAAACGTAAATCCTCTTAAATAGGTTAAGACCACTGTAGGATCAACTACTGCAAATTTTGCTTTAATGTGTATCTGTTTATGCTGTTTGCTTTCAGTCTGCAGACAGGGAAGACACCTCTGGAGAGAGACCAGACAACACGAACAAGCCATGATAGCAATGGTGGTTTTAAAAAAGAAAAAAGGGGTGGTGTTGAGGCTGGTCCTCAACAAAAACTATACCACTACTATTAATATAATTCAGGGCCGGGCGCAGTGGCTCAAGCCTGTAATCCCAGCACTTTGGGAGGCCGAGACGGGCGGATCACGAGGTCGGGAGATCGAGACCATCCTGGTTAACACGGTGAAACCCCGTCTCTACTAAAAAAATACAAAAAACTAGCCGGGCGAGGTGGCGGCGCCTGTAGTCCCAGCTACTCGGGAGGCTGAGGCAGGAGAATGGCGTGAACCCAGGAGGCGGAGCTTGCAGTGAGCTGAGATCCGGCCACTGCACTCCAGCCTGGGTGACAGAGCGAGACTCCGTCTCAAAAAAAAAAAAAAAATATATATATATATATATATATATAATTCAGGACAAAAACCATGCCATCATCTCAATTGATGCAAAAAGAGCATTAGGAAAAATTCAACAGCATTTCTGGATTAATACACTTAACAAACTAGGAATAGAAGAAAACCTCATGACATTGGTTTTGGAAAAGATTTCTTGGATATAATACCAAAAGCACATACAAGAAAAGCAAAAAACTAACAGATCTACATCCAACTTAAAAGCTTTTGCACTTCAAAGGAATCAATCAAAAGAAAGAAAAGGCAAACCTATGGAATGGGAGAAAAGTTGCAAATCATATATCTGGTAGGCATTAATAGATTATCAAGTAACTTCTACAACTCAACACCAAAAATAAATAGCCCAATTAATGAATGGGCAAAGGAACTGAATAGACATTATTCCAAAGAAGATGACAATATGGCCAACAAGCACATGATAAGATGCTCATCACCACCAATCATAAGACAAATGCAAATCAACATTACAATGAGGTATCACCTCACACCCATTAGGATGGCCATTATCAATAGGCAGGAGAATCACTTGAACCTGGGAGGCAGAGGTTGCAGTGAGCCAAGATCGCACCACTGCACTCCAGCCTGGCGACAGAGTAAGACTCTATCTCAAAAAAATAAAATAAAATAAAAAACATATATATATACACACACACATATATACACACACCCAGAAGTGAGACTGCCGGATCATATGGTAGCTGGATCATACACACATATATGTGTGTATATATGTGTGTGTGTGTGTATATATATGTGTGTATATATATATACACACATTAAAGACTTGAAAGCAGGCCCTCAAAGAGATATTTGCAAATCCCTGCTCATCACAGCATTATATTCAAGAGCTAAGAAGACGGAAAAACTAACATGTCTATCTACAGATGAATGGATAAAGAAAATGTGGTATACACATGTAATGGAATATTGTTCAGCTTTATAAAAGGAGAAAATCCTGTCATATGCTATAACATGGATGAACCATGAGGACATTACACTAGGGAAAATAAGACAGTCACAAAAGGACAAATACTGTGTGATTCCATTCACATGGGATACTAAAGTAGTCGAATGCATATAAACATGACGTAGAAAGATGAGTTGACAGAGGCTATAGTGAGGTCAGAAGGGATGTACTGTATTCTGGGTATACAGTTTCAGTTTTGCAAGATGAAAAATTCCTAGATATGTTGCACAGTAATATGAATGTACTTAACATTACTGAACTATAAACAGGCAAATAAACTTTACTAACAGACATAATAAAGACAGGAACATGGACCAGAAAACCCAATTCCTATTAGCAGATGTGGTGACACAAAGACCTCTCTGACTAGGAATCCACAGCCATTCAAATACAAAAGAAGTATATGAGTTTTTAATGACTGTGTCCTGTCAAAAGAGAACCAACATGATTTTGAAAAGAAAAACAAAATGGAGGGGTTTGCCAAATATGTAAGAACCTTTTATAACAAACATCTGTAATTTTATAATGAATCAAATAAAATACTTATGATATACACAAAAATTCAAATTAAACACAGATGTAAACAAAATTTTAAACAACAAAACTTTATTCCTAAATGAAACTTAGTACTTAATAATCATGCAAGGCCTTCCAAATCAAGATGAAACAAACAAAGGCACAACAAAACTCAGAAAGTATAAAGGAAAGATTTGTCTTACACTTAAAAAATGTATAACCTAAAATAAAAGACATCAGGGCATATGTAAAGAATAAAAACCACAGGAATTAAAACAGATACTAAAATACATGGAAAGAAAATTGAGCAAGGTATGAAAATTCATTTTATATATACATGTCCCCAAAACAATAAAACCTATGTAGACTGACAATAAATTGAAAAAATGAAAATATAGAGGGTTGTCATTTTCCCCAGATTTTCAAAATATATATATAAATATAGTAGCAAGTTTTTTTAAAATGAGGGGGAAAATCTAACATGTTCTTGGTGAGAGAGGTACCCTTGCAGTTGGGGATAACAGGAGAACCTTGCAAGATCTAAGAAAATAGGAAATGCCCCATCCTAGAAGAAGTATTACTCAAGTCTTACCATTTTCACCTGAAACATCTGTCTCACAAGAGTCTCTGTAGGAATAACACAGTCTCCACGGAATGGATGTACTTAGAATGGTTTAAAGAATCTCTTGTTGTTAAATATTTATTACAAATGGAGTATAAAATCAGGCAGAAAAGATTTCCTCTTCCTAATCTCTTCTTCCAAATTTTATCATGCATTTGTGCACATTAAGACTTCCACGTGCAGCTTCTATAATCCAGTCTACAGAGAGCTGGCAGTGCATCCACACCTGGTCCTTAAACAACCCCTCAATCCCTGCTGCCCAATAGCAGAGACACCATGGGGCCCACACCCTGTCTCCGTCCATGACTGGGTATAAGCCCTTCCCAATGGAGCCTCTTCACAAATTCCATATCACCGGTCACTGTGAGATGGAATTTAAGTGACATGAGAGGGACTGAGGGAAGACCATGGGTGAGCGTGAGCAAACATGACAGGCAGGATGCTTCAGACTCAGAGAAGACTGACATCTCCAATGCCCGGTGTGTACAGGGAAAGCTCTCCTCAAATCGTGTTTTTCCTCTACTCTCATACCACAACAATCATCAACACGGAAGACCTCTGTGACTAAATGTATGTGGGTTATTTACCCACATACCAAGCAGCAGACACTAGCTGGGTATCTTCCAATTTACTTTCAACATTGTCTCCCTGGACACAGTGTCAGATCACATGGGTTGATGGCTCAGTCTCCAAGACTGCCTCCACACACACCAGTCACAAGTCCAGGCCTTCAGAACTTATGACCACCCAGCTTCAAATTGGGGTTCCCATGACCCCCTTTTTGGGTTCAATTAACATGCTAGATTGGCTCACAGAACTCAGGGAAGCACTTACTTACCTTTACCAGTTTATTATAAAGGATACTGCAAAGGATACAGATGAAGAGGCACTTGTGGTAAGGTATGGAGGAAGGGGTGCAGGGCTTCCATGCCCCCTGAGGGGTGCAGAGTTTCCATGCCCCCACTGGGCTTACCAGCAGGCTTAACACACCCAACATTATAACAAAAGACTGTAACAAGGGCTATGGAGGTTATGAGCCAGGAACCATCAATGGAAACCGATATATATGATAACACCACCTGTGGCATTTCAAAAAGGAAAGAGACACGGAACAGTCCACTGAGAATATCACCATACCTGAGTAAGAGCCGTTCCTGATTCCTTTTCTTTCCTCTTCCTCCTCTTCTAGGCTTCTTCCTTAGGAGAGATGAAAGAGGCTTTAGAAGCTAATCCTGAAAGAAAAAAAAATTTTTTTAAAAGGAAGTTAAGCTGGAGTGTTCAAAATATGCTGTTTATTGCTAAAAATCAACACACCTGCTCCCTGTGCCACAACCACACACACAGGAGAGACCTCACCCTGTGGAAAGATGGGCCTCTGCTGCCCACAGCACCAGGGATGATGCAGACAAGAAAGTCCTACAGGAAGAACAAGTGAGTTTTTGAGTTCTTCAAAGCTTACCACCCTCCTAAAGAAGCCCACATACACATTGCAGCAGTAGGGTGCTGGACTGGACTGAGCTCCCCTTCAGGGCACAGATATGGCCCTGACCAAACCCCATGCAGAGCACAGCCTTTCCCCTCTCTGTGGATCACAGGCTGGAAGACACAGCACCCTGATGTTCAATGATGAATACAGATTAGAATCATGTGGGACACTGCACTCGAACCTATATGCATGGGAATCTCTGGAAAGGAGGCACAAGAGATATATTTGCAAAATGTCTCAGCATTCTAATGTGAAGCCAGGGTTGAGTTAAACTCAGAGGGAGCAAGCCCAGAACAACCCCCACCTTGTGGCTCTGCTCTCCTCTTGGGTCCTTGTTGTCACCAGGATCCAGACAGTGGACAGAAAAGGAGCAGAAAGAAACATCCAAGGCAGGCAATATGGGCCAGAGTTGGTGAGGGTGAGATAGGGAAGGGTCACATAAACCTCCACTGAGAAGGTGACATCAGAACACAGACCTAGGAAAGGGATGATGTTTGTCACCTGCAACTGAGGGGCTAGAGAGTCCTAGGCAGAGGGACAGCCCAGGTGAAGGCCCTGAGACAGGAGCAACCTCAGCTCCAGGAAAAGGAAAGAGGCCTGTGTGTCTGGAGCAGAGGGAGCAAGCTGACACAGGGAGGAGATGAGATCAGAGAGGTCCTGGGGGTGCAGATCAGATAGGGCAGAGGCCTTTTAACATCTTTCTCCCTCACCTCAAAAGAATTTTGGAAATGCTAGTTTCTCACCCATTTTAAGCAATCATGTAATTTTTTCTTTATATTATTCGTTAAAACACTTTCAAAAAGGAACTGTCTCCTAGACTTTAAATATATACCAATATGTTCACTTAAGCTCCCAGAAGTATGGGGTCACTCTTATCTGAGATAGGCAAGACTGCAGGGGGGTGTACATGGGAGAATTCAGGACGTCACTAGTGGACACGTAAATACGGAGATACCTGTTGGATGTCCCAGCAAAGAGTTGAGACAACTGGACACAGAATTCTAGAAATTAGGAGAGAAGTCTACAAGGGATGGAGACAGAAAGGTGGAGTTTAAAGCCATGAGATGAAATGATAAAGAAAGGCAGTGGCTGGGCGTGGTGGCTCAAGCCCATAATCCCAGCACTTTGGGAGGCCGAGGTGGGTGGATCATGAGGTCAGGAGTTTGAGACCAGCGTGACCAACATGGAGAATCCATCTCTACTAAATATACAAAAGTAACCAGGTGTGGTAGCACATGACTGTAATCCCAGCTACTCGGGAGATTGAGGCAGAAGAATCGTTTGAACCTGGGAGGTGGAGGTTGCCATGAGCTGAGATCACATCATTGCACTCAAGCCTGGACAACAAGAGCGAAACTCCGTCTCAAAAAAATGGTTGGAGAACTAAGCCATGGGTCACTCCCACATTCAGAAAACAGTGAGTCAGGACATACCGGCACAGAAAAATGGTAAGAGATGAAGATGACATCAAGAAAATTAAAGAGCAGGAACAGATCCTTTCCGGTCAATACTGAGTAGAAAGCACGGGGCTTGAGATAGGTGGGTGAACTTGTTACAAATATCTTCCCATCATCGAGACAGGAAACAACAAACTGTTTTTATTGCTCTCGTGCTCAACACAGAATACTTTACTTCTGGTCAAGAAAAGGTGTGGTTTTCCCTACACTGACAAGTTCCTTGCAGACTTCCACCTGAGAATCCTAAAATTTAGCTCAATTCTTACACTATCTACAAGGAGATAGTGTCAGATCCCATAGGTGAAAAGTTCAGTCCCATAAGACTACCCTTCACCTTAGAAGCTGTACATAAGTAGTAGTTGTCACCTCTACTTCTGACTGACCAGACAAACATCATGGTTCCCAAATCCCCTCCTGCATTCAATTAATTTTCTAGAACTGCTATTCCATCTGGCTGTTTATCTGCAACCTTTGTAATATCCTTTAAAACAAATGAGTACATCCATGTAAAACGTTTCTGAGTTCTGTGAGCTGCTCTGGCAAATTAATAAATACTGAAGATTGGGTCATGGGAATCCTCAATTTATACCCAGTAGCTTAGAAGTTCAGGTTCCAACCTGGGACTTGTAATTGACATCTGAAGTGGAGAAGTCTTGCGGACTGAGCCTTTAATCTGTGGGATCTGATGCTTACTCCAGGTAGAGCTGTCAGAAATGAGGTAAACTATGGGACACGGAGTTGGTGTCTGATAGAGAACTGCTTGTTAGTGGGGAGAAATCCCCACACATTCGGTGACCACAGGTGAAGTATTCTGGGTTCAGTGTTTACTATCGTGTTGAGTTTCAGAGGAGGAAAGACTAAATAAAGCGTTTTTCCTCTGGACGAGCACATTTTCCAGCGGGTACAATTTGGAACGAAAAAACACTGTCAAAAGTCAGGCCCCGTCAACTCCCTCAAAACGGGGTAAGGAATGCGGTGACCGTGAAGGGGAAACCTGGGGAACAGAAGGGCCCAGCCCAAGGAGGACAAGGGTTGGGGTGGATTAGGAGAGGGATGGGGTTTCCAAAACCCCGGGCCGGGCAGAGGACACGGCGCTGATGCATTCGGACTGCGGGGCTGAGCTCCAAGGGACCAGAAGGGCGAGACTTGGAGGACCCAGAGGACATGAATCCACCTCGTGGGTGAGGGCTTTTACCTGACGCGGGACCAAAGAAGTGGTCAGTAAAGGGTAAGCAGGTAAACGGGACAAAAAGCGTCTACGTGGCCTGAAGGCAGAGAACCCAGGGGCAGGACCAGCAGCGTCCGGGCGATTTAACCTCTGAATTTCTTGGCGACATATTAATTTACCTAGGGTGGAGGGAAAGGCGGGAGGACTTTAAGGTCAGTAGGAACCCCTCCACCAACACTGAGTACAGAAGCGCTGGAAGCGGATCTAATCTAAAGAAAGAGAAACTCAGCCAATGCTGTAAGACTGTCACCCCAAGCGAGCGACTTCCGGGTCTTCAGGAAACTGGGCTTGCGAGTTCACTCCCCACGATTCACTTCCGGGTTTGCAGGAAACGGTGCGCAGGGAAGCCAGGGCTGGGCGAGGCACGGGAGAAGTGAGGATGGGGCGAGGTGGAGCGGTGAGCGGCGGGGTCTGCGCTTCCTTCTTCCTCTCTGGGCGCGCCTGTTTTCCAGGTTTTTGAGCAAAGACCATATCGGTGACCAGCAGCCAAGCGGTCTGGGAACTGGGATCGCTATGAGAGGGTCAAAGTAGGGACAGTGATTGGACCTAAGATAGCTCCTGCAATTAAAGTTAATTTTAGTATTTTAATGTAAAAGCCCTGGAATTTTCTGGGACAGGGATGCGAACTAGAATGTGAAATGCAAAGCCCTGCGTGGGTGGAACATGCAAATTGATGCTGGCTCCCACAGAACAGTAGAAATCCTCTCCTCTTCTATTCTCCCTACATTCTGGAGTGTGAGGATCAACCCTGTGCTCAGCTCCTGAGAATTTCCCAGGGACAATGCCTTGGGCATGGACGGCTAAGGCCAGGGATAAGTTAGGTCCCCAACTGTTGCTTTTAAAATGGAAAGCTAAAACTTTTAGATGATAGATATAAATGACTCTTAAACTTTTAAACAATAGATATAAATAGCTCTCCCTTATGCCTGTTACTCTATTCCAAACTTCAGATGAATTAACCTCAAACACCTCTGAGATAAACTTTATTGACATCATAATGTCAATAATTTCTATATGTAGAGTGAATTTCAAATTTACATGCACTCTGAATGTAAATAGAAAAGATGCTTTTTGGCTGGGTGTGTTGGCTCATGGTTCTAATCCTGTAGCAGGACGAGTCACAGACAAAACTCCTCAGACACTGGATTAAAAATGGAAGAGGTTTTTATTCGGCTGGGAGCGTCAGCAGACTCGCATCTTAAGAGCTGAGCTCCCCGAAAAAGATATTCCTAGCCCTTTTAAGGGCTTACAACTCGAAGGGGTCCACTTGAAAGGGTCGTGATAGATCAAGTAAGCGTGAGGAATGTGACTGGGGGCTACATACATCAGCGTACAGAACAAAAAGTTTTACAGTGCTTTCTCATATGTCTGAAATTTACAGATAACACAAGTAGTTTTGGTCAGGGGTTAACATTAGTATTATTTTAACCACCAGGGCCAGGTGGTGGCACCAAGGTCATCTAGCTATTTATCTTACTTCTGTTTCTTTCCAACTTTTTGCTTTCTCCCTTTTCTCCTGTCTTACAAACTAGGGAAAAGGGATGTGGCAGAGAAGCTGGGAAGGACAACAGGAAAAGTGGTGGTCTCATTCCAATCCTAGCACTTTGGGAGGCTGAGATGGGAGGATCTCTTGAGGCTAAATGTTCAAGACTAGCCTGGGCAACAGAGCGAGTCCGTCTCTCTTAAAAATTACACACACAGCTGGGCAGTGGCTCACACCTGTAATCCCGGCACTTTGCGAGGCCAAGTCGAGCAGATCACCTGAGGTTGGGAGTTTGAGACCAGCCTGACCAACATGGAGAAATCCTGTGTCTTCTAAAAATACAAAATTAGCTGGGCTTTGTGGCACATGCCTGTAATCCCAGTTACTCAGGAGGCTGAGGCAGGAGAATGGCTTGAACCTGGGAGTTGGAGGTTGTGGAGAGCAGAGATCGGGCCATTGCCCTCCAGCCTGGGCAACAAGAGTGAAATTCCGTCTCCAAACAAAACAAAACAAAAAAACAAAAACCAAAAACACACAAAAAAACCAAAAACACACTTTTTGTTTTTTTTTAAGTTGCTGAAGGGGTGTCATTTCTTGAATTAAATAATGCAGGATTTTTTAAAAATCTGTAACTGATTTACATTTGATTTTTAGGAGACAGTGTTTACATCAGCTCACTACAAAGTAGATTTACATACAACTATTGCAGAAAAAGAAAGTTTCTTTGTGATCCAAACACAAAGAAATATTTTTTATGATCTTTTCCTTGATCATAAAAAAAAAATGCAGTACTTTTAGAAGGTAAAGCTAGTACTTTACAGAAGTGCAAAACACCAAAACACTTTAAGCAAAAACTCCATGTTTTTAAGAAAAAGGTATGACTTCTCGTTTTCTGTTCTTGGCATAAATTTTAATTCTTTCCAGTAGAACCAAAACCTCCTGAACCCCTTTTGGTGTCATCCAAAGCTTGAACTTCTTCTATTTCTGGATAGAACATCCGTTCACAAATGAGCTGTGCAATTCGATCACGTTATTTGACTTCAAACTTTTCTTTGCCAAAATTAAAGACTACAACACCAATATTTCCTCTATAATCTTCATCTGTGACACCAGCTCCTACATCTACAACGTGTTTTGCAGCCAAGCCAGACCGTGGAGCTACTCTTCCATAATACCGAGAAGAAAGTGCTATCTGAATGTCCATTTTCACAAGAGCCTTCTCCATAGGTGATATTGTGTAACCATAGGCACTGTACAGGTCATAGCGCGCATGCCCGAGAGCCAGGCAAAGCGGAGCTGTATGTTGCCCTCCTCCAAGGACTGGGCCCCCGTGCTGGGTGAAAGGGCGGGTCTTAGCTCCACAGCAGCCTCTGCTTAGGACAGCCGCCTGGGCGTCCAGTGCTGTACTGCGTGGATGAGGGGTGGGCCTGGCCCGGAGAGCCCTGCGGCCCCGGCCCCTTGCCGTGAGCCTCACGCGTTTTGCATCACCAAGCAAAGTAGAGAGGGAAGGAAATGCTAGCAGAGCGCGGGGCAAGGGCAGAGGGACTCATTTCCCCCAAAGTTTGGGCTGGTTGGCTCCTCGGCACCTCTGGACGTGTGCCAGGCTTCCACCCTGAAGACGCGCGCGTCCCAGGCCAGAAGTGAAAAATCTCTGGGTAGAAAATTATAAACAGTGATGAAAGAAGTGGAAAGGTTACACAAAAAGTAAAGACATCTCATCTTGATGGGTGGGAAAAATTAATATTGTGTATATGATCACACTACCAAACGCAATGTACAGCTTCAATACATTCTCTTTCAAAATATCCAAAGACATTATTCACAGAAATAGAAAAAAAAGAATCCTATGGCTGGGTGTGGTAGCTTATGCCCGTAATTCCAGCACTTTGGGACGCCAAGATGGGTGGATCGCCTGGCTCGGGAATTTGAGACCAGCCTGGGCAGCAATGCAAAACCCAACCCTACAAAAAATACAAAAATTAACCAGGTGCAGTGGTGCGCACCCGTGGTCCTAGCTACTCAGGAGACTGAGGTAGGTGAATCGCTTGAGCCTGGGAGGTAGAGATTGCAGTGAGCTGAAATCGCGCTATGGCACTCCAACCCTGGCAATAGAGAGAGACCACGTCTCAAAAAACAACAAAAAAAAAATCCTAAAATTCATAGGGAACTACAGAAGATCCAAAAAAGCCAAAGCAGTTTTGAGCAAAATGAACCAACCTGAGGGATATTACACTACCTGACTTCAAAATATACTAGAAAGTAATGGTATCCAAAACAGCTTGTTACTGGGATAAAAATAGACACATACACTAACTGAACAGAACAGAGAACAAAGAAATAAACCCACATCTTTGCAGCCAGCTGATTTTTGACAAAGAACATGCATTGGGAAAAACGACAGTCTCTTCAAAAAATTGTGCTGGCAAACTGGATATCCATATGCAGAAAAATAAAACTAGACCCCTATTTCTCACCATACACAAAAATAAAATCAGAATGGATTTGACATAAATGGAAGATCTGAAATTATAAAACTATAAGAAACAATAGGAAAACTCTTCAGGGCATTGATCTGGGCAAAGACGTCTTAGGTAAGACCTCAAAAACACAGGCAACAAGGGCAAAAATAGACAAAATGGATTATGTCAAACTAAAAAGATTCTGCACAGCACAGGAAACAGTCAAGATAGTGAAGAGACAAGTGACAGAATTGGAGAAAATATTTACAATCTATCCTTTTGACAAGGGATTAATAAACGGAATATATAAGAAACTCAAACACCTCAATTGCAATTTTTTTTTTTTGAGACGGACTCTCACTCTGTAACCCAGGCTGGAGTGCAGTGGCATGATCTTGGCTTACTGTAACCTACCCCCTCCCGGGTTCAAGTTATTCTCATGCCTCAGCCTGCCAAGTAGCTGGTATTACAGGGGTGCACCACCACGCCTGGCTAATTTTTGTATTTTTAGTAGAGACAGAGTTTCACCACCTTGGCCAGGCTGGGCTTCAACTCCTGACCTCGTGATCCACCTGCTTCGGCCTCCCAAAGTGCTGGGATTATACGTGTGACCCACCGCACCTGGCCACAAATAAATTTTTAAAGCCAATTGAAAAACGGAGCAATTACCTGAAAAGACATTTCTCAAAGGGAGACACACAAACGACCCACAAGCCTGTGAAAAAATGCTCAACATCACTAAGTATCAAGTAAATGCAAATGAAAACCACAGTGAAATATAACTTCACCTCATTAGAATGGACATCATCAAAAATACAAAAAATAACAAATGCTGGTGAATATGCAAAGGAAGAAAATGCTAGCACACTGGTTGGTGGGAATGCAAATTAGTATAGCCGTCATGGAAAATAGTATGGAGTTTCCTCAATAAACTACAAACAGAACTACCACATGATCCAACAATCCCACTGCTGGAAAGAGAGAAATAGAGAGAGAGTGAGAGCAAGCATGAGCAAGTGCACGATTGAGAGAGAGAGGCAATGAGAATAAATAGAAATCTGCACACGCATGTTTACTGCAGCACTGTTCTCAATAGCCAAGATATGGGATCAACTTACATTTTCATCACGAACAAATGGATAAAAAAGTATATATAGACAATGAAATACTGTTCATCCTTTAAAAAAAAGGAGGCCTAGCAGAAGGTCAACCAGAACAAAATTAGTACATTAAACAACCAAAACTCAGGACCCTCACAGAGTCCATTTCACCCCCCTGCCACCTACACTGGAGCAGGTCCTGGTGTCCACAGCTGAGAGACCCACAGACAGTTCACATCACAGGACTCTGTGCAGACAACTCCCAGTACCAGCCTGCAGCCTGGTAGATCTGCTGCTGGCTAGATCATCCAGATAGGAGATAACAATCACTACAGCTCGGCTCTCAGGAAGCCACATCCCTAGGAAAAGGGGGAGAGTACTACATCAAGGGAACACTCCGTGTGACAATCTGAACAACAGCCTTAAGCCCTAGACGTGCCCTCTGACACAGCCTAAGCAAATGAGAAGGAACCAAAGCCAACTCTGGTAATATAACAAAACAAGATTTTTTAACATCCTCCAAAAAATCATACTAGCTCACCAGCATTGGATACAAACCAAGAAGAAATCCCTGATTTACCTGAAATCAGGTCAGTTATTAAGCTAATCAAGGAGGCACTAGAGAAATAAATGATACTATAAATGAGGAGAGAAATTTCAGTTAAATAGATAGCACAAATAAAAAACAATCAAAACTTCAGGAAACAATGGATGTGCTTACAGAAATGCAACACACTCTGGAAAGTCTCAGCAAAAGAATCAAACAAGCAGAAGAAAGAATTTCAGAGCTCAAATACAAGGCATTTTTGTTTGTTTTGAGATGGAGTCTCACTCCATTGCCCAGGCTGGAGTACAGTGGCGAGATCTTGGCTCACTGCAACCTCCACCTCCCACGTTCAAGCAAATTCTTCTGCCTCAGCCCCCGGAGTAGCTGGGACTACAGGCACTCACTACCACACCCAGCTAATTTTTGTATTTTTAGTAGAGATGGGGTTTCACCATATTGGCCAGACTGGTCTTGAACTCCTGACCTTGTGGTCTGCCCATCTCAGCCTCCCAAAGTAAGACAAAGTTTTTGAATTAACGCAATCCAACAAAGACAAAGAAAAAATAGGAAAATATGAACAGCCGGGCGCGGTGGCTCACGCCTGTAATCCCAGCACTTTGGGAGGCCGAGGCGGGCGGATCACAAGGTCAGGAGATCGAGACCACGGTGAAACCCCGTTTCTACTAAAAATACAAAAAATTAGCCGGGCGCGGTGGCGGGCACCTGTAGTCCCAGCTACTCAGGAGGCTGAGGCAGGAGAATGGCGTGAACCCGGGAGGCGGAGCTTGCAGTGAGCCGAGATTGCGCCACTGCACTCCAGCCTGGGCGACAGAGCGAGACTCTGTCTCAAAAAAAAAAAAAAAAAAAAAAAAGGAAAATATGAACAAAGCCTTGAGGAAGTCTGGGATTATGTTAAACAATGAAACCTAAGAATAATCGGCATTTCTGAGGAAGATGAGAAATCTAAAAGTTTAGAAAACATATTTAGGGTAATAATTAAGGAAAGCTTTCCCAGCCTTGCTAGAGACCTAGACATCCAAACATAAGAAGCTCAAAGAACACATGGGAAATTCATCCCAAAAAGATAATCACCTAAGCACACTGTCATCAGGTTATCGAAAATTAATAACATTCCCATTCTGTGTGCTCAGACTTAAGAGAAAATGCATGTTTTCTCTTCCACTTCAAAAATAAGACTACTGTTTTCCATCTTTGCTAAACAGGAACTATTGCTATTCAATTGAGGAGGTAATCACCCCTTCCCCTGCATGATTTCTACCATGTAATCAGTACCGAACAACAATTATTCTCTTCCCATAAAAATGTCATGCCTTTAATGGCATGCTCTATTTTATGGCTATTAGAGCACAGAAGCACTACACCCTTGTCAAGAAAAGGGTGGGCGGAAGGCAATAAGCCTGACTGCTTCATGCAGTCATCATTTTATGTTATTCTCTACCCATGTCCCTGCTGTCTAAATCAGACAACATTTAATATAAAAAGGCAGTGTTCGGCCGGGCGCGGTGGCTCACGCCTGTAATCCCAGCACTTTGGGAGGCCGAGACGGGCGGATCACGAGGTCAGGAGATCGAGACCATCCTGGCTAACACGGTGAAACCCCGTCTCTACTAAAAAGAAGTACAAAAAACTAGCCGGGTGAGGTGGCGGGCGCCTGTAGTCCCAGCTACTCGGGAGGCTGAGGCGGGAGAATGGCGTAAACCCGGGAGGCGGAGCTTGCAGTGAGCGGAGATCCGGCCACTGCACTCCAGCCTGGGCGACAGAGCGGGACTCCATCTCAAAAAAAAAAAAAAAAAAAGGCAGTGTTGTTCTTCCAGGAAATTGAATAGAAATTATCTCCAGCTAGTGAAATAAGCCCTGTCATCCTATTGATTCTTTCAATTGATTCTTTCCCAGAGACCACAGTAAAAGGCTTGTAGAAGGAGGCACATATCAAGATCCCAAGTAGCTTTGTGCTGAGACCAGCTCAGTGGTGGAGACCCTAACCCAGCGGTGCTAAAGGACTTAACTTAAAGACACTCACACAGAAATATAGAGTGTGGAGTGGGAAATCAGGGGGCTGACAGCCTTCAGAACTGAGAACCACGAACAGAGTTTTACCCACATATTTATTGATAGCAAGCCAGTGATAAGCATTATAGATTATAGATTACATAAAAGCATTCCTTATGGGAAACAAAGGGATGGGCCAAAGGGATGGGCTCTGGTTATCTGCAGCAGGAACATGTCCTTAAGGCACAGATGGCACATGCTATTATTTGTGGTTCAGGGAAACCTTAAGCGGCTTTCTGCCCTGGATGGGCCACGTATTCTTTGACCTCATTCTGGTAAACAAACAACCTTCAGGGTGGGCGTCATGACCATCAAGAACATATCACAGCACTACAGATTTTGTTTATGGCCAGTTTTGGAGCCTGTTTCTGGCCAGATTTGGGGGCCTGTTCCCAACACTTATAGGAAAAAAGATAATAATTAAATTCTATCATTTTCTCCAGTAATGGTCCTTGGATATCCTCAGTATACACAATCCATCTGTGTGGTTTTATCCAAGAAGTGTATTTTGATTTCTAGTGATTTGGAAGGCCTCAGGAAAGCCTGGGTCACATACATTACATTTATATGATTTCTCCTTGGTATGGAATCTCTGATGTTCATTAATGCTAGAGCTCATGATGAGATTTCCATACACAGTTTGTAAGGACTCTTTCATGAATAAATTATCTGATGCTGTCCAAGGTGTGAATGGTGACTAAAACATCTTACCATGTACATTGCATTTGTAAGGTTTCTCTCCATTATGTGGTGATTTGCATTAGTAAGGTTTCTCTCCATTATGTGGTGATTTGCAAGGTGTGAATTTCAATTGGAGACATTGCCACATTCAAAGGTTTGTCTGCAGTATGGATTACAAGATGGGCAATAAGGCCTGAACATTATCTAAATGCTTTGCCACATTCACTGAATTTGTAAGGCTTCTCTGCAGTATGAATTCTATGGTGATTGGTTAAGGAATACTTGTGACTGATGACCTTTCACATTGTTTGTTCGCTGATTTGTTTCTTTGTTTTTCTAGATAGGGTCTCACTCTGTCACCCAGACTGGAGTTCAGCACTGCAAACATGACTCACGGCAGCCTCAACCTCCCAGGCTTAAATGATCCTTCTGCCTCAGTCTCCCAAATAGTTGGGAATACAGACATGTACCAACACACCTGGCAAATTTTTTATTTGTAGAGGTGGAGTTGTCCTTATGTTACCCAGGTGGGTCTGAAACCAGCCTGGCTAACATGGTGAAAACCTGTCTCTACTAAAAATACAAAAAAGTAGCCAGGCATGATGGCATCATGTGTTTGTAGTCCTAGCTACTTGGGAGGTAGAGACAGGAGAATCGCTTGAACCCAGGAGGTGGAGGTTGCAGTTAGCTGACATTGCACCACGGCACTCCAGGCTGAACATCAGAGCGAGACTCTGTTTCTTAAAAAAAGAAAAAAAAAAAAAAAGACTTCTCTCCACTATGAATTACAAGATAAACAGTAAGATCTGAACACCCTCTAAATACTCTGCCATATTCATTACATTTGTAATGCTTCCTTCCAGTATGAATTCTTTTTTTTGGGGGGGGGGGGGACGGAATCACACTGTCACACAGGCTGGAGTGTAGTAGCACATTCTTGGCTCACTGCAAACTCCGTCTCCCGGGTTTATGTGATTCTCCTGCCTCAGCCTCCTGAGTAGCTGGGATTACAGGCACCCACCACCACACCTGACTAATTTTTTTGTTTTTAGTAGTGATGGGGTTTCAACATGTCGGTCAGACTGGTCTCAAACTCCTGACCTCAACTGATCCATCTGCCTTGGCCTCCCAAAGGGATTACAGGCATGAGCAACTGCACCCAGCCTCCAGTATGAATTCTTTGATGTACAAGGAGTGAATTGTGACTTTGACCTTGTCACATTCATTACATTTAAAAGTTATCTCTGCAGTATGAATTTTCCAATGTTGTGCCAGGTGTGCATTTTATTTGAAGATGTCACATTCATTTGTAAGGTTTCTCTCCAGTGTGGATTCTAAGATAGTTTACAAGGTGTATATTTTAAGTGAAGACCTTGCTACACTTGTTACATGTTTACAGTCGATCACCAGCGTGAATTCTCTTGATGAGAGGTCAGGGGAAACATAAGCCTGGAGACCTTCATGTATTCTTTACATTTGTAAGGTTTCCTTCTAGTATGGATTAACAGATGGATAGAGACGCCTGATTTCGTAAGAAATTCTTTGCCATATTTATTACTTTTGTAAGGCTTCACCAATTTTTTTTTTTTTTTTTTGCTCCTCTTGCCCAGGTTGGAGTGCAATGGTGCGATCTTGGCTCACCACAACCTCGGCCTCCTGGGTTCAAGCAATTCTGCCTCAGCCTCCCAAGTAGCTGGAATCACAGGTGCCTGCCACTTCAGCCAACTAATTTTGTATTTTTAGTAGGGAAAGGATTTCTCCATGTTGGTCAGGCTGGTCTCGAACTTCCGACCTCAGGTGATCCGGCCCAGCCTCCCAAAGTACTGGGATTAAAGGCATGAGCCACCACGCCTGACAGCTTCACTAAATTTTTTTTTCTCTCTCTTTTTGAGACGGAGTTTCACTCTGTTGCCTAGGCTGGAGTACAGTGGCTCACTCGGCTCACTGCAGGCTCGACCTCCCAGGTTCATGCCATTCTCCTGCCTCAGCCTCCCAAGTTGCTGGGACTACAGGCACCTGCCACCATAGCCAGCTAATTTTTTTTTTTTTTTTTTTTTTAGTAGAGACAGGGTTTCACCATGTTAGCAAGGATGGTCTTGATCTCCTGACCCCATCATCCACCAACCTTGGACTCCCAAAGTAATGGGCATACAGGTGTAAGCCACTGTGCCCTGCCAGCTTCACTAAATTTTTAAGGTTTCTCTCTGGTATGAATTCTCCAATGTTGTACCAGGATTCAGTTTTTACTAAAGACCTTAACACACTCATTACAACTGTATGTCTTCTTTCCAGTATGAATATTCCTATGCTGTGCAAGGTGTGAATTCTGACTGAAGACCTTGCTACATTCATTTCATTTATAAAGCTTCTCTCCAGTATGAATTTTCCTATGTCGTGAAAGGTGTGAATTCCTACTGAAGACCTTGCCACATTCATTACAACTGTAAGCCTTCTCTCCAGTATGAATATTCCTATGTTGTGTAAGGTGTGAATTCTGACTGAAGACCTTGCCACATTCATTACATTTGTAAAGCTTCTCTCCAGTATGAATTTTTCTATGTCGTGCAAGGTGTGAATTCTGACGGAAGACCTTGCCACATTCGTTACATTTGCAAGGCTTCTCTCCAGTATGAATTCTAGAGTGATAAGTTAGGGAAGACTTGTGCCCGAAGACCTTGCCACACTCTATACATTCATAAGGTTTCTCTCCAGTATGGATTAGAAAATGGGCAGTGAGATCTGAATACTGTCTAAATGCTTTGCCACATTTATTACATTTGCAAGGCTTCTCCCCAGTATGAATTTTCCTATGTCGTGCAAGGCGTGAATTGCCAATAAAGACCTTGCCACACTCATTACATTTGTAAGGTTTCTCTCCAGTATGAACTTTCCAATGCCTTACAAGGAATGCAATTCGACTAAAGCCCTTGCCACATTCCTTACATTTGTATGGTCTCTGTGTAGTATGAATTGTCCGATGAATGGTTGGGGAACACTTGTGACTGAAGACCTTGCCACGTTCCTTACAATCATAAGGTTTCTCTCCAGTATGGATTAAAAGAGGAGCAGTAAGACTGGAACACACATTAAATGCTCTGCCACATTCACTACATTTGTAAGGCTTCTCTCCAGTATTAATTTTCCTATGTTGTGCAAGGTAGGCATGGTGACTAAAGACTTTGTCACATTCATTGCAATTGTAAGGTTTCTCTCCAGTATGAATTTTCTGATGTTGTGCAAGGTATGAATTCTGATTGAAGACCTTGCCACATTCATTACATTTGTAAGGCTTCTCTCCAGTATGGATTCCTTGATGTTGTGCAAGGTTTGAATTGCTACTAAACATCTCGCCACAGTCACTTTGTTTGTAAGGTACATCTGCAATATGGATTACTTGATGGTTAATAAGGCTTGAAGATGCTCTGAAGACTTTGCCATGCTCTTTACATCCATAAGGTTTTCCCCTAATGTGTATTTTCTGTTCTTGTGGGAGTATTGTAGAAAAAACAAAATCATTTTTGTAGTTATTACAAATATGGGTTTTGACATTGGAAAAATGTATTTGAACTGGTAAAACTGAAGAATTGTCACTGATAGATTTTTCAACATGCTTACATCCATAAACATTCCTTACAGCTTGAAGTGGCTGCCATTCAGCCAGATGTAACTCAAGAGTTAATCCATGTTGATTTTTAAGTGGCTTATTTCCTGCATTGCTTCCCAATTTAGAACTCTTCTCTAGAAAAGCAAGAAAACATTGGAACTTAATCCATGATTCTGGCATGTTTAAAGTCTGACAGAAAACAAGATTCTGGATCACTTGACTCAGACATTGAAAGTATCAGCATACTTTGCTTTTATTGAGATGGAGTCTCACACTGTCACCCAGGCCAGAGTGCAATGGTGTGATCTTAGCTCACTACAACCTCTGCCTCCTGGGTTTAAGCAATTCTACCTCCCGAGTAGCTGGGATTACAGGTGGCTGCCACCACGCCTGGCTAACTTTATGTATTTTAGTAGAGACGGGGTTTCACTATGTTGGTCAGGCTGGTCTCAAACTCCTGACTCGTGATCCACCTGCCTCAGCCTCCCAAAGTGCTGGGATTACAGGCATGAGCCACCGTGCCCGGCCAGTATCAGCATACTTTGTATAACATGTTGGTACTGCAGAAAACACAAGGGAGTGAGGTGATGTACTGGAGCATCTGGAATCTGCAGGAGTCAGGGGAACTATGGGAGAGCTTGAGAGAGATTATAAGCAGACAAATAAAAGAGAAACTAACAGCTTCTGTGAAAAAGCAGGGATAAGTCTCTTAAGGAAAATAAGATATTTAAGAGCAGCAGTGTAGACATTTGTAATACTACTTTCACAAAGTCAGGAAAGATATAGCCCAGAAAAGAATCGAGTGTTCATATACCCTTACAAGAAGGTCTCCCACAGCACATTATAAAAAATAACTGAAAAAAGTGGTTGTTTTCCCAAACCTAAACCAAAAACTACTATAAAGGCCTATGAAAAGATGAGAAAATATGGCTTAAAGAATAACAAATAAATATATAAATAAATAAAACTCCAGATACAAAAATAAAAGATAACAGAGACAGAAAATTAAATAAAATGAGAAAAATAATACGTGAAAAGAATGAGGATAACAAACATGGGAAATCATTAAAAACAAGAGAACAGGCTAGGCGCAGTGGCTCAAGCCTGTAATCCCAGCACTTTGGGAGGCCGAGACAGGTGGATCACGAGGTCAGGAGATCGAGACCATCCTGGCTAACCTGGTGAAACCCCATCTCTACTAAAAAATACAAAAAACTAGCCTGGCGTGGTGGCGGGCGCCTGTAGTCCCAGCTACTCGGGAGGCTGAGGCAGGAGAATGGCGTGAGTGAACCCGGGAGGCAGAGCTTGCAGTGAGCTGAGATCGCACCACTGCACTCCAGCCTGGGCGACCAAGCAAGACTCCGTCTCAAAAAAAAAAAAAAAAAAACAAAGACAATTGTCGTTCACAACTCAAAGGATTTCAACTTTGGTTTTCCCACAGAATTCTCCCACTTGCAGTTTCCCAAACACTATGTAATAGTGTGGCTTTGCAGAGTATAGTGGCTCAAGCCTGTAATCCCAACATTTTGGAAGACCAGCCAGAAGGATCATCCCTAAGTCCAGGAGTTTAAGGCTGCTGTGAGCTATGATTGCCACTGCACTCTAGCATAGATGACAAAGTGAGACCCTGTCTCAAAAAACAAAAATTATGGGGCCTCCACTCTGCCCACCCGAATTCTCACCTGTTTTCACACCTTTGATGTACTCCCTGCCATTTGGATTGTTTGCTACTTTCACATCACTCTGCAGAGTCCAGGGATCTCTCTTTTGCTCCAAAATGGAGATAACACTCAGGTCAGGAAGACAGATTCCTATTTATAAAAAGAAAGAATAAATGCGTGCTGTGGCATCTCCGAAGTCCAAGCCCTATATTTAGGTAAGAGAGAGCCTATTACAAATTAATCAAGAATATTTCACAAATTCATCCACTGACTGCCACCTTCTGAATGCTGAGGGAACATTGTAACATGTAGACATCAAGCCCCCTTTCAAGAACTACTGAATCAAAAGCACAGGGGTATAAAACAGGGAACTGAATAATTATTAAGTCTGTCATAAGGTTTCATGCTTACTTCAGCAGTGGTGCCACCAATGACGAATCATGAAGGAAGCAGAATATCTGAAGAAAGGGGACTTTTTTTTTTTTTTTTGAGACAGAGTCTCACTCTGTCGCCCAGGCTTGAGTGCAGTGGCATGATCTCAGCTCACTGCAGCCCCTGCCTCCCAGGTTCAAGCAATTCTTCTGCTTCAGCCTCCCGAGTGGCTGGGACTACAGGCATGTACCACCATGCCTGACTAATCTTTGTATTTTTAGTAGGGATGGGGTTTCACCATGTTGATCAGGCTGGTGTAAGGGGACATTTCAAGTCCAGAAAGGATAATGCTTTTCATTTCTCAGTCAACAGGTTTCAATCTCAGTCAAGCAATGCAGGGGCTCCCAAGAGACAGACAAGAGAAAATGCAAAAAGATATACCAGAGCAGATCCAGGCTTCTGGAGGAACATTATCCTCACCTAGGGAGATCAGGTTCCTGTAGTTCTCTAACATCACATCCCTGTATAAAGCTTTCTGCCCAGGGTTCAGGCATTTCCACTCCTCCTGAGAGAATTCTATGGCCACATCCCTGAATAACAATTGTCCCTAAAAGGAAATCCACATTTCAAAAACAGGATATGGAGAGAGTACTTATCTTCAAAGAGAATGAGAAGATAGTTGGAAGGATTGACTGCATTGAAGTGAGCATTGTGACAAATCCACATTAACATATTCTTGAGTTAGTTATGTGTCTGTGATTGTGTTTTATTACACTTTTCCATAAGAAGTGGTGACGTTCTGGCCGGGCGCGGTGGCTCACGCCTGTAATCCCAGCACTTTGGGAGGCCGAGGCAGGCGGATCACGAGGTCAGGAGATCGAGACCATCGGTGAAACCCCGTCTCTACTAAAAATGCAAAAAATTAGCCGGGCGAGGCGGCGGGCGCCTGTAGTCCCAGCTACTCGGGAGGCTGAGGCAGGAGAATGGCGTAAACCCGGGAGGCGGAGCTTGCAGTGAGCCGAGATCGCGCCATTGCACTCCAGCCTGGGCGACTAAGCGAGACTCTTTGTCTCAAAAAAAAAAAAAAGAAGTGGTGACGTTCTTTAAATCAGAGTACATGTTTCATTTTGTGGATAATACAAGTAATACAAACAAAAAATTAAACCAGGGTTATCTCTACAGAAATGTTAGGTATTATTGCCGGGCGCGGTGGCTCACGCCTGTAATCTCAGCACTTTGGGAGACAGAGGCGGGTGGATCATGAGGTCGAGATCAAGACCATCCCGGCCACACGGTGCAACCCCATCTCTACTAAATACAAAAAATTAGCCAGGCGTGGTGGGGGGCGCCTATAGTCTCAGCTACTCAGGAGGCTGAGGCAGGAGAATGGCGTGAATCCAGGAGATGGAGCTCGCAGTGAGCCGAGAATGCACCACTGTACTCCAGCTTCCACAACAGAGCGAGACTCCATCTCAAAAAAAAAAAAAAAAAAAAAGAAAAGAAAAGAAAAAGAGGCCGGGCGCGGTGGCTCAAGCCTGTAATCCCAGCACTTTGGGAGGCCGAGACGGGCGGATCACGAGGTCAGGAGATCGAGACCATCCTGGTTAACACGGTGAAACCCCGTCTCTACTAAAAAATACAAAAAACTAGCCAGCCGAGGTGGCGGACGCCTGTAGTCCCAGCTACTCGGGAGGCGGAGGCAGGAGAATGGCGAGAACCCGGGAGGCGGAGCTTGCAGTGAGCTGAGATCCGGCCACTGCACTCCAGCCTGGGTGACAGCGCGAGACTCCGTCTCAAAAAAAAAAAAAAAAAAAAAAAAAAAAAAAAAAAAAAGAAAAAGAAATGTGAGGTATTATTTTTGACACATCTAGTGATATTTAGTATCTACCTGAGATACAAGTGTGTCTTCAGAGATGACAATGTCTACAGTGCTCTTTCTCTTTTTGAGATAGGATCTTACTCTGTTTCCCAGACTGGAATGCAGGGGTGTGATATCGACTCACTGAAACCCCCGCCTCCCAGGCTCAAGTAATCCTCTAACCTCAGCCTCCCAAGTAGCAGGGACTACAGGCTCACACCACTATGCCCAGCTAATTTTTGTATGTTTTGTAGAGACAGAGTCTCATCAGGTTGTCCAAGCTGGTCTCAAACCCCTAAGCTCAAGCAATCCTCCCACCTCAGCCTACAAAAATGCTGGGATTACAGGCATGAGCTACCACATCCGACCTATAGTGGTTTTTAAAAATGGTCAAAATCTGGGCCGTGGGTGGTGACTCACGCCTGTAATCCCAGCACTTTGGGAGGCCGAAGCAGGTGGATCAGGAGCTCAGGAGTTCAAGACCAGCCTGGTCAACATGGTGAAACCCCATCTCTACTAAAAATACAAAAAATTAGCTGGGCATGGAGTTGTGCACCTCTAATCCCAGCTACTCAGGAGGCTGAGGCAGGAGAATGGCTTGAACGTGGGAGGCAGAGGTTGCAGTGAGCCGAGACTGTGCCATTGCACGCCAGCCTGGGTGACAGGGTGAGACCCTGTCTCAAAAAAAATAAAATATAATAAAATTTTAAAATGGCCAAAATCTGAAAACTGTGATGCTAACAGTAGCAATGGCTGAATAGAACACTTCCCATGTGATAGGCACTATTCTAAATGATTTACATGAACTAACTGGTATAGCAACAAAAGCCAATGAAAGAATGATCTGTTCCTATCTTACTGAAGAGACAACTCTTTCACATGCACGCTAGCTTGCCCCAGGTGTGAGGGCTGAAACAGCAGAGTAAGCACCAGATTCCAGGTCTCTGAGCATGAGAATCAAACCTAAAGAACCAAACAGTTAAGTAACAGATCAGCATCAATTGACAATTACCTAATTCACTAAATTCAAAACAACTTCAAGGATTAAAAACATGGAATTGCCGGCCGGGCGCGGTGGCTCAAGCCTGTAATCCCAGCACTTTGGGAGGCTGAGACGGGCGGATCACGAAGTCAGGGGATCGAGACCATCCTGGCTAACCCGGTGAAACCCCGTCTCTACTAAAAATACAAAAAACTAGCCGGGTGAGGTGGTGGGCGCCTGTAGTCCCAACTACTCGGGAGGCTGAGGCAGGAGAATGGCGTGAACCCGGGAGGCGGAGCTTGCAGTGAGCTGAGATCCCGCCACTGCACTCCAGCCTGGGCGGCAGAGCGAGACTCGGTCTCAAAAAAAAAAAACAAAAAACAAAAAACATGGAATTGCCTAAAAGTTCATCATATGTGCATATATATAATAGATATCCCCATAATACATTACTATAAGATTCTTTTAGCCATTGCCTCATTAACATAATGTAGAAAAATTTGAATATCCTGATGAATAGATATAATTTCAACTGATAAAAATATATATAAAATTATGACATGCTATTTATAAAACACTATAGGCTTGCTCATCTGTGCATTCATGCAAACATATCACATGTACACACTTATATATACTAACACTCATATACATTAGTACACATATACTAATGTGTATGTGTAGTATGTGTAGTACACATATACTAATGGCTGAGATCACAAAACCACACTCCAGCCTGGGCAACAGAGTGAGACTCTGTCTCAAAAAAAAAAAAAAAAAAAAAAAGGAATTCCACATGCAGCTTCTCTAATCCTAGTCCACAGAACACTCTCAGTGCATCCAGATGTGGCCCCTGAACAATCCCTGCTGCCCAACAGTACTGACACCACAGGGCCCTCATCCCATCTCCTTCCATGTCTGGATGTGAGCCCCTTGCAGGTCCATGCCCAGTGGGACCTCTTCCCAAGTTCATGTCACTGGGTAATAGGCAACTGGAATCTTAAGTGGAAGTGAAAGGAACTGGAAGAAGCCATGGGTAAGTGCAATGAAATGAGTCAGGCAGGATCCTTCAGAGTCAGAGATTGGCAACTCCAAGGCCTGGCATTTCAGGAAGAAACAGAGACAGAAGAATCCACTGAGAATATTACCTTACATGAGTGAGGGCCATTCCTGACTTCTTTTCTTTCCTCTTCTGAGTTGCTTCCTTGCATAATATGTCTCTTTGAAAGTGAATCCTAATATCAAAAATAATGCTGTTTAGGGCTTAGAATCAACACACCTACTTCCTGTGCCATAGCCTCACGTGTGGGGAAAAGAAAGAGATCAGCCTGTTACTGTGTCTATATAGAAAGAAGTAGACATAAGAGACTCCATTTTGTTCTGTATTTGAGATGCTGTTAATCTGTGACCCTACCCCCAACCTTGTCCTTGCAAGAGACATGCGCTGTGGTAACTCAAGGTTTAATGGATTTTGGGCTGTGCAGGATGTGTCTTTGTTAAACAAGTACCTGAAGGCAGCTTGCTGGTTAAAAGTCATCACCATTCTCTTAATTTCAACTACCCAGGGACCTCTGCCTAGGAAAGCTAGGTATTGTCCAAGGTTTCTCCCCATGTGATAGGCTGAAACAATGCTGCTGAAAGGTTTATGGAGATGTTTGCATATGCATCTCAAGGCACAGCATTTTCCTTTAAACTTATTCATGTCACAGAGATTTTTGTTCAAATGTCTTACTGCTGATTTCCTCCCTACAATGATCCTATTGTCCAGCCGCTCCCTTATTTTTAAGATGGTAAAGATAATTATCAATAAATACTAAGGGAACTCAGAGACCGGTGCTGGCGTGGGTCCTCTGTAAGCTGAGCGCCCATCCCCTGGGCCCACTTTTTCTTTCTCTATACTTTGTCTCTGAGTCTCATTTCTTTTGTCAAGTCTCTGGTTCCACCTAACGAGAAACACCCACAGGTGTGGAGGGGCAGGCCACCCCTTCATCTGGTGCCCAACATGGGAGCTTTTCTCTAAGGTGAAGGTACGCTGGAGCGTGGTCATTGAGGACAAGTCGCCAAGAGACTCCTGAGTACGTCTACAGTCAGCCTTGCAGTAAGCTTGTGCGCTCGGAAGAACCTAGGGTAACAATGGGGCAAACTAAAAGTAAATATGCCTCTTATCGCAGCTTTATTAAAATTCTCTTAAAAAGAGGGGGAGTTGGCCGGGCGCGGTGGCTCAAGCCTGTAATCCCAGCACTTTGGGAGGCCGAGACGGGTGGATCACGAGGTCAGGAGATCGAGACCATCCTGGCTAACACCGTGAAACCCCGTCTCCACTAAAAAATACAAAAAACTAGCCGGGCAAAGTGGCGGGCGCCTGTAGTCCCAGCTACTCGGGAGGCTGAGGCAGGAGAATGGCGTGAACCTGGGAGGCGGAGCTTGCAGTGAGCTGAGATCCGGCCACGGCACTCCAGCCTGGGCAACAGAGCAAGACTCCGTCTCAAAAAAAAAAAAAAAAGAGGGGGAGTTAAAGTCTCTACCAAAAATCTAATTACGCTATTTCAAACAATAGAACAGTTTTGTCCATGGTTTCCAGAACAGGGAACTTTAGATCTAAAAGACTGGGAAAAAATTGGCAAAGAATTGAAACAAGCAAGTAGGGAAGGTAAAATCATCCCACTTACAGTGTGGAATGATTGGGTCATTATTAAAGTAGCTTTAGAACCGTTGCAAACAGAAGATAGCGTTCCAGTTTCTGATGTCCCTAAAAGCTGTGCAGTAGATTGTGAAAAAGAGGCAGGGATAGAATCCCGGAAAGGAAAGTTCACACTGTAAATGTGTATCAGAGCCGGTAATGGCTTGGTCAATGCAAAATGTTTATGATAATCAATTACAGGAGGTAGTATATCCTGAGACGTTAAAATTAGAAGAAAAAGGTCCAGAATTAGCAGAGCCATCACAGTCTAAACCACGATGGCCAACTCCTCTTACAGCAGCTCAGATGCCTGTAACTTTACAACCTCAAATGCAGGTTAAACAAGTACAAACTGCAAAAGAAGATCAAATAGAAAAAGATAGAGTCTCTGTCATGGCAATGCCAATCCATATACAGTGTCCACAATATCAGCCAGTAGAAAATAAGACCCAGCCGCCAGTAGCCTATCAATACTGGCCGCCAGCCGAACTGCAGTATCGGCAGCCCCCAGAAAATCCGTATGGACAGCCAGGAACATTTCCAGTGCCACAGGGCAGGGCGCCATATCCTCAGCCGCCCACCATGAGACTTAATCCTACAGCACCGCCTAGTACACAGGGTAGTGCGTTACATAAAATTATTGATGAGGCAAGAAAACAAGGAGATATTGAGGCGTGGCAATTCCCGGTAATATTAGAAGCAAGACCACCTGGAGAAGAGGCCCAAGAGGGAGAGCCTCCTGTAACTGAAGCCAGGTATCAGTCCTTTTCTATAAAAATGCTAAAAGAAATGAAAGAGGGAGTAAAACAGTATGGACCCAACTCTCCTTACATGAGAACATTATTAGATTCCATTGCTCATGGACATAGACTCGTTCCTTATGATTGGGAGATTCTGACAAAATCCTCACTCTCACCCTCTCAATTTTTACAATTTAAGACTTGGTGGATTGATGGGGCACAAGTACAGGTCCGAAGAAATAGGACTGCCAATCCTCCAATTAACATAGATGCAGATCAACTATTAGGAATAGGTCAAAATTGGAGCACTGTTGTCCAACAAGTAATAATGCCAAATGAGGCCATTTAAGGCCCTGGGAGAAAATCCAAGACCCAGGAACTGCCTGCCCCTCCTTTAATACAATAAGACAAGGCTCTAAAGAGCCCTACCCTGATTTTGTAGCAAGACTTCAAGATGCTGCTCAAAAGTCAATTACGGATGAGAATGCCCGTAAGGTCATAGTGGAGTTGATGGCCTATGAAAACGCCAATCCTGAGTGTCAGTCAGCCATTAAGCCATTAAAAGGAAGGGTTCCCACAGGATCAGATGTAATCTCAGAGTATGTTAAAGCCTTCGATGGAACTGGAGGAGCTATGCATAAAGCTATGCTTATGGCTCAAGCAATCACAGGAGTTGCTTCAGGAGGACAAGTTAGAGCATTTGGGGGAAAATGTTATAATTGTGGTCAAATTGGTCATCTAAAAAAGAATTGTCGGCCGGGCGCGGTGGCTCAAGCCTGTAATCCCAGCACTTTGGGAGGCCGAGACGGGCGGATCACGAGGTCAGGAGATCGAGACCATCCTGGCTGACACTGTGAAACCCCGTCTCTACTAAAAACTACAAAAAACTAGCCAGGCGAGGTGGCGGGCGCCTGTAGTCCCAGCTACTCGGGAGGCTGAGGCAGGAGAATGGCGTGAACCCGGGAAGCGGAGCTTGCAGTGAGCCGAGATCACGCCACTGCACTCCAGCCTGGGTGGCAGAGCGAGACTCCGTCTCAAAAAAAAAAAAAAAAAAAAAAAAGAATTGTCTAGTCTCAAATAAACAAAATGTAACTACTCAAGCTACTACCACAACAGATAAAGAGCCACCTGGCCTATATCCAAGATGTAAAAAGGGAAAACATTGGGGTCATCAATGTCATTCTAAATTTGATAAAAATGGGCAACCACTGTCAGGAAACGAGAGGAGGGGCCGGCCTCAGGCCCTGCAACAAACTGGGGCATTCCAAATTCAGCCCTTTGTTCCTCAGGGTTTTCAGGAACAACAACCCCCACTGTCACAAGTGTCTCAGGGAATAAGCCAGTTATCACAATACAGCAATTATCCCCCGCCACAAGCGGCAATGCAGCGGTAGATTTATGCACCATCCAAGCAGTCTGCTTCCAGGGGAGCCTCCTCGAAAAATCCCCACAGGGGTATACGGCCCATTGCCTGAGGGGACTGTAGGACTAATCTTAGGAAGATCAAGTTTAAATCTAAAGGGAGTTCAAATTCATACTGATGTGGTTGATTCAGACTGTAAAGGCGAAATTCAATTGGTTATTAGTTCCTCAATTCCTTGGAGTGCCAGCCCAGGAGACAGGATCGCTCAATTATTACTCCTACCATATATTAAAGTTGGAAACAGTAAGATAAGAAGAACAGGAGGGTTTGGAAGCACTGATCCGGCAGGAAAGGCTGCATATTGGGCAAGTCAGGTCTCTGAGAGCAGACCTGTGTGTAAGGCCATTATTCAAGGAAAACAGTTTGAAGGGTTGGTAGACACTGGAGCAGATACCTCTGTCATTGCTTTAAATCAGTGGCCAAAAAATTGGCCTAAACAAAAGAGTGTTACAAGACTTGTCGGTGTAGGCACAGCTTCAGAAGTGTATGAAAGTACAATGATTTTACATTGTTTAGGACCAGATAATCAAGAAAGTACTGTTCAGCCAATGATTACTTCAATTCCTGTTAATCTATGGGGTCGAGATTTATTACAACAATGGGGTGTGGAAATCATTATGCCCGCTCCATTAAACAGCCCCACAAGTCAAAAAATCATGACTAAGATGGGATATATACCAGGAAAGGGATTAGGAAAAAATGAAAATGGCATTAAAGTCCCAATTGAGACTGGAAAAAATCAAGAAAGAAAAGGAATAGGGTATCCTTTTTAGGGGCGGCCACTGTAGAGCCTCCTAAACCCATTCCATTAACTAGGAAAACAGAAAAACCCGTATGGGTAAATCAGTGGCCGCTACCGAAGCAAAAACTGGAGGTTTTACATTTATTAACAAAGGAACAATTAGAAAAGGGACACATTGAGCCTTCATTCTCGCCCTGGAATTCTCCTGTATTTGTAATTCAGAAAAAAAAAATCAGGCAAATGGCGTATGTTAATGGACTTAAGAGCCGTAAATGCTGTAATTCAACCCATGGGGCCTCTTCAACCCGGATTGCCCTCTCTGGCCATGATCCCAAAAGACTGGCCTTTAATTATAATTGATCTAAAGAATTGCTTTTTTACCATTCCTCTGGCAGAGCAAGATTGTGAAAAATTTGCCTTTACTATACCAGCCATAAATAATAAAGAACCAGTCACCAGGTTTCAGTGGAAAGTATTACCTCAGGGATTGCTTAATAGTCCAACTATTTGTCAAACTTTCGTAGGTCAAGTCCTTCAACCAGTTAGAGACAAGTTTTCAGACTGTTATATCATTCACTATGTTGATGATATTTTGTGTGCTGCAAAAACAAGAGACAAATTAATTGACTGTAACACATTTCTGCACGCAGAGGTTGTCAGTGCAGGACTAACAATAGCATCTGATAAGATCCAAACCTCTGCTCCTTTTCATTATTTAGGGATGCAGATAGAAAAATAGAAAAATTAAGCCACAAAAAATAGAAATAAGAAAAGACACATTAAAAACATTGAATGACTTTCAAAAATTGTTAGGCGATATTAATTGGATTCAGCCAACTCTAGGCATTCCTACTTATGCCATGTCAAATTTGTTCTCTATCCTAAGAGGAGATCCAGACTTAAATAGTAAAAGAACATTAACCCCAGAGGCAACAAAAGAAATTAAATTAGTGGAAGAAAAAATTCAGTCAGCGCAAATAAGTAGAATAGATCCCTTAGACCCCCTCCAACTTTTGATTTTTGCTACTACACATTCTTCAACAGGCACCATTGTTCAAAATACTGATCTTGTGGAGTGGTCATTCGTTCCTCACAGTACAATTAAGACTTTTACATTGTACTTGGATCAAAGAGCTACATTAATTGGTCAGGCAAGATTACGAATAATAAAATTGTGTGGAAATGACCCAGACAAAATAGTTGTTCCTTTAAACAGGGAACAAGTTAGACAAGCCTTTATCGATTCTGGTGCATGGCAGACTGATCTTGCTGATTTTGTGGGAATTATTGATAACCATTACCCAAAAACAAAAATCTTCCAGTTTTTAAAACTGACTACTTGGATTTTACCTAAAATTACCAGACATGAACCTTTAGAAAATGCCCTGATAGTATTTACTGACAGTTCCAGCAATGGAAAAGCAGCTTACACAGCGCCAAAAGAGCGAGTAATCAAAACTCAATCTCAATCAGTTCAAAGGGCAGAGTTGGTTGCAGTCATTACAGTGTTACAAGATTTTAATCAACCTGTTAATATTATATCAGATTCTGCATATGTAGTACAGGCTACAAGGGATGTTGAGACAGCTCTAATTAAATATAGCATGGATGATCAGTTAAACCAGCTGTTCAATTTATTACAACAAACTGTAAGAAAAAGGAATTTCCCATTTTGTATTACTCATATTCGAGCACACACTAATTTACCAGGACCTTTAACTAAATTAAAGCAAATGAACAAGGTGACTTACTGGTATCCTCTGCATTCATAAAAGCCTGAGAACTTCATGCTTTGACTCATGTAAATGCAGCAGGGTTAAAAAACAAATTTGATGTCACATGGAAACAGGCAAAAGATATTGTACAACACTGCACCCAGTGTCAAGTACTACACCTGCCCACTCAAGAGGCAGGAGTTAGTCCCAGAGGTCTGCGTCCTAATGCATTGTGGCAAATGGATGTTACCCATGTACCTTCATTTGGAAAATTATCATATGTTCATGTAACAGTTGATACTTATTCACATTTCTTTTTTTTTTTTTTTGAGACAGAGTCTAGCTCTGTTGCCCAGGCTGGAGTGCAATGGCCGGATCTCAGCTCACTGCAAGCCCCGCCTCCCGGGTTCACGCCATTCTCCTGCCTCAGCCTCCCGAGTAGCTGGGACTACAGGCGCCCGCCACCTCGCCCGGCTAATTTTTTTTGTATTTTAGTAGAGACGGGGTTTCACCGTGTTAGCCAGGATGGTCTCGATCTCCTGACCTCGTGATCCGCCCGTCTCGGCCTCCCAAAGTGCTGGGATTACAGGCTTGAGCCACCGCGCCCGGCCATTTATTCACATTTCATATGGGCA
The DNA here is from genome assembly GCF_043159975.1 of Macaca nemestrina. NCBI lineage: Eukaryota > Metazoa > Chordata > Mammalia > Primates > Cercopithecidae > Macaca > Macaca nemestrina. The sequence goes on along the minus strand of NC_092144.1, from coordinate 62,408,620 downwards.
ACCTGCCAGACAGGAGAAAGTACTTCCCATGTTAAAAAACATTTATTATCTTGTTTTGCTGTAATGGGAGTTCCAGAAAAAAATTAAAACTGACAATGGACCAGGTTATTATAGTAAAGCTTTCCAAAAATTCTTAAATCAGTGGAATATTACACATACAACAGGAATTCCTTATAATTCCCAAGGACAGGCCATATTTGAAAGAACTAATAGAACACTCAAAACTCAGTTAGTTAAACAAAAAGAAGGGGGAGACAGTAAAGAGTGTACCACTCCTCAGATGCAGCTTAATCTAGCACTCTATACTTCAAATTTTTTAAACATTTATAGAAATCAGACTACTACTTCTGCAGAAAAACATCTTACTGGTAAAAAGAACAGCCCACATGAAGGAAAACTGATTGGTGGAAAGACAACAAAAATAAGACATGGGAAATAGGGAAGGTGATAACCTGGGGAAGAGGTTTTGCTTGTGTTTCACCAGGAGAAAATCAGCTTCCTGTTTGGATACCCACTAGACATTTGAAGTTCTACAATGAACCCATCAGAGATGCAAAGAAAAGCGCCTCCACGGAGACTGAAACACTGCAATCAAGCACCATTGACTCGCAAGATGAACCAAGTGGTGATATCAGAAGAACGGATGAAGTCGCCACGCACCAAGAAGGCGGCGCTGCCAACCTAGGCACAGTTAAAGAAGCTGACACCGTTAGCTGGAAAAAGCCTAGCTAGCACAAAGGTGACACAAACCCCAGAAAAAATGCTGCTTACAGCTTTAATGATTGTATCAACGGTGGTAAGTCTCCCCATGCCTGCAGGAGCAGCTGCAGCTAATTATACCTACTGGGCCTATGTGCCCTTCCCGCCCTTAATTCGGGCCGTTACATGGATGGAGAATCCTATTGAAGTATATGTTAATAATAGTGTGTGGGTTCCTGGTCCCACAGATGATCGTTGCCCTGCCAAACCGGAGGAAGAACGAATAATGATAAATATTTCCATTGGGTATCGTTATCCTCCTATTTGCCTAGGGAGAGCACCAGGATGTTTAACGCCTGCTATTCAAAATTGGTTGGTAGAAGTACCTACTGTCAGTCCCACCAGTAGATTTACTTATCACATGGTAAGCGGAATGTCACTCAAACCACAGGTAAACTATTTACAAGACTTTTCAGTCACAGCTACAGCCGCTGTGACAGGAGTTACATTGCACTCTTCTGTTCAGACAGTAAGCTTTGTTGACAATTGACAAAAGAATTCCACAAGGTTGTGGAATTCACAATCTGGTATCGATCAAAAATTGGCAAATCAAATTAATGATCTTAGACAAACAGTCATTTGGATGGGAGATAGGCTTATGAGCTTAGAACATCGTTTCCAGTTACAGTGTGACTGGAATACGTCAGATTTTCGTATTACACCCCAAGTTTATAATGAGTCTAAACATCACTGGGACATGGTTAGATGCCATCTACAGGGAAGAGAAGATAATCTCACTTTGGATATTTCTAAATTAAAAGAACAAATTTTTGAAGCCTCTCAAGGTCACTTAAATATTGTGCCTGGAGCTGAGGCATTAGATCAAGTGGCAAAACATCTTTATGGATTAAACCCCACGACTTGGATTCAGTCTATTGGGAACTCTACTGCGTAAATTTTGGAATTATGTGTCTCTGTTTAATCGGCTTGTTTTTAGTGTGCCAGACCAGTCGAAGAATCCTGCGTCAAAATCGAGAGAACGAACAAGCCTTCATCGCCATGGCACATTTATATAGAGGAAAAGGGAAAGAGAATGTTGCGGGAAGTCAGGGACCTTGAACGCAGGGACTGGCTGAAGCCACGGCAGAAAAACATAAAATGTGAAGATTTCATGGACATTTAATAGTTCTCCAAAATTAATACTTTTGTAATTTCTTATGTATGCCTTTACTTAGGTCTCTTAATTCTATCATCTTCTTTGTAAGCTGAGGAGGATATATGTCACCTCAGGACCCTGTGATGATTGCCTTAACTGCACAAATGGTATGTGGAGCATGTGTGTTTGAACAATATGAAATCTGGGCATCTTGAAAAAAGAATAAGATAACAGTGATGTTCAGGAAACAAGGGAGGTAACCTTGAACTGGCCGCCGGACGGAACAGAGCCATATTTCTTCTCTTTTCTTATGCAAATAGGAGAAATATCGCTGAATTCTTTTTCTCAGCAAGGAACATCCCTGAGAAAGAGAATGCGCTCTGAGGGTAGGCCTATAAACGACCCCCTTGGAAGCGTGCCACCTTTTACGGTTGAAGCCCAAGGGATGAAATAAGCCCCAGCCTCCTATAGCGCTCCCAGGCTTCTTAGGATGAGGAAATTCCCACCTAATAAATTTTGGTCAGACAGGTTGTCTGCTCTCAAACCCTGTTTCCTGATAAAATGTTATCAATGACTATGCATGCCCAAAATTTCATTTTTAATTTTAATTTTAACACCATCCTGTGATCTCATCCTGCCTCCACTTGTTTTGTGATATTTTATTAGTTTGTGAAGTATGTGATCTCTGTGTTGATACCAAAAACTGAGGCAATTGCAGGAGTTGCTGATGGCCTCGCAAATCTTAACACTGTCACTTCGTTTAAGACCATCTAAAGTACTGCTGTTGTAAATTTCATATTAATCCTTGTGTGCCTGTTCTGTCTGCTGTTAGTAGGCAGGTATACCCAACAGTTGCAAAGAGACAGTGACCAACGAGAACGAGCCATGATGACAATGGTGGTTTTGTTGAAAAGAAAAGGGGGAAATGTGGGGAAAAGAAGGAGATCAGCCTGTCACTGTGTCTATATAGAAAGAAGTAGACCTGGCCGGGCGCGGTGGCTCAAGCCTGTAATCCCAGCACTTTGGGAGGCCGAGGCGGGCGGATCACGAGGTCAGGAGATCGAGACCATCCTGGCTAACACGGTGAAACCCCGTCTCTACTAAAAAATACAAAAAACTAGCTGGGCGAGGTGGCGGGCGCCTGTAGTCCCAGCTACTCGGGAGGCTGAGGCAGGAGAATGGCGTAAACCCGGGAGGTGGAGCTTGCAGTGAGCCGAGATCGCGCCACTGCACTCCAGCCTGGGTGACAGAGCCAGACTCCGTTTCAAAAAAAAAAAAAAAAAAAAGAAAGAAGTAGACCTAAGAGATTCCATTTTGTTCTGTATTTGAGATGCTGTTAATCTGTGACCCTACCCCCAACCTTGTTCTTGCAAGAGACAAGTGCTGTGGTGACTCAAAGTTTAATGGATTTTGGGCTGTGCAGGATGTGTCTTTGTTAAACAAGTGCCTGAAGGCAGCTTGCTGGTTAAAAGTCATCACCATTCTCTTAAGGCCAAAGGTCGCAGGGACCTCTGCCTAGGAAAGCTAGGTATTGTCCAAGGTTTCTCCCCATGTGATAGGCTGAAACAATGCTGCTGAAAGATTTATGGAGATGTTTGCATATGCATCTCAAGGCACAGCATTTTCCTTTAAACTTATTCATGTCACAGAGATTTTTGTTCATAAATCTTACTGCTGATTTCCTCCCTACAATGATCCTATTGTCCAGCCACTCCCTTATCTTTAAGATGGTAAAGATAATTATCAATAAATACTAAGGGAACTCAGAGACCGGTGCCGGCGTGGGTCCTCTGTAAGCTGAGCGCCGGTCCCCTGGGCCCACTTTTTCTTTCTCTATACTTTGTCTCTGTGTCTCATTTCTTTTCTCAAGTCTCTCGTTCCACCTAACAACAAACACCCACCCACAGGTGTGGAGGGGCAGGCCACCCCTTCATCCACAAAAAGGGAAGACCTCACCCTTGATGGTCCTCTGCTGCCCACTGTTGATCTCCTACAGGAAAATCAACAAGTAAGTTTTTGACTCCCTTCCTCAAAACTCTCTCCTCTCTTGGTGAGCAACACACACGCTGCAGCAGTGTGGAGCTGGGCTGGACTAAGCTCCCCTTAAAAGCACAGACTTGGCCAGGCGCCATGACTCACACCTGTAATCCTAGCACTTTGGGAGGCCGAGGCAGGCAGACCATGAGACCAGCCTGGCCAACATAGGGAAACCCCCATCTCTACTAAAGATACAAAAAATTAGCTGGGTGTGGTGGCACGGGCCTGTAATCCCAGCTACTCGGGAAGCTGAGGCAGGAGAATCCCTTGAACTTAGGAGGCAGAGGTTGCAGTGAGCTGAGATCGCACCATTGCACTCCAGCCTGGGCGACAGGGTGAAACTCCGTCTTAAAAAAAGAAAAAGAAAAAAAGAGGCCAGGCGCGGTGGCTCACACATGTAATCCCAGCACTTTGGGAGGCCAAGGCGGGTGGATCACGAGGACAGGAGTTCAAGACCAGCCTGGCCAAGATGGTGAAACCCCGTCTCTCCTAAAAATACAAAACTTAGCTGGGAATGGTGCCAGGCACCTGTAATCCCAGCTCCTCGGGAGGCTGAGGCAGGAGAATTGCTTGAATCCCAGCGGCAGTGGTTGTAGTGAGCCAAGATTGTGACTCTGCACTCCAGCCTAGGCGACAGAGTGCAACTCCATCTCGGAAAAAAAAAGCACTGACTTAATCATCCTGACCAAACCTCATACAGAGCACACGCCCCTCAGCCCTCTGTGGATCACAGCGCTCAATTCTAGATACAGAATATAGTAGAATCCTTTTATCGGTGTGCACTATGTTCCAAGAGCTCCAGTGGATGCCTGAAACCTCCATCAGTACTGAATCCTATTAATTCCACTTAAAGACTCCATGTTACAGCTTCTCACTGGCATATCCAAATTGTCAGCATCAATACTCATGTGCGTGGAGGGCATTGTTAAGCGGGGGGAAAAAAAGATTACATAAAAAAAAAACACACTGAGATACTATAAAGGTGGATCTCATCAAAAAGAAGACTATTGGCCAGGTGCGGTGGCTCATGTCTGTAATCCCAGCACTTCAGGAGGATGAGGCAGGCAGATCACCTGAGGTCGGGAGTTGGAGACCAGTCTGGCCAGCATGGTGAAACCTCACCTCTACTAAAAATTCAAAATTAGAGAGGCATGTTGGTGCATGCCAGTAATCCCAGCTACTCGGGAGGCCGAGGCGGGAGAATCCCTTGACTCAGGGAGGCGCAGGTTGCAGTGAGCTGAGATCACGCCATCGCACTCCAGCCTGGGCAACAAGAGCAAACCTCAGACTCAAAAAAAAAAAAAGACTATTGGCCGGGCGCGGTGGCTCAAGCCTGTAATCCTAGCACTTTGGGAGGCCGAGACGGGCGGATCACGAGGTCAGGAGATCGAGACCATCCTGGCTAACACGATGAAACCCCGTCTCTACCAAAAAATACAAAAAACTAGCCGGGCGAGGTGGCGGGCGCCTGTAGTCCCAGCTACTCGGGAGGCTGAGGCAGGAGAATGGCGGGAACCCGGAAGGCGGAGCTTGCAGTGAGCTGAGATCCGGCCACTGCACTCCAGCCTGAAGGCAGAGCGAGACTCCGTCTCAAAAAAAAAAAAAAAAAAAAAGACTATTAAGTGAATAACGAGCAGATAGAGTCTAAAGTCAGCCCTTGGTATCTCTGGGGTCCACATCAATGGATTCAACCAACTACAGACTGAAATAATTACCAAAAAAATGGAAAAAAAAATAGCAAAGTGCTGGGATTACAGGCGTGAGCCACCGCGCCCGGCCCCGAAGCCTCCAATCGGTTTTAAGACGCAGGGAAGCGACCTCCAGACTCTCCAGAGGACGCCTGAATTTACTCGGAATGGATGGAGCTGTGCCGGGACTTCAAGGTCTGCATAAACCCTCAGATCGCGGGTGTAGAAGCACAGAGGAACTGGGCAGCCTAAATTTAATCTAGACAAAGACAAACTCACGCGGGGAGGCTAGACGGTCTTTCCACGCAATCGGCTGCCGGGTCTACAGGAAAAAGCGCATGAAATGTCCACTCTACGATCTCGACTTCCGGGTCTGCAGGCAATTGCGCGCGCATCCTACAGGCGGGGCCGGGAGCCGAGGGCGGGGCAGGGACAGGGCGGGGCAGGGACAGGGCGGGGCAGGGACAGGGCGGGCCCAGGACGGGGCCTGTGCTACTGTCAGCCTGACTCTGCGATCCTGTCTTAGGGTTTTGGAAGCGAGATCTGCTCAGCAGTCTGGAAACTGATATTGCTGGGGCAGAGCAAAATCGGTTGGTGATTAGATCCAGGAGAATTCCTGCTATTAAAATAAAGTTTAAGTCCCAGGTACTCTGGAAGCAGAGAGAGAAGAGAGAGTGAAAAGAATGCGAAAAGAAAGACAAGGCCGGGCGCGGTGGCTCACAGAATAGAAATACTTTTCATTTACATTCCCCATTCACTCCAGAGGGTGAGGTCAACCCTGTGCTCAATTCCAGAAACTTTCCCAGGGACACTACTTTGGGCTTAGAGGACTAAGGCCAGTGTGAAGTTAGGTCAACAACTCTTTCTTTTTAAAAAAAGCCAATAACTGTTAAAAATAGGTATAAATTATTTAGTTTAAGACTTTTTTTTTTTTTTTTTTTTGAAGACAGGGTCTCACTCTGACACCCAGGCTGGAGTGCAGTGGCACAATCATAGCTCACTACAACCTTGACTTCCTGGGGTCATGGTCGCCTCCTACCTTAGCCTCCCAAGTAGCTGGAAGTACAGGCCTGTGACATTGGACTGTGCTAATTTTTTAGTTTTATATCATTATTACTTTGTAGAGATGGAGTCTCACTTTGTTGCCCAGCCAGGTGTCCAAGTTCTGACCTCAAGTGATCCTTCTGTCTACACTCCCAAAGTACTCAAATTATAGGCATGAGTCACTGTGCACAGGAGGTAAGAATCCCACATCAGGACCTCAAGTATTATTGAAATACAAATACATAAGACCCACAAGCAGGACTATTGGCTGGAGACAGTGGGGTCACCTGAAGAAAATTTATTTGACCTGAATAGCAACTCCTCACCTAGGTCACTGGGATCCTGGACTATGGCACTGCTCCAGGCAGGCCTGGTTATCCTGCTTGAGACAGCTATACTCTTGAGCCTAGTGAAATGCAACTGGCTGTACCTCAATGATGTTGCACCGAGATTCTGCCAGTCAACGTATTACTTCAGTCTCCTGAGACCAGCCTCTTCTTCCAGATCCAGGAAGGTCAGTGCAGACGTGAATGGACTAGCTTTATTAAAGGGGATACTGAGTTGGTGGGGAGACTGCAAGACAGCACTCAAGTGGGGTTGAACTGGCCCAGTTGCGTCTGACTTCTCACTTGTAGTTCAAAAGAATGAATACAGAATGTTCTAGAAAAGCAACATCCTGAGAGGAAGGACAGGATCCTGTACACCCTGACCAGAGAAGGGCAGGATCTGTTCCAGTCCCCCCAGAACAGGATGCCCTTCATTGTTTTAGGCAAACGCACCATACATCCCTGGAGCATGAAACTTGGGCTGGGCTGCCTTCCAGCCTCCCTCAGCTGTGATGCAAGTGGAGCACACACAGAGACTGAATCTGCACTGGGTGGTTTTCCTGAACCTTCGGGAGCAGCATGCACGAACCCCAGGCATCTGTTGTCCCTTGCTGCCAATCTATAAGTAAGAAATTCACAGGCCGGGCGCGGTGGCTCAAGCCTGTAATCCCAGCACTTTGGGAGGCCGAGGCGGGTGGATCACGAGGTCAGGAGATCGAGACTATCCTGGCTAACATGGTGAAACCCCGTCTCTACTAAAAATACAAAAAACTAGCCGGGCGTGGTGGCGGGCGCCTGTAGTCTCAGCTACTTGGGAGGCTGAGGCGGGAGAATGGCGTGAACCCGGGAGGCGGAGCTTGCAGTGAGCCGAGATCACGCCACTGCACTCCAGCCTGGGAGACACAGCGAGACTCCGTCTCAAAAAAAAAAAAAAAAAAAAAAAAAAAAAAGAAATTCACTTCCTGTAACTTACTGTGTGTGCACGGCAAGATTTCTCACTCAACTCAAACACATTGGTAACCAGTGTGCAGTGAACCTGCTTCACAAGCAAGGTTGTGGAGAAATTGTAATCTTCATACATTTGGTGGGAATTGAAAATTCTGATGAACGCTTACGCCCGGTTCGCGCAGGAGCATAGTTTTTGTTGTGAGGGTTACAAGGTGGGAACAATCCCAGACGTAGAAATACCCTGCCATGGGTGAAACTTCCTGAGGATTTGAAAGATCCAGAGGTGCTCCTGGTCCAGATGCGGCTGCTGGAAGCCATGTTCGGCCCGGACGGATCTCAAATCCCTTACATCGAGCAGGTGAGCAAGATCATGCTCATGCGGAAGGCTCTGGAGTCTTCAGACCTCACCGAGGTTGTCGTTTACGGCTTCTATTTGTGCAAGTGCCGGACCAAGTGGATGCTCCAGTCCATGACTGAGTGGCATTGCCAGCACCAGGAGCGAGGGATGCTCAAACTTGCGGAAAGCATGACTGCGGTTGAACTAGGCCCTTGGGTGAAGTGAGTCAGCTTCCAGCCAATGCAAAGAAGGCCAAGATGTAGAGATCAGGTTGTGGCCAGAGCTGGAATGGTAACTCCAGCTTGGTTTAAACTCTGCTCCAGCCTGATGAATTAAAATTAAAAAAAAAAACACTGGGTGCCATGGCTCATGCCTGTTATCCAGCACTTTGGGAGGCTGAGGCAGGTGGATCACCTGAGGTTGGGAGCTTGGGAGCAGCCTGAACAACATAGAGAAACCCCGTCTACTAAAAATAAAAAAAAAAATTAGCTGGGTGTGGTGGTGCATGCCTGTAATCCCAGCTACTTGGGAGGCTGAGGTAGGAAAATCACTACAACCTGGGAGGCAGAGGTGAGCCAAGATGTGCCATTGCACTCCAGCCTGAGCAACAAGAGCAAAACTATCTCTCAAAAAGAAAGACGAAAGAAAGAAAGAAAGAAAGAAAGAAAGAAAGAAAGAAAGAAAGAAAGAAAGAAAGAAAGAAGAGAGAGAGAGAGAGAGAGAGAGAGAGAGAGAGAGAGAGAGAGAGAGAGAGAGAGAGAGAGAAAGAAAGAAAGAAAAGAAAAAACCATCTGTCTGGGGGTTTCTGCCCTTGTTCTAAGTCTTGTGAATATCACTTTTGAAGGTTGCCAATAAAAAAAGTTATTTTTCAGAAAAACGAGACTGCAGTCTGTATGGAAAACAGTATCATGGGACATTTCCTCAACTCAAGATCACCCAGCAATTCATAAAGGACCATCATACATTCTGGTGAAAGACATAAAGATTCCCCCAGGGGTAGAGAATGAGGCAAGGAAGTCCACTCTTATCACTACTATTCTACACAGTATGAAAAGTTCCAGCCAGTGAAATAAAGGAAGAAAAGGAAATTAAAGTTACAGGCTGGATGTGGTATCTGAGGCCTGTAATCGCAGCACCTTGGGAGATTCATGAAGAATCACAGAACTGTGGACCCATATTAGATATGTTACCTACAGAATTGTAGAAGAATACATTTTTCTTCTTTTAAGCCAATCACTGTATGGTAGCAATGAGGAAGGAGGGTGGCTTGAGGACAGGAGAAAAAAAATAGTGTACTCTCAGAAAATATGATGGTTGCACAGGTCATCCCTGTAACCTGTTACTGGATATGTTTTCATATCCTCATCCCTGTAACATGTGTTACTGGATATGTCAAAAGGGAGTCTGCAAATGTGGTCTAGTTAAGGATCTTTAGATAGACATTATCCTCGATTATATGGTCAAAGTGATAGAACCACAAGGTTCAATATCAGAAGGATGCAGGTAGACCCTGAGGGACAGTGGTGATCTGTTGCAAATAGAAAGATAAAGCCAATTTTATCTCGCCTTTAAAAATAGAGGAAGCAGGCCGGGCGCTGTGGCTCACGCCTGTAATCCAGCACTTTGGGAGGCCGAGGCAGGCGGATCCCAAGGTCAAGAGATCGAGACTATCCTGGTTAATGTGGGGAAAGGAAAGAGATCAGCCTGTGACTGTATCTATATAGAAAGAAGTAGACATGAGACTCCATTTTGTTCTGTATTTGAGATGCTGTTAATCTGTGACCCCACCCCCAACCTTGTCCTTGCAAGAGACATGTGCTGTGGTGACTCAAGGTTTAATGGATTTTGGGTTGTGCAGGATGTGTCTTTGTTAAACAAGTGCCTGAAGGCAGCTTGCTGGTTAAAAGTCATCACCATTCTCTTAATTTCAACTACCCAGGGACACGTACATGGCCAATCGTCGCAGGGACCTCTGCCTAGGAAAGCTAGGTATTGTCCAAGGTTTCTCCCCATGTGATAGGCCGAAACAATGCTGCTGAAAGGTTTATGGAGATGTTTGCATATGCATCTCAAGGCACAGCATTTTCCTTTAAACTTATGTCACAGAGATTTATGTTCATATGTCTTACTGCTGATTTCCTCTCTACAATGATCCTATTGTCCAGCCACTCCCTTATCTTTAAGATGGTAAAGATAATTATCAATAAATACTAAGGGAACTCAGAGACCGGTGCCGGCGTGGGTCCTCTGTAAGCTGAGTGCCAGTCCCCTGGGCCCACTTTTTCTTTCTCTATACTTTGTCTCTGTGTCTCATTTCTTTTCTCAAGTCTCTCATTCCACCTAACGAGAAATGCCCACAGGTGTGGAGGGGAAGGCCACCCCTTCAGGTTAACATGATGAAACCCTGTCTCTACTGAAAATACAAAACATTATCTGGGTGTGCCTGTAGTCCCAGCTACTCGGGAGGCTGAGGAAGAGAATCGCTTGAATCAGGGAGGTGGAAGTTGCAGTAAGCCAAGATCATGCCACTGCACTTCATCCAGGGACACAAGAGTGAAACTCTGTCTCAGAAAAAAACAGGGAGGAAGTGGACTATAAGTCAGAGGATGTAAGTGGCCTCTGGAACCTATAAAGGGTAAGGAAATAAATTCTTCCCTGGAGATTCATGAAGAATCACAGAACTGTGGACTCATATTAGATATGTGACCTACAGAATTGTGAAAGAATAAATCTTTGTTTTAAGCCAATCACTGTGTGGTAGCAGTAAGAATCTGATGAAATAATTTTATGTAGAAAATTCCAAAAAATCTACAAAAATCTCTAAACAAGGAAAATGTAAAGGTGGCAAGGTGTAAGATCAACATACAGCAATCTTGTATATTTCATCAGCCAGGCATGGCAGCTCACGCCTGTAATCCCAGCACTTTGAAAGGCCAAGGCAGGTGGATCGCTTGAGTGCAGGAGTTTGAGACCAGCCTGGGTAACATGGCAAAACCCTGTCTCTACAAAACACGAAAATTAGCAGGCCATGGTGGCACGCACCTGCAGTCTCAGCTACTCGGGCACCAGGGGTGGGAGGATCACTTAAGGCTGCAGGACACAGGTTCCACTTAGCTGACATCGTTCCACTGCACTATACCCTGGTGACAGAGTAAGACCTTGTCTCAAAAAAATAATAATCTTGCATATTTCTGTACACTAGCAATTTACACATGAAAGCTGATATTAAAAATAAAATACCATGTATGATTGCTCCATTAAAAATGTAGGTCAGCCGGGCATGGAGGCTCATGACTGTAATTCCAGCACTTTGGGAGGCCAAGGCGGGCAGATCACTTGAGGTCAGGAGTTTGAGACCAGCCTGGCCAACATGGTGAAACCCCATCTCTACTAAAAATACAAAGATTAGCCACAGTGATGGTGTGCGCCCGTAATCCCAGCTAATTGGGGGGCTGAGGGAAGAGAATTGGTTGAACTCAGGAGACAGAGGTTGCAGTGAGCCAAGACCACATCACTGTACCCCAGCCAGGCCAAAAGTGAGATTGTGTCTCAAAAAAAAAAAAAAAAAAAAAGTCAAAGAAATACGTGTCAAAATATTCACAGAACTGTTATGTTAAAACTAAAAATGCTGATGAAGGAAACCAAAGACACCAAATACAGACACATATACAATGTACATTTATTGGAAGATTCTACTGAAAGCAATATGAAATTATACCAAATTGGCCGGGCGCGGTGGCTCAAGCCTGTAATCCCAGCACTTTGGGAGGCCGAGGCGGGTGGATCACGAGGTCAGGAGATCGAGACCATCCTGGCTAACACGGTGAAACCCCGTCTCTACTAAAAATACAAAAAACAGACCGGGCGCGGTGGCTCAAGCCTGTAATCCCAGCACTTTGGGAGGCCGAGGCGGGCGGATCACGAGGTCAGGAGATCGAGACCACAGTGAAACCCCGTCTCTACTAAAAATACAAAAAATTAGCCAGGCGCGGTGGCGGGCGCCTGTAGTCCCAGCTACTCGGAGGCTGAGGCAGGAGAATGGCGTGAACCTGGGAGGTGGAGCTTGCAGTGAGCCGAGATCGCGCCACTGCACTCCAGCCTGGGCAACAGCGTGAGACTCCGTCTCAAAAAAAAAAAAAAAAAAAAAAAAAAAAATACAAAAAACTAGCCGGGCGTGGTGGCGGGCGCCTGTAGTCCCAGCTACTCGGAGACTGAGGCAGGAGAATGGCGTGAACCTGGGAGGCGGAGCTTGCAGTGAGCCGAGATCGCGCCACTGCACTCCAGCCTGGGTGACACAGCGCGAGACTCTGTCGCAAAAAAAAAAAAAAAAAAAAAAAAAGAAATGTGTTAATCCTATGTGTCAATTTGGTATAATTTCTTTTTTTTTTTTTTTTTTTGAGACTGAGTCTCACTCTGTCGCCCAGGCTGGAGTGCAGTGGCTGGATCTCAGCTCACTGCAAGCTCCGCTTCCCGGGTTTACGCCATTCTCCTGCCTCAGCCTCCCGAGTAGCTGGGACTACAGGCGCCCGCCACCTCGCCCGGCTAGTTTTTTGTATTTTTAGTAGACACGGGGTTTCACCATGTTAGCCAGGATGGTCTCGATCTCCTGACCTTGTGATCCGCCCATCTCGGCCTCCCAAAGTGCTGGGATTACAGGCTTGAGCCACCGCGCCCGGCCTGGATTAACACATTTCCTAATCAAGGCATTCTGCAGATACTAACAAAGTTATCCAATTATGTAGAAAGGCAATGAAACAAACAAAAAACCCCAAACCCCGAAATCTAAAATAGCTAAAACATCCCAATCAAAACAGAAAGACTGAAATCACTTCATGTGATTTTAAGTCTTCTAACATAGTAAAAGCACTTTTTTCCTTTTTCATATTTACAGGAAACCTAGTTTGTACTTCCCATTGTCTCGTGTTGCATACTAATGTCACAACATTTTCTTTCCAAACAACAGCCACATTTATGTGGCCTCTAAATTTTCACTCAAGTAACACACTGAAGAAACGTATTAAACAAGTAATCTGGGCTGCAATTTTTTTTTTTTTTTTTTCTTTTTTTTTTTTTGAGATGGAGTCTCGCTCTGTCGCCCAGGCTGGAGTGCAGTGGCGCAATCTCGGCTCACTGCAAGCTCCGCCTCCCGGGTTCACGCCATTCTCCTGCCTCAGCCTCCCGAGTAGCTGGGACTACAGGCGCCCGCCCCTGCGCCCGGCTAATTTTTTCTATTTTTAGTAGAGACGGGGTTTCACCATGGTCTCGATCTCCTGACCTTGTGATCCGCCCACCTCGGCCTCCCACAGTGCTGGGATTACAGGCGTGAGCCACCACGCCCGGCCGCTGCAATTTATAAAAAAGATTTTTAGTGGCCGGGTGCGGTGGCTCAAGCCTGTAATCCCAGCACTTTGGGAGGCTGAGACGGGCGGATCACGAGATCAGGAGATCAAGACCATCCTGGCTAACACGGTGAAACCCCTTCTCTACTAAAAAATACAAAAAAACTAGCCAGGCGAGGTGGCGGGCGCCTGTAGTCCCAGCTACTCGGGAGGCTGAGGCAGGAGAATGGCATAAACCCGGGAGGCGGAGCTTGCAGTGAGCTGAGATCTGGCCGCTGCACTCCAGCCTGGGCGACAGAGCGAGACTCTGTCTCAAAAAAAAAAAAAAAAAAAACTAGCTGGGCGAGGTGGTGGACGCCTGTAGTCCCAGCTACTTCGGAGGCTGAGGCAGGAGAATGGTGTGAACCCGCGAGGCGGAGCTTGCAATGAGCCGAGATCATGCCAATGCACTCCAGCCTGGGCGACAGAGCGAGACTCCCTCTCAAAAAAAAAAAAAAAGATTTTTAGTGTAACTCATATAAAGAAGCACAAAATAAATTTTTTCGAGACAGTGTCTCCTTTTGTCATCCAGGCTGGAGTACAGTCGTACAATCAAGGAAGACTGCAGCCTCAACCTTCTGGGATCAAGCGATCCTCCTACTGCAGCACCCCTAAAAAGTTGAGACCACAAGTGTGCGTGACTCCACCCGGCTATTTTTAAAATTTTTTTGTAGATATGAGCTTTTGCTCTGTTGCCCAGGCTGGTCTTCAACTTCTGGGCTCAAGTGATTTTTCCCACCTTGGCCTCTCGAAGTGCTGAGGTTACAGGTGTGAGCCACCCCACTCAGCCCGAAAAAAATTGCTTCATACCATAATCTGACAACGACATTTCCACAGCTTTTGGCAAAATGCTCTTCTAGTAAAATCTTATCTATTGTATAATAAATATATATCAATAAATATTTGAACAAATACTGATTTTATAATAAACACTTTTGTACAATAATTTTCATGGAACTAGGGTAAAATATATCTCAGGCAACTTCATTGGACACTTTACTAAACAGTAATTCACAAGCATTTTCAACAATCACAGGTGCAGTGAAACCTACATGTCCAGCCAAGAGGAATGTAACCAGCTATCACCACGAAGAAAATTGGGGTCTTTCCCAACCAAGAAGTGCTCCCTCATTTGGCACCGGGTGGAAGTTCAAACCACAAGTATGTACCCAAATCCCAGCCTTACCCTTCAACAATCATAACACCCAAAGTAGTCACCTATCCCAGTTCTTTCATGACATTTTTGGACTAACTGGGGAAGTCTAACCTGCTTTCCTCAGAAAGCCTTATTATGTAATAAACATTCTCAGACCACTTCAGTACATAGCATCATCATTCCCAATATCCAAGTCAAACCTTAGGTGGACGTCAAACAAGTTCTAGTGGAGGCCAGGTGCATGGCTCACGCCTGTAATCCTAGCACTTTGGGAAGCTGAGGTGATTTGAGCCCAAGAGTTGCAGTCCAGCTGGGCAACATTGTGAAGCATCTTTAACAAAAAACAACCCAAAATTAGCTGGGTGTGTTGGTGTGCGCCTGCAGTCACAGCTATTCATAAGGCTAAAGTAGGAGGATCACTTGAGCCGGGGAGGTTGAGGCTGCAGTGAACCCTAATCGTGCCACTGCACTCCAGCCTGTGCAAGAGACCTTGTCTCAAATTTTTAAAAAAATTTTTTTCAAGGTTCTAGTGGAGTGGGCAAAAGTTCAAACTACCACAAAGGTTGTGAGGGTGAATATATGAAGTTCCAAGTTAAAATACCAAACAAAGCAAAACACAATTCCCTTCTGTGTGTCCACCCTTACGAGGAAATTTATGAACATTAATAATTTCAAATTATGTCACTGAGCACAAGAACAAAAAATAGATTGTGTTACACTATTTTTAACCTTATCCCCACATTTTTATCTCATGTCATATTTGTATTTTTGCTTCATAAAAGTGAAAGTGTGTGCCATGGGTCTGATTTGGCACACAAGAAAAAGGCACATAGAAATATGACACAGCGAACATTCGCCAATGGCGATGAACACATTTGAGGGTATAGGATGCTGGAATTGCACTGCTATGGGATTTTCACTGTACCCACAGAAGCATTCTAGGGCAGAGTACAGACACAATCATTCAAGTACTAAATATGATTGCTCATATTCACATTTACCTAAGGATATGTACCCAAAGGACATGTTGTTTCATTTCACAACCAGAAAACTTGCTCTGGATGCTCCAATCTTAAAATCCCAATGGTGCACTACTGTGTGCAAGTATCCATCTTCCTGAGGTGGGATGAAATTATGATGGTAGAAAAGACATGATTCGGCCGGGCACGGTGGCTCAAGCCTGTAATCCCAGCACTTTGGGAGGCCGAGACGGGCGGATCACGAGGTCAGGAGATCGAGACCATCCTGGCTAACATGGTGAAACCCCGTCTCTACTAAAAATACAAAAAACTAGCCGGGCGAGGTGGCGGGCGCCTGTAGTCCCAGCTACTCAGGAGGCTGAGGCAGGAGAATGGCGCAAACCTGGGAGGCGGAGCTTGCAGTGAGCTGAGATCCGGCCACTGCACTCCAGCCCGGGCTACAGAGCAAGACTCCGTCTCAAAAAAAAAAAAAAAAAAAAAAAAGAAAAGACATGATTCACTCACTTAGGAAAAATGAAACTTTATTAGTACAAACATGAGAGCTACATACATTCTAAATCAAACAGTTGCAACTTATAATGCCAAGAACTAAATGTGAATCCTACTCAAGAATATGCTGATCTGGCTGGGCTCGGTGGCTCATGCCTGTAATCCCAGCACTTTCAGGCTAAGGCGGATAGATCACCTGAGGTCAGGAGTTTGAGACCAGCGTGGCCAACATGGTGAAACCCCATCTCCACTAAAAATACGCACCTGTAATCCCAGCTACTTGGGAGGCTGAGACAGAAGAATTGCTTGAAACAGGGAGGCAGAGGTTGTAGTGAGCCGAGATTGTGCCACCACACTCCAGCCTGGGTGACAAGGGTGAGACTCTGTGTCATATAAAAAAAAGAATATGCTGATCTGGTCATTTTGATTAAACGCTCAACTGTGATATCTGTTCTTTCTTCCATTTCAAAAATGAAGCTGGGCGCAATGGCTCATGCCTGTAATCCCAGCACTTTGGGAGGCTGAGGTGAATGTATCACTTGAGGTCAGGAGTTGGAGACCTGCTTGGCCAACATGGTAAACCCTGTCTCTACAAAAAATACAAAAATGAACTGGGTGTGGTGGCACACACCTGTAGTCTCAGCTACTTAGAAGGCTAAGGCAGAAGGATTGCTTGAACCCAGGAGGCGGAGGGTGCAGTGACCCAAGAACACACCACTACACTCCAGCCTTGGCAACAGAGTGAGACACTATCTCGGGGGAAAAAAAAAAACAAAACTATTTCTCATCAGTCTTTGCTAAACAGCAGCTACTGCTATTCAATGGAGAAAGCGTCTACCTTTTTCCTTGCATTATTTCTACTATATAATCAGACACTAGCAACCTATTACTCTCTTCCCATTAATAACCTATGCCTTAAGATCACGGCATACTCTATTTCATGGTCAGTTGGTGGCAACTGAAGCACTGTGCACTTAGGTCGGGAGAAAGTGTGTTGACTGCAACAGTATGATGATGGTCATCAGAGTTTTATGTTACTCTGCCCACTTCTCCATGCTCTCTAAATCAGACAATATTTAATCTGAAAAGGCAATGTCCTTCTTCATCAGGAAACTGGATAGAAATAATCCTCAGCTAATGAATTCAGTCCTGTCATCCTACTGATTCTTTCCCAGGAACCACAGTGAATGGCCTGTATGGAAGGCACGTGAAGAGATTTTAAAGTCATAAAGTAGCCTTTTCTACGGACCCCAAATAATTGAATTTTTTGTAGCCTGAATAAAACTGGTCATTTACATACCGTTGCACCTTTGATATACATCATGTCATGAGAATCAACATACGTTGACTTAGCATTATTCTGCAGAATGCAATATCATAAATATCAGAGAACTAGAGATTGAGTTCCTTCTTGTGTAAATCCTATCTGTGTTCTATAGTAACGGTCCTTGAATAATGACCCGAGTACACACAATCCATCTGTGTGGTTTCACCCTCCACAGTGATGTGGTGATGTCTAGTGACTTGGCAGGCCTTGATAAAGCCTGTGTCACACACATTTATGATTTCCAGTTAGTATGGACTCTCTGATGTTGATTAATGCTAGAATTCATGATGATGGTTTGCCATACACAGTTTGTAGGGAGTCTCATGAATGAATTCTCTGATGCTGTGCGAGGTCGGAATTGTGACTAAAGACCTTAATGCACAGGGTGCATTTGTAAGGCTTCTCTCCAATATGAATTCTATGGTGATTGGTGAGGGAAGACTTGTGAGTGAAGATCTTGCCACATTCTTTACACTCATGAGATTTCTTCTCAGTATGGATTGCAAGATGGGCAGTAAGGCCTGAACACCCTCGAAATGCTTTGCCACATTTATTACATCTGTAAGGCCTCTCTCCAGTATGAATTATTTGATGTCTTGTAAGGTATGACGCTTGATTAAAGACCTTGCCACATTCATTACATTTGTAAGGCTTCTCTCCTGTATGAATTTTCTGATGGCATACGAGGTTTGAACTCCGACTGAAGACCTTGCCACATTTGTTACATTTGTAAGGCTTCTCTCCAGTATGAATTCTATGATGACTGGTTAGAGAAGACTTGTACCTGAAGACTTTGCCACATTCTTTACATTCGTAAGGTTTCTCTCCACTATGGATTAGAAAATGGGCAGTAAGGTCTGAAAACTCTCTAAACGCTGTGCCACATTTATTACATTTGTAAGGTTTCTCATCAGTATGAATTTTTCGATGTCGTATAAGGTCTGATTTCTGACTAAAGATCTTGCCACACTGATTGCATCCGTAAGGTCTCTCTCTAGTATGAATTCTCTGATGAGAGGTCAGTAAACACTTGCGCCCAAACACCTTGTCACATTCTTTACATTTGTAAGGTTTCCTTCCAGTGTGAATTAGCTGATGGGTTATGAGGCTGGAACGCACTGAAAATGCTTTGCCACATTCTTTACATTTGTAAGGTTTCTCACCAGTATGAACTGTTTGATGTTCTGCTAGATATGAATGGCGACTAAAGACCTTGCCACATTTATTACAACTGTAAGGTTTCTCTCCAGTATGAATTTTTTCATGTCGTACAAGGTGTGCAATTTGATTGAAGACCTTGTCACATTCATGACATTTGTAAGGCTTCTCTCCTGTATGAATTCTTTGATGTTGTGCAAGTTTTGAACTGCTTCGAAAGACCTTGTCACATTCATGACATTTGTAAGGTTTCTCTCCAGTATGAATTCTTTGATGTTGTGAAAGGTTTGAATTGCTACTAAAGAGCTTGCCACATTCATAACATTTGTAAGGCTTCTCTCCAGTATGCATTCTTCGATGTATCACAAGCTTTGAACTGCAACTAAAGACCTTGCCACATTCATTGCACTGGTAAGGATTATCTGCATTACGGATTACTTGATGGTTAGAAAGGCTTGCAGATGCTCTAAAGACTTGGCCAAGCTCATTACATTTATAAGCTTTTTCCCTAATGTGTGCTTTCTGTTTTTGTGGAAGTAATGGAGCATCATCAAAATTATTTCTATGTTTATTTAAAAGGTGGGATTTGACACTGGAAGAAATTTTTTCCAGCAGTGAAACTGAGGAGTTGTCATTGATGAGTTTTTCAATATGCTTAGACCCAGAAATTTTCCTTTCAGCTTGAAATAGCTGCAGATCATTCAGATGTAACTGAGAAGTGAATCCAAGTTGACTTTTACAAGGCTTGTTTCCTGCATTACTTCCCAATTTAGAGCTCCTCTCTAAAACAGAAAGAAAAGAATGGAACTTCAACCCATGATAATGGCATCTTTAGTGTCTGACAGAGGGTCCAGATTCTGCCTCACCTAACTCAGACATTGGTAGGAGTTTCAGCATATTGTGTATATCATGCTGGCAGTGCAGAAAAGAGAAGGAACTGAGGTGATGCATTGGAGCAGTGGGGAATCTGCAGGAGTCAAGAGAATTATGGGTAAATCTGAAAGAGATTATGAGCAGAGAAATACAACAGAAACTGAAAACTTCTGGGAAGAAGCAGGGATGAGCCTCTTAGGGAAAATCAGAAAGCCGAGAGCAGCTGCATAGACATTAATAATGGTACTTCCACAAACCAGAAAAATCACATCCCCAGAAAAGGACTGAGTGTTCCCACATGTAGGAAGCTAAAGGCCCAAGAGATGTGACCAACTCAGCATTCCACTGGAGAATATATGATCAAACAGCAAACTGTTTATCATGAATGCAGGATGTGGGCAAACTCAGGACTGTACCTGCCACCAGAAGATTTGCTGAAGGCAATCACTCCCTGGGGCCGTGCTCATTGAAATTATCTACTGGGACATCTAGAGCCTATTGCTTGAATGCAGTATTGCAAGCCTGCTGCAAATTAAGCCGCTGACCAATAATCACCACCCCCCTTTCCCTATCTCCTTTACCTAATAAAATGCAAAGGGCTCTAAAGCTCAGGGTCCTTGTTTAATAGAAGCCAGGAGCCCCCAACCCCTTCTTCCAAATATACTCCTTTGTCTTTTATTCTCACATTTGCCCCCTTTGTTCAGTCCCCCAAGGTCTGTGCAGGTGGCAACTGGTGACCCAGAACAGGGACTCCAAGGATGTCTACAAGTGGCCTCCGAACACAGGACTTTGAGGACACAAAGAAGGTCCTGCTGGAGCAGAGGAACTGAAATTGACAAGGTGAACGCGGAACCCTGGATGAGTATGCTGGCAGCAGATATAAGGTCAGTGCCCTAAAGAGGTACTAAGAGCGATACAAGGTCACTGCTCTAAAGTAGTGGGAACGGTAAGTTTTCTGAATTAGGGTAACATGGGGCAGAATTTCTCTGCTGAAGAAAAACAGTATGTGCAGTTGTTTAATCTATTGAGACAGTCTGGAGCTCAGGTTAATTCACAGACATTAAGCCTCTGTAGGAGATTATTATGCATAACCCATGGTTTCCACAGGCAGGCGCTCTTGATGTGGAAAACTAGCACAGAGCAGAAAGATTAAAAAAGGCTCATCATAAAGGTCTTAAAGTTTATTCTTCTGTCTTCTCCACGTGGAGTCTAGTTTGTACTGTTCTGCCATTATCTCATTATTCTGCTGGGCAGCAGGTTGAGTCTAAAAATCTAAATCTAGCCAGGCGCCGTGGCTCAAGCCTGTAATCCCAGCACTTTGGGAGGCCGAGATGGGCGGATCACAAGGTCAGGAGATCGAGACCATCCTGGCTAACATGGTGAAACCCCGTCTCTACTAAAAAAATACAAAAAACTAGCCGGGCGAGGTCGCGGGCGTCTGTAGTCCCAGCTACTCGGGAGGCTGAGGCAGGAGAATGGCGTGAACCCGGGAGGTGGAGCTTGCAGTGAGCTGAGATCCGGCCACTGCACTCCAGCTTGGGTGACACAGTGAGACTCCGTCTCAAAAAAATAAAAATAAATAAAAATAAAAATAAAATAAAAATAAAAATCTGAATCTGTTGTCCCACCCACAGATCCAATTGAAAATAAAAAACAGGAGAGGGAAGATAAAAATTGTTTTTTACCGCCCCCTCCAGTTGCAGGAACAACTGTACCACTTCCTTCGGGAGCAGAAATAGAGACCCCAGTACAAAGAATTTTACACTCTGCTGCCACAGCTGGAGAGTCCTTAGGACCTTGCACTTTTCCTGTTTCCATAAGGCCTGATCCAATCTGCACCACTTTGTTCATGAAAATACCCTGCTAGAGTTTAGTTGTTGAAGGAATTAAAAACGACTGTAGTTAATAATGGAATACTGAACTCACTCACTTTAGGATTGCTAGAATCCGTATTCAGTGCTATGTGCCTTCTACTTTTTGATGTAAAACATTTTGGCTCAAACTTGTCTGCTAGTGCATATCTGACATGGAATTTAAACTAGCAAGAACTGTGCAGACCAAGCTAGACAGAATCTTGCCGCTTGTCAAGGAGACATTACAGAGGATATGCTATTGGGTAATGACCCTTATTCAGACCTGGAACATTAAATGGCACTCCCAAATCCTGCTTATCAGCAGTGTTCACAGGCTGCTAAATGCATATGGGTCACAATTCCAGAAGCAGGAGTCCCAGTACAATTCTTTTTGCATATCATGCAAGGGTTGTAGGAGCCCTATGCGCAATTTCTTGCAAGATTACAAAAGGCAGTGAAGCGTCAAATTCCTCACACTGCTGCTGCCGAAATGTTAACCTTAACTTTAGCTTTTGAGAAGGCAAACATGGATTGCAAATGTGCACTGACACCTGTAAAGTGTACAAAAAACGTGGGAAACTTTCTCAGAGCTTGTCAGGATGTAGGAACTGAGCTTCATCACTCTTCAATGTTAGCTGAAGCATGGCTAATTTAGTACTTGACAAATCTAAAAGCAGCAAAGGATCAAACCCTAAAGTGGAAAAATGTTATACCTGCAGAAAAACCAGACATTGAAAAAAGGAATGCCGCCAGATTTCAGGACAGAAAGGACCTTACAATGCAGTGCCCCCATCCAGTGGAAAAAACGGCAGGACTCTGCCCTCACTGTAACAAACGAAATCACTGGGCTAATCAGTGCCACTCAAGATTTCATCAGAATGGCACCCCGCCCCCCTAGGTTGGGAAACAAGAAGGGGGCCTGGACCCAGGCACCTCAAACAATGAGGTCATTCTCAGTTCAGACCACAACCCCATTTCAGGGGTGGGTCCCAGGAGAAACATTGATTCTCTCACCCCAGAAACACCAGGAAGTACAGGATTAGATCTCCCAGTCAGAGAAATAACAGTAGTTGGTGGAGACAAACCCACCAAAATTCCCACTGGCATTTGAGGACATTTACCAACAGGATACATGGGACTAATTTTAGGCAAAAGCCGCCTTAACTTGCAAGGCATCACTGTAGTCCCAGGACTGATTGACTCCGATTATGAAGGAGAAATTCAAGTAATTTTAATGTTATAAGATCTTTGGGTTTTTGAACCGGGAGAATATACTGCTCAGCTATTGCTTAGTCCCTGCAAATTACACCCGTCTTCACAAAACGAGAAATGAGGAAATAAAGGCTTTGGGAGCACAATTACATGGGAAATCTATCCCAACCCACAGCCTCTAACAGACCCACCTGCGTAGTACAAATTAAAGGAAAGAAATTGTATGGGTGAATGGACACAGGAGCTGATGTGTCAGTAATATCCAGTAAAGACTGGCGCCCAGCATGGTCTCTGAGACTAACCTCCACATCCCTAGTGGGAGTAGGAGCAGCTAAAAGTGTTCAACAGAGTGGTGAGATTTTACCTTGTCTTGGTCCGGATGGACAAGCACGTACTTTCCAGCCTTATGTTGCAAATACAGCCATCAATTGACAGGGTCAAGACTTACAGCATGGGATATGAGACTTACGAATGAAAACATTGGTAACCCAGGATTTAAAATGTTGAAGGACATGGGATATCAGAGTAGAAAAGGCTTAGGGAAATTCCTACAAGGAAACCCTAATCCGTTATCAGTAACTGGAAAAACAGAAAAGGGCTAAGACGTCAGGATTTCTGACAGGGGTCATTGATATTTCTCCTCCGCCCACTGCCTTACCATTAGAATGGCTTAGTGACAAATCTGTGTAGGTGGATCGATGGCCCCTAACACAGGAGAAGCTAGATTGACTTCAACTGTTGGTAAAAGAACAACTGAACGCAGGACATATACAGCAGTCAGTCCGTGGAATTCACCAGTATTTGTTATTCCAAAGAAGTCTGGAAGATGGTGATTGGGGCATGATTTGAGAGCTATTAATGCACAAATTAAACCAATGGGTGCATTCCAGCAGGGTTTTACCTTCCCCGGCGGCCACAGACTGGCCTCCTGTAGTAATAGATTTCAAGGATTGTTTCTTTACCATTACACGAGAAGGATAAGCCTCAATTTGCCTTCTCTGTGCCTTCTGTTAATCATAGAGAACCTGTTTCTTGCTATCAATGGAAAGTTTTACTTCAAGGCTTGCTTAACAGTCCTACATTATGTCAGCATTTTGTGGGAAGAGCATTAGAGGAGCCTCAAAATATGTTTGCCACTGCGTATATCATTCATTTTATGGATGATATTCTTTTGGCCGCTCCTACAGATCAAATTTTACATCAATTATTCAGAGATGTAATGCAAGCTCTTGTTAAATGGAATCCCAAAATTGTTCCAGAGAAAGTGCAAATAACTTCCCCATACCATTATGAAGGAAATATTGTTACAGAGAGGAGTGTACGGCCTCAGAAAACAGTTCTTGGTAAAGACACATTATAGACTTTAAATGATTTTCAACAATTACTAGGAGATATTAATTGGCTACACCCAATGCTAGGTATTGCCACCAATCAACTTACACATCTTTACCAAACCCTGCAAGGAGATTCTTCCTTCAATTCCCCATGGCAATGAAGAGGCTGAAGAAGAATTATGGCTTGTAGAGCAAATGCTTCAGCAGAGAAATGCCTCCTGGCTACAGCTACAGAAACCTTTGCTTTTATTCTACCTACCCCCTATTTCCTATAGAACTTTTAGGTAGGCCAATGCTTAGATAAATCTGTAACAGTAATACATAAACACAAAGGGGAAGACATAGGGAGCCGATGGCCCGAGAGACGTGACCAACTCAGCATTCCATTGGAGGCTTTATGACCAAACAGCAAACTATTTATCATGAATGCAGGATGTGGGCAAACTCATGACTGCGCCTGCCACCATAAGGTTTGCTGAAAGCAATCATTCCCTGGTGCTGTGCTCATTACCTACTGGGACATCTTGAGCCTATTGTTTAAAGAATGCAGTCTTGTAAGCCTGCTGTAAATCAAGCCACTGACTGACAACCACCACCCCCTTCTCCCTCTATCCTTTACCCAATAAATTGTGAAGGGCTCTAAAGCTCAGGGCCCTTGTTTACTAGAAGCAAGGAGCCCCCTAACCTTTTCTTCCAAATATACTCTATTGTCTTTGTCTTTTATTCCCACATTTGCTCCCTTTGTTCAGTCCCCCAAGGTCCATGCAGGTGGCACCCACATCCTTTACAACAGGTTGATTTGTAAAGGTCTCACCCTGTACAATTCTTAGACAAAGGAACTGGAACAGTCAGTGCAGTGGCTCATGCCTGTAATCCCAGCACTTTGGGAAACCAAGGCAGGCTGGACAACTTGAGGTCAGTAGTTAGAGACCCGGCTGGGCATGGTGGCTGATGTCTATAATCCCAGCACTTTTGGAGGCAGAGATGAGTGGATCACCTGAGGTCAGGAGTTCAAGACCAGCCTGACCAATAAGGTGAAACCCCGTCTCTACTAAAAATACAAAAATTAGCCAGGCGTGGTGGTGTGCGCCCAGAGTCTCAGCTACTCAGGAGGCTGAGACAAGACAATTACTTGAATCTGGGAGGTGGAGGTTGAAGTGAGCCAAGATCACACCACTGCACTCCAGTCTGGGCAACAAAGACTCTGTGTCAAACAAGAAAAAAAAAAAAAAAAAAAAAAAAAAAAAAAATTGGAAGAAGTGGTTGTTTTAGCAAACCTAAAACAAAAATTACAAGGCCTACATAAGGACATGGAAATATGGCTAAAATTATAATTAAAAAAAATTTTTTTCCACAAACCCGACCTAGAAAAAGGCAGCCTTCTGATTACTTGACAAACTGAAAGCAACTTTTTTTTTTTTTTTGAGACGGAGTCTCACTCTGTCGCCCAGGCTGGAGTG
The DNA here is from genome assembly GCF_043159975.1 of Macaca nemestrina. Classification (NCBI taxonomy): domain Eukaryota; kingdom Metazoa; phylum Chordata; class Mammalia; order Primates; family Cercopithecidae; genus Macaca; species Macaca nemestrina. The sequence continues at coordinate 62,383,165 of NC_092144.1, read as the reverse complement.
CAATGGTGCAAGTTCTGCCGCCTCCCAGGTTCAAGCCATTCTCCTGCCTCAGCCTCCCTAGAAGCTGGGACTACAGGCGCCCGCCACCACACCTGGCTAATTTTTTTTTTTTTGTATTTTTAGTAGAGACGGGGTTTCACCGTGTTCGCCAGGATGGTCTTGATCTCCTGACCTCATGATCCGCCCGCCTTGGCCTCCCAAAGTGCTGGGATTACAGGCTTGAGCCACCGCGCCCAGCCGAAAGCAACTGTCTTAAGATGCTTAACGAGCTAAAACATAAATGAGATAGACAACTAAATGAAATCAGGAAAACAATGCATGAAAAAGAGACTATCATGGCAGGTGCCTGTAATCCCAGCTACCTGTGAGGCTGATGCAGGAGAATCGCTTAAACCCAGGATGGGGAGGTTGCAGTGAGCCAATATCATGCCATTGCACTCCAGCCTGGGCAACAAGAGTGAAACGCCATCTCAAAAAAAGAAAGAGAAACTTGATCATTCTAACTAAAATTAACCCAAATACATTCACACAGAGACATACTATAAAGTAATTATCAAAAGTCAAAAAAAGACAAAGACAAAATATTGACAGTAGCAACAAAAAAGAGACTTGTCAGACAATAGGAAACTGTCAGATTATATGTATTTTCCAGCAGACATCTTCAGGCTAGAAGGCAGTGAGGTGACATACCGACAGTGCTTAAAGAAAAACAGGCAAAAACAGCAATGAAGAATATTACACTTAGCAAATCTCACCTGCAAAAATAAAGGCGAATTTTAGACTTTCCTAAAGAAAGCCTGAGGAAGTTAATTAGTATTCTAGACCTGTCCAAGAAGAAATGCTGAAACGAGGATTCAAGATGAAATGAAAGCACTCCGGATAGGATCTTGAACCCAAACGAAAATATAAAGGTCATCATAGGCAGGGCGCGGTGGCTCATGCCTGTAATCCCAGCAATTTGGGAGGCCGAGGTGGGTGGATCACCTGAGGTCAGGAGCTCGAGACGAGCCTGGCCAACATGGTGAAACCCCGTTTCTCCTAAAAATACAAAAACTAGCTGGGCATGGTGTCTGTAATCCCAGCTACTCGGGCGGCTGTGGCAGGAGAATCACTTGAACCCAGGAGGCAGAGGTTGCAGTGAGCCAAGATCCTCCCATTGCATGCCAGCCTGGGCAACAGAGAGAAACTCCATCCCCTAAAAATAAAAATAAAAAGCTCATCATAAAAGGTCAACAAATGATCAAATACAGAAACATGTATTGTTGCACATTTCATTTGTAGCTTGACTTTTAATTCTTTCCTACAATTTAAAAGACACAATCAGGCCAGGTACAGTGGCTCATGCCTGTAATTCCAGCACTGTGGGAGGCCAAGGCAGGTGGATCACTTGAGGTCAGGAATTGGAGAGCAGCCTGGCAAACATGGAAAAAACCTGTCTCTACTAAAAATACAAAAATTAGCTGGGGATGGGGATGGGTGCCTGTAATCCCAGCTACTCAGGAGGCTGAGGCAGGAGAATCACTTGGACCAGGGAGGCAGAGGCTGTAATGAGCCGAGATCAGCCTAGGAGATAGAAGGAGACTCCATCTCAAAAAAAAAAAAAAAAAAAGAAACCACTCTCATTTAAACAGTATTAAAAACATATGTTAATGGGAACATAAAATATATAGGATTAATTTCTGCCAGTAATAACAGAAAGCGAGAACACAGTTGTTAAGCAGAGCTTTGGGTACCTAATCAAAGATAAGCTGTTAACATTTAAAATAGAATGTTTTGGGCTGGGTGAAGTGGCTCACACCTGTAATCCCAAGCACTTTGGGAGGCTAAGGGAGGATAATCACATAAGGCCAGGAGTTCGAGACCAGCCTGCCCAACATGGAAAAATCCCATCTCTATTCAAAGTACAAAAATTAGCCAGGCGTGGTGGTGCACGGCTGTAATCCTAGCTACTCCGGAGGTGGAGGCATGTAATGTTGAAATTAACAAAAGAAAAAAAATGTATTTTTTTTTTTTTTGAGACAGGGTCTCACTCCATCACCCAAGCCAGGGTGCAATGGCGTAATCTTGGCTCACTGCAACCTCTGCCTCCTGGATTCCAGCGATTCTCCTGCCTGAGCCTCCTGAGTAGCTGGGATTACAGGCACCTGCCACCACACCCAGTTGATTTTTGTTATTTTAGCAGAGGCAGCGTTTCACCATATTGGCCAGACTGGTCTTGAACTCCTAGCCTTAAGTGATCTGCCTGCCTCGGCCTCCCAAAGTGCTGGGATTACAGGCATGAGACACCGTGCCCAGACAAAAGAAGAAAAATTTAAAGATCCACAAATATGTGTCAATTAAACAACACACTTTGCTGGTTACAGTGGCTCACACCTATAATCCCAACACTTTCGGAAGCTGAGGCAGGCAGACTGCTTGAGCCCAGGAGTTCAAGACCAGCCTGGGTAACATGGTGAAACCCCATCTCCACAGAAAATACAAAAAATTAGCCAGGCATGGTGGCGTACACCTGTAGTCCCCGCTATTCAGGAGGCTGAGGTGGGAGAATCACTTAAGCCCAGGAAGTCCAGGATGCAGCAAGCCGTAATCGCGCCACTACACTCTGGCCTGGGCGACCCAAGAGAGATCCTATCTCCAAGAAGAAATAGGAAAATAAAGAAAAATATCTGTTCAGAAATCACAAGATTTCAACTTTTGTTTTCCCACAGAATTCTCCCATTTGCAGGGAGTTTCCCAAATACTATGTAATAGGGTGGCTTTGCAGGGCACAGTGGCTCCTGGCTGTAATCCCAACACTTTGGAAGAGCAAGCCAGAGGGATCCCTTAAGTCCAGGAATTCAAGGCTGCAGTGAGCTATGATTGCCACTGCTCTAGCCTGGATGAGAGAGTGAGACCCTGTCTCAAAAAATAAAAAATATGGGGCCTCCACTCTGCCCACCCGAGCTCTCACCTGTGTTCACACCTTTGATGCATTCCCTGCCATCTGGATTGTTTGCTATTTTCTCTTCACTCTGCAGGATCCAGGGATCTTTCTTTTCCTCTAACGTGGAGATAACACTCAGGTCAGGCAGACAGATTCCTATTTATAAAAGAAAGAATAAATGTGTGCTGTGGCATCTCCCAAGTCCAAGCTCTATATTTAGGGAGGAGAGAGGATATTACTAATAAGTCAAAAATAGTATTTAGGCCGGGCGCGGTGGCTCAAGCCTGTAATCCCAGCACTTTGGGAGGCCGAGACAGGCAGATCACAAGGTCAGGAGATCGAGACCATCCTGGCTAACACGGTGAAACCCCGTCTCTACTAAAAAAATACAAAAAAAACTAGCTGGGCAAGGTGGCGGGCGCCTGTAGTCCCAGCTATTCAGCAGGCTGAGGCAGGAGAATGGCATAAACCTGGGAGGCGGAGCTTGCAGTGAGCCGACATCCGGCCACTGCACTCCAGCCTGGGCGATAGAGCGAGACTCCGTCACAAAAAAAAAAAAAAAAAGTATTTCACAAATTCATCTACTGACTGCCTCTTTCTGAGCACTTAGGGAATATTGTAACATGCAGACATAGATCCCCCTTCCAAGAACTACAGAATCAAAAGCACAGGGCTAGAAAACAGGAAATTGGATATTTTTAAAGTTTGTCATAAGGTTTCATGCATACTTCAGCCCTGGTGCCACCAATGATGAATCGTGAAGGCAGGAGAACACCTGAAAAAAGGGGACATTTCAAGTCCGGAAAGTGTAATAGAGCTTTTCAATTCTGAGTCAACGAGGGTTCAATCTCAGTCAAGCAATGCAGGAGCTTCCAAGAGGCACACACGACACCAATGCAGAGATCCACCAGGGCAGATCCCAGCTTCTGAAGCGACATTATCCTCACCCAGGGAGACCAGGTTCCTATAGTTCTCCAACATCACGTCCCTGTACAGAGTCCTCTGAGCAGGCTCCAGGCATTTCCACTCCTCCTGAGAGAATTCTATAGCCACATCCATGAATTTCAGGGGTCCCTAAAAGAAAATCCACATTTCAGCAACAGGGTATGCAGGCAGTACTCACCGCCACACAGAACGGGAAGACAGGATTGACTCCACTGATGTGAGCACTGTGAAAAATCCGTATTAAGGTACGCTTGAGCCAGTTCTGTGTAATTGTTGTTTTATTACACTTCTCCATAAGAAATTAAGGCATTCTTTAAATCAGTGTAGATGTCTCATTTTTGAACAATACAAACAAAAATTTAATCCAGGGTGATCTCTATAGGAGTGTTAGGTGCTTTTAGACACCAAGTGATATCCAGTATCTACCTGAGATGCAATTCAAGTGGTGTCTTCAGAGATCACGATGTCTACAGTGGTTCTGTATTTTTTCTGAGACAGGGTGTCACTCTGTCACCCACTGGAGTGCAGTGGCACAATCTTGACTCACTGCAACCTCTGCCTCCCAAATGCAAGTGATCCTCCAACCTCAGCCTCTGGAGTAGCCAGGACTACAGGCTCATGACACCATGCCTGGCTTATTTTTGTATTTTTTAATAAATATGGTGTCTCACCATGTTGCCCAGGCTGGTCTTGAGCTCCTAAGCTCAAGCCATCCTCCCACCTTGGCCTCCCAAAGTCCTGAGACAGGGATGAGCCACCGCACCCAACCTACAACCTACTGTAGTTTTGGGCTTGTTTGTTTGTTTGAGACGGTGTTTTGCTCTTTTTGCCCAGGCTGGAGTGCAATGGCGTGATATCGGCTCACTGCAACCTCCACCTCCCAGGTTCAAGTGATTCTCCTGCCTCAGCCTCCCATGTAGCTGGGATTACAGGTACCTGCCACCACGACCGGCTAATTTTTTGTATTTTTAGTAGAGATGGGGTTTCACCATGTTGGCCAGGATGGTCTCGATCTCTTGACCTCCTGATCTGCCCGCCTTGGCCTCCCAAATTGCTGGGATTACAGATGTCAGCCACCATGCCCGGCCCCAACCTACTGTAGTTTTTAAGAATGGACAAAATCTTGGCCAGGTACAGTGGCTCATGCCTGTAATCCCAGCACTTTGGGAGGCCAAGGCAGGTGGATCACCTGAGGTCAGGAGTTCAAGACCAGCCTGGCCAACATGGTAAAACCCTGTCTCTACTAAAAATAGAAAAAACTTAGCCAGGTGTGGTGGTGAGAGCCTGTAATCCTAGCTACTCAGGAGGCTGAGACAGGAGAATCTCTTGAACCTGGGAGACGGAGTCTGCAGTGAGCTGAGATCATGCCACTGCACTCCAGCCTGGGCAACAGACAAGAGTAACACTCTGACTCAAAAAAACAAATAAATAAAATAAAAAATGGTCAAAATCTGAAAGCTGTGATAACAATAGCAATGGCTGAATGGAACATTTTCCATGTGATAGGCACTATTCTAAATGCTTTACATGAACTGGAGGATCACAAGGCAGGCGGATCACAAGGTCAAGAGATTGAGAGCATCCTGGCCAACATGGTGAAACTCAGTCTCTGCTAAAAATACAAAAATTAGCTGGGTGTGGTAGCACACACCTGTAATCCCAGCTACTTGGGAGGCTGAGGCAGGAGAATTGCATGAACCTGGGAGGTGGAGGTTGCAGTGAGCCAAGATCTCGCCACTGCACTCCAGAATGGGTGATAGAGCAAGACTCCATCTAAAAAAAAACAACAAAAAAAAGAAAGAATGGTCTGTTCCTATCTTACTGAAGAGACAACTCTTTCACATATATTCTAGGAAACTCCCCCCAGGAGTCAGGACTAAAAATGGCAGTGTAAGCACCGGATCCCAGGTGTCTGGACATTAGAATCAAACCTAAAGAATCAAACAGTTAAGTAACAGATAGCATCAAAAGAAAATTGACATTTACCTAATTCAGTAAACTTAAAATAAGTTCAAGGATTAAAAACACCAAACTGCCTAAAAGGTCATTATCTCTGCGTATATATAATATATTATATGTCACCATAATACATTCTTATTCTTATAGCTATCAGCTCATTAGCATGATAGTATAGAAAAATTTGAACCTGGTAAATACTTAAGACGTAATCTGAACTCATTAAAAAATATAAAATTTATATAAAATGACATGCCATTCATAAAAATCATAGGCTTGCTCATCTGTGCACTCATCCACACACCACATGTACACACTTATACACATTAACACTCATATACATTAGTACACATATACACTTACACACATCAGCTGAAATAAGAGGAGTTGTCTCTCTGACCTATTTTTTTTTTTTTGAGATGGAGTCTTGCCCTGTTGCCCAGGCTGGAGTGCAGTGGCGCGATCTCGGCTCACCACTACAAACTCCGCCTCCTAGGTTCAAGCGATTCTCCTACCTCAGCTGCCCATGTAGACGGGACTACAGGCACGCGCCACCACGCCTGGCTAATTTTTGTACTTTTAGTAGAGACGGGGTTTCACTATGTTGGCCACGCTGGTTTCAAACTCCTGACCTTTTGATCCACCCACCTCGGCCTCCCGAAGTGCTGGGATTACAGGCATGAGCCACTGCACCCAGCCCCAGTGACCTATTTTTTACATGATATTTTTCATCAATAGTTTGGTTTGCAATTTTTAGACACAGGGTCTCAATACAGTGTCCAAATTGGATGGCAGTGGCTATTCATAGTGCACCACAACCTTGAACTCCTGGCGTCAAAGGATCCTTCCTCGTCAGTCTCCCAAGTGGGAAACTAAAGGCATGCACTACTGTGCCTACTTGTAAGTACTATTTTTCCTAATGTGTATTTCAGCATGTTTGCAACAATAAAAATGTATAAATTGTACCAATTTAGTTTATAAACATATGGTAGGTGATTAAAAATGGGAGACCATGTAAAACTACAGAAACTTGAACTCCAATCTCTACTGAATATCCATATTCAAAAATATAATATTTTTAAAATTTCAGACAGGGTCTCACTAGGTTGTCCAGAATAGTTTCAAACCTGGGCTGAATGGATCCTCCCGCCTCAGCTCCCCCAAGAAGCTAGGATTATAGGCACACGTCACTGCTTCTGGCCTATAAATATAGATTGGTCCATTAAAATATTGTTATTTAGATATTAACAAAATTCAATGAAATTTACTAATTTATTCCATTAATGAAAAGGTGGTATGTTACAGGAAATTAGTATATTAAGTTGACATATTAAGGTCAAAGAAAATACCTCAGCACCCTATACCTTAAGAAATTACTAGATATGGCTGGGAGTGGTGGCTCATGCCCGTAATCCCAGCACTTTGGGAGGCTGAGGCAGGTGGATCATGAGGTCAGGAGATCAAGACCATCCTGGCTCACACAGTGAAACCCCGCCTCTAATAAAAATACAAAAAATTAGCCGGGCGTGGTGTCAGGTGCCTGTAGTCCCAGATGGTTGGGAGGCTGAGGCAGGAGAATGGCATGAACCTCGGAGGAAGAGCTTACAATGAGCCGAGATCGCACCACTGCCCTCCAGCCTGTGTGACAGAGTGAGACTCTGACTCAAAAAAAAAGAAAAAAGAAATTACTCCATATTGGCCGGACGCAGTGGCTCATATCAATAAGCATTTTGGAAGGCAGAGGCAGGCAGATCACATGAGGTCAGGAATTTGAGACCAACCTAGCCAACATGGCGAAACTACGTCTCTCCTACAAATACAAAAATTAGCCGAATGTGGTGGCACACACCTGTAATCCCAGCTACTTCATAGGCTGAGGCACGGCAATTGCTTAAGCCTAGGAGGTGGAGGTGAAGTGAGTTGAGATTGTGCCACTGCACTTGAGTCTGGGTGACAGAGAGACTCTGTCTCAAAAAAAAAAAGGCTGGGTGCAGTGGCTCAAGTCTGTAATCCCAGCACTTTGGGAGGCCGAGACGGGCGGATCACGAGGTCAGGAGATCGAGACCATCCTGGCTAACACGGTGAAACCCCGTCTCTACTAAAAATACAAAACACTAGCCAGGCGAGGTGGCAGGCGCCTGTAGTCCCAGCTGCTCAGGAGGCTGAGGCAGGAGAATGGCATGAACCCGGGAGGTGGAGCTTGCAGTGAGCTGAGATCCGGCCACTGCACTCCAGTCTGGGTGACAGAGCGACACTCCGTCTCGGAAAAAAAAAAAAAAAAAAAAATCAAGCCAAAACCAAACTGGAAAACAAAACAAGAAAAACCCCTCATGATATTAAGCAAGAACATCTCACGAAAGATCTTAATTAGCAGTAAACATGGAATAGATTTCCTCTACTTTAAGAGATGGAAAAGGGGGCTGGTCTACGCTGTAGCCAATCCTCACTACACGGGATGCCTGAGCAGAGACAAGAAGCAGAGGGACAAGGTAGAAAGAAAAAGTGACAGAAAAGAGCTGGATCTGTTAATACTAATGAATGACATGACTGTAATCAAGAAAAAGAATGCAATCTTAGCATATTAACCAAGAACAATATATTGAAAACAAGTTTCCTTCGTTAGCAGCACTATTTATACAATGACATACACACAAAGAAACATCCTACATCTCCCTCAGTAAATCTACAAGGCATCTAACTAAAAGACATTCCAGACCCGTGTATGAAATCTACAAGTATACTCAAAGAGTCCTATCAGCAAGATACAGGAATAGGAAGCCACAGACCATTTTATCTCCATGGAGATACAAATTCAACAACAGATAGGCCAACTGCCTTTGTGAGAAATCCAGAAGCCACTCAGGAAGTTCTTGCACCCAGAGAGGCACCAGCACCAAGTGAACCTGCTGGGAGCCCCACGGGAAAAATGTGTGACACCCATTTGCTGGAGCCCCTGCCTGGCATGACGTGGCATCATGCAGAGGAAACCACAAACTCCTGACTTTTCTCTCCTTTTTTGGGGGGCGGGGGGAGGGCAGTGGTGCAATTTCAGCTTATTGTAGCCTCGGCCTCCCAAGTTCAAGCAATTCCTCAGCCTCAGCCTCCTGAGTACCTGGGATTACAGGCACCTGCCACCACACCTGGCTAATTTTTTTTTTTTTTTTTTTTACCAGTAGAGACAGGGTTTCACTATGTTGGCCAGGCTGGTCTTGAACTCTTGGGCTCAGGTGATCCACCTGCCTTGGCATCTCAAAGTGCTGAGATTATAGGTGTGAGCCACCACACCCAACTAATGTTTTTTTTTTTTGAGACAGAGTTTCGCTTTGTCACCCAGGCTGGAGTGCAGTGGCGTGATCTCAGCTCACTGCAACCTCCACCTCCCAGGTTCAATCAATTCTTCTGCCTCAGCCTCCCGAGTACCTGGAATTACAGGCGCCTGCCACCACACCTGGCTAATTTTTGTATTTTTTAGTAGAGATGGGGTTTCACCATCTTGGCCAGGCTGATCTTGGAACTCCCGACCTCATGTTTCACCGGCCTCAGCATCCCAAAGTGCTGGGATTACAGGCGTGAGCCACCACGCGTGGCCTTACTAATTTTTTGTATTTTTGGTAGAGACGGGTTTTTATCACGTTGGCCAGCTTGGTCTCGAACTTCTGAGAGAGGTGACTGATTTCTAATTCAGAGAACATTCACATGAGGATGTAAAGGGCAAGCAATCCATCTTCCTAACATGAAAACACACAAATTTTCACAACTTTCAGAATAAAATATCACAACAAAACAACCACTGAGGACTTAAAAGCATGTTATCACAATGCTATGTAAATACATTTGTCTAGGACTTGAGAGGACTCTTGACACAGAGCTGACAACAGTGGCTCCCCAATGAGATATGAGAGAGAGTGGAAGGCTGGACAGCGGATGGGATGCTTTGTATTTGCTGTGCTAATAAGCTGCATGTTTTTTTGGACTTTTCCTATTAAAAAATACACATAATTTCATTGCTTAAAATAAAAAATTCTTCATAATAATTGGTGGTACAAGAATATGATTTCCTCCTCTCTAGAGAGAAAGAAATTCTAGGCTGGGCACAGTGGCTCACACCTGTAATCCCAGCGCTTTGGGAGGCCAAGGCAGGAAGATGGCTTGATCCCACAAGTACAAAACCAGCCTAGGCAACAGAGTGAGATTCCATCTCCTTTTTTTTTAAAAAAAAAAAAAAAAAAGAAAAAAGGAGAGAAAAGGAAGGGGAGGAAAGGGGAAGGGTGGGGAAGGGAGGGGAGAGGAGGGGAGGGGAAATTCTACTGCAATCTCTAAGCAAAATTATAACCTTTTTCGACTAGCACAGCAGTTGTACAAGACTTCCTGCAGGAGCACCAGTCTCTGTGGAAGGGATGTGCTAAGAATGACAACAGAATGTCCTCCCTGAACCAAGTCAGAGACAGAGACAAAAAACAGGAAAAGGTGACAGATTTGTAAATGCTTTTGAATCTCTTGCTGTTAAGACATTAAACTTGATTTCATATTTTAAAATAGAACAGTTTATAAAGGGAATAAAACACTATCACTGATGTCTTTATCTAAACATTCCATTACTTTACCAAACATTAAGATAATCTGAGTTAAGTTACTCACTTGTTTAGCTTCCACTGTAATCCAAAATCAGGCAGAAAATATTTCCCTTTTGTGAACTCTTTTTCCAGAATTTACCAAATACTCACGCACATTAATATGTAACTTGTGGCTGGGTGAGGTGGCTCATGCCTGTAAACCCAGCACTTCGGGAGGCCGAGCTGACCGAATCACTTCAGGCTGGCATTCAAGATCAACCTGACCAACATGGCGAAACCCCATCTCTACTAGAAACACAAAAATTAGACTGGAGTGGTGGTGCACACCTGTAATCCCAGCTACACGAGAGGCTGAGGTGGAAGAAACCTTTGAACCTGGGAGGCGGAGGTTGCAATGAGCAGGGATCATGCCACTGCACTCCAGTCTGGGCAACAAAGCAAGACTCTGTCTCAAAAAAAAAAAAAAAAAAAAAAGAAAAGAAAGGAAAAACGAAAGAAAGGAACTTGAAACTATGACACGCAGCTTCTCTAATTCTAGTCCACAGAACACTGACAGTGCATCCAGATGTGATCCCTTAAAAATCCCGCTGCCCAGCAGCACTGACACCATGGGACCCATACCCCATATCCATCCATGTCTGGGTGTGAGCCCTTCCCAGGACCATGCCCAGTGCAGGCTCTTTCCAAGTTCGTGTCACTGGGTCACAGTGAACTGAAATCTCAAGTGGAAATGAAGGACTGGAAGAAGCCATGGGTAAGTGCCAGCAAACGTGTCAGGCAGGATGCTTCAGAGTCAAAGATTAGCAACTCCAAGGCCTGGCATTTTAGGAAGAAACAGAGACAGAACAATCCACTGAGAATATTACCTTACCTGAGTAAGGGCCATTCCTGACTCCTTCTCTTTCATTTTCCGAGTTGCTTCCTTGCATAATATGTCTCTTTGGAAGTGAATCCTGAATGCCAAAATACGCTGTTTAGGGCTGAGAATCAACATACATCCTTCCTGTGTCATAGCTACACAAAAAGGGAAGACCTCCCCATGAGGTAATCCTCAAACTGTGACTTTCTACATAGGCCTGGTTTAGCCTAACTCAGCAAACAGATGTTAACCATTTTGGAATTCACCCACCATGTAGTTAAGGTACCTCATCTGTTGAGTGGATTCCCTCTGAGATTTCTCCACTTTATTCTCCCTTTCTTAAAATTTGTGAACCTAAAAAAAAATAATAAAAAATAAAAATAAAAATAAATTCTTCATGTGGCAATAAACTGTGTGATTCCTACAATCATACTTCGATCAAGCACTTATTTTAAAAATACAAAACGCTCTCGGAAAAGGAAAGGGGGCTGTCTAGTTGCAGCAGAGGGAGCGGGAAGAACAGAGGCAGGAGATGAGGTCAGAGAGGTCCTGGGGAAGCAGATCAGGCAGGGTTGAGCTCTTCAAATATTTTCTCCCACACATCAAAAGAAATTTTGAAACAATCAATTTCCTCAATCATTTTAAGTAAACATGTCATTTATTCTTTACCTTAGAAATTAAAACATAAATAGTATCTCATATATTTTAAGCACATTTTGACAGGTTTAGTTAACCCCCAGAAAGTACAAGGCATCCGTCATCTGAGCTACGCAGCACTGTAGGGAGAACACGTTTGAGGGAGTTCAGGAGGTCTCTTTTGGACACGTAGAGGTGGAGATCCCTGTGGATGTCCCAGCAGAGATGTTGAGAACACCACTGGATACAGGATTTTGGAATTCAGGGGACCGGGGTGGGTGGTGAGGGAAAATGGAGACATGGTGGTGGTGTTTAAAGCCATAGATGAGATCAAAAGGAAAAGCAGAGGGTGTGGGCAGACAGAACAGGTTTAACGACTAAACTGGGTGACATTTCCATATTCAGAGAAGACACGTCAGAAGACACCAGCAGAGGTAACTGGTAAGATACTACAGTGATGAGAAAAATTTTAAACAGATTTTTAAAAATATGAGCAGTATCTTCAAAGCTGAGAAAAAATAGAGTGATCAGCTGTGAAACATGCTGCTGACAGAAAAAGACAGATGCGGACGGAAAATTCAAAGTCGGATTTAAGCAGGGTACAGGGGCTGGTGCCTCTAATCCCAGCACGCTGGGACTTGTTTGCAGGATGGCTAGAAGTCAGAAGTTCAAGACCAGCCTGGGCAATGTAGTAAGACTCTGTCTCTAAAAAAAATTTTTTTAATCAGCCAGGTAGAGGGACAGGCCCATAGTCCTTCTACTCCAGAGGCTGAGATGGGAGGATTGCTGGAGCCCAGGGGTTTGAGGTTATGGTGAACTATGACTGTGCCACTGCATGCCAGCTTGGGTGACACAGCAAGACTTTGTCTCTAAAAATTAAATGAAAAAATAACTAGATTTAGAAACAGAGATGTCACTGGTGACTCATAAAAAAAAGGAGCAGGCCGGGCGCGGTGGCTCAAGCCTGTAATCCCAGCACTTTGGGAGGCCGAGACGGGCGGATCACAAGGTCAGGAGATCGAGACCATCCTGGCTAACACGGTGAAACCCCGTCTCTATTAAGAAATACAAAAAACTGGCCGGGCGCGGTGGCTCAAGCCTGTAATCCCAGCACTTTGGGAGGCCGAGACGGGCGGATCACGAGGTCAGGAGATCGAGACCTTCCTGGCTAACATGGTGAAACCCCGTCTCTACTAAAAAATACAAAAAACTAGCCGGGCGACGTGGCGGGCGCCTGTAGTCCCAGCTGCTCGGGAGGCTGAGGCAGGAGAATGGCGTGAACCCAGGAGGCGGAGCTTGCAGTGAGCTGAGATCCGGCCACTGCACTCCAGCCTGGGCGGCAGAGCGAGACTCCGTCTCAAAAAAATAAAAAATAAAAAATAAAAAATAAAAATAAAAAAAAAAAGGCCGGGCGCGGTGGCTCAAGCCTGTAATCCCAGCACTTTGGGAGGCCGAGGCGGGCGGATCACAAGGTCAGGAGATCGAGACCACAGTGAAACCCCGTCTCTACTAAAAATACAAAAAATTAGCCGGGCGCGGTGGCGGGCGCCTGTAGTCCCAGCTACTCAGGAGGCTGAGGCAGGAGAATGGCGGGAACCCGGGAGACGGAGCTTGCAGTGAGCCGAGATCGCGCCACTGCACTCCAGCCTGGGCAACAGCGTGAGACTCCGTCTCAAAAAAAAAAAAGAAATACAAAAAACTAGCCGGGCGAGGTGGCGGGCGCCTGTAGTCCCAGCTACTCGGGAGGCTGAGGCCGGAGAATGGCGTAAACCCGGGAGGCGGAGCTTGCAGTGAGCTGAGATCCGGCCACTGCACTCCAGCCTGGGTGACAGAGCGAGACTCCGTCTCAAAAAAAGAAAAAAAAAAAAAGGAGCAGAGGAGTGGTTGATGTCAAAAACTGATTGGATGCGGTCAAGCAAGAAGTGGAGGAAAGAGTGAGAGACAGCGTAAACAAGATTTTGGTATATTGTGCTCTTACATGGAGCACAGAAGAGGCAGACTTACTGCAAGTAAAAATGTAGCTAATACTTTGTTTTTTCTTTTGAGGATGAAATAGTGGGAAAAATAAAGGTATGTGCGTGTGTTTTAATGGGCAACAGCTCCATCTGGATACAATAACCAAAATAATTCCCTTGAAATAAAAATTGATGACACTGTGGAGGAGGGGTGCCATGGCATCAGGAGAGTGTGAATGGGGCTGGCCTCTGGCACACAGTCTCAGAGTCAGCAGCAGCCAGGAGCAGGGACAGACAATTCCCAGTCACTACTGAGTAAGAACACAGTCCTAGAGACAGGTGGGTGGGCCTATTGGAAAATTCTTGCCCTTACTGTTTGAGACAGGAAAAAAACCACAGTTTTTACTACTCTCACACCCAAGAGAATACCTCACCTCTCGTGATCAAAATGTGTGTGTGACTGTTCCTACACTAACCAGTTAAACTGAGTAAAATTACAGAACACCCAGGTGCTGTCTGATGAAGAATTGCTTGTTGGTGACAAGTAATTCCCATATGATTTTGGTGAGCAGAGATGAGGCATTCTGGGTGCTGTGCTCTGTATTGTATTCACTGTGAGCACAAAAACCACTTTAGTTTTTCCTATCTTATACACTCGCTCACGCCCTAGTCCATCCAAAGAAAAGAGAAGAGAGTGAACCACACCTGAATGAGCCAAGTCACCGCCCCCTAGCAGAATACAGATTACAAGCGGAAGCTAACCTCTGATGCCAGGAATTATAAAACGCACATGCCTTAGAAATAGTGTTCCAATTCTCATCTTCATCTGTGGTTATTATTATTATTATTATTATTTTTTTTTTTTTTGAGACGGAGTCTCGCTGTGTCACCCAGGCTGGAGTGCAGTGGCGCGATCTCGGCTCACTGCAAGCTCTGCCTCCCGGGTTTACGCCATTCTCCTGCCTCAGCCTCCGAGTAGCTGGGACTACAGGCGCCTGCCACCACGCCCGGCTAGTTTTTTGTATTTTTAGTAGAGACGGGGTTTCACCATGTTAGCCAGGATGGTCTCGATCTCCTGACTTCGTGATCCACCCGCCTCGGCCTCCCAAAGTACTGGGATTACAGGCTTGAGCCACCGCGCCCGGCCTTATTTTTTTTTTTTGAGATGGAGTCTTGCTCTGTCACCTAACCTGGAGTGTAGTGACGCAATCTCAGCTCACTGCAACCTCTGCCTCCCAGGATTAAGCAATTCTCCTGCCTCAGCCTCCTGAGTAGCTGGGATTACAGGCCCAGGCCACCAGGCCCAGCTAATTTTTGTATTTTTACTAGAGACAGGGTTTCACCATGTTGGCCAGACTGGTCTCACTCAACTCCTGACCTCAAGTGATCTGCCCACCTCAGCCTCCCAAAGTACTGGTATTACACGTGTTAGCCACAGCCCCTAGCCTCATGTATTTTAAACAGATTTTATAGAGAAATTAATACGTCACAATTCAATCATAATTTCCAATCAACTCACCACTCATCTGTAACCAGTGTCCCCCTTTCCTCACTACTGTTTCCCTCCCTCATTCTGTACATATCTCTCATTCTCATCTTTTTTCCCTAGCTGTTTTTTTCCTCTTTATTTTTCCCTAGGATTGTGTTCATCTTGAGTCCCTCCTCTTCTCTTTGTCCCATTCTTCTTTCTATTCTTTCTCTCCCGCCTGTTCTGATCCATTTTTACAACTTGTTTCACCTCTTGATTCCTCTTTCTGCCCAATCTTTCACTGTCCCTAATCTCCATATATTTCTGCCTCTTTCCTCCCACATTTTGGCTCCCCTTGGGCTCTCCCTGTTAAATTCAATCTTCGATGTTACACAACCCTGTCCCCACTCTCTGGCACCCTCAGATCCCAGGCCTCCCCCTGCTGTGGTTCTCCCTCTGTTCTCCTTGTGACCAGCTGCCCGCTCTGGCTGTCCCAGCGCCACGCTGCTCTATCTGACCTGGCTCCAAATCCCTCCTCCTCTCCCCCACTCTCTGTCTGAGAAGCCTTCCCTATCTTGTTGAACTTCATCTTTCTACAGACCCAGGTTTGTCTATCTTTTTAGTTACTTTTCTCCCCCTGCTTTTTTCTCGGCACCTTCTTTCACTGTGCCGCCGCGAACCCCTCACTCACCTTCTACTTTGCCGTCTGTCAATGGTTCTCTCATTCTTCATTTCTCTTTCAAAATTTCTCTATTTCCTCTGACTCGTTCCCATCTCTTTTTCTCCACACATTCACAGGGAGGGTATTGGAATAAGATGCCCATCTCCGGAAAAGCTCATTTTCGGTGGGCTGGAAGCTGGCTCGAGAGAACACTGGATGTCAGGAGACTGAAGTCACTCCCCACATTCGGGGTCAGGAGAACCAGTGGCTGGGAAAGGGAGGCCTGGGGAACAGAGGGTCCAGATTAAGGAGGAAAAAGGCAAGAGTGGGTCAGAAGAGGGGTGGAGTCTGCAGAAACCAGGTCCGGGCAGAGGACGCGGCCTCTCGTGCCCCGCTGGGGCGCTGAGCTCCAGCGGGCAAGAAGGGTGAGGCTGGGGGAACGGACAGTGAGGATTTTACATGGTGCGGGGCGTGTGTAGGGGTTACTAAAGGACTTGAAGCAGGAAAAGCCCACGATAGGAGGTGTCTACGTGGGCATATGACAAAAAGACCGGGCACAGGACCAGCCTCCAAGCGATTTTAACACGCACAAAGCGACTCCCAGACTCTCAAAGGACATCTGAATTTATTTGGGATGGGGGAAGCAGTGCCGCGATTTCAAGGTCTGCACGCCCCTAAGATTCCGGGTATAGAAGCGCAGAAGAACGGGGTAGCCTAGATTTAATAGGGACAAAAGGAAACTCACGGGCTCCTACGAAACAGTTCCTCCACGCGATGGGCTTCCGGGTCTACCGGAAACTGCGCTCTAGGCGTTCACCCCCAACGGTCCGCTTCCGGGTTTGCGGGAAATTGCGCGCGCATCCTAGAGGCCGGACTGGCTGGGACCACGGCGGACCGGGACAAGGCCTGGGCGGGGCCTGCGCTTCTGTTTGCCTGACTGGCCGCGCTTGTTTTCAGGGTTTTGGAGGCAAGATCCGCTTAGAGATCTCAAAACGGATCTTGCCTGCGCAGAGCAAAATCGGTTGTTGATTATATCCACGCAAATTCCTTCTATTAACATGAATTTCAAGTCCCACCTACCCTGGAAGCAGAAAGAGAGAGAAGAGAGAGAGTAAAGAGAGATAAAGAGAAAACAGAGAAGTTGAAAAAGAGAAAACCAAGAAAGAAAGAGAGAAAAAACGAAAATAAATGGACAAGAAAGAAAAGTAAGGAGGAAAGGGAAGGGAGGAAGGGAAGGGAAGCTTTAGGAATTGAATTAACACACTTTGGAATTGTCTGTGAAGGGGATGCAAGCTAAAATGTGAAATGCAAAACCCTGCCAGGGTAGAATGTTCTATTTCATGCCAATGTCCCACAGAAGATATATACTTTTCATTTATCTTCCCCATTCACTCTAGAAGGTGAAAGTCAACCCTGTGCTCAATTCCAGAGACTTTCCTTGGGACATCATGTTGGGCATGGAGGACTAAGGCCTGTGTAAAGAGAAGTTACCAACTGTTTCTTTAAAAAAAAAAAAAAAGAAAAGAAACAATAACTTTTAAAAATAGTCATAAACAACTAAGTTTTTGTTGTTGTTGAGACAGAGTTTCCCTCTGTCGCCCAGGCTGGAGTACAGTGGCACGCACTCAGCTCACTGTAACCTTTGCCTCCTCGGTTCAAGTGATTCCCCTGCCCCAGCCTCCAGAGTAGCCACCATGGCCGGCCCAACTTAGTTTTTTAATGCTTTTTAAAATGTTAAGACAGGGTCTCTGCCACCCAGGCTGGAAAGCAGTGGCACAATCATCGCTCACTGCAACCTTGACTTCCTGGGGTCCTGGGCACCTCCCATCTCAGCCTGGCAAGTAGCTGGAAGTAAAGGCCTGTGCCTCTCCACTGTGCTAATTTTCTGTGTTTGTTTTTAATAGAGATGTAGTCTGGCTTTGTTGCCCAGGCTGGTCTCCAGCTTCTAGCCTCAAGCAATCTTCCCATCTGCTCCTCCCGAAGTGCTGGGATTATAGGCATGAGTCACCTTGCATGGGAGATGAGGACCCCACATCAGGACCTCAGGTTATTTTTGAAACGCAAATACCTAAGACCCACAAGCAGGCCCACTGGCTGCAGACAGTGGGGTCACCTGAAGAACTTTTCTTTGATCTGAGTACCAACTTCTCACCTCGGTCACTGGGATCCTGGACTATGGCACTGCTCCAGGCAGGCCTGGTTATCCTGCTGGAGGCAGCAATCCTCTTGAGCCTAGTGAAATGCAACTGGCTGTACCTCAATGATGTTGCCCTGAGATTCTGCCAGTCAAGGTATTACTTCAATCTCCTGAGACCAGCCTCTACCTCCAGATCCAGGGAGGTCAGTGGACTAGCTTTATTAAAGGGGATATCTGGGCCAGGCGTGGTGGCTCATGCCTGTAATCCCAACACTTTGGGAGGCCGAGGCAGGCAGATCACCTGAGGTCGGGAGTTAGAGACCAGCCTGGCCGACATGGTGAAACCGCATCTCTACTAAAAATACGAAATATGTATATGTATATATATATATATATAGGCCAGGGATGGTGGCACATGCCTGTAGTCCCAGCTACTTGAGAGGCTGAGACACAAGAATTGCTTGAATCCAGGAGGTGGAGGTGCAGTAAGCCAAGATTGCATCACTGCACTCCAGCCTGGGAGACAGAGCGAGACGCTGTCTCAAAAAATATAAAAATAAAAGGGTATCTGGATTGGCGGAGAGACTGCAGGACAGCATTCAAGTGGGGTTGAATTGGCCCAGTTGCATCTGACTTCTCACTTGTAGTTCCCAAGAATGAATATAGAATGTGCTGGAAAAGCAACATCCTGAGAGGAAGGGAGCGGTGAGAAAAGGACAGGATGTGTTCCAGACCCCCAGAACAGGATGCCCTTTGTTGCTTTAGGCCAATGTGCCATGCATCCCTGGAGCATGAAACCCAGGATGGGCTGCCTTCCAGCCTCCCGCAACTGTGATGCAAGTTGTGATGCAAGTTGAACACACAGAGAGAGACTGCATCTGCACTGGGTGTTTTTCCTGAGCCTTGGGGAGCAGAACACATGAATCCTAGGCATCTGCTGATCTGTATGTAACAAATCCACTTCATGTAACTTACTGTGTTTGCGTGAGATTCTCTCTCACTCAACTCAGGCACATTGGCAACCAGTGTGCAGTGAACCTGCTTCACAAGCAAGGATGTGGAGAAACTATCTTGGTACATGTTGTGGGAATCTGAAATACTGCAGTCAGTATGGAAAACAGTATCATGGGAAACTTCCTCAACTCAAGATCACCTACCAACCCTTACAGAATCATCATACATACTGGGGAAAGCAGAGTTTCCCCCAGAGGTTGGGATGATGGCAAGGATGTCTCCTCTCATCACTACTGTTCCACACAATATCAAAGGTTCCAGCCAGTGAAATAAAGGAAAATGAAATAAAAGTGACAGGCTGGATGTGGTGTCCGAGGCCTGTAATCACAGTGCTTTGGGAGGCTGGGGAAGGAGGGTGGCCTGAGGACAGGAGAAAAAACAATAGTGTACCAACAGAAAATACGATGGTTGTGCAGGCTAATACCTTCCCCAAAGGAAGGTATCTTCATCCCTGTAACATGTGTTACTGGACATGTCAAAAGGGAGTTTGCAAATGTGGTCTAGTTAAGAATGTTTAGATAAAACATTATCCTGAATTATATGGTCAAAGGGATAGAATCACAAAGTTCAATATCAGAAGGGTGCAGGTGGACACCAAGGGACAGAGACAGTGGTGACGTGTTGAAAATAGAGGGATAGGCCGGGCGCGGTGGCTCAAGCCTGTAATCCCAGCACTTTGGGAGGCCGAGGCGGGCGGATCACAAGGTCAGGAGATCGAGACCACAGTGAAACCCCGTCTCTACTAAAAATACAAAAAAATTAGCCGGGCGCGGTGGCGGGCGCCTGTAGTCCCAGCTACTCAGGAGGCTGAGGCAGGAGAATGGCGGGAACCCGGGAGGCGGAGCTTGCAGTGAGCCGAGATCGCGCCACTGCACTCCAGCCTGGGCAACAGCGTGAGACTCCGTCTCAAAAAAAAAAAAAAAAAAAAAAAAAAAAAAGAGAGGGATAAAGAGATTTTTTTCTCGCCTTTAAAGATGGAGGAAGTGGACCATGAGTCAAAGGATGTAAGTGGCCTCTGGAACCTACAAAAGGTAAGGAAACAAATTCTCCCCTGGAGATTCATGAAGAGTCACAGAACTGTGGACCCATATTAGATATGTGACTTACAGAATTGCAAAATAATAAATTTTTGTTGTTTTAAGCCAAGCGCTGTGTATAGCAATAGGAAACTGATGAAATGATTTTATGTAGAAAATTCCAAAAAAAAATCTACAAAAATCTCTAGAACAAGAAAAATGTAAAGGTAGCAAAGTATAAGATCAACCTACAAAAATATCGTATATTTCATCAGCCAGGCATGGTGGCTTATGCCTGTAATCCCAGCACTTTGGGAGGCCAAGGTGGGCACATCTCTCGAGCTCAGGAGTTTGAGACCAGCTGGGTAACATGGTGAAACCCACTATAAAACCCAAAAATTTAACAGGCCATGGTGGCCCATGCCTGCAGTGCCAGCTACTCGGGAAGCTGAGGTGGGAGGATGACTTAAGCCTGCAGGATAGAAGTTGCAGTAGCTGAGACTGCTCCATTGCACTCCAGCCTGGATGACAGAGTAAGATCCTGTCTCATAATAATAATCATCATCTTGTATATTTCTATACACTAGGAATTTATACATGAAACCTGATATTAAAAATAAAATACTATGTATGATTGCTCCATTAAAAAAAAGGTCAAAGAAATACATGTCAAACATTCATAGAACTGTTATGTTACAACTACCAAATGCTGATGAAAGAAGTCAAAGACAGCATATAGAGACATATACCATATACATTTATTCGAAGACTCCATATAAAACAATATGAAATTACACAAACCTGACACATAGGGTTAATAGCTTTCCTAATTAAGGCATTCTGCAGATACTAACAAGGTTAGCAGTTATGTAGAAAGACAAAACCAAACACTTAAAATAGCTAAAACAACAACAACAAAAGACTGGAATCCCTTCATGCGATTTCAAGTCTTCTAATACAGTAAAAGCATTTTTTCCCTTTCTCATATTTACAGTAAACCTAGTTTGTACTTGCCATTGTCTCGGAGCGAGAACCTGTCCCAGAAAAAAAAAAAAAAGAAAATTTCCATTCAAAACTAACAGGATTTAGGCCAGGCACGGTGGCTCACACCTGTAATCCCAGCACTTTGGGAGGCTGAGGCAGGCGGATCAACTGAGGACAGGAGTTCAAGACCAGCCTGGCCAACTTGGTGAAACCCCATCTCTACTCAAAATACAAAAATTAGCCAAGGATGGTGGCAGGCACCAGTAATCCCAGCTACTCAGGAGGCTGAGGCAGGACACTAGCTTGAACCTGTGAGGCAGAGGTTGCAGTGAGCCAAGATTGTGCGACAGCACTCCAGCCTGGGCAACAGAGTGAGACTGTCTCAGAAAACACACACACACACACACACACACACACACACAAACCAGGATTTATACTATACTATACTATACTATACTATACTATACTATACTATACTATACTATACTATTTATACTGGTTTTCCACAGAATTCTCCCAGTTGCAGAGTTTCCCAAGCACTATTTATTAGTGTGGCTTTGCAGGGTGCAATGGCTCACACCTGTAATCTCACCAGTTTGGGAGGCAGAGGAAGGAGGATGACTTGAGTCCAAGAGTTCCAGGCTGCAATGAGCTATGATTGCCACTGCACTCCAACCTGGCTAACAGAGCAAGACCCTGTCTCAAAAAAAAAAAAAAAAAAAAATCATGCAGCTTCTACTCTGCCCATCTGAGCTCTTACCTGTGTTCACACCTTTGATCCGTTCCCTCCCATCTGGATTTTTTGCTATTTTCCCTTCACTCTGCAGAGTCCAGCGCTCTCTCCTTTGTTCTCACATAGAGATAATACTCAGGTCGGGAAGACAAATTCCTGTTTATAAAAAAAAGAGAACCAAGGTGTACTGTGACACCTTTAAAACTCAAGCCCTGGGCTGGGTCAGTGGCCCACGCCTGTAATCCCAGCACTTTGGGAGGCCGAGGCAGGCAGATCACTTGAGGTCAGGAGTTCAAGACCAGCCTGGCCAACATGGCAATACCCTGTCTCTACTAAAAATATAAAAATTAGCCAGGCATGGTGGCAGACGCCTGTAATCCCAGCTACTTGGGAGTCTGAGGCAGAAGAATCACTTGAACCCAGGAGGTAGAGGTTGCAGTGAGCCGAGATAGCACCACTGCACTCCAGCTTGGGTGACAGAGCGAGGCTCCATCTAAGTAAAAAAAAGAAAGAAAATCCATGGTTTCCAAAACATACTTGTTTCCATTAATTTATTAGGAACGCTCTTCCGTCTGGCTGTTCATCTGTATCCTGTGTAATATCCTTTATAACAAAAGGTACACCTAAGTAAACTGTTTCTCCGAGTTGTGTAAATCTCTCTAGCAAATTCTGGGGGCAGTTTTGTGCAACTGAGCCCCTCAGCCTCCTGTGAGATCTAATGCTAACTCCCTATAAATGGTGTCAAATTGAGTTCAATTACAGAACACCCAGTTTTTATCTGATGAAAAATTCCTTGTTGGTGGGAAGTAATGCTCACACTTTTTTTTTTTTTTTTTTTTTTTGAGACGGAGTCTCGCTCTGCCGCCCAGGCTGGAGTGCAGTGGCCGGATCTCAGCTCACTGCAAGCTCCGCCTCCCGGGTTTACGCCATTCTCCTGCCTCAGCCTCCCCAGTAGCTGGGATTACAGGCGCCGCCACCTCGCCCGGCTAGTTTTTTGTATTTTTTAGTAGAGACGGGGTTTCACCATGTTAGCCAGGATGGTCTCGATCTCCCGACCTCGTGATCCGCCCGTCTCGGCCTCCCAAAGTGCTGGGATTACAGGCTTGAGCCACCGCGCCCGGCCCCTTGAGCCACCGCACCCGGCCCTATGCTCACACATTTTGATGACCAGAGATGAGGCATTTTGTGTTGAGTGTTCACTATTGTGTTGATTGTGCGAGTAGAAAAAACACTTTGGTTTTTCCTCCTATCTTATACACTCGCCCACAGCCTACCCCATCCCAAGAGAAGTGAAGATAGTAACCCACACCTGAATGAGTCAAGTCACTGCCCTCTGGCAGAATAAGGACAGCAAGTGGAAGCTAACCTCTGATACCAAGAATGATGAATTGCACATGCCTTATAGACAGTTTTCCAGTTCTCATCTTCATCTGTATATTTTAAACAAATTTTATGTTTATTATAAAGAAATTAATCATAATATCCAATCAATTCATCATTCATCTGGACTGAGCGTGCCCCGTTTCCTTATTACTGTGTTTCCTTCCCTCATTCTCTACCTATGTCTCATTCTCACCTTCTTTTCCTAGCTCTTGTTTTTCTCTTTATTTTTCCCCTAGGATTCTGCTCATTTCAAGCCCTTCTTCCTTCTCCCGCTCTTCCCTCTATCCTTCTCTTCCACTTGTTCTGCTCCTTTCTCACTTCTTTCACCTCTTATTCTTCTTTCTGCCCAATCTTTGTCTCCAATCTTCATATATTTCTGCCTCTTTCTTCCCCCGTCTCTTGCTGCCGCTTAGGTTCCCCTGTTAAATTCCCTCTTCCCTGCTACACCCCCCATCCCCACTCTCTGGCACCCCCAGATCCCAGGTCTCCCCGGCTGTGGTTCTCCCTCTGCTCTCCTCACTGGCTGCCCCTCTTGCTGCCCCCCAGCACCATGCTGCTCTGTCTGCCCTGGCTCCAAATCCCTCCTTCTCTCCCCAAGTCTCACATCTGGGAGGAGCCTCCTCCTTTCTGCCCCTCTCCCTATCTTGCAGAACTCTATCTCTCTAGAAACCCAGTTTTTCTCTAAATTTCTCTAGTTGCTTTTCTCCCTCTGCTCCTTTCTCAGCATCTTCATTCACTGTCTCTGCAAATCCTTCATCCACCATCTACTTTGCCATCTGTTTTCTGGTTTTTGTTTGTTTGAGATGGAGCTTTGCTCTTGTCGCCCAGGCTGGAGTGCAATGGTGCGATCTTGGATCACCACAACCTCCGCCTCCCGGGTACAAGCAATTCTCCTGTCTCAGCCTCCAGAGTAGCTGGGATTACAGGCATGTGCCACCACACCCGGCTAATTTTGTATTTTTTATAGAGACGGGGTTTCTCAATGTTAGTCAGGCAGGTCTTGAACTCCCGACCTCAGGTAATCTGCCCGCCTCAGCTTCCCAAAGTGCTGAGATTACAGGCATGAGCCATCGCGCCCGGCTGCCATCTGTTTATGGGTCTCCTTCATTCTTCTTTCCCATCTCACCATTTTTTCTATTTCCTCTCCTTCACACATTCACAGGGAAGGGATTAGAGTCAGATCCCCACCTCAAGAGCACCTTTTCTGTGGGATGGAATTTGGGATGAGAGAAACCTTAATGTCCTGAGATAGAAGTCACGTCCCCACACTCGAAATCAGGAGAAGCAGTGGCCAGAAAGGGGAGACCTGGGGAGCAGAAGGGCCCCCAATCAAGGAGGAAAAAGGCAGGAGAAAGTCAGGAGAGGGCGGGGTCTGCAGGATCCCAGGACCAGGAAGAGTTCGCGGCCTCCCTGGGACTGGGGCTGCGTCCCTGCTCTCCAGGGGCCGATGAGGGAGCGGCTGGGAAGCACCCAGGGCGGGAATCAACCTTGCCGTGAGGACCTTAGAAAAGCTGCAGGCGAGTGTAGGGGACACTGAAGGATTTGAGGCAGGAAAACTCCACGATAAGAGCTGTCTACATGGCCCTGTGGCAGAAGCTCAGAGGACACGACCTTGTGGAATTGAGTCCATTAAACCTCTTTGTCTTCATAAATTACCCAGTCTTGGGTATTTCTTTATTAGCAGCATGAGAACAGACTAATACAGTAAATTGGTAATGGTAGAGTGGGGTGCTGCTATAAGGATACCTCAAAATGCGGAAGCAAATTTGGAACTGGGTAACCGGCAAAGGCTGCAACAGTTTGGAGGGCTCAAAAGAAGACAGGAAGATGTGGGAAAGTTTGGAGCCTCCTAGAGAATGGTG
This sequence comes from Macaca nemestrina, assembly GCF_043159975.1. Taxonomy (NCBI): domain Eukaryota; kingdom Metazoa; phylum Chordata; class Mammalia; order Primates; family Cercopithecidae; genus Macaca; species Macaca nemestrina. The sequence continues at coordinate 62,358,059 of NC_092144.1, read as the reverse complement.
TTGAATGGTTCCGACCAAAAAGTCCAGGCTGAAGGTGGTCTCAGATGGAGATGAGGAACTTTATTGGGAACTGGAGCAGAGGTGTGCTGCAGGGGCAGAGCCCTCATGGAGAACCTCTGCTAGAGCAGTGCAGAAGTAAAATGTGGGGTTGGAGCCCCCACACAGAATACTCACTGGGGCACTAACTAGTGAAGCTGTGAGAAAAGGGCCACCCTCCTCCAGATCCCAGAATGGTACATTCACCGACAGCTTGGAGCGTGTACCTGGAAAAGTAGCAGACACTCAACACCAGCCTGTGAAAACAGCCAGGAGAGCAGCTGTACCCTGCAAAGTCACAGGTGCAGAGGTGTCCAAGACCATGGGAACCCACCTCTTGCATCAGTGTGACCTGGATGTGAGACATGGAGTCAAAAGAGATCATTTCAGAGCTTTAAGATTTGACTGCCCTGCTGGATTTCAGACTTGCATGGGGCCTGTGACCTGTTTTGGCCAATTTCTCCCATTTGGAATGGGTGTTATTTATCCAATGCCTGTACCTCAATTGTACCTAGGAAATAACTAACTTGCTTTTGATTTTACAGGCTCATAAGCAGAAGAGACTTGCTTGTCTCAGATGAAACTTTGGACTGTGGACTTTTGAGTTAATGCTGAAATAAGACTTTGGAGGACTGCTGGGAAGGCATGATTGGTTTTGAAATGTAAGGACGTGAGATTTGGGAGGGACCAGGGGCAAAATGATATGGTTTGGCTGTGTCCCCACCAAATCCCATCTTGAATTGTAGCTCCCATAATCCCCACATGTTGTGGGACGGACCAAGTGGGAGGTACGTGAATCATGGGGGTGGGATTTTCCCATACTGTTCTCATGATAGTGAATAAATGTCATGAGATCTTATGGTTTTGTAAAGGGCAGTTTCCCTACATAGGCTCTCTCTTGCCCGCCACCATGTAAAACATGCGTATGCTCCTCCTTCACCCTCCGCCATGATTGTGAGGTATCTCTAACCCTGTGGAACTGCTAGTCCATTAAACCCCTTTTTCTTTATAAATTACACAGTCTTGGGTATGTCTGTATTAGCAGCATGAGAACAGACTAATACAATATCCCAGGCTACTCACCTATCCCTGTTCTCCAATTTGGACCAGCTGGGGAAGTCCATCCTGCTTTTCCCAGAAAGCCTCATTATGTAGTAAACATTCACAGACCATGTCAGTCTATGGCATCACCATTCTCAATATCTAAACCAAACTTTAGGTGGACTTCAAACAAATTCCAGTAGAGCAGTCAAAAGTTCAAATTATCAACCAGGCATGGTGGCTCACACCTATAATCCCAGTACTTTGGGAGGCTGAGGTGGGCGGATCACAAGGTGAAGAGATCAAGACCACCCTCGCCAACATGGTGAAACCCCGTCTCTATTAAAAATACAAAAATTAGCTGGGCGCGGTGGCTCAAGCCTATAATCCCAGCACTTCGGGAGGCCGAGGCAGGTGGATCACGAGGTCAGGAGATCGAGACCATCCTGGCTAACACAGTGAAACCGCGTCTCTACTAAAAATACAAAAAAATAGCTAGGTGAGGTGACAGGCACCTGTAGTTCCATCTACTCAGGAGGCTGAGGAGAATGGCATGAACCCAGGGGCAGAGCTTGCAGTGAGCCGAGATCGCGTCACTGCACTCTAGCCTGGGCGACAGAGACTCAGTCTCAAAAAAAAGAAAAAAATTTATGAATATTAATATTTTTCCACTTATGTCACCAAGGACTACTAGGAAAAAAAAAAGGCCAGGCACGGTGGCTCAAGCCTGTAATCCCAGCACTTTGGGAGGCCGAGATGGGCGGATCACAAGGTCAGGAGATCGAGACCATCCTGGCTAACCTGGTGAAACCCCGTCTCTACTAAAGAATACAAAAAACTAGCCGGGCGAGGTGGCGGGCGCCTGTAGTCCCAGCTACTCCAGAGGCTGAGGCAGGAGAATGGCGTGAACCCGGGAGGCGGAGCTTGCAGTGAGCTGAGATCCGGCCACTGCACTCCAGCCTGGGCGACAGAGCAAGACTCCGTCTCAAAAAAAAAAAAAAAAAAGACATTGTGGTACAGTAATTTCACTCTTATTCAATACCTTCATTTAATAGTATTTGTCATATATTTGTATTTTCGTGTTATAAAAATTAAGGTGCATGCCATGAGTCTTCTTTGGCACACTTAGGCACACAGAAATATAATGAACAGTGAAATGTTTGATGGACTTTTGAGGGTGTATGAGGCTGAAGTGGCACTGTTATGGATTATATGTACCCATATAAGCATTCTTTGCCAAAGCACAGAGAGAATAACTCAAGTATTAAGTATGATTAGTCTAAATTATACTTACCCAAGGTTATGCACTCACAAGTGTATGCATATGTTGTTTCATTTCACACATACACAAAACTGTTCTGGATGCGTCAACCTTAAAATTCTTTTTTTTTTTTTTTTTTTTTTTTGAGACGGAGTCTCACGCTGTTGCCCAGGCTGGAGTGCAGTGGCGCGATCTCGGCTCACTGCAAGCTCCGCCTCCTGGGTTCACGCCATTCTCCTGCCTCAGCCTCCTGAGTAGCTAGGACTACAGGCGCCCGCCACTGCGCCCGGCTAATTTTTTTTTTTGTTTTTTTTTTTTTTAGTAGAGACGGGGTTTCACTGTGGTCTCGATCTCCTGACCTTGTGATCCGCCCGCCTCGGCCTCCCAAAGTGCTGGGATTACAGGCTTGAGCCACCGCGCCCGGCCAACCTTAAAATTCTAATGGTGCATTTTTTTAAATGCCTATTTTATACTAGAGTAGTTAGACACATATCACTGCTACATAGCTCGGTGTGAAGACCAAAAAAACCAAATTGCAGAGTATTTACTATTAATGGTGCATTATTGTGCAGTATATTCTCCTAAGGGGGAATAAAACAGTTGGTAAAAATGATGTGATTCATACTTAGGAAGATTTTAATTTTATTAATTAAAACATGAGAACTATGTACATTCTAAATCAAACAGTTGGAAATTATGCCAACAGTTAAATGTAAATGCTACTCAAGAACATGGCATACTGGTAGTTTAAATTCTCTAATCTAACTCTTCTCTCTTCCATTTCAAAAATGACCACTGTTTTTTTTTTTTGTTTTTTTTTGAGACAGAGTTTTGCTCTTGTCACCCAAGCTGGAGTGCAATGGTGCGATCTTGGCTTACTGCAACCTCTGCCTCCCAGGTTCAAGCGATTCTCCTGCCTCAGCCTCCAGAGTAGCTGGGATTACAATAATCTGCCACCACACTCAGCTAACTTTTGTATTTTTAGTAGAGAAGGGGTTTGGCGATGTTGGCCAGGCTGGTCTCAAACTCCTGACCTCAAGTGATCCACCCACCTCAGCATCCCGAAGTGCTGGGATTATAGGTGTGAGCCACCGCACCCAGCCAAAAATGACTACTTTTTAATCATTCTTGCCTAAACAGTGATTGCTATGCAATTCATGTGGCCACCATCTCCCTTGCATTGTTTCTACAGATACGCTGTATTTCATGGCTAGTTGGTAGAGCACAGAAGCACTGTGCCCTTCTGTCAGGAAAAATGTGCTCAGCAACAGTATGATGACTGCCATCATAGTTTTATATGATTCCTCCCCAGCTCCATGCTCTCTAAATCAGACAATAATCTGAAAACACAGTGTCCTTCTTCCTCGGGAAACTGACAGAAATGATTTTCAGCCAATGAAGTCATCCCTGTCATCCTACTGATTCTTTTTTTTTTTTTTTTTTTGAGACCGAGTCTCACTCTATCACCCAGGCTGGAGTGCAGTGGCGCAATCTCAGCTCATTACAAGCTCCACCTCCCGGGTTCATGCCATTCTCTTGCCTCAGCCTCCCAAGTAGCTGGGACTACAGGTGTCTGCCACCACGCCCGGCTAATTTTCTGTGTTTTTAGTAGGGACAGGGTTTCACTGTGTTAGCCAGGATGGTCTCGATCTCCTAACCTCATGATCCGCCTGCCTCAGCCTCCCAAAGTACTGGGATTACAGGCATGAGCCACCGTGCCTGGCATCCTACTGATTCTTTTCAAGAGACCACAGTGAAAGGTCTGTCAAGAAATCACATGAAGTGATTTCAAAGTTGAGGATGAAAGTCATAAAATGTAAAGTAGCCTTTCCAAAAAACCCCATATGATTATGTTTTTTAATTGCCTGAATATAACTGACCATTTCCACATGCCCTTGGACCTTTGACATACATCACATCATGAGATTCAACATATTTGGAGCTGTGATTTTTCTGCAGCATGCAATATCATAAATATTGGAGAACTAGAGCCTGAGTTACCGCTTGTGTAAATCTTATGTTCCATAGTAATGGTCCTTGAATAATAGCCTCAGCACACACAATCCATCTGTGTGGTTTCATCCAAGATGTATATTTTGATATCGAGTCATTTGGCAGGCCTCAAGTGACCTGTGTCACATACATTGCTGTGATTTCTCTTTAGTATGGAATCTCTGATGTTGATTAATGCTAGATCTCAGGATGAAGAGTTTGCCATACTCAGTTTGTAAGAACTCTCTCATGAATGAATTCTCTCATGCTGTGCAAGGTGTCAATTATTACTAAAGATCTTACCACACACATTTCATCTGTACAGCTTCTCTCCAGTATGGATTCTGTGATGATCTGCAAGGTTTGAATTTCGAGTGAAGTCCTTACCGCATTCATGACATCTGTAGGGTTTCTCTCTAGTATGAATTCTCTCATGTTTTGTTAGGTATAACTTGTGGCTGAAGACCTTGCCACATTCATTGCATTTGTAAGGCTTCTCTCCAGTATGAATTTGCCGGTGTCGTGCAAGGTGTGAATTGTGACCAAAGACTTTGCCACATTCACTACATTTGTAAGGTTTCTCTCCAGTATGGATTCTGTGATGATTTGCAAGGTTTGAATTTCGAGTGAAGTCCTTGCCACATTCATTACATCTGTAAGGTTTCTCTCCAGTATGAAATCTCTGATGATTGCTTAGGGATAATCTATGCCTGAAGACCTTGGCACATTCTTTACATTTGTAAGGTTTCTCTCCAGTATGAATTAGTAGATGGGCAGTAAGGCCTGAACAGTCTCTAAATGCTTTGCCACATTCATTACATTTGTAAGGTTTCTCTCCAGTATGAACTCTTTGATGTCGTGTAAGGCATGAAAGTCGACTAAATACCTTGCCACAGTCACTGCATTTGTAAGGTTTCTCTCCAGTATGTATTCTCTGATGTTGTGCAAGGTGTGAATTGTAACTGAAGACTTTGCCACATTCATTACATTTGTAAGGCTGCTCTCCTGTGTGTGTTCTATGATGATTGGTTAGACAAAACTTGTGCCTGAAGACTTTGCCACATTCTTTACACTCATAAGGTTTCTCTCCAGTATGGATTCTTTGATGTCTGGTAAGGTGTGCATTTCGATTGAAGACCTTGCCACATTTATTACATTTGTAAAGTTTCTCTCCAGTGTGAATTACAAGATGAGCAGTAAGGCCTGAACCCCCTGAAAATGCTTTGCCACATTCCTTACATTTGTAAGGTTTCTCTCCACTATGAATTTTCTGATGTCGTGCAAGGTGTGCATTTCTATTGAAGACCTTGCCACACTCATTACATTTGTAAGGTTTCTCTCCAGTATGGATTCTGTGATGATTTGCAAGGTGAGAATTTTGAGTGAAGACTTTGCCACACTCATTACATTTGTAAGGTTTCTCTCCAGTATGGATTCTCTGATGTCGTGCAAGGAGTGAAATTCGATTGAAGAGCTTGCCACATTCATGACACTTGTAAGGCTTCTCACCAGTATGAATTCTTTGATGTTGTACAAGGTTTGAACTGTTACTAAAGACCTTGTCACATTCATTACATTTGTAAGGGTTATCTGCAGTGTGGATTACTTGATGGTTAGCAAGGCTTGAAGACACACTAAAGACTTTGCCGTGCTCATTACATTCACAAGGTTTTCCCCTAAATTGTGCTTTTTGTTCTTGTGGGAGAAATGGAGAATCATCAAAATCATTTCTATATTTATTTAAAATGTGGGATTTGACAGTAGAATAAATTTTTTGAAGTGGTGAAACTAAGGAATTGTTGTTAGGTTTTTGGATAGGTTTACATCCAGAAATATTCCTTTCAGCTTGAAATACCTGCAGTTCACTCAGATGTAATTGAAAGGTTAATCCAAGTTGATTTTTAAGAGATTTGTTTTCTGTATTGCTTCCCAAGTTTGAGCTGCTCTCTAAAAAAGAAAGAAAAAAGTGGAACTTCAACCCATGACAATGGCATGTTCAGTGTCTGACAGAGAGCCCAGATTCTGCCTCACCTGACTCAGACACTGGAAGGAATATGAGCATACTGTGTGTAGCATGCTGGCAGTACAGAAAACAAAAGGGATGGAGGGATGCATTAGAGCAGTGGGGAACCTGCAAGAGTCAGGTGGATTATGGGTGAGTTTGAGAGAGATTATGAGCAGAGAAATACAACAGAAATTGAAAGCTTCTGAGAAAAAGCAGGGATGAGCCTCTTACAGAAAATCAGAACTTTTAGATCAGCTGTATAGTCATTAGTAAGCCAGAAAAAAATACATCCCCAGAAAAGGAGTAACTGTTCCTACACCCTTTATAGCAGGCTAATTAGTAAAGGTATCCTCCTGCACAATTCTTATATAAAATACCTGGGAGAAGTGGTGGCTTTACCAAACCTAAACCAAAAATTATGAGGGCTACAAAAGGACAGGGAAATATGGCTAAAATTATGATCAATCAATCAAGCTCCACAAAACAAGCCGAAAAATAGGCAGCCCTCTGAATTACTTGACGGGTATTTAAAGCAACTGCCTTAAGATGCTTAATGAGCTAAAAAGGATAACAGAGATAGATAACTAAATAAAATCTGGCAAACATTACATGAAAAGAAAAAGAATATCAATCACAGGAGAAACTACTAAAACCAAAAGAACAGAAATTCTGGAGCTGAAATATGATAACTGAAGTAATAATTCACTAAGGGATTCAACAGCAGACTGCAAAAGGAACAGAAAACAATGAGCAAACTGAAAGATACATTATTCGAAAGAATCAGCTCCATAGAGCAAAAAGAAAAAATGATGAAGAAAACCAACCCTAGTACATTTTTGAGATACTATCAGGTGGAACAATATACAAACTATTGGAGATTCACAGGAAGACAGAGGATTCGAAATCACCATTGTAGAAATAATGTTCAAACATCCTCAATCTAAGGAAAGAAATGAATATACAAATTCAAGAAGCTTGACCATGCTAACTAAAACTAACCCAAGGACATTCACACAGAGACATACTATAAAGAAATTATCAAAAGTCAAAGACAAAGAAACAATCTTGATAGTAGCGACAAAAAAAGACTTGCCATATAAAGGGAAACTGTATAACATTATGTATATTCTTCAACAGAAACTTTGTAGGCTAGAAGGCAGTGAGAGGATATGTTGAAAACATTTAAAGAAAAAAATGGCAAAAATACCAAGAATACTATATTTAGTAACATTCACCTGCAAAAATAAGAAATGTAGATGTTCTTAGAAAATGAAGAGCTGAGGGAGTGCACTGGTATTCTAGACTTGCCCAACAAGAAATGCTAAAGGGAATGCATCAATGTAAAATAAAAGGTCTCTAAATAGTATCTTTAACCTCAATGAAAATAGAAAGTTCACCATTAAAGGTCAGTAAATAATCAAATATAGAGATATTTATTATTACCCTTTTCTCTTGTAACTTGACTTTTAATGGTTTTTGTGTTTGTTTTTTGAGACAGAGTCTTGCTCTGTCACCCAGGCTGGAGTGCAGTGGTGCGATCTCGGCTCACTGCAACCTCTACCTCCCGAGTTCAAGCAATTCTCCCACCTCAGCCTCCCAAGTAGTAGCTGGGATTATAGGCATGCATTTTTGTATTTTTGTATTTTTAGTAGAGATGGGGTTTTGCCATATCAGCCAGGCATGACCTCAGGTGATCCACCTGCCTCAGCCTCCCATAATTCTTTCCTAGCAATTAAAAGACAAAATCATTTTAAAAGCGCTATATATGTATGTTAATGGGACCATAACGTATATCAAAATAATGTCTGCCATTAATAACAGAAAGTGAGAGTAGAGTTGTGAAATAGACCTTTCTGTACCTAATAAAAGTTACGCTGTTAATATTTCAAAATAGAATGTTTTAATTTCACAGTATTTGAAGTACCTGCAATGCTAACCACAAAAAGAAAATATATCAGACACACACACGAGATGGGATTCAAGTCTGTCACTACAATGAAACAAGCAAAACACTACAGAAGGCAGTAAGAAAGAAACGTAAGAAAAAGATCTACAAGATATTAAATAATCTACAGATAATAATCTAATATGTATTCTTTCGTGTTTTTTTTGAGACGGAGTCTCGCTCTGTCGCACAGGCTGGAGTGCAGTGGCGCGATCTCAGCTCACTGCAAGCTCCGCCTCCCAGGTTCACGCCATTCTCCTACCTCAGCCTCTTTTGTTTTTAATAGTTTCTATGTTTGATACTCTCCTTCTTTTCATGTAATGTTGGCCTGATTTAACTTTGGAATCAGAAGAAAACAAGATTTACTAAATCCTATCTGCAAGAAACTCCCTTTAATTCTAAGGACACAAACAAGCTGAAATGGAAAGGATGGAAAAATATATTCCATGCAAACAGTAACCAGCAGAAAGTACAGGTGGCAGTGTTAATATGAGAGAACAGACTTCTACTCAGAAATCATGAGAGACAAAGATTATTATAAAATGATGAAAGACTCGATTCACCAAGAAGATATAACAATTATAAATATATAAACACCAAGTGTCAGAGCTCCTAAGTACAGAATGATGCTGGGTGCAGTGGCTCATGCCTGTAATCCCAGCCCTTTGGGAGACTGAGGCAGGAGGATTACTAGAGCCTAAGAGTTTGACATAAGCCTGAGCAACATACTGAGACTCCATCTCTATTAAAAGTAGTAAGTAAATAAATAAAAACTAAGTATAGAATGGAAACTTGGGCCGGGCGCGGTGGCTCAAGCCTGTAATCCCAGCACTTTGGGAGGCCGAGATGGGCGGATCATAAGGTTGGGAGATCGAGACCATCCTGGCTAACCCGGTGAAACCCTGTCTCTACTAAAAAATAAAAAAAATTAGCCGGGCATGGTGGCGGGCGCCTATAGTCCCAGCTACTCAGGAGGCTGAGGCAGGAGAATGGCGTGAACCCGGGAGGCGGAGCTTGCAGTGAGCTGAGATCCAGCCACTGCACTCCACCCTGGGTGACAGAGCGAGACTCCGTCTCAAAAAAAAAAAAAAAAAAAGAAAGGAAACTTGATAGAACTCCAAAGAGAAATATTGTTCCACAATATTATAGTTGAATTCAATATTCTAGTTCTGAAAATGGATAGAACCAGACAGAAGAACAATAAAGAAACTGAGGATTCTGGTTGGGAGCAGTGGCTCCTGCTTGTAATTAAACACTTTGAAAGGCTGAGGTGGGAAGATCACTTGATCCTAGGGGTTCAAGTCCAGCCTGGGCAACAAAGCAAGACCCTGTCTCCACAAAAAAATTTTAAAAATTAGCGAGGCATGGTAGTGCATGGTACTTGCACTTGGGTACTTGGGAGGCTGAGGCAGGAGGATCACTTGAAGCCAGGAGATGCAGGCTACTATGAGGTATGACAGTGCCACTGCACTCCAGCCTGGGCAGAAGAGCAAGAATATATCTAAAACGGGGAAAAAAAAAAGGAAATGGAAGACTCAAACACCACTACAGACCCATGAGACATACGAGATATATACAGAACACACCACCCAAAACAGCAGAATACAAATTTTTCTCCAATTTCCATGGAACAACTTCCAGAATAGACCTCACAGTAGAATATAAAATGAATTTTTGATGATTTAAGGCCGAGCATAGTGGCTCATGCCTATAATCACAGCACTTTGAGAGGCCGAGGTGGGTGGATTGCTTGAGCTCAGGAAGTCGAGGCTGCAGTGAGCAGTGATCATGCTAATGCATGGCCTGGGCAACAGAGTGAGACTTGGTCTTAAAAGAACAAAAAAATCTGAAATCATGTAAACGATTGATTCCCATCATCATGAAACATAACCAGAAATTAACAGCAGAGGAAAAATGTATTAAGTCCACAAATATGTGCAATTTTAACAACACACTTAAAAAACCCAAGGGTTGAAAAAAGAAATCACAAGAAAAATTAGAAAATATCTTGATACAAAGAAAAACAGAAACACAATACACTAGAACTTGGAATGTAACAACAACAGTACTGGGAAGGATATTATGACACTGTCTGTTTACATTAAAAAACAAACAAACAAATGGGCCAGGCACACTGGCTCGCACTTGTAACCTCAGCACTGTGAGAGGCCAAGCAGAAGCCCAGTTCAAGACCAGCTTAAGTAACACAGCAAGACCCCATCTCTACTAAAAATTAAAAAAATTACCTGGGCATAGTGGCACATGCCTGTGATCCCCACTAATGGAGAGGCTGAAGCAGGAGAATTGCTTGAGCTCAGGAGTTCGAGGTTAAGTGAACCACGATCGTGTCATTGAACTTCAGCCTTATTACCAGGCTACCTTCATCGAAACAGAACTCTAGTTCTTCAAACTTATTACCAAGCTACCTTCATCAAAACAGAACTCTAGTTCTTCAAACTTATTACCAAGCTACCTTCATCAAAACAGAACTGTAGTGACATGAAGACAGATGTATAAACTAAGGGAGAACAGAGAGGCCAGAAACAAACCCTGAAAAATGTGGTTAAATCGTGTTCCATAAAAATGCCAAAACCACGTGAGGAGAAAAGGACAGTCACTTCAACAGAGAGTGCTCCGGAAATTGGATATCTACATGCAAAGGAATGAAGCTGAACCCTTACTTTACACCCTATGCACAAATTAACTTAAGAATTGATTTATGACCTAAAATTAAGATTGAAAACTATAAAACTCCTGGAAAAAATAATAGATAAAAAGCTTTATGACAGTGGATTCAACAATGTTTTTTCCTGGCTATAACCTCAATGGAACAAGAAAGAAGGTAAAAATACATAAAATGCACTACAATAAGACAGATAATGATTGTGAATGAAGGAAAACAATTGCCAGAGTGAAAAGGAAACTTACTAAATGTAACAAAATATTTGCAAATCAAATCTCTAAGACATTAATATCTAAGATATATGTAACTCATACGAATAAAAAGATATTTCATTTAATATTATTGAATAAAAGTAAATGAAAAATTAAGAAATAAGGAAGAGTGGAATACACATTTCTCCAGAGGTGATATACAAACAACTAACAACCATATGAAAACATGCAAAATATCACTAATCATTAGAAAAATGCAAAGAAAACCCGAATGTTTATTGTTTAAAAAAAACCCAAAAAACAAACCAAAAAAAAAAAAAAAAAACAGTAAATCACAAATGGCAAAAATGTGCAGAAATGGGAGACTTATATCCTGTTGTTGGAAATGTAAAATGGTGCAAAGAAGTATGGGCCAGGTGCGGTGGCTCACGCCTGTAATCTCAGCACTTTGGGAGGCTGAGGTGGGTGGATCACCTGAGGCCAAGAGTTGGAGACCAGCCTGACCAACATGGTAAAACCCTGTCTCTATTAAAGAAGTACAAAAATTAGATGGGGATGGAGGCACATGCCTGTAATCCCAGCTACTCGGGAGGATGAGGCACAAGAATCACTTGAACCTGGGAGATGGAGGTTGCAGTGAACTGAGATTGTATACCGCACTCCATCCTGGGTGACAGAGTGAGACCCTGTCTCGAAAATAAAAAAATAATAATAAACAAGTATGACATTTTCTCAGATAATCCAAAATCAAATTACCAATATAGGCAACAATTCCTCATCTGGGTATATATACAAAAATTAGCTAGGCGTGGTGATGCGTGCCTGTAATCCCAGCTACTCAGAAGGCCAAGGCAGGAGAATGGCTTGAGCTTGGGAGGTGGAAGTTGCAGAGGGCCAAGATTGTGGCACTGCACTCTAGCCTGGGTGACAGAGCAAGATTCTGTCTCAAAAACAAACAAACAAACAAAAAAACAAACACCAAAAGGACTGGGTTAGAAAGCTTCTGGAAAGCTGAACACATGGAGGCTGACAGGAAGGTGAATGAGAACTCATCCAAGTACTAAAAGGGTGGCACACCCCGACTCCAGGGGACAGACAATCCTATGTTTGAGACCCTTCCAGAACTCACCCTATGTATGTTTCCATCTGAATGTTAATTTGTGTCTTTTATTTAAAAAAAAAAGTTTTTTGGCCGGTGCAGTGGCTCATGCCTGTAATCCCAGCACTTTTGAGGGCTGAAGCGGGTGGATCACTTGAGGTTGGGAGTTCGAGACCAGCCTGGCCAACATGGTGAAACCCCATCTCTACTAAAAATATAAAAATTAGCCGGGTGCCGTGGTGGGTTCCTGTAATCCCAATTATTTGGGAGGCTGAGGCACAAGAATCGCTTGAACCCGGTAGGCGGAGGTTGCAGTGAGCTGAGATTACGCCACTGCACTCCAATCTCAACAACAGACCGAGATGCTCTCAAAAAATATGTAAATACCTTTTGTAATAAACCTGTAAATTTAAATGTTTCTCTGAGCTCTGTGAATGGTTCTAGCACATTAATTGAACCTGAAGAGGAAGTCATTGGAAACCCAACTTGGAGCCAGTTCTGGGAGGTCTAGATTTGGGACTGCTGTCTAAAGTGGGGGCAGTCTTGTGGATTCAATGCTCACCACGTGGGATTTGATGCCTGTATTAGTCTGTTTTCACACTGCTATAAAGACATACTCAAGACTGGGTAATTCCTGTAATCTTAGCACTTTGGGAGGCTGAGGCAGGCAGATCACGAGGTCAAGAGTTCAAGATCAGCCTGGCCAACATAGTGAAACCCCATCTTTACTAAAAATACGAAAATTAACCAAGCATGATGGCGCACTCCTAAGTCCCAGCTACTCGGGAGGCTGAGGCAGGAGAATCACTTGAACCCGGGAGGCGGAGACTGTGGTGAGCCGAAATCGCACTACTACACCCCAGCCTGGGTAACACAGCGAGACTCTGTCTAAAAAAAAAAAAAATGGGTAATTTATAAAGAAAAGAAGTTTAATAGACTCAGTTCTGTGTGGCTGGGGAGGTCTCAGGAAACTTACGATCATGGTCAAAGGCAAAGGGGAAGCAAGGCATGTCTTATATGGTGGCAGGAGAGGGAGGGAGGAAATGCCACACTCTGAAACCATCAGATCTCATGAGAACTCACTCACTATCACGAGAACAGCATGGCGGAAACCACCCCCATGATCTAACACCTCCTACCAGGTCCCTCCATGACAAGTGGGGATTACAATTGGAGATGAGATTTGGGTGGGGACACAGAGCCAAACCATATCAATGCTATCTCTAGCTACACAATGTCAGAATTTATTGAAGTCACAATCCACTGCAGAACTGACTGCTTGCTCATTAGAGGAGAAAATCCTACATATTTGGTCAAATAAATTTTCTGCATTTATTGTTGTTAGGTGTGAGACCAAACAGGGATCAAACACAGTTTGAGTTCTTCCTCTCAAACTTAAATAACAACTTACGGTGAGTCAATGTGTTGGTATTTCTGGGCTTAAGATGGTAACAATTTTAAAACAGTATATTCTTGAGATATCAAAAATTCATGGCTGGGTGTGGTGGCTCACACTTGTAATCTCAGCACTTTGGAAGGCTGAGATGAGACAGTTGTTTGAAGCCAGTTCAACACCAATGTACTGGCATAACTAACAGTCCCAGGTATGGGGGAGGGTGAGCTGGGAAGAGCACTTTTGCCCTGAAAGTCAAGGATGCAGTGACCTGAACTGCACCACTGCCATCTAGCCTGGGACGCAGAATGAAACCCTGTCTGTAAAAAAATTAAAAATGAGGCCAGGTGCAGTAGCTCACGCCTGTAATCCCAGCACTTTGGGAGGCTGAGGCGGGTGGATCATCTGAGGTCAGGAGTTTGAGACCAGCCTGGCCAACATGGCAAAACCCTATCTCTACTAAAAATACAAAAAATTAGCTGGGTGTGCTGGCAGGCACCTATAATCCCAGCTACTTGGGAGGCTAAGGAAGGAGAATTGCTTGAACCCGGGAGGCTGAGGTTGCAGTGAGCTGAAATCACATCGCTGCACTCCAGCCTGGGCAACAGAGCGAGATGTATTAAAAAAAAATTAAAAATTAAATTCCCAATTTATACATTCTAATAAACTTAACTGACAAAAATATACTTTAATATCTAAATCAGATAAAGGAAAGGAAAAGAAATATTTATACTACCCAATCCAAAACTCCTAGAGTGTGTATAGGTGTTAGAGAAACTCCTAGGCAAAAAAAAAAGAGAAACGTCCTCAAAAATATATAAATCAATGGCTATTCCCTGATACAACATCCCCACACATATAAAACAAAGAAGACAAAGAGTAACATATGGAACCACTGACTAAATAGTAATGTCAAGTTCACTTATTTTTAAATTTTCTTCTTCTTTTTTTTCTGAGACAGGGTCTTACTCTGTAACTAAGGCTCACGTGCAGTGACACAATCATGGTTCACTGCTGCCTCGAACTCCTGGGCTCAGGTGATTCTCCCACCTCAGCCTCCTGAGTAGCTGGGACTACAGTTGTGCACCATCACAGCCAGCTAATTTTCATATGTTTTGTAGAGACAAGGTCTTGCAGTGTTACTCAGGATGGTCTCAAACTCCTGGGCTCAAGCGATCCACCTACCTCAGCCTCCCAAAGTGCTCAGATTACAGGTATGAGCCACCGTGCCCAGCCCCAAGTTCATTTCTAATACACGCAAAAGCCCAAAATAAAATCATCATTCCAGTGAGCTGTTCTCTCACGAGGACTCGGGCATCCAATAAAGGATCTTTTTTTTTTTTTTTTTTTTTTTTTTTTTTTTTTGAGACGGAGTCTCACTCTGTTGCCAGGCTGGAATGCAGTGGCACGATCTTGGCTCACTGCAACCTCTGCCTCCTGGGTTCAAGTGATTCTCCTGCCTCAGCCTCCCCAATAGCTGGGACCACAGGCACATACCACCACGCCCAGCTAATTTTGTTTTATATTATTAGTAGAGATGGGGTTTTACCATATTGGCCATGATGGTTTCGATCCACGGACCTCCTGATCCGCCCAACTCAGCCTCCCAAAGTGCTGGGATTACAGGCATGAGACACCGCCCCAGACCTAAAGGATCTTGCAGTCGACTGTCTTTCCCATTGTGCTGAGTAAAAATCTCAGAAGAGCTACCTACACCTGTTACACACACCAGTAAAGTATGGACAAAGCACAACTGAAGAACGGCTGAGGAACCTTGTAAAAGAAGAAGAAATGCATATGTCGGTTTCTTCATTGGTTTCTGACACAGAGCTCCTAACTTCTTGGGATGTTCTAGGCGAGAGGAACGTGATTTGTTCTAATGAGGCAACCTCTCTAGGTTCCCTGGACTGGGTTGATCATCAGAAAGACCAGGCCATGATTACAGGCATCAAAGTGTCAGCCCCATCCACTATCCTCCAGGAAGGGAAGAGGGGCTGGAGACTGAGTTAATATCAGTCATGCCTATGTGATGAAGACTCCATAAAAAATCCCTGAACTAAGAGAATCACTTGAACCGGGAGGCGGAGATTGCAGTGAGCTGAGATTGTGCCACTTCACTCTAGCCTGGGTGATAGGGCAAGACGCCGTCTCAAAATAAAAAACACCCCTGAACTTTGGGGTCATGAGATCTTCCAAATGGTGACACACGCAGGTGCCTGGAGGGTGGCGCACCCAGTGAATCTTCCTACATGCCCGCCCCTGTGAATCTCTTCATCCAGCTGTTCATCTGTATCCTTCCAAAACACCCTTCAGCGTGAACCAATGAGCCTAAGAATGTGTTTTACTGAGTTCTGTGAGCCACTCTAGCAAAGTAATCAAACCCAACAAGGGGCCTCAGGGAACCCCAACCTGTAGCTGGTTGGTAAGAAGGACAGATGACAACTTACTATCTGTGATTGGTGGCTGAGGTAGGGGACAGGTTTGGGAACTCAACCCTTTGCCTGTGGGATCTGACTCTAATTCCAGATAGATAATATCAGAAAGGAGTCACAGAAAACTATTAGATGGCCGCTGAAAAACTGGTTGTTGGTGGGGAGAAATCTCCGCCCATTCAGTTGACCAGAAGTGAAGCGCTCTCTGCTGAGTAGCATTTGAGAGTAAGAAAAACACTGGATTGTCCCTATCCCCGCAAGACCTGAAGAAGCAAAGAGGGGCTGAGATGCCTTCATGCTATTTGTGAGCCCCACACACAAAAAACAGAGCCGCCAATGTTTTCTTATCTCCTGATGAGGCCTTCCTAGTATAGGATATTGTGTGGACCATACATAGGTCAAGGAGGCAGGTCTACGCATACCTCAGGTTTGATGTATAAACTTAGCATTAGATAAAATCACGACAGAAACAGAGACCACAGGGAAAACAGACCCCTCTGACACAGCCCTCCCTGTGTCCTTCAGAATGATGAATCAAAGAATCATAAGCCATATGAGAGGGTGCTGTCCATCATGATAAAGACTTCGCCTTGGCACAGCAAAAGAAATAATCAGCAGAGTAAACAGACAACCCATAGAGTGGGAGAAAATCTTCAAAAACTATGTATCTGACAAAGGACTAATACCCAGAATCTACAAGGAACTCAAACAAATCAGCAAGAAAAAAACAAACACTCCTATCAAAAAGTGGGCTAAGGACATGAACAGACAGTTGTCAAAAGAAGATACAGAAATGACCAACAAACAGATGAAGAAAGACTCAACATCACCAATTCTCAGAGAAACACAAATTAAAACTACAATGCAATACCATCTTACTCCTGCAAGAATGGCCGTAATACATAAATAATACATATTGGCGTGGATGTGATGAAAAGGGACCACTTGACACTGCTGATGGGAATGGAAACTAGTACAACCACTATGGAAAACAGTGTGGAGATTCCTTAAAGGTCTAAAAGTAGATCTACCATTTGATAAAGGAAAACCACTCCTGGTATCTACCCAGAGGAAAAGAAGTCATTATGCAAAAGAGACACTTGCACACGCATGTTTATAGCAGCACAATTCACAAGTGCAAAAACAGAGGACCAGCTCAAATGCCCATCAAGAAGTAGATAAAGAAAATATGGTATACATGTAATATGGAATACTACTCAGTCATAAAAAGGAATGAAATAATGGCATTTGCAGCAACCTGGACAGAATTGAAGACCATTATTCTTTTTTTTTTTTTTTTTTTTTTTTTTTTTTGATATGGAGTCTCACTCTGTCCCCCTTGCTGGAGTGCAGTGGCCGGATCTCAGCTCACTGCAAGCTCCGCCTCCCGGGTTCAGGCCATTCTCCTGCCTCAGCCTCCCGAGTAGCTGGGACAACAGGCGCCCGCCACCTCGCCCGGCTAGTTTTTTTGTATTTTTTAGTAGAGACGGGGTTTCACTGTGTTAGCCAGGATGGTCTCGATCTCCTGACCTCGTGATCCACCCGTCTCGGCCTCCCAAAGTGCTGGGATTACAGGCTTGAGCCACCGCGCCCGGCCAAAGACCATTATTCTAAGTGAACTAACTCAGGAATGGAAAACCAAACATTGTATGTTCTCACTCATAAGTGGGAGTTAAACTAGGAGGATGCAAAGGTGTGAAATGATACAATGGACTTTGAGGTCTCAGGGAAAAGGGTGGGAGGTGAGGGATAAAAGACTATATATACATTGAATACAGTGTACAATGCTCGGGTGATGGGTGCACCAAAATCTCAGAAATCACCACTAAAGAACTTACGCATGTAACCAAACACCACTTGTTCCCCAAAAACCTACTGAAATAAATAATGGTAATATGGCCAGGAGCAGTGGCTCATGCTTGTAATCCCAGCACTTTAGGAGGCCAAGGTGGGTGGATCACTTGAGGTCAGGAGTTCAAGACCCTGTTTCTACTAAAAATACAGAAAAAATTTAGCCAGGCTCGGTGGTGCACACCTGTAATCCCAGCTACTTGGGAGGCTAAGGCACGAGAATGGCTTGAACCCAAGAGGCAGAGGTTGCAGTGAGCCAACATCGTGCCACTGCATTCCAGCCTGGACGACAGAGCAAGACTCTGTCTCACAATAAAAAAATTTCATAAAAATAAATTTAAAAATTAAAAAATAACAATACCAGCTTGGGTAACAGAGTAAGACTCTGTCTCCAAAAAAAAAAAAAAAAAGAAAAGAAAAAACCCAAAATCCAAGAAACCAAAAACAAAGAACACAGCAGTAAGAGGGGGCCAAGAAAAATTTCCCTTCTACGCCAGGCATGGTGGGTCATGCCTACAATCCCAGCACTTTGGCAGGCCAGCTAGGAGGAATACTTGAGGCCAGGAGTTCAAGACAAGTCTGGGCAACATAGTGAGACCTCATCTCCAGAAAACATTTTTTTTTTTTTTTGAGACGGAGTCTCAGGCTGTTGCCCAGGCTGGAGTGCAGTGGCGCGATCTCGGCTCACTGCAAGCTCCGCCTCCTGGGTTCCCGCCATTCTCCTGCCTCAGCCTCCTGAGTAGCTGGGACTACAGGCGCCCGCCACCGCGCCCGGCTAATTTTTTGTATTTTTAGTAGAGACGGGGTTTCACTGTGGTCTCGATCTCCTGACCTTGTGATCCGCCCGCCTCGGCCTCCCAAAGTGCTGGGATTACAGGCTTGAGCCACCTCGCCCGGCTCCAGAAAACATTTTAAAAATTAGTGAGGTGCAGTGGCACGTGCCTATAGTCCCAGCGACTTGGCAGGCAGAGACAAGAAGATCATATGAGCCCAAAGACTGAGGGTACAGTGAGCCATGATCACACCACCACTACACTCCAGCCTAGGCAACAGAGCAAGAACTTGTCTCAAAACAAAACAAAACAAACTCCAATCAGAAGTCACAGGATTTAAACTTTTATTTTCCCAAAGAATTCTCCTACTTGCAGAGAGCTCCCAAACAGAATCTCAAAGTGTGGTTCTGCAGGGTGCAGTGGCTCATGCTTCTAATCCCGCCACTTTGGGAAGCAGAAGAAGGAGGATCACTTGAGTCCAGGAATTTGACGCTATGAGTTGAGCCACGACTGCCACTGTACGACAGCATGGGTGACAGAGCAAGACCCTGTTAAAAAAAAAAAAATTATGGGGCTGCCACTCTGCCCTTCCAAGCTCTTACCTGTGTTCACGCCTTTGATGCATTCCCTGCCATCTGGATTGTTTGCTATTTTCACTTCACTCTGCAGATTCCGGGGATCTCTCCTTTGCTCCAACATGGAGATAATACTCACGTCAGGAAGACAGATTCCTATTTATAAAAAGAAAGAAAAATAAAGAATAAATGTGTGTTGTGGCATCTCCAAAATCCAAGCCCCATGTCTAGGTAGGAGAGATGATACTATAAACGGGTCAAGAATAGTATTTTGCCAGGCGCGGTGGCTCATGCCTGTAACCCCAGCACTTTGGGAGGCCAAGGCAGGCGGACTATGAGGTCAGGAGTTCAAGACTGGCCTGACCAATATGGTGAAACCCCGCCTCTACTAAAAATACAAAAATTAGCCAGGCGCGGTGACGCGCACCTGTAGTCCTAGCTACTCGGGAGATGGAGGCAGGAGAATCACTTGAACCTGGGAGGCAGAGGTTGCAGTGAGCCAAGATCCTGCCACTCCACGCCAGCCTGGCAACCCAGCGAGACTGTGTCTCAAACAAACAAACAAACAAACAAACAAAAGAACAATATTTCACATAAATTCATCCACTGCCTCCTTCTGAATGCTGAGGGAACATTGTAACATGCAGACATCGAGCTCTCTTGCAAAAACTAATGAATCATAAGCACAGGGGTGGATGACAGACAACTGGATATCTTAAGTCTGTCGGAAGGTTTGATGCATACTTAAGCCCTGGTACCACTCAATGATGAATCATGAAGGGGGCAGAATGTTTGAAGAAAGCAGTTATTTTAAGTCTAGAAGGCATTATGGAGCTTATTGTTTCTGAAAAATACAGCATTATAAAGCATTATGGAGGTTTTCATTTCTGAGTCAACAGGGTTTTAATCTCAGTCAAGCGGTACATTGACTCCTAAAATGCTAAGAGGCACACAACAAAATGCAAAAATACACCAGGGCAGATCCTGACTTCTGGAGGGACATTATCCTCACCCAGGAAGACCAGGTTCCTATAATTCTCCAGCATCACGTCTCTGTATAGAGTCCTCTGAGCAGGGTCCAGGCATTTCCACTCCTCCTGAGAGAATTCTATGGCCACATCCCTGAATGTCAAGTGTCCCTAAAATGAAAAACACATTTCACCAATAGGGTATCATCACAAAATGAGAAGACAGTTGTAAGGACTGACTTAATTGAAGGGAATGTTTTGACAAATCCACATTAAGGTATTTTTTAGCTAGTTATGTGTTTCTAATTGTGTTTTATTATACTTCTCTATTAGAAGTTATGATATTCTTTAAATTAGTATAGATCTCTAATTTTGTGGACAATACAAAAAATACAAAAATTAACCCACAGTTATTTCTATAGATGTGTCAGATACTACATATATATATTTTTCAGAGAGAGTCTCTCTTTGTTGCCCAGGCTGGAGTGCAGTGGCACAATCTTGGCTCAATGCAACATCTGCCTCCCAGGTTCAAGTGATTCTCCTGCCTAAGCCTCCAGAGTAGCTGGGACTACAGGAACCCACCACCATGCCCAACTAATTTTTGTATTTTTAGTAGAGACGGGGTTTCACTATGTTGGTGAGGCTGGTCTCGAACTCCTGACCTCAAGCAATCCACCCACCTCAGCCTCGCAAAGTGCTGGGATTACAGGCATGAGCCACCAAGCACAGCCAGGATGAAGCTTTTGAACACTTCCCATGTGATAGGAACTATTCTAAATGTTTTTGTTTTTTTAGACGGTGTCTCGCTCTGTCACCCAGGCTGGAGTGCAGTGGCGAGATCTCGGCTCACTGCAAGCTCCGCCCCCTGGGTTCACGCCATTCTCCTACCTCAGCCTCCCAAGTAGCTGGGAGTACAGGTGCCCGCCACCACGCCCGGCTAATTTTTTGTATTTTTAGTAGAGACGGGGTTTCACTGTGTTAGCCAGGATGGTCTCGATCTCCTGACCTTGTGATCCGCCTGCCTTGGCCTCCCAAAGTGCTGGGATTACAGGTGTGAGCCACCTCACCTGGCATATTCTAAATGTTTTACATGTAACTAACTGCTATTACAACAAAAGCCCATGAAAGAACAATCTGTTCCCATCCTACTGAAGAGACAACTCTTTCACAGACATTCTAAGAAACTTGCCCCAGGTGTGAAGGCTAAAAATGGCAGAGTAAGCACAGATCCCAGGTGTCTGGGCATTAGAATCAAACTTTAAGAATTAGGCCAGGCACAGTGGCTCACTCCTGTAATCCCAGCACTTTGGGAGGCCAAGGCAGGTGGATCATTTGAAGTCAGGAGTTGAAGACCATCCTAGCCAACATGGTGAAACCCTGTCTCTACCAAAAATAACAAAAGTTAGCTGGGCATGGCACCTGTAATCCCAGGTACTCGGGAGGCTGAGATAGGAGGATCACTTGAACTCGGGAGGCGGAGGTTGCAGTGACCTGAGATGGTGCCACTGCACTCCAGCCTGGGTGACAAAGAGAGACTCCGTCTCAAAAAAAAAAAAAAAGAAAGATCAAACAATAAAGTAACAGATCAGCATCAAAAGTAAATTGACAGACAACGACCTAATTGAGTACAGTTAAAGCAAGTTCCTGTATTAAAATCAAGAAACTGTCACACATGTATCCCCATAATAAGTTACTATCCTTACAGCCATCGACTCATTATCATAACAGTGTAGAACAATTTTAAGGTCATGAAAATATATAAGATGTAATGTCAACTGTTAAAAGATATAAGCTGTATATAAACTGATGATGTGCCTTTGATAAAAACAATAGACTTACTCATCTGTGCACTCATGCACAATCACATACACACACTTATTCATATACATATATACACTCACACACATATACTCTAGTAAACATATACATGACACCTGAAAGAGTTGTCTCTCAATGACCTCTTTTTTAGATATTTGTCTTTTTGTTTTTTTGTTTTTTTTTTTTTTTTTTGAGACGGAATCTCGCTCTGTCGCCCAGGCTGGAGTGCAGTGGCCAGATCTCAGCTCACTGCAAGCTCCGCCTCCCGGGTTCACGCCATTCTCCTGCCTCAGCCTCCCGAGTAGCTGGGACTACAGGCGCCGCCACCTCGCCCGGCTAATTTTTTGTGTTTTTAGTAGAGACGGGGTTTCGCCGTGTTAGCCAGGATGGTCTCGATCTCCTGACCTTGTGATCCTCCCGTCTCGGCCTCCCAAAGTGCTGGGATTACAGGCTTGAGCCACCGCGCCCGGCCCTTTATGTTTGTTTTTTAAGGTGTCCAGGTTGCAGTGCAATGGCTTATTCATTGCACATTACAGCCTTGAACTCCTAGCCTCAAATGATAACCCTCTCCGAGTAACTAGAATGATAGGTGTGCACCACTGTGCCTGGCTGTCACTGTTATTTTTAATAATGTGCATTTCAGCATGTTTGCAACAATAAAAATGTATAAACTGTGCTCAATTCAGTTAATAAACGTTATTGTATATTAAACTATTTCAAAAAGTTAGACCATGTAAAAACACAAAAACTTTAATTCCAGTCTCTATTAAATACCCATACTGAAAAATATGTTTCAAAAATTGAGACGGGGGTCTCACTATGTTGTCCAGAGTGGTCTCAAACTCTTGTGCTCAAGGAATTCTCCAGCCTTAGTTTCCGGAGAAGATGGAATTCCAGCCCTGGCCCATAAATATTAGGTTGTTGCAAAGTGATCGCGGTTTTGTCATTACTTTTGCACTAACCTAAACATAATTTTGTCCACTAAATATTTAGGTGTTAGCAAAAGCCCAAGGGAGACGGAAACATCACAATCAGCAGTAAACATCAGATAGATTTCTTCTCATTTACGGCACAGAAAAGAGGGCCAGGCTTGGGGGACCGGAAAGACTTGGATCCATCTCGCGGGTGAGAACTTTACGCCGCGCGGGGCGTGTCTAGGGGGTCACTGAAGGATCTGAAGCGGGAAAACTCTGCGATAGGAGCTGTCTACATGGCCCTATGGTGAAAGACCGGGGACAGGACCAGCCTCCGTCCAATTTTAACACTCAGGGAAGCGACCGCCGGACTCTCATTAGAACGTCTGAGTTTACTCGGGGTGGAGGGAGCGGTGCCGAGATTTCAAGGTCTGTGTGACCCCTGAGATGCTGGGTACCGAAGCGCAGGGAACTCAGCATCCCAGATTTAATCTAAACAAAGGGAAACTCACACGCCGCAGCATGACTGTCATTCCACGTAATCTGCTTCCGGGTCTCCAGGAAACTGCGCGCGCAGCTGAGAGGCCAGGCCGGGGTGGAATTGGGCGGGGCCTGCGCTTCCCTCCGCCTAGCTCCTAGCTCCTGTCGTTTTGGAGGCGAGTCCTGCCGTGGTGACTGAAGCAGCTCACCTATCTGGAAACAGTGCCCCCGCAGAGGGAAAGTCTGTTGATGATTAGATCCACGAAAATTCCTGCTATTAAAATTAATTTTAAAACGGCCGTAGAGGCGCTCGCATGTCGTCCTAGATACCCGATGCTGAGGCGGGAGGCTCGCTTGAGCCCATGAGGTGGAGGCTACAGTGAGCCGAGGTCCTGCCGCTGCACGGGCGCCTGAGAGAAACCTTGTGCCTAATAAATAAATGAATACATAATCATACATAAATAAATTGGAAGCAAATAAAATAAATATAAATGAATAATAAACGGTAGTTTTCAGAATTTTAAAGCTCTGGAATTGTTTGAGAAGGGAATGCAAATTAAACTTTGAAATGCAAAACCCTGCTAGGGCGGAATGTGTAATTTCCTTTTTTTTTTTTTTTTTTTTTGAGACAGAGTTTCGCTCTTTTGCCCAGGCTGAAGTGGCGCGATCTTGGCCCACTGCAACCTTCGCCCCCCGGGTTCAAGCGATTATCCTGCCTCAGCCTCCTGAGTAGCTGGGATTACAGGCTCCCGCCACCACGCCGGGCTACTGTCTTGTATTTTTAATAGAGACGGGGTTTTTTCCATGTTGGCCAGGCTGGTCTTGAACTCCTGACCTCCTGATCCGCCTGCCTCGGCCTCCCAAAATGCTGGGATTACAGGCGTGAGCTACTGCACCCGGCCAAGTGTTTTCTTTTTCATATTTATGTTAATCCTAGTGTATACCTGCCATTGTCTTATGGACATACTCATGTCACAACGGTTTTTTTTTTTGAGACGGTCTCCCTCTGTCGCCCAGGCTGAAGTGCAGTACCACAATCACGGCTCACTAACTGTAGCTTCAACCTCCTGGGATCAAGTGATCCTCCCACCTCAGCCTCCCAAGTAGCTGGGACTACAGGTGCATGCCACTATGCCCAGTCTCATGTCACAAAATTTTGTCTCCAAACAGCACCCTCATTTGTCCCCTAAAGTTTTCAGCAGAGCAAAACAGAGAAGAAATGTATTAAACATAGAATTTGGAGGCAATGTAGGAAAAAGATGTGAAAATATGTATGTAGGCCGGGCGCGGTGGCTCAAGCCTGTAATCCCAGCACTTTGGGAGGCCGAGGCGGGCGGATCACAAGGTCAGGAGATCGAGACCACAGTGAAACCCCGTCTCTACTAAAAAAAATACAAAAAATTAGCCGGGCGCGGTGGCGGGCGCCTGTAGTCCCAGCTACTCAGGAGGCTGAGGCAGGAGAATGGCGTGAACCCAGGAGGCGGAGCTTGCAGTGAGCCGAGATCGCGCCACTGCACTCCAGCCTGGGCAACAGCATGAGACTCCGTCTCCAAAAAAAAAAAAAAAAAAAGAAAATATGTATGTATACAAAAAATATAATTTTATTACAATTGAAAATGAAGCATGGAATATATTGCATAATACCATAATCTGAAAATGACATATCCATAGCTTTTGGAAAAATGCTCTTGTAGTAAAATTATATTTATCGTATAATAAATATAGATGACAAAATTGTTATTGTGTAATACATTACAAAATTATGTCACATTTATTGTAGATATTATGAAATTATATGGTGTCATATTATAAACACTTCCCCACAATAATTTTCATTGAACTACTGTAAAAAACAAACAAAAACAAAAACCTTAGGCAATTTTACTAAACTCTATTTCACAAGCATTTTCAACAATCATATTGTGCAATGAAATCTGTATCTGTATCCATAAAAGGAATATAGTAAGATATTACCATGAAGAAAATTGGGGGTCTTTCCTAACCAAGATGGCAGGAGTTCCAGAGGAAGCACTCAGTGTTGTACTAGAGTTCACTGCATTTTGTGATGTCTGAACACTAACGCCTTTTACACCTCTGCACTCCCTCTTCCTATTCTGCCCATCTGGTCAACTGATAATAAAGCCTCAGTGCTCACTCCTTTGGAACCAACTGAAGTTCAAACCACAAGGGGGTACCCCCGCCCCAGCCCTACCCTTTAGCAATCATGACACCCCAAGCCCATCACCTATCCCAGTTCTCTGAAGCCACCTTTGGACCAGCTGGAAAAGTACACCCTGCTTTCCCCCACAAAGCCTCATTATATAATAAAACACTCTCAAACCATATCAGTGTATGGGATCATCATTCTCAAGATCCAAGCCAAACCTTAGGGGGACTTCAAACAAGTTCCAGAAAAGTAGTCAAAAATTCAAATCACCAAAAAAGTTGTGAGGGTGACTATATGAAGTTTCTAGTTAATGTACCAAAACAAAATTTCCTTTCTGTGTGCTTCGACTTAAAAGAAAATGGATGAACATTAATGTTTTCAAATGGTGTCACTGAACACTACAAGTACAAAAAGAAATTGTGTTACAGTAGTTTTTGTTTGTTTGTTTTTGAGACAGAGCCTTGCTCTGTCGCCAGGCTGGAGTGCAGTGGTGCAATCTCAGTTCACTGCAACCTCTGCCTCCCAGGTTCAAGCAATTCTCCTGCCTCAGCCTCCCAAGTAGCTGGGATTACAGGTGCACACCACCATGCCCAGCTAATTTTTTTTTTTTTTTTTTTGTATTTTTAGTAGAGATGGGGTTTCACCATGTTGGCCAGGATGGTCTTGATCTGCTGACCTCAGGATCCGCCCAACTCAGCCTCTCGAAGTGCTGAGATTACAGGCGTGAGCCCCCACACCCGACCATGTTACAGTATTTTTACCTTCAACCCATACTTTCTTTTTTTTTAAATTAATTTATTTTTTTTTGAGACGGAGTTTCGCTCTTGTTGCCCAGGCTGGAGTGCAATGGCACGATCTCGTCTCACCACAACCTCTTCCTCCCAGGTTCAAGTGATTCTCCTGCCTCAGTCTCCCAAGTAGCTAGGATTACAGGCATGTGCCACCACGCCCGGCTAATTCTGTATTTTTAGTAGAGACAGGGTTTCTCCATGTTGGTCAGGCTGGTCTCAAACTCCCGATCTCAGCTAATCCACCTGCCTCGGCCTCCCAAAGTGCTGGGATTATAGGCGTGAGCCACCGTGCCCGGCCCCACTTTCTATTTCCTAATATTTGTCATATTACTATTTATTTTTGCTGCATGAAAATGAAGGTACATGCCATAGGTCTTATTTGGCACACAAGAAAGAGGCATATAGAAACATAATACAGGGCATACTCATTAACAGTGATGCACATTTGAGGGTGTACAAGGCTGACATTGCACTGCTATTCACAAAGTGATTTTGACTTCACCCACATAAGCATCCTTCGCCAGAGTACGCAGAGACTAACTCAAGTACTAAGTGTAATTACTCAAAATCATACTTACCTAAGTATATGCACCCAAAAGCGTACGTTGTTTTGTCTCTCTCTCTCACACACACACACATTGTTCTGGTTGCTTCAACCTTAAAATCCTAATGGGACATTATTCTCTACTATAAAGTATCCTCCTGAGGTAATATTAAACAATGTTGGTAGAAAGGATGTGATTCATTCCCACTAAGAAAAAGTTAAACAAGGCCAGGCGCTGTGGCTCACACCTGTAATCCCAGCACTTTGGGAGGCCAAGGCCAATGGATCACTTGAGGTCAAGAGTTTGAGACCAGCCTGGCCAACATGGGGAAACCCCGTCTCTACTAAAAATACAAAAATTAGCTGGGCAGTAGTGGCGTATGCCTGTAATCCCAGCTACTGAGGAGGCTGAGGCGGGAGAATCGCTTGAACCCGGGAGGCAGAGGTTGCAGTGAGTCAAGATCATGCCACTGCACTCCAGCCTCGGTGATACAGCGAGACTTGGTCTCAAAAAAAAAAAAAAAAAAAAAAGGAAAAAAAAACCTCTAAACTTTGTTACTTAAAACTTGAGAAGTATGTACATTCTAAATCAAAGAGTTACAAATTATAGTGCCAGCAGTTAAACGTGAATCCTACTTAAGAATATGCTATACTGGTAGTTTTCATTAAATGCTCTATTCTGATATAACTCTTCTCTCTTTATTGATTATTTGTACGTGTGTGTGTATATGTTATTAACTTTACATTTGTAAGGTTTCCTTTCAGCATAGATCAAGAGACGGGTGATGAGGCTTGAAGGCAAACTACATTCTTTGCCACATTTATGATATTTGTAAGGTTTTTCTCCTGAGTCCTCCAATGCTGTGCTAGGTGTGAACTGTAACTAAAGACTTTGCCACATTCATTGCCTCTGTAAGGTACGCAGTGAATTCTCTCCAGCATGAATTTTCCGATGGCGTGAAAGGTGTGGATTTTGATTGAAGACCTTGCCACAGGCATTACACCTGTAAGGTCTCTCTCCAGTATGAATTCTTTGATGGTTCGTTAAGTATAATTTGCGTCCAAAGACTTTGTCACATTCATTACATTTGTAAGGTTTCTCCCCGGTATGGGTTAGAAGATGGGCCATAAGGCCCGGACGCTTGCGAAACGCTCTTCCACATTCGTTACATTTGTAGGGCTTCTCTGTACTATGAATTATTTGATGCCGTGCAAGGTATGAAAGCAGACTAAAGACCTTGCCACATTCATTACATTTATAAGGTTTTTCTGCCGTGTGACTTCTCTGATGATTGGTTAGAGAAAATTTGTGTCTGAAGTTCTTGCCACACTCATTGCATTTGTAAGGTTTCTCTCCAGTATGGATTACAAGATGGGTAGTAAGCCCTGAACACTCTCTAAATGCTTTGCCACATTCATTACATTTGTGAGGCTTCTCTCCAGTATGAATTCTTTGATGTCGTGCAAGGTTTGAATTGCGATTAAACACCTTGTCACATTCACTACATTTGTAAGGCTTCTGTCCAGTATGAATCCTCCAATGTTCTACAAGATGTGAATTGCGACTGAAGACCTTGCCACATTCAGTACATTTGTAAGGTTTCTCTGCATTATGGATTACTTGATGGTTAGTAAGGCTTGCAGGGACTCTAAAAACTTCACCATCTTCACTATATTCATAAGAGTTTCCTCTAACGTATGCTTTCTCTTCTTGTGGGAGTAATGGGAAATCAATAAAATCATTCCTATATTTATTAAACATGTGTGTCGTGAAAGTAGAAGGAATTTTTGGCAGTGGTGAAACTGAGGAACGATGGTTTGTAAACTTTTCAACTTGATTCCTTCCAAAAATTTTCCTTCCAGCTTCAAACAGCTGCAGTTCAGACAGATGTGACTCAAGGGTAAATCCAAGTTGATTTTTAATAGGCTTGTTTTCTGCATTGCTTCCCAATATACAGCTCCTCCCTAGAAAAGAAGACATGAACCCATGATTCTGGCATGTTTCCAGTCTGGTGCAGGGACTAGAATCTGCCTCACTCAACTCAGACATTGGAAGAAGTATCAGCATACTTTGGATGTCACATTGTGAGAGCTGAAAACACAAGGGGGTGACGTGATGCATTGGAGCAGTGGGGAATCTGCAGGACTCGGGAGGATTATGGGTGACTTTGAGAAAGATTAAGGGCAGAGAAATAGAGCAGAAACTGAAAGCTTCTCAGAAAAAGGAGGGATGAGTCTCTTAGAGAAAATAAGACATTTAAGAGCAGTTGTATAGACATTAGTAATAGTATAATATATGCATAAAGCTCTTGT
This sequence comes from Macaca nemestrina, assembly GCF_043159975.1. Classification (NCBI taxonomy): domain Eukaryota; kingdom Metazoa; phylum Chordata; class Mammalia; order Primates; family Cercopithecidae; genus Macaca; species Macaca nemestrina. The sequence goes on along the minus strand of NC_092144.1, from coordinate 62,328,763 downwards.
GCTGGGGACCCTCCCAGACCTGACCCTATGATCTCTCCATCTGTTAATTTATCCTTCTCTATCTACTTAGAATAAGGTCTTGCTCTGTCACCCAGGCTACAGTGCAGTGGCGTGATCACAGCTCACAGCAGCCTTAAACTCCTGGGCTCAAGCGTCCTCCTGCGTAGTTGAGACTACAAGGTATGCACTACCGTGCCTGGCTAATTTTTAAATTTTTTGTAGAAATAAGGTCTCATTATGTTGCTGGTTTCAAACTCCTGGGATCAAGCAATCCGCCCACCTCAGCCTCAAAAAATTCTTGGGTTACAGATGTGAGCCACCATGCCGGGCCTGGATCCTTTAAAATACTCTGTATAATAAACCCTGTAAATTTTTTTTTTTTTTTTTTTTTTGAGACGGAGTCTCGCTCTGCTGCCCAGGCTGGAGTGCAGTGGCCGGATCTCAGCTCACTGCAAGCTCCGCCTCCCGGGTTCACGCCATTCTCCTGCCTCAGCCTCCCGAGTAGTTGGGACTACAGGCGCCCGCCACCGCGCCCGGCTAGTTTTTTGTATTTTTTAGTAGAGACGGGGTTTCACCGTGTTAGCCAGGATGGTCTCGATCTCCTGACCTCGTGATCCGCCCGTCTCGGCCTCCCAAAGTGCTGGGATTACAGGCTTGAGCCACCGCGCCCGGCCTCTGTAAATGTTAAGTATGTATTACCATGAGTTCTGTGAACCACTCTAGCAAATTAATCAAACCCAAAGAGGGAGCAATGGGAACCCCAACTTTTGAAGCTGGTTGGTCGAAAGTTGCAGAGGTCTGGACTTATGACCAGTGTCTGAAAGGGGGCAGTATTGGAGACTGAGCCCTCAACCTGTGGGATGTGATGTGCTCTCCAGGTACACAGCATCAGAATCGAATCCAAGGGAACCCAGTGAGCATCCGCTGCAGAACTGACTGCTTATTGGTGGAAGAAAACTCACATTCGGTCACATAAGTTTTCTGTGTTTCTTGTTGTGTGGTGCAAGACCAGACAGAGGAAGATATGGTTTGAGTTTTGCCCCTCAGTCTTAAATAACAAATTATGGCAAGTCAACGTAATGGTATTTCTGAGATTAAGATGGCAATAACTTTAAAAGAGCATATTCTTAAGATATGAAAAATTTCCATATTATACACTGTAACAAATTTAATTGGCAAAAGTGCTGTTTAATAGTAGCTACTAAGTCAGGTAAAACGAAGGAAAACAAATATTTAAACTCCCATTCAAACATTTCTGGAGTGTCTATAGGTTTTAGAGAATCTCCTGCTGAGGCACACCCTGTGCCATTAAAAAAAAAAAAAAACTCATAAATATATAAACCAATGGGCCATTCCCTGATACTATAGCCCCACAGATACAAAATAATAAACACAAAGAGTATCATATGAAATATAGAACTGCTGATTAAATATACAAAAACCAAGTTGATTTGTAATACATGGAAAGGTACAAGATGAAAGTAACAGTGGTTTGAACAAATGACGGTAGTGTTAAAACCAGAGGCATCATCTGGTGGCTATTTTGTGCCATGCTCCCCACGAGGATCTAGGGATCCAACACGGGGTCTTTCTGTTGACTGTCTTTCCCACTCAGCTGAGTAACCATCTCAGAAGAGCCACCTACTCCCCTGTGACACACAGCAGTAAAGTGTGGATGAAGCACAACTGAAGAATGGCTGAGGGGCCTTGTGGAATAAGAAGAAATGCATATGTTGGTCTATTCCCCGGTTCCTGACACAGAGCTCCAAAGACCTTGGGATGTCCTGGGTGGTGTGAGTGTGATCTGCTCTAATGAGGCAACCTTTGTGGGTTCCTGGATGGGGCTGATCACCAGAAAGACCAGGCCATACTTAGAAGCATGAAACTGTCAGCCTCACCCACTATCTTCTAGGAGAGGGGCTGGAGATTGAGTTAATATCAGTCACGCCTATGTGATGAAGCCTCCATAAAGATCCCTGAACTATGGGGTCATGAGCTTCCAAATGCTGAAGACAGGCAGGTGCCTGGAGGGTGGCACACCCGGTGACTCTTCCCACATGCCTTGCCCTGTGAATCTCCTCATCTGGCTGTCCGTCTGTATCCTTAGAAACATACTTCATCATGAACCAATGAACCTAACAAAGTGTTTCACTGAGTTCTGTGAGCCACCCTAGCAAAGTAATCAACCCAAGAAGGGGGTTGAGGGAACCCAACTTACAGCTGGTTGGTCAGACGGAAAGGTGACAACCTACTACTAGCAAGCGGTGGCTGAGGTGGGCGACTCTCAGCCTGTGGGATCTGATTCTAACTCCAGGTAGACAGTGTTAGAAACGAATTATAGAAAACCCAGTAAAGATCCAGTGAAAAATTATTTGTTGATGGGGAGAAATCCCCACACATTTTGGTGACCAGAAGTGAAATGTTCTGTGCTGAGCGGCATGTGAGAATAGGAAAATCACTGGCTTTTTCCCATCTCAAACAGACCTGAACAGGCAGAGGGGGCTGGAGGCACCTGTAGTTTCCAGGACCCAGATGCAAAAAAGAGTAGCTCGTGTTTTCCCATTTCCTGATTACGTCTTCCCAGTACAGGAAATGGGGTGGACCATGAATAGGTCAAGGGGGTAGGTCTATGAAGACCTCAGCTTTGACCTATAGGGACAGAAACTGAGCATCAGATGGAATCAAGCACAGAAAGAAAGACCACAGGCGAAAGAGACCCGTGGCAACAATGCTCCCTGTGTTCTTCAGAATCATGGAACAGAAGTTCATAGAAGCCACATGACAGGGTGCTGTCCATCATGATAAAGACTTTGCTTTTGTCTCTGGGCTGGAACACCACTCACGGGTGAAAAGATGAAACTATTACACATTTGTAGAGCTGAATGAGAGAGCAAAGAATATTTCCATTCAGAATGCCTAGGATTTAAGCTTTTCTTTTCTCACAGAACGTCCCACCCGTAGAGAGTTTCCCACACACTCTTTTAAGAGTTAGTATGGGCTGGGTGCGGTGGCTCACGTCTGTAATCCCAGGACTTTGGGAGGCTGAGGCAGGCAGATCACTTGAGGTCAGGAGTTTGAGAACAGCCTGTCCAACATAGTGAAACCGCGTCCTTCCTAAAAGTACAAAAATTAGCTGGGTGTGGTGACACATGCCTGTAATCCCAGCTACTGGGGAGGCTGAGGCAGGAGAATTGCTTGAATCTGGGAGGCAGAAGTTGCAGTGAGCTGAGATCACACCACTGCGCTCCAGCCTGAGCAACAGAGCGAGACAACATCTCAAAAAAAAAAAAAAAAAAAAAAAGTATGGCTTTGCAAGGTGCAGTAGCTGTAATCTGTAATCTACAACTTTGGGAGGCCAAGGCAGGAGGATTGCTTGAGTCCAGGAGTTTGAGGCTGCAGTGAGCTATGACTGCCACTGCACTACAGCCTGGGTGATAGTGGAACACCCTGGCTCAAAAATAAAAAAATAAAAACTATGGCTTCCACACTGCCCATCAGAGCTGTTACCTGTGTTCACGCTTCTGACACATTCCCTTCCATCTGGATTTTTTACTATTTTAACTTCACTCTGCAGAGTCAAGGGCTCTCTCCTTTGCTTCAACATGGAAATAATACTTAGGTCAGGAAGACAGATTCCTGTTAATAAAAAGAAAGAAACAAGATGTGCTGGGGCATTTCCAAAATCCAAGCCCTATGTTTAGGTAAGAGAGGGGATATTGCAAATGGATCAAGAATAATATTTCACAAGTTCACCCACAGACTGGCTCCTTCTGAATGCTTAGGGAATACTGTAATATGTAGACATCGAGATCTCTTCCAAGAACTACTGACTTGTAAGCACAGGGGAGAAAACAGAGAACTGGTTATCTGGTGCCACCTAATGACATATCATGAAGGGGGCAGACCATCTGAAGACAGGACACATTTCAAATCCAGAGAGCATAATAGAACTTTTCATTTGAGTCAACAAGGTTTCTACCTCAGTTAAGCAATTTAGGGGCTCCTAAGAGGCAACCAAGAGAAAATGCAAAGATAGATTAAAGCAGATCCCGGCTTCTGGAGGGAAGGTATCCTCACCCAGAGAGACCAGGTTCCTGTAGTTCTCCAACATCACGTCTCTGTACAAAGCCCTCTGTCCAGGGTCCAGGCATTTCCACTCCTCCTGAGAGAATTCGATGGCCACGTCCATGAACGTCAAGTGTCCCTAAAATGAGGACCGCATTGTTTGCAACACTAAAAATGTATAAATTGTATGCAATTTAGTTTATAAACATTTTTGAATATTAAGCTATTGAAAATGGCAGATCATTAAAAAACATAGAAACTTCAACTCCAATCTCTAGTAAATACCCACATTCAAAAATATATAGTATTTTTAAAAATTCAGATGGGGTTTTACTAGGTTGCCCAGAAAGATCGCAAACTCCTAGATTCAAGGGAAGAGTTTAATCCTTCCCCAGCCTCCCAAGAAGGTGGGATTATAGGCATACACCACTAACCCTGCCCTACAAATACACTTTTGTCCATTAAAGTCTACATATGTAGGTATTAGCAAACGCCAATGGAGTTTATTGATTTATTTCATTAATAAAACAGTGATACATGACACAAAATTTAAGAATATTATACACTAATTTAACAAATAGGACGGGCGCAGTGGCTCACGCCTATAATCCCAGCACTCTGGAAGGCCGAAGCAGATGGATCACCTGAGGTCAGGAGTTTGAGACGAGCCTGGCCAACATGGTGAAACCCCGTCTCTACTAAAAATACAAAAATTAGCCAGGCATGGTGCTGGGCGCCTGTAATGCCGACTACTCGGGAGGCTGAGACAGGAGAATTGCTTGAACCTGGGAGACAGAGGTTGCAGTGAGCCGAGTTCATGCCATTACACTCCAGCCTCAGCAACAAGAGTAAAACACTCCATCTCAAAAAAAAAAAAAAAAAGAAAGAAAGAAAGAAAACAAGTGTCCTTCTTTAGCAGCACTAATTATAAATGACACACACACAAGAAACATCCTACCTGTCCCTTAGCAAATATACATGGCCCCTAACTAAAAGACATTGCAGACCTGTGTACGAAATCCACAACTCTACTAAAAGAGTAATGTCAGCAAGACAGAGGAATACGAAGCCACAGACCTTTCTGTCCCCATGGAGACAAAAATTAAACAATACACAGACCAATTGGCTTTGTGAGAAATGTAGAAGGCCCTTAGCAAGTTCCTGCACCCCAAAGAAGCACCAAGTCAACGTGCTGGGAGCCCAGTGGGAAAATGCATGAACACATTAGCCTGAGCCCCTGCTCAGGCATGATTGCCATCATCCAGAGGAAACCACAAACTCCAGACTTCTCCTGAGGGACAACGTTCTGTCTTGGTTGAACAGAAGCTCTGAACTAACAGCGCCCCAGATCAGGAAGCCACTGAGAACAAAGGCACCAGCATAAATCAGAGCCCGCAGTAACGCAGGCAGACACTAGGTGGCAGTGCGGACCCCAGCTTCCTATGGCCTCACACAGGCTGCAAAGCAGGTGCAGAAAGGGGAGCTCCTGAGCAGAACCTGGTCACCCTCTTCAGTGAGGAGGTGACAAGCAAAGTCCAGAGAGGACACATCGAAGACAAAGCTCAGGACTTCCAGAGACTCCTCCTGGGCTGATTGGTGCGCGTGGTCCCTGAACCACGCCAAGCACAAAAAACAAGAGAGGTGACTGATTTATTTTCTTTTTCTTTTTCTTTTGAGACGCTCTGTCGCTCAGGCTGGAGTGCAATGGCGCCATCTCGACTCACTGAAACCTCTGTCTCTTGGGTTCAAAGGATTCTCCTGCCTAAGCCTCCCAAGTAACTGGGATTACAGGCGTGTACCACCACACCAGCCTAATTTTGTATTTTTAGTAGAGACAAGGTTTCACTATGTTGGCCAGGCTGGTCTCCCTGACCTCAGGTGATCTGCCTGCGTTGGCATCCCAAAGTGCTGGGATTACAGGCGTGAGCCACTGTGCCCGGCCAATGCTGTAAAAATAAATTTCTACAGGACTTGCTCTCGCTCTTGACACAGAGCTGACAGCAGTGGGTCGCCAGTGACACACAGGGAGGGTGGGAAACTGCACAGGGCAGGGCAGGGGAGACTTGGTATGCGATGGCCTACGCTGCACGTTTGGTGTCTTCTATAAAACAAATATATACATAGTTTGATGTTTAACATAAAAAATATAACAATAATTGCTGAACAAGAATGAATATAATTTCCACCTCTTTAATGACAAAAAAAATTCTGCTTCAATCTCTGTGCAAAATTACAGCTTTTTTTCACCTAACCCAGATGCCGTACCAGACTCCCTGCAGGAACACCACTCTCCATGGGAGGACCGTGCTGAGAAAGAAGAAACAATGTCCTCCCTGAACCAAGCCAGACACAAGAAAGTAGGAAAGGTGTTTAGCTTCAAATGTAGTAAAAATCAGACAGAAATTATTTCTCCTTCCTGAACTCCTTTTCCAGAATTTACCAGGTACTTGTGCACATGAATACGTGACTTCCAGTGGCAGCTGCTCTAATCCTGGTCCACAGAGAGCTGACAGTGCATCCAGATGTGGCCCCTGAACAATCCCTGCTGCCCAACAGCACTGACACCACGGGACCCTCACCCCGTCTCCATCCATGTCTGGTGTGAGCCCTTCCCAGGCCCATGCCCAGTGCAGCCTCTTCCCAACTTCATGTCACTGGGTCACGAGAGATGGAAGCTAAGCAAGATGAGAGGGTGAGGGTGAGCAAACCTGTCAGGCAGGACACTTCAGACATTTCAGAAAGAAACAGAGATAGAAAAATCCGCCGAGAATATCCGTTCACCTGAGGAAGAGCCATCCCTCACTCCTTTGCTTCCCTCTTCTGGGCTTCTTCATCGCATAGCATGACTGTTTAGAAGTCAATCCTAAATGTCAAAAATAGGCTGATTACTGCTCAGAATCAACACGTTCCCCTTCCTGTGCCACAACCACACACACAGGTGAGACCTCACCCTGTGGAAAATGTCCTCTGCTGCCCACTGCACCAGAGTTGATGCAGGGACAAGAAACTCCTACCAGAAGAACGAGTGAAGTTTTTACTTGTTTATTCAGGACTCGTTTCCCTCCTGGAGAAGCCCGCACGCACGCTGCAGCAGCACGGAACCGGGCTGGACTGAGCCGCCTCATTCAGGGAACAGACCCAGCTGTGACCAAACTCCATGGAGAGCACAGCCCCCCTCCCCTCTCTGTGGAGCCCAGGCTCATGTAATCCCTCAGAACTGGAGGACATAGAGCCTTGGTGCTCAGCGCCAGACACAGAACACAGTGGAATCTCCTTATCCATGGGGGATATGTTCCAAGATGCCCAGTGGATGCCTGGAACCTCAAACAGTACTGACCTCTATTTACTCCACTTAAATTATGCATGTAACAGCTTCTCACTGGCATATCCAAACTGCCAGCATCAATATTCACATGCTTGGGGAATACTAAAGCAAAAGGACTGAGATACCCCAAAAGTGGACCAGATCAAAAAGACTATTCACTGACTAATGGGCAGACAGAGTCTACACTCGGCCCTCAGGATTTCTAGGGTCCAAATCCAGAGATTCAACCAACGACAGACTGAAATAATTACAAAAAAAGGGGAAAGAAACCAAAAAGTAACAAACAATGAAAATAACACAAGAAAACAACAGAGTATAACAACTATATAGCATTTATAAATTTCATTAATCCATTATAAGTTTCATCAATCCATTATAAGTAATCAAGAGATTTTTTAAAGTCTATGGGAGGATGTGTGTAATTTATACGCAAATACAGTCATACACTGCTTAGTAACGGGGCCTGTTCTGTGAAATGTGTTTTCAGACCATTTCATTACAGACTACACGACATAAACCAAGATGGTTTATGTCTACTACAGGTTAAGTCTACTACACATCTAGGGTATATGGTATAGCCTATTGCTAAAAACCTGCACATCATGTTATGTACTGAATACTACAGGCAACTATGACACAGTGGTATGTACTTGTAAATAAAAACATGTCTCAACATAGAAAAGGTACAGTACTAATATGATATAAATGTTTAAAAAATGGTACAACTGTCTAGGGCACTTACCATGAATGGTGCTTGCAAGACTAGAAATTGCTCTGGATGAGTCGGTGAGTGTGTGGTGATCGAATGTGATGGCCTACGACATAACTGTGTACCACTGTAGATTTTATAAATACTGAATACTCAGCCAGGCGTGGTGGCTCATGCCTGTAATCTCAGCACATTTGGAGAACGAGGTAGGCAGATTGCTTGAGCCCAGAAGTTCGAGACCAGTTTGGGCAACATGAGACTCCCGTGTCTACAAAAAAAAAAATACAAAAAATAAGTTGAGGCATAGTGGAACACACCTGTAGTCCCAGCTACCCAGGAAGCTGTGGTGGGACGATCACCTGAACTTAAGAGGTTGAGGCTGCAGTGAGCCATAATCGCACCACTGCATTCCAGCCTGGGCGACAGTGTGAGAGGCTGTCACAAAAATAAATACGTACATACATACTTACTGTATATTTAGGCTACACTAACATAAAAAATATTTTTTTCTCAATAACAAATTAACCTCAGCTTACTGTAACTTTTTGACATTATAAACTTCTAAATTTAACTTTTTGACTTTTATAATAACATTTAGCTTAAAACACACATTGTATAGCTGTACAAAAGTATTTTGTCTTTATATCTCTATTCTATAAGTTTTTCCCATTTAAAATTTTGTTTTCCCCATTTAAACTTTTTGTCAACAACCAGGACACAAACACATACATTAGCCTAGGCCTACACAGGGTCAGGATCAATGTCATTGTCTTCCAGTGCCACATCTTGTCCCATTGGAAGATTCTCAGGGGCAATAATATGTATGGAGCTGTCATCTGGGACAACAATGCCTTCTTCTGGATACCTTTTGAAGAACTTGCCTGAGGCTCTTCTAGGTGAGGAGGTACTCCTTTCAGAAATACGTCTGTGGTGTGAATCTGAAAGTCAGCTGAGGGCCTGGTGCAGTAGCTCATGCCAGTAATCCCCGCACACTGGGAGGCCGGGGTGGGCGGATCATGAGGTCAAGAGATCGAGACCATCCTGGCCAACATGGTGAAACCCCATCTCTACTAAAAATACAAAAATTAGCTAGGAGTGGTGGCGCATGCTTGTAGTCCCAACTACTTGGTAGGTTGAGGCAGGAGAGTCGCTTGAACCCGGGAGGTGGAGGTTCCAGTGAGCCAAGACCACACCACTGCACTCCAGCCTGGTGACAGAGCGAGACTTGGTATCAAAAAAAAAAATCAGCTGATTAGGAAATGAGATAGGAAGAAAAATATCCATGGTGGTTTACTTGCTTATTTTTTCTTCCTAAATGTTATTGTGAGCAGTTAATGCACCATAAACTTTCCTTTCCATTAATAAACACCTTCTGGGGTTGGGTGCGGTGGCTCACTCCTGTAACCCCAGAACTTTGGGAGGCCGAGGCAGGCAGATCACACCAGGTCAAGAGTTTGGGACTAGCCTGGCCAAAATGGTGAATCCCCATCTCTACTAAAAATACAGACATTAGGCCACGTGCTGTGGCTCAGGCCTGCAATCCAAGCACTTTGGGAGGCCGAGGCGGGCAGATCACGAGGTCAGGAGTTTGACACCAGCCTGACCAACATGGTGAAACCTCGTCCCTACTAAAAATACAAAAATTAGCTGGGCATGGTGGCATACGCCTGTAATCCCAGCTACTCAGGAGGCTGAGGCAGGAGAATCACTTGAACTTGGGAGGCTGAGGTTGCAGTGAACCGAGCCTGCATAACAGAGTGAGACTCCATCTCAAAAAAAAAAAAAAAAAAATACAGACATTAGCCGGGTGTAATGGCAGGCACCTATAATCCCAGCTACTCAGGAGGCTGAGGCAGGAGAACCGCTTGAATCCGGGAGGCTGAGGTTGCAGTGAGCCGAGCCTGGGTAACAGAGTGAGACTCCATCTCAAAAAAAAAAAAAAAAAAAAATTAGCCGGGCATAATGGCAGGCACCTGTAATCCCAGCTACTCAGGAACCTGAGGCAGGAGAATTGCTTGAACCTGGGAAGCAGAGATTGCAGTGAGCCAAGATCACACTACTACACTCCAGTCTGGGTGACAGAACAAGACCCTGTCTCAAAAAATAAGATAAAGAAATAAATAAACACCTTTTGGTGTTGGAGTTCATGTTTTCAAACTTTTAAAGAAGCTTGTGGAGGTCTGTACCAGTTTCTGCTAAACCCTTCACTGTGAAATTTCCTGGATTTTTTTTTCCTTTCCTTCACTTTCCTATCCTCTCACCTGTTCTTCAGCTATGTGTTCTTGTATCAGTTCCAACAACTTATTCGTCCATTCCTCATGAACCACCTCTAAGAGCATCACAGTGTCATCCTCACCCACAGCCAGGTTAAAGCTGCCTGGCAAAGATCCAGGTTTGTTTCCCCCAGCATCACCACAGACACAAGGAATGCACTGCACTATGACGTCATGACTGCTCTGATGTAGCTAGGCAACAGGAATTTTTCAGCTCCAGTGTAACAGTGTAATCTTATGGAACTACCATCATACAGTTGATCGTTGACCAAAATGTCATTATGCAGTGTATGGCTGTACTGCGCAACTTTACATAAAGGACTTGAAGATCACCTGACTTTGGTATCCTCAGGGGTCATGGAAGTAATCCCTCTGATACTGAGGGATGACTGTACTGCCTAGATATACCAGAAAAGGAGATGATTCAAGTCCTAGGCAAAAGAGAATGGGACTGGCTGGGTACAGTGGCTCACACCTGTAATCCTAGCACTTTGGGAGGCCAAGGTAGGTGGATTGCCTGAGCTCAGGAGTTCAAGACCAGCCTGGGCAACATGGTGAAACTCTATCTCTACTAGAAATACAAAAAATTAGTGAGGTGTGGTGGTATATGCCTGTAATCCCAGCTACTTGGGAGGCTGAGGCATGAGAATCACTTGAACCCGGGAGGCAGAGGTTGCAGTGAGCCGATATTGTGCCACTGCACTCCAGCCTGGGCGATGGAGTGAGACTCCTCAAAAACAGAGTGGGACAGTGCTAGATTTCAGCACACTACTTGGAATGGTGGGAAATTTAAAAGTTGTGCATTCTTCATTTTTGGAACTTTCTGTGTCATATTTTCAGACCACAGTTAAACTCGAGTATCAAGAAATCAAACCAGCAGATAGGGAGCAACTACTGTAGCATCAACTTTAAATATTAGGCCTGGCCTCCACCTGAGTATTGAAATTAGAATCTCTGTAAGGACGCACAAGAGATGTTTCTGCAAAATACCTCAGCACTCAAATGTGAAGCTAGGACTGAGCTCCGCCCAGAGGGGTTGAGCCCAGCGCAGTCCCCGCTTCTGGCTCTTGGCTCCCCTTGGGCCCTTGCTGTCACCAGGATCCAGACAGTGGCAGGAAAAGGGAAAGAAATAAACACAGAACTTCAAAATGGAGGAGAGTTGGGGTGGGGTCAGGCTGGAGTGTTAAATCGGGGGCTACGGCGGGGGGGTCACAGAATCCTAAGAAGGTACTACCAGAACAAAGGCCTGGGGAAGGAAGGGTGTTTGTCACCAGCAGCTGAGCGGCCAGAGAGTTCCAGGCAGAGGGACAGCCCAGATGAAGCCTCTGAGGCAGGAGAAACCTGGGCCCCCTGTTATGTAGGTTTCAAATAATTCCACTTACATAGTTTGCTATATGAATGACATGTGTGCTGTGATAAGAACTTGGAGTGCGTTCCTCCTTCCTTCATGAGAGATGCATCACCCCTTAGTAGCCCCCATAGATGACAAATGGAGTAAACTTCCCTCCCACCCAGAGAATGTGGTTGGACTCCGCCCTCCCCTGGAGAATGTTATATGGCACCTTCTCAGACCCCATACACGAGATTCTGACCTCGACTACTGGAATTCAAAATACACGGAAATTCAAGAGGTTGACAGTCACTGTGAGAGCCGAGGCTGTGGCACACTCTGCTGTCAGGGGCCTCTCTGAAGACATGTAGGCTACACTGAGAGGTGGCTGCATGTCAGCTGTTCTCCAGTGATCACACCGTTAGCCTTCAAGGTGACCTCCGGAGCCTCGACCAACACCAGCACTGCCCTCTAGCGGGCATGTATGGACATGACCTGTTCTTGCGGGTCTCCACTGGGCTGGATGCCATTTCTCCCAGGAAACTGCTTCTATGAATGTACAACTCAGACATTAACTGTACTTTTCCATATAGGCCTATTTCCATCCTAACCGAGCAAATACTTTTTTTGTTTTTTTTTTTTTTTTTTGAGACAAAAATCTCACTCAGTCACCCAGGCTGAAGTGCAATGGCATATCAGCTCACTGCAACCTCTGCCTCCCAGGTTCAAGCAATTCTCCTGCCTCAGCCTCCCAGAGTAGCTGGGACTACAGGCGGCCGCCACCACGCCCAGCTAATTTTGTGTGTGTGTGTTTGCGAGACAGGGTCTCACTCTGTCGCACAGGCTGGAGTGCAGGGCGTGATCTTGGCTTACTGCAACCTCTGCCCCCTGGGTTCAAGCGATTTGCCTGCCTTAGCCCAAGTAGCTGGGATTACAGGAGTGTAAATAAATGTGTGATTTATTGTTTGTATTATAAACGAAAACACAAATAAGAAAATAGCTCCTATTTTTAAAAACATTTGACAGGTTTACTTAATCCCCAGAAAGTACAGGGTGTCCCTCACCCGAGATGTGCAGGACTGCTGGGGCAAGGTGTTTGGGGAGTTCAGGGAGTATCTGTTGGACATATGAAGGTGGAGATGCCTGTGGATGCCCCAGCAGAGATGTCCAGAATGCGAATGGACACGATTCTGGAATTCAGGGGAGAGGGGTGGGTAGAGAGGGAAAATTGAGACAGGCAGGTGGTGTTTTGAAGCCATAAGATGAGATCATAAGGAAAGGTAGAGGGTGTGGGCAGAGAGAACAGGTTTAAGGACTAAATTGTGGGACACTGCCATATTCACAGAAGACAGTTCAGGAGACCTGAAGGTGATGACAAAAATGTTAAACAGGGACCAGGCGTGGTGGCTCACGCCTGTAATCCCAGCACTTTGGGAGGCCGAGGCGGATGGATCACAAGGTCAGGAGGGCAAGACCAGCCTGGCCAACACAGTGAAACTCCGTCTATACTAAAAATACAAAAATTAGCCAGGTGTGGTGGCGCGCGCCTGTAGTCCCAGCTCGGGACTACACAGGAGGCTGAGGCGGGAGAATTGCTTAAACCGGGGAGGCGGAGGTTGCAATGAGCTGCGATCGTGCCACTACACTCCAGCCTGGGTGATAGAGTAAGACTCCATCTCAAAAAAAAAAAAAAAATGTTAGACAGATTTTTTAAATTATGAAGAATCTCTTCAAAGCCAAGAAAAAAGAAGAGGAAGTGATCGGCTGTGCAAATTGCTGCTGACAGGGAAAGAAAGACGAGGACAAAAATTTAAAAAGTGTATTAAGCCTGGTGCAGGGGCTCATCCCTGTAATTCTAGAGCTCTGGGAGCACAGAGGAGGGGTACTTCCTAGACGAAGAAATGTAGTTAATATTTTTTGTTTTAAAGATAGAAGGAAAATAAAGCCTTTATTGTATGTAGGAGTGTGTTTTAATGAATGACGCCTCCATCTGGGTACATTTTGGGAGGCTGAGGTGGGAAAATCACTTGAGCTCAGGAGTTTAAGACCAGTCTGGACAACACAGCAAGATCCTAACTCTACAAAAAATCAAAATATCAGCATGGCACAGTGGCATGAACCTGTAGTCCTGGCTACCCGGGTGGCCAAGATAGGAGAATCGCTTGAGCCCAGGAAATTGAGACCAGCCTAGGCAACATAGCAAGACCCCAACTCTACAAAAAACACAAAATATTAGCGGCATACTGGCATGCGCCTGTAGTCCCAGCTATTCAGGAAGCTGAGGTGGGAGAATTGTTTGAGCCCAGGAAGTCGAGGTTACAGTGAGCTACGATTATGCCACTGCACTCCAGCCTGGGAGACAGAGCAAGACTCTGCCTCAAAAACAAATAAATAAGTAAATAAATAAAAATATTAGCCAGGCATAGTGGTACACACCTATAGTCCTACTTACTTGGGAGACTGAGGCAGGAGGATCACTTGAGCCTAGGAGTTCGAGGTTACAGTGAGCTATGACTGCCTCACTGCACTCCAGCCTGTGCAACAGAGTGAGATCCCATCCCTTAAAAAAATAAATAATTAAAAATAAATTTAGGGGCCAGTCGCGGTGGCTCATGCCTATAAACCCAGCACTTTGGGAGGTCGAGGCAGGCAGATTACAAGGTCAAGAGATCAAGACCATCCTGGCCAACGTGGTGAAACTCCGTCTCTACTAAAAATACAAAAATTAGCCAGGCGTGGTGGTGTGCGCTTGTAATCCCAGCTACTCAGGAGGCTGAGGCAGGAAAATCACTTGAACCCAGGAGGCAGAGGTTGCAGTAAGCCTAGATCATGCCACTGCACTCCAGTCTGACAACAGAGTGAGTCTCTGTCTCAAAAAAATAAAAAATAAAAAATAAAATTAAAAAAATAAAAATAAATTTAGAAACAGGTAGGTGGCTGGAGCAATGGAATGGGTGGATGCGATAACTTGATTAGATGGAGTCAACCAAGAACTGGGGGCAAGAATTGAAGACAGAATATAAACAAGATTTTAGTGTACTGTGATCTTAAAATAGAGCATGCAAGAGGGGGTACTTACTGCAGGGAGAAATGTAAATACAGTATTTTTTGTTTTAAAGATTGAAGAATGGAAAGAAAATAAAGGCTTCAGCGAGTGAGTATGTGAGTGTGTGTGTGTTTTAATGGACAATACCTCCACTTCAGTATGCTGACCAAAATAATTTCCTAAGCCAGGAGCAGTGGCTCCCGCCTGTAATCCCAGCATTTTGGGAGGCCAAGGCGGGCAGATCACCTGAAGTCAGGAGTTCGAGACCAGCCTGGCCAACATGGTGAAACCCCGTCTCTACTAAAAATACACAAATTAGCCGGGCGTGGTGGCACATGCCTATAGTCCCAGACACTTGGGAGGCTGAGGGAGGAGAATCGCTTGAACCCAGGAGGCAGAGGTTGTAGTGAGCGGAGACTGTGCCATTGGACTCCAGCCTGGGTGACAGAGCGAGACTCCGTCTCAAAAAATAATAATAATAATAATTTTATAGACAAAAAAATTAATGATACCATGAGGAAGGATGTCATGCCATTCTGGGACTGTGAGTGGGGCTGGCACATGGGGCACAATCTCAGTATCAGCAGCAGCCAGGAGCAGGCACAGATCATTCCCAGTCACTACTGAGTAGGCATCACAGGCCCTGAGACTGGTGAGTGGGCCAAGTCTCTTCCCTTTACTGTTTGAGGTAAGAAAAAAACATAGTGTTTTTGCTACGCTCATATGCAGCACAGAATACTACACCGCTCGTCACCAAAAATGTGTGTTTTCCCCAAGTTTGAGACGGAGTTTCACTGTCGCCCAGGCTGGAGTGCAGTGGCGCAGTCTCAGCTCACCACAACCTCCGCCTCCAGGGTTCAAGCGATTCTCCTGCCTCAGCCTCCCGAGTCACTGGGATTACAGACACATGCCACTACTCCCAGCTAATTTTTGTATTTTTCATCATGTTGGCCAGGCTAGTCTTGAACTCCTGACCTCAAGTGATCTGCTCAAATCACCCTCCCAAAGTGTTGGGATTACAGGCGTGAGCCACCGCGTCTGGCCCATGCTGACGAGTTCTGTGTCACGCTCGCAGCTGTGTGTCCCACAAGTTAACTCAATTTTGATACTGTCTACCTGGAGACAGGTACAGATTCCACAGGTTAAAGATGCAGTGCCACATGGTTGCCTCTCAGTTTAGATGCAGATAAAAAGCATGGTTTCCAGCCAGGACCAGTGGCTCACGCCTGTAATCCCAGCACTTTGGGAGGCCGAGGTGGGTGGATCGCCTGAGGTCGGGAGTTCAAGACCAGTCTGAACAACATGGAGAAACCCCACCTCTATTAAAAATACAAGGTTGGCCAGGCATGGTGGCGGGTACCTGTAATCCCAGCTACTGGAGAGGCTGAGGCAGGAGAATCGCTTGAACCCGGGAGGCGATGGTTATGGTGAGCCAAGATGGCACCATCACATGCCAGCCAGGGCAACAAGAAACTCCGTCTCAAAAGAAAAAAAAAAAAAGCATGCTTACTAAGAGCCTTTTTTTTTTTTTTTTTTTTTTTTTTGAGACACAGTCTCCCTCTTACCCAGGCTGGAGTGCAGCGGTGCGATCTCGGCTCACTGCAACCTCCACCTCTTGGGATCAAGAGATTCTTGTGCCTCAGTCAAGTAGGTGGGATTACAGGCACACGCCACCATGGTAGCTAATTTTTGTATTTTTAGTAGAGACCGGGTTTCACCACGTTGGCCAGGCTCGTCTTGAACTCCTGACCTTAAGTGATCTGCCCACCTTGGCTTCCCAAAGTGCTGGGATTGTAAGTGAGATCCACTGCGCCTGGTCCAAAAGCCCCTCATTTTGATTAGTTTGCTAGGAAGGCTCTTCCATCTGCCTGTTTCTTGCCCTCCCTATCTCTGCTTCCTCTCTGTTCTCCCTGTTAAATTCCCTCTTCCCTGCTACACTCACTTGTCCCCACTCTCTGGTGCCCCCGGATCCCAGGCCTCCCCATGCTGTGGTTCTCCCTCTGCTCTCCTTGTCATCGGCTGCCCCCTCTTGCTGTCCCAGCACCACGCTGTTCTGTCTGCCCTGGCTTCAAATCCCTCCTCCTCTCCCAAACTCTCTGTGTGAGGAGCCTCCCCCTTTCTGCCCCTCTCCCTACCTTTCTGCCCTTCATCTCTCTGGACATCGAGCTTTTCTCTACGTTTCTCCAGTTACTTTTCTCTCCCTGCTACGTTCTCGGCTTCACTCACTGTCTCTGTAAATCTCTTAGCTACTCTCTGCCGTCTGCTTATGGATCTCCCTCATGCTTCTTTTTCAAAATTTTTCTATTTCCTACCACTCTTTCACCATCTTTCTCCACATATTCATAGGGAGGGGAGTACAATAAGGTGCCCACCTCCGTCAAGAGCACATTTTTAGTGGGATGCAATTTGGGACGGAAGAATCCTGGATGTCTTGAGACAAAAGTCACGTCCCCACACGATCAGGAGTAGCGATGGCTGGGAAGGCGAGGCCTGGGGAGTAGGAAGGCCCGGATCAAGGAGGAAAAGGATGGGGACTGAATTATTAGAGGCGTGTGGTGTCAAGGATCCCAGGACCCGGCACAGGCCTCCCCCGCCGGGACTGGGGCTGGGGCCAGGTTGGGAGGCTCCCCGGGCGGGAATCCACCTTGCGGTGAGGACTTTTAAAAGCGCGGGGCAGAAGGATGGGTCAGTAAAGAGTTTTAAGCGGAAAGGAGTCTCGAAAAACCGTGTTTACCTGGCCCAAGGCAGAACGACCGGGGACAGGACCCGTCGCCGAGCAATTTTAACACACAGGGAAGCGACCGCCGGACTCTCACGGAGACGCCTGAATTTACACGGGGTGGAGGGAGCGGTGCGGGAATTTCAAGGTCTGTGTTGACTCTCAGATCCCGGGTACAGAAGCGCGGGGGAGCTGGGAAGCCCAGATTGAATCTAAACAAAGGGAAACTGACGCGCTGCGGTGTGACCTTCTATCCACGCGATCCGCTTCCGGGTCTGCAAAAAACTGCGCGCGCCGCCGTGAGGGCGGGGCGGGGCGGGGCGGGGCGGGGAGGGGCTTCCCTAGGCCACGCTCCCGGTGCCTCTGTTTTGCGGGTTTTGCTGGCAGTGAAACTGGAGCAGCTCAGCCGTCTGCAAACTGGGATCCTGCCGGGGCAAAGCAGCCTCGGTTGATGATTAGATCCAGGAAATTTCCTGCTATTAAAATGAATTTTAAGCCTGCCGTGGTGGCAGGCCCCTGTAGTCCCAGCGACTTGAGAGGCTGAGGCTGGAGGTCCGATTCAACCCAAGAGTTCGAGTCTACACTGAGCTATCATGGCCACTGTACTCCAGCCTGGGCGTAGTGTAGATCCAGTGCTATACTCAGTGTAGACTCTGTCCTAAAATAAATAAGTAAATAAAAACTAATTTTTTTTTTTTTTTGAGACGGAGTCTCGCTCTGTTGCCCAGGCTGGAGTGCAGTGGCCGGATCTCAGCTCACTGCAAGCTCCGCCTCCCGGGTTCACGCCATTCTCCTGCCTCAGCCTCCCGAGTAGCTGGGACTACAGGCGCCCGCCACCTCGCCCGGCTAGTTTTTTGTATTTTTTAGTAGAGACGGGGTTTCACCATGTTAGCCAGGATGGTCTCGATCTCCTGACCTCGTGATCCGCCCGTCTCAGCCTCCCAAAGTGCTGGGATTACAGGCTTGAGCCACCGCGCCCGGCAATAAAAACTAATGTTAACAATTTAATTTAAAAGGCCTGGAATTCTCTGTGAAGACGATGCAAGTTAAAATGTGAAATGCAAAGCCCTGCCTGCGCAGCATGTGCGATTTCATGCTGACGACCCACGGAACAGAATAGAAATCTTCTCCCTTTCCATCATCATCTCTATCTCCAGCACGGGAGAAAGATGTAGGCTGGGAGGTTAAGCCCGTCTACTCTTTTCACGTTCTTCTGCCTGCTTTTATTCTGACTGCTGGCAGCTGATTAGATTGTGCCCACCCCAATTGAAGTGGGTCTGCCTTTCCCAGTCCACTGAGTCATCTCTAGAGTGCTCATCTCTAGAGAGTTTCCGAGGGACAACGCCAAGTGCTTTGGAGGGTTAAGGCCAACCCTGGGAATCCGTGTTTACCTGGCCCAAGGTGGAACGACCGGGACATCTCCATCGGCGTCGCTCGGCGGCATCTCCGTCGGCATGGGCGATGGGTCCTGTCCCCGAGGATGTTAGGCCACCAACTGCTTTTTTTTTTTTTTTTTTTGAGACAGAGTCTTGCTCTGTCGCCCAGGCTGGGGTGCAGTGGCCGGATCTCAGCTCACTGCAAGCTCCGCCTCCCGGGTTTAGACCATTCTCCTGCCTCAGCCTCCCGAGTAGCTGGGACTACAGGCGTCCGCCACCTCGCCCGGCTAGTTTTTTGTATTTTTTAGTAGAGACGGGGTTTCACCGTGTTAGCCAGGATGGTCTCGATCTCCTGACCTCGTGATCCGCCCGTCTCGGCCTCCCAAAGTGCTGGGATTACAGGCTTGAGCCACCGTGCCCGGCCTGCTTTTTTTTTTTTTTTTTTTTTTTTTTTTGAGACGGAATCTCGCTCCGCCTCCCGGGTTCACGCCATTCTCCTGCCTCAGCCTCCTGAGCAGCTGGGACCACAGGCACCCACCACTACGCCTGCCTAATTTTTTGTATTTTTAGTAGAGATGGGGTTTCACCGTGTTAGCCAGGATGGTCTTGGTCTCCTGACCTCGTGATCCGCCCGTCTCGGCCTCCCAAAGTGCTGGGATTACAGGCTTGAGCCACAGCGCCCTGCAACTTATTCATAATTTATTCTGATTTCCTTAACTTTAACTCATGTTCTTTTCTGCAGGGAGCTGAAGGCCCATGGGACGTGACCAAGTTTATGGATTTTAATCAGGCAAAGGTCTTGAAAACAGTGACTCCCTAGCTGGGGAACTCAATTTAGGACTCTTAGCAAGTACAAATCAAAGACTATCTGTAATCAATGGGTTAAGACATTCATTCATGCATAAGTTTTCACTGCACTTACATACAACTTTTCTTCACTTTCTGAGAAGGGCACAGCATTTTTAGCTTTCAATTTAACAAATACCATTTAATTAGGTTTAAAGTTCTCCTTTAAAGGGTAATGTGTGGTTTTACATGCCTAGCTTTTAATTACTCTGTAACTAATTCACGGGCCCTCTGTGATCGCTCTCCCTTCAGACGTTACTACTTTACTGAAATTGAATTTGGAAAGCTATGTCAGGGGTAGAAGAGAGATAATAACAGTGGTCATTATTAGAAAAGAGGTTTTTCAAATTCTTACATTTTACTTAAATCTTAGCAGAGAATCATATAGCCTGGGACATAACATATGAAATTTTGCTATGGGCTGCCCGCAGAGCCAGAGGGCAGCGGTGCAGGTCCTGGGAGGCAACCATGTTGTACTTGCTTAGGCTTTGCCTGTGTCTGCACCGGTCCCTCCCTCCTTTGCCAGGGGGATGCTGCCAGCCTGGGCGGACCTTGTTGGCTTGGTCGCCAGGAGCTTTTCTGTTGCTGAGCCTTCTCCTCCACCTACTGCCTGCTTGGCTGAGCAGTTTCGGCTTCTAATGCATTTTTTGTTATCTTTTTATAAACATACACCTGATTGTCTTGCCGATTTTGCATTACTGAGCAGGTTAAGAGCTCTCCTTCTAATGCTGCCTACTTAACACAGGGACTGATAGCTGTAGCAATCCTCTGTCCTTTGTCCTATCTGTTGGAAGAGGAGGCTTAGGTAAGACTTCCACTTCCCCTTTGTTATTTTGGCCTGATGATACTGGGGCTGAGGGAAGAGGAGTTGATAAGGCAAGTTACGTTTTCTCCTCCCTCCTCTTTTTAGGCTCTTCTCTGTGTAACTGAGCCAAGGCTGATCTAATTAAAGCCCATAACATTAAAGATTTTACTGGGACCTGATGCCTTTGCACCTGATGTTGTTTAAGATTTCTCCCCACTTGCTCCCAGAGTTCTACATCTAGCGTTCCTTCCTCCAGGAACCACAGGCTTTGTACTCAGTTATTGACCACACTCGTTTTTAATTCCTTCAACAACTTAAATTCTAGCGGGGTGTGTTCATGAATAAACTGCTGTGGATTATTTGGATCAGGCCTTATGGAAATAGGAAAAGCACAAGGTCTTAAGGGCTCTCTAGCTATGACAGCAGAGCATAAAATTCTTTGTATTGGCGTCTCTTATTTCTGCCACCAAAGGAGGTGGTACAAATGTTTCTGCAATTGGAGGAGGCAATATAGGCCAATTTTTACCCTCCTCCTGTTTTTCTATTTTCAGTTGGAGGTGTGGGTAGAACAACATATTCTTTCAGATTTTTAGATTCAGCCTGCTGTCCCACAGAGTAAGAAGAAGATAATGGCAGGAGTACAGTACAAACTGAACTCCAAGTGGAAAAAACTGAAGAATCAACTTTGAAACCTTTTTGATGAGCCTGTTTTAATCCTTCGCCTGCTCTATCCCAGTTTTCCACATCAAGAGTGCCTCCCTGTGGAAACCATGGGTTATGCGTAATAACCTTTTGTGGCTTCTGCAGGAGGTTATTTAGTGCCTGTGAATTAACCTGAGCTCCAGACTGCCTCGACAGAACTTTAAGCAACTGCAAATAACGTTTTTCTTCAACAGACAAATTATTCCCCTTGTTTCCTGATTCAGAAAACTTCCCGTTCCCAGTACTTCTTTAAAGCACTGTTCCCAGTACCTCTTTAGGACACTGACCTTATATCCACAGCTGGCAGACTCGTCCTGGGGTCTCCGTTCGCCTTGTCAATTTCAGTTCCTCTGCTCCAGCAGACCTTCTTCATTCACATCCCGGAAGTCTCAAGTTTGGATGCCACTGTCGCCATGCAGGGCGCCACTTCGTGAGGCCACTTATAAAGCACCCAATTCTGTCCCTGTTCAGGTGCCACTTGTAACCTGCATGTACCTAGGGGGACTGAACAAAGGGGGCGAATGTAGGAATAAAAGACAGGAGAGTATATTTGCCTCTAGGGGACAAGGGCTCTGAGCTTTACACAGCCCCCCATATTTATTAGGTAAAAGAGATAGTGAGAAAGGGGGGATGACTGTTGGGTAATTGTCAGTCAGCCCTTTGGTTCACAGCAGGCTTGCAAGACTGCATCCTTTGAATAATAGGCGCTAGATTTCTCATTAGATAACTTCAAGGAGCCCGGTGCCAGGAAGTGATGTCCCTCAGCAAACCTTTTGGTGGCAGGGAAGTTTGAGTTTGCCCACATCCTGCATTAATGATAAACACTTTGCTGTTTGATCATACAGCCTCCGGTGGAATTCTGAGTTGGTCACATCCCATGGGCCTTCAGCCCCCTGCACTTTTCTCTGCCTGGATCCTGTCCAGGCCACCACATTACTTTTAGCCATTATGTGTCTTTAGGCTCCCCTTGGCTCTAACAGATTCTCATACTCTTCTTGTTTTTTATAATCTGGTCAGCTTTGAGGAGTACTGGTTAGGCAGCAGGACTGTCGATGTGTTATTGCGGGCAGCCACTCTATTGGGATTTGTCTGATGTTTCCCATGATTAGACAAAGGTTAGGGACATTGGGGAGAAAGACCAATGAGAAATGCCATTTTTATCACATCCTATCAAAGGTGCGTACTATTAACATTACTTAATCCCCTGTGGATGTCGACCTTGATCATCTGTCTGAGGCTGTATCTGTCAGGTTTCTCAGCTATAAAATTCCTCTCATTCTCTCCCTGCCATACTGTAGTGTTTAAAAGGAAGCAGCCCTGTGCAGCCTGCATTTGTGGAGTCGGGAGTTATGCGTATTCCACCTCCTTGGAGGCGGAGTGTCTACAAGAGTTATTTGGAATTCTTCTGCATAGGAGTTTGGTCTCTTCTCTCCCAATTATTTATTTAATCATTCATGTATATCAGAAAGTGCCATTTAATGTTTCAAACCATCAATTATTGACATCACATTCTTCCTTTTACTCTTAGTGCATTAATAGATCCTTCTTGGTCTCTTCATGGTAGCCCATTTGCCTTCCCATAATCTAGAAGGGGTCTAGAAGCATATGGTTCTCAGAGTCAGGAAAAAGATTTTGAGCAGAACTCAAGGAAGCAGAAGGTCCCGTGAGATGTACACTTTGCTGAGAGTCCCTCATGGCTCAGACCTCAGCATGTCCTGCACTCTCCACGTGAGCCCCTGTCTGCTTCCAGGGTCCATGGAAATAAAAAAGCCTCTTCCAAATACTGCACCAATGTCTTTGGAGTTGCTCACTAGACACTGTAATTGTTTCTGGTAATTGAGAACTGAGACAAATTATTAGAAAAAAATATTTTTGACTTTCCTAGCATGCACTGCCATTGTGGTAAAAGTAAACTAATAACTGTGGTTCTTCGGGGAAGTGAGCTTGCAGAATCACAAACCTTTATCTCAGGGCCTGGCTGTCTCCCTCTCTAAGATATACTGGCTGTTATAATGTTCACACTGAGCCCACCGTCCTGGGAGCAGAAAGGAGTCTGGTGAGTATTTTCTATTTTATTCTGAGAGACGCATCTGTGAAGGGAAGGAGGCCTTCAGGAATCTGGAGAAGTGCTTATGTCAGAAAATTCTTCATAAAAACTGGTCCAGCTGGGTGTGGTGGCTCACGCCTGTAATCCTAGCACTTTGGGAGGCCGCAGCAGGTGGATCACGAAGTCAAGAGATAGAGACTATCCTGGCAAACATGGTGAAACCCCGTCTCTATTAAAAATATAAAAATTAGCTGGGCATGGTGGTGCGTGCCTATAGTCCCAGCCACTCAGAAGGCTGAGGCAGGAGAATCACTTGAACCCAGGAGGTGGAGGTTGCAGTGAGTTGAGATCAACCACTGCACTCCAGCATAGGCGACAGAGTGAGACTCCATCTCAAAAAAAAAAAAAAAAAAGAAAAGAAAAGAAATTAAAACTGGTCTAGAGCTACATCCCAATGAGTTGTTGAATGTTGAAATAATTTCTGGAGCATTTGGTCCTCCCGTCTATACAAATCCCTGATGCCTATGACAGTAATTTAATGTAATCCACACTTGTGGTGATGGTTGATGTTTTATTGTATACTATTATCTGATACTTAAGTCACACTGCAATTGTAGTTGTGAAGTTTATCCAGCCTACAAAAATTACAAACACGATTTTCAGGATAATAGAGGTGTCAGTATAAGGCCTCTTTTCATGTCATGATGAATGAATATAACTATGTGACAATTATATCAAAAAACTGAATGTCTGAGAGGCAATGGCTACAATATAAATAACTTATTTTTTTTCTGAAAGGTGGGCATATTATATGCTTTATGGATTCAGTACTATCCACAGAAAATAACTGTGGTCTGCTGAGTATAGTGAAACTGTTATCCCTCTTGGTCTTAGTCAATATCTGTTTATAGAAAAGTTAGCACTATGATGAGTTTCAGATGAAAAAAAATCTGGAAATTGGCAGTTTGCAAGTTCAGATGTATCTTGTGATAGTTCTCTGTTAAAAAGAAAAGAAAAAACAACTGGTGGATGGGTGTGGTGGCTCATGCCTGCAATCTCAGCATTTTGGGAGACCAAGGTCAGAGGCTCCCTTGAGCCCAGGAGTTCTAAACCAGCCTGGCAACATAGTAACACTCTGTCTCTACTAAATAAATATTAGCCAGGTATGGTGGTGCAAGGCTGTGGTCCCTGCTACTTGGGAGTCTGGGAGGTTGAAGCAACAGTGAATTGTGTTTATGCCACTGTACTCCAGTTTGGGCCACGGAGCAAGACCCCGTCTCAAAAAATCTAGATGCCACTTTTAGTGTTTGTTTTGTCTTCAATTTTTTTTTTTTTTTTTTTTTTTTTTAAGATGGAGTCTCACTCTGTCGCTGAGGCTGGAGTGCAGTGGCATGATCTCGACTCACTGCAACCTCTGTCTGCTGGGTTCAAGCGATTCTCCTGCCTCAGCCTCCTGAGTAGCTGGGATTACAGACACCTGCCAACATGCCTGGCTAATTTTTTTTGTATTTTTAGTAGAGATAGGGTTTTGCTATGTTAGTCAGACTGGTTTTGAATTCCTGACCTCGTGATCTGCCCGCCTCGGCCTCCCAAAGTACTGGGATTACAGGTGTGAGCCACTGCCCCCAGCCCAGTCAATTTCAGTAATTACATTATTCCTAAATTAAATGTGCCTGCATTATTAATCCATTATATGATATGTAATCAGTAATAATTTAACCTCAGTCTTACAGTAGTTTGTCTCTTAACATGTTTCAGAAACCCATTACTTATCCTACCATATTATGGTATAAAGATCTCCATCACTTTAAAATGGCAAAAGACATCAGTAAAAATAAGTAGTCATGCACCACAGAATGATGTCTTGGTCAACTACTGACCACATATACAACGGTGGTACCATAAGATTACAATAGAGCTGAAAAATTCCTAATTCCTAGTGATGCTGTAGCCATGGTAACATCACAGCACACTTTATTTTTTAAAAATAAATTTAATGTAGCCTAAGTGTACAGTTTTTTTTTTTTTTTTTTGAGACAGAGTCTTGCTCTGTTGCCCAGGCTGGAGTGCAATGTCGTGATCTCGGCTCACTGCAACCTCCACCTTCCGGATTCAAGCGATTCTCCCACCTCAGCCTCCTGAGGATCTGAGAGAACAGGCGTGTGCCACCACGCCAGGCTAATTTTTTTGTAATCTTAGTATTGACGAGATTTCACCATGTTTGTCAGGCTTGTCTCAAACTCCTGACCTTGTGATCTGTCCGCCTCGGCCTCCCAGTGTTGGGATTACAGGCGTGAGCCACCGCGCCCAGCTGTGTAGTGTTTTTAAAGCCTACAGTAGTGTGGAGTATGTCCTAGGCCTCTACATTCACTCACCACTCCTCACTGTCTCACCCAGAGTAACTTCCAGTTCTGGAAGCTCCACTCATGGTAAGTGCCCTAAACAGGTGCACTTTGTTTCTATCTTTTATATGGCATTTAATGTGTGGTGATCTTGGCTCACCGCAACCTCATCTCCTGGGTTCAAGCAATTCTCCTGCCTCAGGCTCCCAAGTAGCTGGGATTACAGGTATGCACCACCACGCCTGGCTAATTTTGTACTTTTAGCAGAGACGGGGTTTCTCCATCTTGATCACGCTGGTCTTGAACTCCCGACCTCAGGTGATGTGCCTACCTCAGCCTCCAAAAATGATGGGATTATAGGCATGAGCCACCATGCTTGGCCTGATACGGTATTCTTACGGTAACTTTTCTGTGTATAGACACAGAAATGCCATTTTATTACAATTGCCTACAGTATTCAGTAGTGTAACCTGCTGTACAGGTTTATAGCACTGTGCCTGTGAGGAACAGGGTTTGCTGCACACACTAAGTATGATGACTGATACACAGTTTTGTTATTCTCTGCTCACCTCCATGCTGTCTAAATCAAACAATATTTAACCTGAAAAGGCAATGTCCTTCTTCCAGGAAACTGGATAGAAATGCTCCTCAGCTAACAAAGTCAGCCCTGTCATCCTAGTGATTCTTTCCCAGAGACCACAGTGAAAGGCCTGTAGGAAAAGCACATAATGAGAGTTCTAAGTTTAGGCTGAAAGTCATAAAGAGTAAAGTAGCCTTTCCAAAACACCCAAGGGATTAAATATTTTAATAACCTGAATAAAAATCGCAATTTCCACATGTCCTTGCATCATGAGGCTTGGTATCTTTCAGCTTGTAATTTTTCTGCAACATGCTATGTCATATATTAATACAGAAGTACTAGAGACTGAGTTATTTCTTCCATAAATGCTCAAAGCTCTCATGTTCGATAGTAATGGTCCTTGATGAATACCCTTTGCATCCACAATCCACAATCTAGCTTTATGGTTTGCTTTTCTTTTTTGAGACAGAGTCCCACTCTGTTTCCCAGGCTGGAATGCAATGGCCCCAATCTTGGCTCACTGCAACTTCCACCTCCCGGGTTCAAGTTATTCTCCTGCCTCAGCCACCCCAGTAGCTAGGATTACAGGCTCATTCCACCATGCCCAGCTAATTTTTGTGTTTTTAGTAGAGATGGGGTTTCACCATGTTGGCCAGGTTGGTCTTGACCTCAAGTGATCCTGACCTCAAGTGATCCGCCCACCTTGGCCTCCCAAAGTGCTGGGATTACAGGCGTGAGCCACCGTGTCCGGCCTATGGTTTCCTCAAAGATGTATGTGTTGACGTCCAGTGACTTGGTAGGGCTGGATAAAGCCTGTGTCACATACATTTATATGATTTCCCTCTAGTACAACACTCTGATACTGATTAATATCAGAACTCATAATAAAGAGTTTGCCATACTCTGTAAGGACTCTCGTGAATGAATCATCTGATGCTGTGGAAGGTGTGAATTGTGATTAAAGACCTTACCACGCATGTTGCATTTGTAAGGCTGCTCTCCAGCATGGAGTCTGTGATGATTTGCAAGGTTTGAAATCTGAGTAAAGACCTTGCCACAGTTTTTTTTTTTTTTTTGAGACAGTCTCACTTTGTCGCCCAGACTGGCACACAGTGGCTTGATCTCTACTCACTACAGCCTCTGCCTCCCAGGTTCAAGCGATTCTCCTGCCTCAGCTCCTGAGTAGCTGGGATTACAGGTGCAGGCCACCACGCCCAGCTAATTTTTGTATTTTTAGTAGAGACGGGTTTTCGCCATGCTGGCCAGGCTGGTCTTGAGCTCCTGACCTCAGGTGATCCATCTACCTTGGTCTCCCAATGTGCTGGGATTACAGGTGTGAGCCACTGTGCCCAGCCCCACATCCATTACAACTGTAAGGTAGGTTTCTCTGCATTACAGATTATCTGATGAATATTAAGACTTGAAGGCACACTAAATGTTTTGCTACATACATTTGTAAGGTTTCTGTGCAATATAAATTCCTTGATGTTTTACAAGGCGTGAAATTTATTTTTTTTCATGTTTTATTTTAGGTTCAAGGAGTATGTGTACATCGGTCAACTGCATGTTGCAGGAGTTTGGTGTACAGTTAATTTTGTCACCAGGTAATCAGTATAATTATAATACTCAACAGGTAATTATTCAATCTTCATGCTCTTCCCAACCTCCACCCGTAAGCCCCAGTGTCTACTGTTCCCTTGAGTCCATGTGTAATCAATGTTTAGCTCCCACTTATAAGTGAGAACATGGGGTATTTTGTTTTCTGTTCCTGCATTAATTCACTTAGGATAAGAGCCTCAGCTCCATCCATACTGCTGTAAAGGACACAATCTTGTTCCTTTTTATGGCTGCATAGTATTCCATAGTGTATATGTACCACATTTTCTTTATCTGGTCTACTGTTGATGGGCATTTACGTTGATTCCACGTCTTTGCTATTGTGAATAGTGCTGCATGAACATACACGTGTTTGTCTTTATGGCAGAATGATTATATTCCTTTAGGTATACACCCAGTAACAGGATGCTGGGTTGAATGCTATGTGCTTTTAGGTCTTTGAGAAATCGCTGCACTGCTTTCCACAATGGCTGGATTAATTTACATTCCCACCAGCAGTGTATAAGCATTTCCTTTTCTCTGCAGCCTCATTAGCATCTATGTTTTGATTTTTTAATAATGCCCATTCTGATAATACCCATTCAGACAGGTCTGAGATGGTATCTCATTGTGGCTTTGAGTGCATTTCCTTAATGATTAGCAATATTAATCATTTTTTATATGCTTATTGCCACATGTATGTCTTCTTTTGAGAAACATCTATTCATGTGCTTTGCCCAGCTTTTAATGGGGTTGTTTTTTCATTGTTGATTTGAGTTCTTTATGAGAGATTCTGGATTAGATATTTGTCAGATGCAATTTGTAAACATTTTCTCCCATTCTGTAGTCTGTTTACTCTGTTAATAGCTTCTTTCACTGTGCAGAAGTTATTTAGTTTAATTAGGTCCCACTTGTCAATTTTTGTTTTTGTTACAATTGCTTTGGGGTCTTCATCATTAAGTCTTTTCCAGTGCTTAAATCCAGAATGGCATTTCCTGGGTTTTCTTCTAGGGATTTAATAGTTTTAGGTTTTATATTTAAGTCTTTACTCCATCTTGAGTTGATTTTTGTATATCGTGAAGGACAGGGGTCCAGTTTCAATGTTCTGCATATGGCTAGCCAGTTATGCCAGCACCACTTATTGAATGAAGTTCTTATTTCATTGCTTGTCAGCTTTGTTGAGGATCACATGATATATGCCTCTATTTCTGGGTTCTCTTACCTGTTCCATTGATCTATGTTTCTTTTTGTACCAGTACCATGCTGTTTTAGTTACTGTAGCCTTGTAGTATGGTTTGAAGTTGGGTAGTGTGATACCTCAAACTTTGCTCTTTTTGCTTAGGATTGCTTTTACTCTTTAGGTTGGGCTTTTGTGGTTCCAAATAAATTTTAGAATGTTTTCTTCTAATTCTGTGAAAAATGCCATTGGTAGTTTGACAGAAATAGTATTGACACTGGAAATTGCTTTGGGCAGTATTTTCACAATATTGATTCTTCCTATCCATGAGCATGGGCTATTTTTCAGTTTGTATTGTTTCTGATTTCTTTGAGCACTGCTTTGTAATTCTCATTGCAGAAATCTTTCACGTACCTGGTTGGCTGTATTCCTAGGTATTTATACTTTTTACAAAAAGCTACAGCTACTGTGAATGGGAATCCATTATTGATTTGGCTCATAGTTGGACATTACTGGTGTATAGAAATGCAACTAATTTTTGTACATAGCTTTTGTATCCTGAAACTTTTTTGAAGTTGTTTATCAGATCTTAGGAGCCTTTGGGCAGAGACTACAGGTTTTCTAAATATAGAATTATGTCTCCTGCAAGAGAAACTGACTTCCTCTCTTCGTATTTTTATATGCCTTTTATTTCTTTATCTTGCCTGACCACTAAGCTTAGGACTTCCAGTACTATGTAGAATCAGAGTGGTGAGAGTAGTCATCCCTGTCGTGTTCCAGTTCTCAAGGACAATGCTTCCAGCTTTCACTCATTCAGTACTGTTTTGGCTGTGGGTCCATCATAGATGGTTCTTATTGAAGTATGTTCCCTCAATGTGTAATTTGTGGAGGGTTTTTAACATGAAGGGATGTTGAATTTT
Source organism: Macaca nemestrina (assembly GCF_043159975.1). Classification (NCBI taxonomy): domain Eukaryota; kingdom Metazoa; phylum Chordata; class Mammalia; order Primates; family Cercopithecidae; genus Macaca; species Macaca nemestrina. The sequence goes on along the minus strand of NC_092144.1, from coordinate 62,298,905 downwards.
ATTAAAACCCTTTCTGCATCTAAAGAGATGATCATGGTCATGTGGTTGTTTTTAGTTCTGTGTATGTGATAAATCACATTTATTGATTTGTGTATACTGAACCAACCTTGCAGCCCAACACTAAAGCATGCTTGATTATGTTGGATTAGCTTTTTGATGTGCTGATGGATCTGGTTTACTAGTATTTTGTTGAGGATTTTTTCACCTATATTAATCAGGAATACCAGCCTGAAGTTTTCTTTTTTCATTGTGTCTGTCAGGTTTTGGTATTAGAATGATGCTGGCCTCATAGAATCAGATAGGGAGGAGACCCTCTGCATCCACATTTTTGAACAGTTTCAGTAAGACTGGTAACAGCTTTTCTTTATACGTCCCGTAGGATTCAGCTATAAATCTGTCTGGTCCAGAGCTTTTTTGTTTGACAGGTTTTTAATTACTGATTCAATTTTGGAACTCATTGTCTGTTCAGGGTTGCAATTTCTTCTTGGTTCAATCTTTGGGGGTTACATTTTTCCAGGAATTTATTAATTTCTTCTAGGTTTTCTAGTTTGTGTGCATACAGGTGTTTATAGTAATCTTTGAGGGTTTTTTGTATTTTTGTGGGGTTGGTGGTAATGTCCCCTTTGTCATTTCTGATTGTGTTTTTTTAGATCTCCTTTTGCAAGGTGTGAAATTTTGTTGAAGACTTTTCCACACATTCATTACAATGGGGAAGTCTCTGCAGTATAAATTATCTAATGAATTATTAGAGAAACTTGTGTTTGAATACCTTGTCATATTCTTTGCATTTGCAAAATGTCTTTGTGGTATGGAATAAAATATGAGTAGTAACGCTTGAGTGCACACTAAATTTTTTTTTTTTTTTTTTTTTTTTTGAGACGGAGTCCCGCTCTGTCGCCCAGGCTGGAGTGCAGTGGCCAGATCTCAGCTCACTGCAAGCTCCGCACCCTGGGTTTACACCATTCTCCTGCCTCAGCCTCCCAAGTAGCTGGGACTACAGGCACCCGCCACCTCGCCCGGCTAGTTTTTTTTTTGTATTAATTAGTAGAGATGGGGTTTCACCGTGTTAGCCAGGATGATCTCAATCTCCTGACCTTGTAATCCACTCGTCTCGGCCTCCCAAAGTGCTGGGATTACAGGCTTGAGCCACCGCGCCCGGCCCACACTAAATTCTTTGACATATTTGTTACATTTGTAGTTTCTATCCCATATGAATAGTCCAATGTTGTGCTAGGTATGAAATGCGACTAAAGGCCTTGCCACACTCACTACATTTGTAAGGTTTCTCTCCAGTATGAATTTTCCGATGTCGTGCAAGGTGTGCAATTCGATTGAAGACCTTGCCACATTCATTACATTTGTAAGGTCTTTCTCCAGTGTGGATTCTCTGATGATTGGTTAGGGATAACTTGTGTCTGAATGCCTTGCCACATTCATTACATTTGTAAGGTTTCTCTCCAGTGTGGATTACAAGATGGGCTGAAAGGCCTGAATACTCACTAAATGCTTTACCACATTCATTACATTTGTAAGGCTTCTCTCCAGTATGAATTCTTCGATGTCGTGCAAGATTTGAAAGTTGATTAAATACTTTTCCACATTCATTACATTTGTAAGGTTTCTCTCCTGTATGAATTCTCCAATGTTGTGCTAGGTGTGAATTTTGAATAAAGACCTTACCACATTCATTACATTTGTAAGGTTTCTCTCCAGTATGAATTTTCTGATGTCGTACAAGGAGCGCAATTCTATAGAAGGCCTTGCCACATTCATCACATTTGTAAGGCTTCTCTCCAGTATATATTCTCCAATGATTTGCTAGAGATGATTTGTGACTGAAGCCCTTACCACATTCATTACATTTGTAAGGTTTCTCTTCAGCATGAATTCTTTGATGTCGTGCAAGGTAAGAATTATTGCTGAAGACTTTACCACATTCATTACATTCAAACGGCTTCTCTCTGGTATGAATTCTTTGATGTCGTGCAAAGTTTGAATTGTAACTAAAAACCTTGCCACAGTCATTACATTTGTAAGGCTTCTCTCCAGTATGAATTCTCCAATGTTCTGCAAGGTGTGAATTGCGACTAAAGACCTTGCCACATTCATTACATTTGTAAGGTTTCTCTGCAGTATGGATTACTTGATGTTTGGTAAGGCTGGAAGACACTCTAAAGACTTTGCTATGCTCATTACATTCATAAGGTTTTTCCCCAATGTGTTCTTTCTGTTCTTGTGGGAGAAATGAAGAATCATCAAAATCATTCCTATTAAAAATGGGGGTTTTGACACTGGAAGAAATTTCTTGAAGAGAGGAAACAGAGGAACTGTGGTTGATAAAGTTTTCAACTTGATTACATCCATTTATTACCCTTTCATCTGGAAATAGCTCCAGTTCAGACAGATGTAAATGAAAGGATACTCCAAGTTGTTTTTTAATTGGTTTGTCTTTTGCATTGCTTCCCAAGGCGTAGCTGCTCCCTAGGAAAGCAAGAAAAGAGTAAAATTCAGACCCCATAATTCTGGCATGTTTAGAGTCTGATTAAAAAACTAGAATCTGCCTCATCTAACTCAGACATTGGAAGAAATATCAGCACACTCTGTACATCATGTTGGCAGTGCTGAAAACAGAAAAGGGTAAGGTGACGCACTGGAGTGCTGGGAAATCTGTAGGAGCCAGAGGATTATGGGTGAGTTTGAGAGGGATTATGAGCAGAGAGATAGAACAGGAATTGAAACCTTCTGAGAAAAAGAAGGGACAAGTCTCTTAGGGAAAATAAGACACTTAAGAGAAGTGGTATACACAATAACAGTACATGCACAAAACTAGGAAAGGCACATCCCTGGAAAAGGAGTGAGTGTTCCCACACCCTTTACAACAGGCTAATTAGAAAAGATCTCCCTCTGACCAAGTCTTATACAAAACAACTGAGAGAAGCAGTTATTTTACCAAACCTAATCCAAAAATTACACAAAAGGAAAGAGAATTATCGCTAAAAAATAAATAAAGCCAAACCTAGAAAAAGACAGGCAGCTCTCTAAATTACTAGACAAATATTTATTTAGCCGCTTCAGCCTCCCAAAGTGCTAGGATTACCGGTATGAGCCACCGCACTCAGCCTCAGCAAGTTTTTTTTGTGTTCTTTAGAGACAAGGTCTCATGACATTGCCTAGACTTCTTGGCTCAAGTGATCCTCCTGCCTTGGCCTCCCAAAATGATGGGATTACAGGCACAAGGCACTGCACCTGGCCCTTGACAAATATTTAAAGCAACTGCCTTAAGATTCTTAATAAGCTAAAAGTTATCAGAGAGAGATAAACAACTAAATGAAATCAGAAAAATAATACATGAGAAGGAGGATATTAAAGGAGGAAACATAAAAAACATTCTGGAGCTGAAATACAATAAAGTAAAAATTCATTAGGTGCTCAACAACAGATGGATAGAGCACAGAAAAGAATGAGCAAACTTAAAGATCGGTTATTCAAAAGTATCAGCTCCACCAGGCACAGTGGCTCATGCTTGTAATCCCAGCACTTTGGGAGGCCAAGGCAGGCAGATCACGAGGTCAGGAGTTCGAGACCAGGCTGATCAACATGGTGAAACCCCGTTTCTACTAAAAATACAAAAAGTAGACAGGTGTGGGGGCACGTGCCTGTAATCCCAGCTACTCAAGAGGCTGTAGCAGGAGAATCGCTTGAACCCAGGAGGCAGAGGTTGCAGTTAGGCAAGATCGTGCCATTGCAAGAGTGATAGTCTGTCCCCCCCGCAAAAAAAAATATATATATAAATATATACACACACACATATATATACACACACACACACACATATATATACACACACACACACATATATAATCAGCTCCAAATACCAAAAACAAAAAACAATGAAGAAAAGCAAATAAATGCTAACAGGTTTTTTGGATGCTCTCAAGCACAACAATATACAAATTATTAGAGGTTCATAAGGGGAAGACAGAGGATCAGAAATTGCAATTGAAGAAATAATGTCCAAATAATTGTCCAAATCCCAATTCTGAAGAAAGACCTGAATATACAATTCAAAAACCTTGACCATTCAAATTAAAATTAACCCAAGGACGTTCACGCAGAGATAAATTATAAACAAATTATCAAACATCAAAGACAGAGGAAGAATTTTGACAGCAGCAACAAAAAAGATATTTGCCATTTAGAGGAAAATGTGTAAGACTATGTACTTTTTTTCAGCAGAAACTTTGCATGCCAGAAGACAGTGAGATAACATACTGAAAGTGCTTAAAATCAACCAAGAATACTATGTGGAGCAAAAGTAAGCTGCAAAAATAAAGAAGAAATTTAGACTTTCCTCGATAAAGAAGAGTTAAGGAAGTTCATTAGTACCCTAGACCTGTCCAACAAGAAATGCTACAGAAAGACCTTCAAAATGAAATAAAAGGATTCCAGACAGTACCGGTAAACCAAATGAGAGGATAAAATTCTCTATTAAAAGTAAAAAATGACCCAGGCGCGGTGGCTCACACCTGAAATCCTAGCAGTCTGGGAGGCCGAGGCAGGCAGATTGCTTGAGGTCAGCAGTTTGAGACCAGACTGCCTAACATGATGAAACCCCATCCCTACTGAAAATACAAAAAGTAGCCAAGCATGGTGGCGCATGCCTGTAATCCCAGCTACTTGGGAGGCTGAGGCAGGAGAATCACTGGAACCCAGGAGGCAGAGGTCGCAGTGAACCGAGATCACACAGCTGCACTCCAGCATGGGCAACAGAGTGATAATCCATACCCTCATAAAAAAAAAAAAAAGCAAGAACAGAGAAGTCAGAAACAAACCCTCAAATACTTGGTCGAATGATGTTCAATCAAAATGCCAAGATCATGTAATAAGGAAAGGACAGTCATTTCATCATAAATAGTGCTGAAGAAAAAGGATGCCCATATGCAAAGGAATGAGGCTGAACCCTTACTTTACACCCTGTGCAAAAATTAACTTAAAGTCTATTCATGACCTAAAATGATAAAACTCCTAGAAAAAACCATAGGTAAAAAGCTTCATGAGATTGGATTCAATGTTTCCCCAGATATAACACTGACAGTATGGGAAAGAAGGTAAAAATACACACGATGCACTATGACAAAATTGACAACTATTGTGGATGGAAGAAAACAATTACCAAAATGTAAAGAAAACCTACCATATGTGAGAAAATATTTGCATAACATATCTGTAATAAAAACTTAATATCTAAAATATATATAGGCCGGATGTGGTGGCTCATGTCTATAATCCCAGCACTTTGAGAGGCAGCTGCAGGTGGATCACCTGACGTCAGGAGTTCAAGACTAGCCTGGCCAACATAGTGAAACCCCAACTGTATTAAAGATACAAAAATTTAGCCGGGCACGGTGGTGTGCATCTGTAATCCCAACTACTTGGGAGGCTGAGGTGGGAGAATTGCTTGAACCTGGGAGGCACAGGTACCAGTGAGCTGAGATCACGCCACTGCATCCAGCCTCGGTGACAGAGCAAGACTCCATCTTAAATAAATAAATAAATAAATAAATAAATAAATAAATAAAATAATAAAATAAAAATATATAAATAACTCTTATAAAGCAAAACAAATAATCCAATTAAGAAATGTAGAAAGAAATACACATTTTTCCAAAGGTGATATATGACCATAGAGAAAATGCAAAATATCACAAATCATTAGAGAAATGCAAATAGAAAACATAGGATATTTTTCCTCACACACATACAGAATATCACCTCATACCCATATAGAATATTTATTGTCAAGAAAGGAAAAAAAAAATGAAACACCAGAAAATCACAAGTGTTGTCGAAAATACGGCGAAATAGGAGAATTCTGTGCTCCTGTTAGTGGAAATGTGAAATGGTGCGGTCACTTTGTAAATAAGTATGACATTTTCTGAAAGAATCTAAAATCAAATAATTAGTATACGCAACAACTCCACATCTGGGTATACAGATTAAAAACTAGAAAGTCAGGCACAATGGTTCGTGCCTGTAATGTTACTACTTTCGGAGGCCGAGACAGGTGGATCACCTGAGGTGGGGAGTTTGAGACCAGCCTAGCCAACATGGTGAAACCCTATCTCTACTAATAATACAAAAATTAGCTGGGTGTGGTGGTGCACACCCATAATCCCAGCCGCTCAGGAGGCTGAGGCAAGAGAATTGCTTGAACCTAGGAGGTGGAGGTTGCAGTGAGCCGAGATTGTGCCATTGCACTCCAGCCTGGACAACAAGAGCGAAACTCCATCTCAAACAAACAAACAAACACACACACACACAAATGAAAAATAAAATAAAAATAAAGACAGCATCTTGAAGAGATACTTACAAATCCATGTTCAAGGCCAGGCACGATGGCTCATGCCTATAATCCCAGCACTTTGGGAGGCCGAGGTAGGTGGATCATGAGGTCAGGAGTTTGAGACTAGCCTGGCCAATATGGTGAAACCCTGTCTCTACAAAAAATACAAAAATTAGCTGGGCATGGTGGTGGGCACCTGTAGTCCCAGCTGTTTGGGAGGCTGAGGCAGGAGAATCACTTGAACCCTGGGGGCAGATGTTGCAGTGAGCCAAGATCACACCACTGCACTCCAGCCTGGGCGAGACAGCGAGACTCCGTCTCAAAAAACAACAACAACAACAACAAAAACCCATGTTCATAGCAGCATTATTAAAAATAATAAAGAGGTAGGCGCAATGCAGGTGTCCACCAATGGATGAATAGTTAAACTGTGGTACAGACAAATAGAAAAACATTATTCAGTCCTGAAAGAGTATACAAATTTCTTGATGTGCTACAAAATAGATGAACCTGAAAGACACTACACTAAGTGAGATAAGCCCGTCATAAAAAGACATATACTGTATGATTCCATTTGAGTATCTAAAATACCGAAATTCATACAAACAGAACAGAAAGGGAGGGGGGAGAGAGTGAAATTGTAGGAGGAATGAGTTAAATATTACTGGTAATCAATTAAATCTAAATTCAAAAAAAAAAAAAATAAGACTAGGCATCGTGGCTCACGCCCATAATCAGAGTACTTACGGAGGCTGAGAAAGGAGGATTGCTTGAGCCCAGGTGTTCAAAATCAACATAGGCAACATAGCAAGACCCCTGTATCTGAAAAACAAAAATAAGCTGGGCACAATAGCTCATGCCTGTAATCCCAGCACTTTGGGAGGCTGAGGCGGGCGGATCACTTAAGGTCAGGAGTTCGAGACCAGTCTGGACATGGTGAAACCCCGTCTCTACTAAAAATACAAACAAAAATTAGCTGGGCCTGGTGGCAGGTGCCTGTAATCACAGATACCTGGAAGGCTGAGGCAGCAGAATCCCTTGAAGCTGGGAGGCGGACGTTGCAGTGAGCTGAGATAGCGACACTGCACTCCAGCTTGGGAAACAGAGCAAAATTCTGGAAGGAAGGAAGGAAGGAAGGAAGGAAGGAAGGAAGGAGGGAGGGAGGGAGGGAGGGAGGGAGGGAGGGAAGGAAGGAAGGAAGGAAGGAAGGAAGGAAGGAAGGAAGGAAGGAAGGAAGGAAGGAAAGAAGGAAGGAAAGGAAGGGTCTCCAGTCAAATAAACAAAAAATATATATATTTATTTATTTGAAACCGAGTCTTGCTCCATCTCTCAGGTTCTGTTTCACAACAGAGTGAAACTCCATCTCAAAAAAAAAAAACAAACACAAAAATAAAAACAAAAAAACAAAATTAGACAAAAGAAAACAAAACAAAAAGCCCAAACAACAGCATGGCTTCCACCCTGCCCATCTGAGCTCTTACCTGTGTTCACACCTTTGATGTGCTCCTTCCCATCTGAATTTTTTGCTATTTTCACTTCACTCTCACCAGACCAGGGCTCCCTCCTTTGCTCCAACATGGAGTTAATATTCAGGTCAGGAAGAGAGATTCCTGTTTGTAAAAAAAGAATCAAAATGTGCTGTGGCATCTCCAAAATCCAAGCCCTATGTGTAGGAAGGAGAAAGGATATCACAAATGAATCAAGAATAACGTTTCACAAATTAATCCACAGACTGCCTCCTTCTGAATGCTTAGGGAATGTAATAACAAGCAGACATCGAGCCCCTTTCCAGTAACTACTGAGTATAAAGCACAGGAGTAGAGGCCAGGTGCAGTGGCTCACACCTGTAATCGCAGCACTTTGGGAGGCTGAAGCGGGCGGATCACCTGAAGCTGAGAGTTCGAGACCAGCCTGACCAACACGGAGAAACTCCGTCTCTACTAAAAATACAAAAACAAAACCAAAAAAATAGCCAAGTGTGGTGGCGCATGCCTGTAATCCCAGCTACTCGGGCAGCTGAGGCAGGAGAATCGCTTGAACCCAGGAGGCGGAGGTTGCGGTGACCTGAGATCGCGCCATTGCACTCCAGCCTCCAAGAGTGAAACACTCCGTCTCAAAAAAACAAAACATTAAAAAAAGCACAGGAGTAGAAAACAGGGAAGTGGGTATCTGAAGTTTGCCATAAGGTTTTATGCAGCTGGGTGCTCATGCCTGTAATCCCAGCACTTCGGGAGGCTGAGGCAGGTGGATGGCTTGAGCCCAGGAGTTTGAGACCAGCCTGGCCAACATTGTAAAAATGAAAAATACAAAAATTAGCCGGGTGTGGTGGCAGGCGCCTGTAATCCTAGTTACTAGGGAGGCTAAGGCGAATTGCTTAAGCCTGGGAGGTGGAGGCTGCAGTGAGCCAAGATCATATCAGTGCCCTCCAGCCTGGGTGACAGCAAGACTCAATCTCAAAAACCAACAAAAAAGGTTTTATGCATAGTTCAGCCCTGGTATCACCCAATGATGTATAATGAAGGGGACAGAACCTCTGAAGAAAATCGACATTTCAACTCCAGAAAACACTATGGAGCTTTTCATTTCTGAGTCAACAAGATTTTTAGATTTTTTTTTTTCTTTTCTTTTTTTTTTTTTTTATGAGACTGAGTTTCGCTCTTGTTGCCCAGGCTGGAGTGCAATGGTGCGATCTCAGCTCACCACAACCTCCAACTCCCAGGTTCAAGCAATTCTCCTGCCTCAGCCTCCCAAGTAACTGGGATTACAGGCATGTGCCACAAAGCCCAGCTAATTTTGTATTTTTAGAAGACACAGGATTTATCCATGTTGGTCAGGCTGGTCTTGAACTCCCAACCTCAGGTGATCTGCTCGACTTGGCCTCGCAAAGTGCCGGGATTACAGGTGTGAGCCACTGTGCCCAGCTGTGTGTGTAATTTTTAAGAGAGACTGGGACTCGCTCTGTTGCCCAGGCTAGTCTTGAACATTTAGCCTCAAGAGGTCCTCCCATCTCAGCCTCCCAAAGTGCTAGGATTGGAATGAGACCACCACTTTTCCTGTTGTCCTTCCCAGCTTCTCTGCCACATCCCTTTTCCCTAGTTTATAAGACAAGAGAAAAGGGAGAAAGCAAGGATCACTCTTGTTGCCCAGGCTGGAGTGTAATGGCTTGATCTCAGCTCACCACAACCTCCACCTCCCAGGTTCAAGCAATTCTCCTGCCTCAGCCGCCCAAGTAGCTGGGATTACAGGCACACACCACCATGCCCAGCTAGTTTTGCCTTTTTAGTAGAGATGAGGTTTCTCCATGTTGGTCAGGCTTGTCTTGAACTCCCGACCTCAGGTGATCCTCCTGCCTTAGCCTCCCAAAGTGCTGGGATTACAGGTGTGAGCCATTGGTCCCAGCCCGAGTCAATAAGGTTTTTTTTTGGTTTTTTTTTGTTTGTTTTTTGGGGGGAGGACAGAGTTTCGCTCTTGTTGCCCTGGCTGGCTATGACGTGATCTTGGCTCACCGCAACCTCTGCCTCCCAGGTTCAAGTGATTCTCCTGCTTAATGTCAGTCAAACAATGCAGGCGCTCCCAGGAGGCACACAAGGGAAAATGCTGAAATAACCAAGGGCAGATCCCGGCTTCTGCAGGGGCACAATCCTCACCCAGGGATACCAGGTTCCTGTAGTTCTCCAACATCACATCCTTGTATAAAGCCCTCTGAGCAGGGTCCAGGCATTTCCACTCCGCCTGAGAAAATTCTATGGCCACATCCCTGAATGTCAAATGTCCCTAAAATGAAAAACATATTTCACCAACAGGATATGTAAAGGGTATTTATCTTCACTCAAAATGAGAAGGGAGTTATAAAGATTAACTCGATTGAAGAGAATGCTCTGACGAATCTAATTAAGGTATTTGTGATGTAGTTATGTGTCTGTAAATGTTTTTTTTTTCTTTTTGAGACAGAGTCTTGCTCTGTTGCTCAGGCTGAAGTGCAGTGGTGTGATCTCGGCTCACTGCAACCTCCATTTCCTGGGTTCAATCAACTCTTGTGCCTCAGTCTCCCAAGTAGCTGGGACTACAGGTGCACACGATCACACCAGCTAATTTTTGTATTTTCAGAAGAGACAGAATTTCACTATGTTGGCCAGGCTGGTCTTGAACTCCTGATCTCAAGTGGTCCAAACATCTCAGCCTCCCTAAGTGCTGGGATTACAGGTGTGAGCCACCATCCCAGCCTGTGAGTTGTGTTTTATTATGCTTTTCCAAAATAAGTTATATTTTAAAAATCAATATAGATTTTTCATTTTGTGGACATACAAGAAATACAAATAAAAAGTAACCCATGGTAATCTCTATAGAAGGATTAGATATTATTTTTTACACTCCAAGTGATATTCAGTATCTACCTGATCTGAATATCTACCAATAACACCACCACTACTATACAAGTGGTGTCTTCGGAGAGGACGATGTCCACAGTGGCTTCAAAAAAAAAAAAAAAAAGAATTATAAGCATGGTGGCTAATGCTTGTAATCCCAGTACTTTGGGAGGCCACGGCAGCAGATCACCTGAGGTCAGGAGTTCGAGACCATCTTGGCCAACGTGGTGAAACCCCGTCTCTACTAAAAATACAAAAATCAGCTGGGTGTACTGGTGGGTGCCTGTAACCCCAGTTACTCAGGAGGCTGAGGCAAGAGAATCGCTTGAACCCAGGAGGCGGAAGTTGCAATGAGCCAACATCAACGCCACTTGCACTCCAGCCTAGGCTACAGAGTGAGACTCTGACTCAAAAAAAAAAAAAAAAAAAGAAGTATAAAACTGTGATGATAAAATAGCAATGACTAAAGCTTTTGAACGCTTCCCATGAGACACGCACTACTCTAAATGCTTTACATGTACTAACTGCTATAACAACTAAAGCCCAGGAAAGAAACACCTGTCCCTGTCTTACTGAGAAGACAACTGTGTCACAGATACTCTAAGAAACTCGCCCCAGGTGTAAGGACTAAAAACAGCAGAGTAAGCACTGCCTCCCAGGTGTCCGGGCATTAGAACCAAACCAAAGAAATCGAACAATGAACAGATCAGCATCAAAAGTAAATTGACAATTACCTAAGAAAAAAGTTAAAACAAGTTTAGGGATAAAATCATGGACCTTCATAAAAGGTCATTATATATGAGTACACACATGTATCCCATAATATGCTACTATTCACAGCTATCAACTCATTAACATGATAATGTAGGATAATATCTGAGGTCATGGAAAATATTTGAAATGTAATTTCAACTGTTAAAAAAATAAAATACAGCCGGGCGCGGTGGCTCAAGCCTGTAATCCCAGCACTTTGGGAGGCCGAGACGGGTGGATCACAAGGTCAGGAGATCGAGACCATCCTGGCTAACCCGGTGAAACCCCGTCTCTACTAAAAAATACAAAAAACTAGCCGGGCGAGGTGGCAGGCGCCTGTAGTCCCAGCTACTCAGGAGGCTGAGGCAGGAGAATGGCGTGAACCCGGGAGGCGGAGCTTGCAGTGAGCTGAGATCCGGCCACTGCACTCCAGCCTGGGTGACAGAGCGAGACCCCGTCTCAAAAAATAAAAAAAATAAATAAAAAAAAATACATAAAAATGATGATGTGTCTTAATAAAACCATAGGCTTGCTCATCTGTGCAGTCATGGACACATGTCACATGTACACACATAAATATGTACACTTAGACCCATATACACTAGCACACGTATACACTTATACACATTAACTGAAATAGGAGTTGTCTGTCAATAATCTATTTTTTAGATGACATTTGTCATCACTTTTGTTTTTTAATTCTTAGAGACAGGGTCTCATTATGTTGTCCAGGCTGCATGGTGGTGGCTTATTCACAGTGTACTACAGCCTTGAACTCCTAGGGCTCAAATGTTTCTCCCTCCTCAGCCTCCCAAGTATATGGAACTAAAGATTTGTACCACTGCACCCACCTGTCATTGTTATTTTTGCTATGTACATTTCAGCATGTTTGCAACAAAAATGTAAAAGCTGTACTCAATTTAGTTTATAAACATGGTTGTATATTAAGCCATTAAAAAATTATAGACGATAAAAAAACACAGAAAGTTGAACTCCAATCTCTATTAAATACCCAGATTCAAAAATATAAATGCAGGCTGGGCATGGTAGCTCTACCTGTAATCCCAGGACTTTGGGAGGCCAAGGTGGGAGGCCTGCTTGAGGACAGGGGTTTGAGAACAGCCTGGGCAACACAGAAAGATCCCATCTCTATTTATATAAAAAATATGATTATATATAATACTTCAAAAAATTGAGATGGGGTTTCAGTACGTTGCCTAGGGTGGTCTCAAACTCCTGCGTTCAAGGGATCCTCCTGCCTCAGCTTTCCAAGAAGCTGGGATTCTACACACATGTGATTGACCCCAACTTACATAAATATAATAATTATGTCCATAAAATTTACGTGTTTAGGTATTTACAAAAGCCCAATGGGGCTTATCAATATATTCCATTAATAAAATAAAACATTAATGCATGATAGAAAATTTATTATTATATAATAATTTAACAAAATAAGTCAAAGAAAATATCTCAGCAGTATACATCTTTTTTTTTTTTTTTTTTTTTTTGAGACGGAGTCTCGCTCTGTCGCCCAGGCTGGAGTGCAGTGGCCGGGTCTCAGCTCACTGCAAGCTCCGCCTCCCGGGTTCACGCCATTCTCCTGCCTCAGCCTCCGGAGTAGCTGGGACTACAGGCGCCCGCCACCTCGCCCAGCTAGTTTTTTGTATTTTTAGTAGAGACGGGGTTTCACCATGTTAGCCAGGATGGTCTCGATCTCCTGACCTTGTGATCCGCCCGTCTCGGCCTCCCAAAGTGCTGGGATTACAGGCTTGAGCCACCGCGCCCGGCCTAGCAGTATACATCTTAAGAAATTACTAGATAATTAAAAACAAGGCCAAAAATAAAATTCAAAAACAAAAACAACAATATCATTAAGCAAGAACATGTCATGAAACACGATAATCAGCAGTAAACATGGCAGACATTTGCTCGACTTTAAGGCAGGGAAAAGGGGGCTGGTCTGTGCTACAGCCAATCACCACTGCACAGGATGCCTGAGCAGGGACCAGAAGGAGAGGTTAAAAAAAGAAAAAATTAGTGGGGCTGGGGGCAGGAAAAAGCTGTATTTAAAAATATATATAATTAATAAAATTATTGTAACCAAGACAAAGAATGTCATTTTAGCATATTAACTAATAAGAATATATTAGCCTGGTGCAGTGGCTCACGCCTGTAATCCCAGCATTTTGGGAGGCTGACGCAGGTGGATCACTTGAGGTCAGGAGTTCGAGACCAGCCTGGCCAACATGGTGAAACCCCATCTCTACTAAAAATATAAACAATTAGCTGGGCGTGGTGGTAGGCACCTGTAATCTCAGGTACTCGTGAGGCTGAGGCATGAGAATTGCTTGAACCCAGAAGTCAGAAGTTGCAGTGAGCTGACATCTTGCCATGGCACTCCAGTCTGGGTGACACAGCAAGACTCTGTCTCAAAAAGAAAGAAAAAAGAGTTAAAAGAAGAAAATAAATTTTAAAAAAATATATTATATTGAAAAAAGTTTCCTTCTTTAGCAGCAATATTTATAAAATGACACATACAGTAAAGATACATCTGACATCTCCCTTAGGAAATATACATGGCCCCTAACTAGAAGGCATTCCAGACCTGTGTAAGAAATCTGCAACTCTACTAAAAGAGTAATGTCAGCAAGACAGAGGAACAGGAAGCCCTAGACCATTTTTAATCCATGTAGACACAACTTAAACAAGAATATGTGGGCCAATTGCCTTTGTGAGAAATCTAGAAGACACTCAGGAGGCTGCACCGAGAGGTGCACCAGTACCAAGTCAAGCTACTGGGAGCTGATTGTGAAAATATGTGACACACGCTCACCAGAACCCCTGCCCAGGCATGACATGCCATCATCCAGAGGATACTACGAACTCTAGATTTCTCCTGAGAGAGGAAAACAATGGGAATGTCTTTCCAACCTTCTGACTTTTCAGGGTACTGAGTAAGCTTTGAAGTAACAGGGCCCCAGGTCAGGAAGCCACTGAGAACAAAGGCACCAGCATAAACCAGAGCCAGCAGTAATGCAGGCAGACACTAGGTGGCGGTGCAGACCCCAGCTTCCTATTGCCCCACACAGGCTGCAGAGCAGGTGCAGAAAGGGGAGCTCCTGAGCAGAACCTGGTCATCCCCTTCAGTGAGGAGGTAACAAGCAAAGCCCAGAGAGGACGCATCCCAGATAAGGCGCGGGACCTCCAGAGTCTCCAGCTGGGCTGTCCAGAATGCATCCTCCCTGAACCAAGTCAGACACTAAAAACAGAGAGGTGAATGATTTTTAATTCAGACAACGTTCACATGAGGGTGTAAAGGAGCAAATTTTCACAACCTACAGAATAAAGTATCATAAAACAATCACCGAGAATTTTACGTAAAACACCATAATGTTGTATAAATATAATTCTACAGGACTTGCTCTCACTCCTGACAGAGCTGACAGCAGTGGGTCCCCAGTGAGACTGAGGGAGGGTTGAAGACTCCCTCCCATAACAACTATTTACATGTCACTTAGACATTTAGGACAGGGAATGCTTTGTATTTGATGGCCTAACCTGTACATTTGGAGTTTTCCTGTAAGACAAATGTATATATAACTTGATGTTGAAAAAAATGATAATAATTGGTGGACAAGAATATTATTTCCTCCTCTCTAATTAAAAAAAAAAAAAAATCTGCTCCAATCTCTGAGCAAAATTACCATATTCTTTGCCTAACATAGCTGGTGCAGGAGACCCCCTGAAGGAAAATCAGTCTCTGGGAGAGGTACATGCTGAGGATGATGAGAGAACGTCCTCCCTGAACCAAGCTAGACGTAAAAAACTGGGAAAGGCATTTAGCTTCAAATGTAGTAAAAATCAGGCAGGAAGGCTGGGCATGGTGGCTCACACCTATAATCCCAGCACTTTGGGAAGGTGAGGCAGGTGGATCAACTGAGGTCGGGAGTTCAGGACCAGCCTGGCCAGTATGTTGAAACCCCATTTCTACTAAAAATACAAAAATTAGCCAGGTGTGGTGGTGGGCACCTGGCATCCCAGCTACTCGGGACACTGAGGCACAAGAATTACTTGAACCAGGGAGACAGAAGTTGTAGTGAGCTGAGATCGCACCACTGCATTCCAGCCTGGATGACAGAGACTCAGTCTCAAAAAACAAAACAAACAAAAAAAAAATCAGGCAGAAAAGGTTTCTGCTTCCTGTACTCTTTCCTACAATTTACTAGGTGCTTGTGCACAATAATACATGACTTCTATGTGCAGTTCTGGTCTACAGAGAGGTGATGGTGCACTCAGATGTGGCCCCTGAACAATCCCTACTGTCCAACAGCTCTAATGCCACGGGGCCCACACCCCATCTCCATCCATGTTAGGGAATAAGCCCTTCCCAGAACCATGCCCGGTGGAGCCTCATCCCCAGTTCATGTCACTGGGTAATGGGAGATGGAATCTAAGTGAGATAAGAGGGACTGAGGTGCTGACAACAGGCCCTAAGCTTGTCATAAACAGGCTTTAAAGAAACTGGCCATAAACAGGATTTCTGCAGCAATGAAACATGCTCGTGATGGCTATGACGCACACTGCTACAAGTTGTTGGTTTACTGGAGCAAGGCAAGGAATACCTGGCCTGCCCGGAGTGGAAAACTGCTCAAACGACAAACAATAGCATGAGTGGCCTGGGCCTTAACAACATGTTTTTGCTGCAGATAATTAGCCAGAGCCCGTTTCTCTACTCCTCGCTAAGAATGTTTTGTTTCCCATAAGGAACGCTTTTAGTTACCCTAGAATCTATAGAAACAATGCTTATCAATGGCTAGCTGTCAATAAATATGTGGGTCAAACTCTGTTCACAGCTCTCAGCTCTGAAGGCTGTTGGCCCCGATTCTACTTTACACTCTATTCTTATGTCTATGTCTTTAATTCCTCTAGTTCCGCTAGGTTAGGGTCCCCACAACTGAGCTGGTCCCTGCAAGTGGCGCCCAATGTGGGACTCGAACCCAAATCAAAGGGTCGCCAGAGCTGGAGAACGTGGAACTATGCTGGAGGACACCCGAGTACTCTTAAGCAATCCCCATGGTAAAAGAGGAGCTCAGAAGCATCAGGGTAACAATGGGAAAAGGGTCAAGCAGACATGAGGCTTATTTGAGCCTGCTTTGGCAGCTCCTAAGAAAAGGAGGAATAAAGGTTAGCACTAGCTGACTCATGCAGGTTTTTAGGTGTGGTAAAGAAATATTGCCCCTGGTTTCCGGACCGAGGAACTATGAATGTAGAGGTCTGGGAAAAGGTAGGCAGCACACTAAAGAAGGCATATAACGATGGTACTGAGGATATTCCTATAACTGTCTGGTCAGTGTGGGCTCTGGTTTGTTCCACCTTGGAGCCTTTCCACACAGATGACGAGGAGGAGGAATCAGAGGAAGAAAGAGCATGTAACGAAGTAACAGAAGAAGTGACAGAGCAGGTTTCCTTACCAGCTAAAGCAGCAAAGGAGGGAGAGGTTTGTCCGTACCCATCTACATCCCCTCATCATTTTGAAGAAAAAGAGTGGCCTGACCCTCCAGATCTTTCTTTTCCAGAGGACACTGGGTGAAAAGTAGTTGCCCCAGTGACTGTTCAAGGAGCACCTCAAGGGACTGCTCTCGGTTCTATTCAGGCAGGAATCCAGGAAGCTAGATGAGAGGGTGGTGTGGATGCTTGGCAGTTCCCTGTTAGAATACACCCACCTGATCAACAGGGGAATATTATGGCTACATTTGAGCCTCTTCCTTTTAAAATACTTAAACAATTTAAACAAGCTATTAATCAATATGCACCAGGTTCTCCTTTTGTAATGGGATTGTTAAAGAATGTTGCTGTCTCCATTCAAATGATTCCTACTGATTGGGATGCACTTACTTGAGCTTGTCTAACTCCTGCTCAGTTCTTACAATTTAAAACTTGGTGGGCAGATGAGGCTTATGCAGGATGATGCCATAGAGCAGCTTAGAGGACTGTGCATTAGAGCTTGGGAAAAAAATCACCTCAGGCGGGAACAATACCCCTCAAGTGCTGTAAAGCAGGGACTGAAAGAACTGTATACAGGTTTTATAACTAAATTACAGGAGTCTCTTAAAAAGGTGATCGCAGATTCAGCTGCTGAGGACATAGTATTGCAGTTATTAGCTTTCGACAATGCCAATCCTGAGTGCCAAGTCACTCTGCGACTTATTAGGGGAAAAGCACATTTGGTTGACTATGTTAAACCTTGTGATGGTATCGGAGGTAATCTGCATAAGGCTACTCTGCTAGCCCAGGCAATGGCAGGAATGAAAGTGGGTAAAGGAAATACTCCATTTCCTGGAGCTTGTTTTAATGTGGGAAACATGGTCATACTAAAAAAGGCTGTAGAAAAAATCACCAAGTCAGGCCACCAGTTTGGGGGGAAAAAGATAACTGCTAAGCCTGGAATATGTCCAAAATGCAAAAAAGGAAAACAATGGGACGATATTCTTTGTGCTGCCCCCACTCAGGAAATATTACTCCAATGTTACAATCACTTACAAAATTTGATTTCTCGTGCCAGTTTAATTATAGCTCCTGACGAAATTCAGGACAAGTACTCCTTACTCCGACTTGGGGAGTAAATGACACTACAATAGTAAATGACACTACTTAGTAAATGACACTACAGTACTGCCACAGAAAGTAATCATATGTAAGGATCAATTGAAAACACTGAATGACTTTCAAAAATTACTAGGGGACATTAATTAGTTACGACCTGCTCTAGGCATTCCTACTTATGCAATGAGTAATCTATTTTCTATCCTTAAAGGAGATCCTAGTCTCACTAGCCCTTGGCAATTAACAAAGGAGGCTGAGGCAGAGTTACAACTGATTGAAAAACAAGTATATAAAGCTCAAATAAATAGAGTAGATCCAGAAAAGACTTTAGACTTACTGATTTTTCCAACTCAGCATTCACCTACTGGTGTTATTGTCCAAGAGCAGGACTTGGTAGAATGGCTCTTTCTTCCCCATACTAATTCGTGGATGCTAAGTCCTTATTTGGATCAAATTGCTACTCTGATAGGCAATAGGAGAACTTGAATTGCTAAATTGCATGGAATTGCGAAATTGCATGGATATGATCCTTTTACGAAGGCACAAATACAACAAGCCTTTATAAATAATCTTACTTCGCAAACCCAGTTAGCTGATTTCGTGGGTGTTCTTAATAATCACTTTCCAAAAACAAAATTATTTCAATTTTTAAAATTAACTAGATTCTCCCTAGAATAACTAAATTTAAACAAATTAAAAGTGCTGAAAATGTTTTTACAGATGGGTCTAGTAATAGTAAATCTTTTTATTCTGCATCAAAAACTAAAATTTTCCAGACACCCTATACTTCAGCTCAAAAAGGAGCTTGTAGCTGTAATTAAGCTACTGACTGCTTTTAAGCTGCCTGTCAATGTAATTTCTAATTCTTCATATGTAGTCCATTCCACACAATTAATTAAAAACGCTCAGTTACGATTTCATACAGATTAACAACTAATGACTTTATTTACCCAATTACAAACCAGTTAGGAATAGAATGCACCCTTTTACATTACTCATATTGGAACTCACACACACTTTATAGGACTTTTAACTGTAGGGAATCAAATGGTTGATTGCCTAGTTGCTACTGCAGTATCTAACTCTAGACACTTTCACAATTTAACCCATGTTAATGCCTCTGGTCTCAAATGCAGATACAGCATTACCTGGGAAGAAGCTAAAGCTATTATCCAGCAATGCCCAACTTGCCAAATGGTGCATTCCTCATCTTTTACAGGAGAAGTTAATTCTCGAGGATTGGAACCTAATTGTCTTTGGCAAATGGATGTCATTTATGTTCCTTCTTTTGGTAAATTGGCTTATGTGCATGCATGTGTAGATACCTTTTCTCACTTTGTTTAGGCTACCTGTCAAACAAGGGAATCTTCTGCCTGTGTTAAATGGCATTTTCTGCAATGCTTTGCAGTGATAGGCATTCCAGCTTCTGTTAAAACAGATGATGCCCCAGGCTGTACTAGTGAAGCTCCAGCTAGATTTTTCTCTCTATAGCATATTAAACACATTACTGGCATCCCATATAATTCACAAGGACAATCCATTGTGGAAAGAATGAATCTCCCCCTAAAATAGCAATTACAAAAACAGAAAGGGGGGAACAGTGATTATAGAACCCAAAATATGCAATTGAATCTAGCATTATTGACTTTAAATTTTTTGAGCCTGCCTAAAGTCCAGATGCTATCAGCAACTAACAGCATCTACAGAAATCAGCTGCAAAGATGGAAGTGCAACAACTGATTTGGTGGAGAGATCCGATAACAAAAAGTTGGGAAATAGGTAAAATAATAACTTGGGGTAGAAGTTATGCTTGTGTATCTCCAGGCCAAAACCAGCAGCCGATTTGGATATCATCAAGACACCTGAAGCCTTATCATGAGCCAGATGCTGAGGAAGAGATTTTTGGGAGGAACGTGAGGACCCCCCAGTTGCAGCCATGTCAAGACTGACAATAAGGCCTCCTTTCCTGTTTGTAGTGGGTGATTTAAAACCTGATGTCCCGGCCGGGCGCGGTGGCTCAAGCCTGTAATCCCAGCACTTTGGGAGGCCGAGACGGGCGGATCACGAGGTCAGGAGATCGAGACCATCCTGGCTGACACGGTGAAACCCCGTCTCTACTAAAAAATACAAAAAAACTAGCCGGGCGAGGTGGCGGGCGCCTGTAGTCCCAGCTACTCGGGAGGCTGAGGCAGGAGAATGGCGTGAACCCGGGAGGCGGAGCTTGCAGTGAGCCAAGATCACGCCACTGCACTCCAGCCTGGGCGGCAGAGCGAGACTCTGTCTCAAAAAAAAAAAAAAAAAAAAAAAAAAAAAAAAAAAAACCTGATGTCCCTAACTATCATGTGACTTGTCAAGAATGTAGATTGTTTTCTTGTGTGAATTCTTCCTTGTATACTATTGATCATTCTATTTTAGTGGTAACAGCCCAAGAAGGAGTATGGATACCCATAAAGCTTTCCTGTCCTTAGGAAGCCTCTCCTTCTGTACATATTATTACTGAAATTCTTCAAAAGAATTCAGCTGGGCGTGGTGGCTCACACCTGTAATCCCAGCACTTTCAGAGGCCGAGGCGGTCTGATCACGAGGTCAGGAGATCAAGACCATCCTGGCTAACATGGTGAAACCCCATCTCTACTAAAAATACAAAAAATTAGCTGGGCATGGTGGTGGGCACCTGTAGTCCCAGCTACTCAGGAGGCTGAGGCAGGAGAATGGCATGAACCCGGGAGGCAGGGATGGCAGTGAGCCGAGATCACACCACTGTACTCCAGCCTGGGTGACAGAGCGAGACTCCGTCTCAAAAAGAAAAAAGAATTTGAGGTGCTCTCGGCGTTTCATTGCCACTTTAATTTTAATCATCATGGGATTGATTGCTGTCACAGCTACTGCCACAGTAGCTGGAGTTACTTTGCATTCCACAGTACAAACAGCAGACTATGTAAATAATCGGCAGAAAAATTCTACTTTGCTGTGGAATTCCCAAACTAATACAGACCAAAAACTACCTAATCAAATCAGTGATTTCCAACAAACTGTAATGTGGCTAGGAGATCGAGTAGTTAGTTAGTCTAGAATATAGAATGCGGTTACAATGTGATTGGAATACTTCTGATTCTTACATTACTCCTCATCTGTATAATGAAACAGAGCAAGAGTAGGAAAGAGTTAAGAGACATTTAAAGGGTCATACTGGAAATTTATCTTTGGATATTGCAAAACTGAAGGAACAAGTACTTCAAGTCTCTCAGGCACATCTGATGCTAATTCCAGGAACTAAAGAGCTTGAAGGAGCTGCAGACAGATTAGCAGCTATTAACCCATTAAAACGGATCGAGACACTTGGAGGCTCTGATTTCAACGATGATTGTGCTTTTAATCTGTGTTGTTTGTCTTTGTGTAGTTTGCAGATCTGGATCCCAAATCCTGTGAGAAGTAACCCACCATGACAAAGCAGCCTTTGCCTTTATCGCTTTGCAAAAACAGAAAGGGGGACATGCTAGCAACAGGCCCTAAGCCTGTCATAAACAGGCTTTAAAGAAACTGGCCATAAACAGGATTTTTGCAGCAATGAAACATGCTTGTGATGGCTATGACGCACACTGCTACAAGTTGTTGGATTATTGGAGCAGGGCAAGGAACACCTGGCCTGCCCGGAGTGGAAAACTGCTCAAGCCACAAACAATAGCATGAGTGGCCTGTGCCTTAACAACACATTTTTGCTGCAGATAATTAGCCAGAGCCTGTTTCTCTACTCCTCATTAAGAATGTTTTGTTTACTGTAAGGAATGCTTTTAGTTAATCTATAATCTATAGAAACAATCCTTATCAACGTTTTGCTGTCAATAACTACATGGGTCAAACTCTGTTTGCAGCTCTCAGCTGTAAAGGCTGTTGGCCCCTGATCCTACTTTTGTCTTGTGTCTGTGTCTTTAATTCCTCTACCGCCAGTAGGTTAGGGTCCCCCTGACCGAGCTGGTCTCAGCACTGAGGGAAGGCATAGATGAGTGCAAGCAAACCTGTCAGACTCAGAGAAGATTCCCAACTCCAAGGCCCAACGTTTCTGAAACAAAGGAGACAGAAAAATCCACCAAGAATATCACCTCACCTGAGGAAGAGCCGTCCCTGACTCCTTTGCTTTCCTCTTCCTTCTCTTCTGGGCTTTTTCATCACACAGCATGACTCTTTAGAAGTCAATCCGAAATGTCAAAAATATGCTGTTTAGGGCTTAGAATCACACCCTCTTCCTGTGCCACAACCACACACACAGGTTAGACCTCACCCTGTGGAAAATGTCCTCTGCTATCCACTGCACCAGAGTTGATGCAGGGACAAGAAACTCCTACAGAAAGAACAACAAGTGAGTTTTTTACTCTTTTCTTCAGAATCTGCTCCCCTCCTAGGGATGCCCACATGCATGCTGCAGCAGTGGGGAGCTGGCCTGGACTAAGCTCCCCTTCAGGGCCAGACCCAGCCCTGACCAAACCCCATGCAGAGCACAGCCCCACTCCCATCTCTATGGATCCCAGACTCATGTAATCACTCAGAAATGGAGGACACAGAGCCTTGGTGCTCAGCGCCAGATACAGAACACAGTGGAATCTGCTTATCCATGAGGGACATGTCCCAAGTCCCCCATTGGATGCCTGGAACTTCAAACAGTACCGAACTCTATTTATTCCACTTAAAAGATGCATGTGATAGCTTCTCATTGGCATATCTAAACTGCCAGTGTCAGCCAGGCATGGTGGCTCATGCCTGTAATCCCAACAGTTTGGGAGGCTGAGGCAGGTGGATCACCTGAGGTCAGGAGTTCAAGACCACCCTGGCCAACATGGTGAAACCTCATCTCTACTAAAAATACAAAAATTAGCTGGGCATGGTGGCACATACCTATAATCCCAGCTTCTTGGCAGGCTGAGGCAAGAGAAATGCTTGAAACTGGGAGGTGGAGGTTGTGGTGAGCTGGGATCACACCATTGCACTCCAGCCTGGGCAACAAGAATGAAACTCTGTCTCAAAAAGAAAAAAAAAAATCAGGGTATCCCAAAGCCCCTTCTTTTGATTAATTTGCTAGGAGGATTCTTCCATCGGGCTATTCATCTGTATCTTTTGCAATATTCTTCATAGCAAATGGATAAAACTAAACAAATGCTTCCTTGAGTTCTGTGAACCAGGCTAACAAATTAATAAAATCTGAGCAAAGGGTCAAGGGAATCCTCAATTTTTAGATGTTTGGTTGAAGTTCAGATCCCAACCTGGAACTTACAACCAGCACATGAAATAGGGGCAGGCTTGTGGAACTGAGCCCCCAACCTGTGGGATCTGATGCTAACTCCATGTAGACAGTGTCAACTTGAGTGAAATTACAGATCCCCCAGGCGGTGTCTGACGAATTGCTTATTGGTGGGAAGAAATCCCCACACATTTTTTTCAACAGATATGAAGCATTCTGTGTTAAGTGTTCATTATTGTGTTGATTGCAAGAGTAGGAAGAACACTGGTTTTCCTGCTATCTTATACATTTGCCCACACCATACCCCATCCCAGGAAAAGGAAAGTGGGTGACCCACACCTGAATGACTCAAGTCACTGACCTGTGCCTGAATAGGGAATGTGAGTGGAAGCTAAAATCTGATGCCAAGAATTATAAAATGCACCAGCCTCACAGACAGGAGTTTTGCACATCTCATCTTCATCTGTATTTTTAAAGCACATTTCATATAATCAGATTAATCAATGTCACAACTTCATCATAATAGCCAATCAACTCACCGTTCATCTGCACCCAGGGTTCCCTCTATTCTCACTACTGTGTTTCCCTCCCTCATTCTGTACGCATCTATCATTCTCACCTTCTTTCTCTAGCTTTTTTTCCCCCTCTTTACTTTTCCCCTAAGATTCTGCTCACTTTGAGCCTCTCTCTTCTCCTAATGTTTCTCCCCTTATTCCTTCTCTTCCTTCTCTTCCACCTGTTCTGCTCCATTCTGGCAACTTGTTCCACACCTTTTCCAAACTTTCTGCTCAATCTTTGATCATCCCAATCTCCACCTATTTCTGCCTCTTACTTTTTGTTGTTGTTGCTGTTGTTGTTGTTTTCTGAGACGGAGTTTTGCTCTTGTCGCCCAGGCTGGAGTTCAATGGCACGATCTCAGCTCACTGCAACCTCCGCCTCCAGGGTTCAAGCGATTGTCCTGCCTCAGCCTCCTGAGTAGCTAGGATTACAGGCGCGTGCCACGATGCCCGGCTAATTTTTGTATTTTTATTAGAGACGGGGTTTCATCCTGTTGACCAGGCTGGTCTCAAACTCCTGACCTCAGGTGATCCACCCACTTCGGCCTCCCAAACTGCTGGGATTACAGGCATGAGCCACCGTGCCCGGTCCTGCCTCTTTCCCTGTCTCTGTTCCCCCTCTGCTCTCCCTGTTAAACCCCTTCTTTCCTGTTGCACCCCTTGTCCCCACTCTCTGGCACCCGGAGATCCCAGCCCTCCCCCTGGTGTGGTTCTCCCTCTGCTCTCCTTGTCACCAGCTGACCCCTCTTGCTGTCCCAGCACTACGCTGCTCTGTCTGCCCTGGCTCCAAATCCCTCCTCCTCTCCCCCACTCTCAAACTGAGGAACTTCCCACTTTGCTGCCCCTCTCACTATCTTGCAGTCCTTCATCTCTCCGGAGATGGCACTTTTCTCTGCATTTCTTCAGTTGCTTTTCTCCCCCTGCTACTTTCTCGGCTTCATTCGCTGTCTCTGCAAATGCCCCATCCATTTTCTACTTTGCCATCTGCTTAGGGCTCTCCCTCAATCTTCCTTTCTCCTTCAAGATGTTTCTCTTTCTTCTCCCTCGCTCTCCAGATCTCTCTTTCTGCACACATGCACATGGAAGGAATTGGGATCAGATGCCCACATGCAGAAGAACCTTTTCAGTGGGGTGTTATTTAGACTGCAAGAACACTGGATGCCAAAAGACAGAGTAAGTCACCTCCCCACACCCAGGGTCAGGAGAAGCGGTGGCTGGGAAGAGGAGGCCTGGGAAGTAGCGGGGCCCCGGATCAAGGAGGGTCTGGATCAAGGGAGGGGTGGCGTCTGCAGAATCCCAGGACTCGGCAGAAGACGCGGCTTCTCCTGGACTGCGATTGGAGCGCTGCGCTCCAGGGTCAACAAAGGCGAGGCTTGGGGGACCTGATAGACCGGAATCCACCTAGCGGGGGAGGACTTTACGCGGTGCGGGGCGGATGTAGGCATCACAGAAGAATTTGAAGCAGGAAAACTCCTCGATAGGAGGTGACTACATGGCCCTGTGGCAGAAAGACGGGGGACAGGACCCGCCGCCGAGCGATTTAAACACACAGGGAAGCGACCGCGGGACTCTCACAGAGACGCCTGAATTTGGTCGGGGTAGAGGGAGCGGTGCCAGGATTTCAAGGTCTGTGTGGCCTCTCAGATCCCGGGTACAGAAGCGCGGGGGAGCTGGGAAGCTCAGATTTTAATTTACACAAAGGGAAACTCACGCGCCGCGGCGTGACCTTCACTCCACGCGATCCGCTTCCGGGTTTGTGGGAAACTGCGCGCGCAGCGGAGAGGTCGCAGCAGGGCGGCCTGGCCGGGGCGGGGTGGGGCGGGGCTTGCGCTTCCCTCCGCCTCGCTTCCAGCGCCTGTTTTCCGGGTTTTGCAGGAGACCTGCCAAGGCGGCTGAAGCAACTCAGCTGTCTCCGCACTGTACTCTTGCCGGGACAGAGCAAAGTCTGCTGATGATTAGATCCAGGAAAATTCCTGCTATTAAAGTTAACCTTAAGCCGGCTGTGGGGTGGGGCACCTGTACCAGCTACCCCGAAGACTGAGGCAGGAGGATCGCTTGAGCCCAGGAGTTCGAGTTTACACTGAGTTATAATGGCCACTGCGCTCCAGCTTGGGCGACAGAGACTCAGGCTCTAAAATACATACATGAAAAACTAATTTTAGCAATTTAATTAAAAAGCCCTGGGATTGTCTGTGAAAGCTGTGGGGAAAAGAAAGAGAGATCAGATTGTTACTGTGTCTATGTAGAAAAGGAAGATATGAGAAACTCCATTTTGATCTGTACTAAGAAAAATTGTTTCTGTTTTTCTGCTAACCTGTAGATGCTGTTAACCTGTAACTTTAGCCCCAACCCTGTGCTCACAGAAACATGTGCTGTAATGAATCAAAGTTTAATGGATTTAGGGCTATGCAGGATGTGCCTTGTTAACAGTATGTTTGCAGGCAGTGTGCTTGGTAAAAGTCATCGCCATTCTCCATTCTCGATTAACCAGGGACACAATGCACTGCGGAAAGCCGCAGGGACCTCTGCCCAAGAAAGCCTGGGTATTGTCCAAAGTTTCCCCCCATGGAGACAGCCTGAGATATGGCCTCCTGGGAAAGGAGAGACCTTACATCCCCCAGCCCGACACCCATAAAGGATCTGTGCCTACACTGAGATGTTTGGGTAAAGAGAAACATAAATCTAGCCTATGTGCACATCCGGGCACAGCACCTTTCCTTGAACTTATTCATGATACAGATTCCTTTGCTCACATGTTTCCCTGCTGACCTTCTCCCCACCTGTTGCCCTGCTACACTCCCCTCACTAAGATAGTAAAAATAGTGATCAATAAATACTGAGGGAACTCAGTACAGTACCGGCGCCAGTGCAGGTCCTCCGTATGCTGAGCGCCGGTCCCCTGGGCCCACTGTTCTTTCTTTATACTTTGTCTCTGTGTCTTATTTCTTTTCTCAGTCTCTCATCCCACCTGAGGAGAAATACTCACAGGTGTGGAGGGGCTGGCCCCCTTCAAAAACCAGGCAAGTGAATACGTGAACTGCAAAGCCCTGTCTGGGTGGAATGTGCAATTTCATGCTGATGGCTCACAAAGCAGAATAGAAATCCTCTCCTTTTCTATTCCCTGTTCTTATGGGAGGGACAGAGGTAACCCTGTGCTCAGCTCCAGAGAGTTTCCGAGTGACAGCACCTGGGGCATGGAGGGCTAAGGCCAGTGAGAATTCAGGTCACCAATTGTTGCTTTTAAAAAAGCGTTAACTGACCGGGCGAGGTGGCTCACACCTGTAATCCCAGCACTTTGGGAGGCCAAGGCAGGTGGATCACTTGAGGTCAGGAGTTCGAGACCAGCCTGGCCATGATGGTGAAACCCTGTCTCTACTAAAAATACAAAAATTAACCGGGCGTGGTGGCGCATGCGTGTAATCCCAGCTACTTGAGGTGGAGGCAGGAGAATCGCTTGAACCCCGGAGGCAGAGGTTGCAGTGAGCCAAGATCCTGCCACTGCACTCCAGCCTGGGTGACAGAGCAAGAGATTAAAAAAAAAAAAAAAAAACTTTTAAAAATAGATGTAAATTACATAGTTCTTATTTACATTTGTTATTGTATGTTATTCTATTCCAATTTGAGATGAATGAACCTCAAATCCCTTTCAGATAAACTTAGTTGACATTGTAATATGCTTACATCAATAATTTCTAAGTATACTCTAATTTCAAATTCACTTTATATGCATTCTGAAAGTAACTAGAAAATGTACTTTTAACAATTGTGATCCTTTTTTAGGTGTTTTCTTTTCTTAATATTCTCTCATGTGGGAATAACAAAGCCTGTAGAGAGTCTTCAGAAGACTACTGGATTGATTTTCACCAAAGAACAATTTTGCAATAATGTTAAGATTATTTGGTGAGCAAGTTATTCTTTTTCATGTGAACGTAGAAGAAAGTAAAACTAAATTATCAAAATTTAAACAGCCTCGTGTCTACTGGCAATAATTTTATGGCAATATTTGTGAATTCACATGTACTAATAAATACGCTTTTCTCTCACATCCCTATTATTGGAAGGTTGCATTCATCTTGAAGTGCTAATTAATTGAAATATGATCCTGTTGGCCAGGCAAGGGTATATAATCCTAGCACTTTGGGAGGTTGAGTCGGTGGATCCCTTGAGGTCAGGAATTCGAGACCAGCCTGGTCAACATGGTGAAGCCTCATCTCTACTAAACATGCAAAAGTTAGCTGGGCGTGGTTGTGCATGCCTGTAATCCCAGCTACTCGGGAGACTGAGGCAGGAGAATCGCTGGAACCCAGGAGGCGGAGGTTGCAGTAACCCAAGATCAGGTCACTGCACTCCAGCCTGGGTGACAGTGTGAGACTCCATCTATCCTTCTAAGAAAAACAAAACAAAACAAAACCCAAATATGATCCTATTAGGATATAAAATTAGCATAAAATTTTCAAGAGACCAACATGGATATAGTTTTTTCTCTAATAAGTAAAAATGGGTATTTCCTCAGTCAGAGATCTTAACATACGCTTACCCTGTAACATCATTATAACACAGATGCAAATCATTGAGGATTCAAAATATTTTACTAAAGTAGGAACTATTTTCAACTGTTGAGTATATTTTATAGCCTATGCCACACACAAATACAAAAGAATGAACAGATCTCAACACAGATGGCATAATGAAAATATTTACGTCTCTCAAAACACAAATTCATACTTTAGTTGGGAGAGATTGTATTCAAAAGGATTATTACAGTAGGAAGGATACTCCAACCACAAGCTCTCCACATGACCAAAAGCCACAAAGAAAAGTTTTTTTTTTTTTTGAGACGGAGTCTCACTCTGTCGCCCGGGCTGGAGTGCAGTCGCACGATCTCAGCTCACTGCAAGCTCCAGCTCCCGGGTTTACGCCATTCTCCTGCCTCAGCCTCCTGTGTAGCTGGGACTACAGGCGCCCGCCACCTCGCCCGGCTAGTTTTTTGTATTTTTTAGTAGAGGCGGGGTTTTACCCTGTTAGCCAGGATGGTCTCGATCTCCTGACCTCGTGATCCGCCTGTCTCGGCCTCCCAAAGTGCTGGGATTACAGGCTTGAGCCACCGCGCCCGGCTGAAAAGTTTTTCTTTTATGTGGAGCAGGGAGCAAGGCTAGAAAGGATCAGGTATGGGGCAGTGCATGAGCACCTGGCAATGAGGACAAACAATCCAGTAATCCTCGATGTCAAAGAATGCGAATTTGGAAGATCTCTGTCTGGCTTTTACTTTTGTAAACAAGGTGGGGATCATTAGACTTAATGAAGTGCTATGAGGAAGAGTAATTCTTCATTGCTGGTTCTTTCCAGTAAGCTGTTCCTAGGAAAACAAAGGTGAGACAGGGAGGAAGGGGCGGGTGGGAGGGTGCTCTGGTAGTTGTTTAACCCTTGCTATTTTCTTTTCTTTTTTTTTTTTTTTTTTTTTTGTGAGATGGAGTCTCATCTTGTCGCCCAGGCTGGAGTGCAGTGGCGTGCTCTTGGCTCGCTGCAAGCTCCGCCTCCCGGGTTCGAGCGATTCTCCTGCCTCAGCCTCCCCAGTAGCTGGAATTACAGGGACACTCCACCATGCCTGGCTAATTTTTTGTATTTTTAGTAGAGACGGGGTTTCACCATGTTGGCCAGGCTGGTCTTGAACTGCTGACCTCAAGTGATCTGCCCACCTCGGCCTCCCAGAGTGCTGGGATTACAGGCGTAAGCCACTGAACCTGATTCCTTTTTTTTTTTTTTTTAATCACGGGGTCTTGCTCTGTTGCCCAGGCTGGAGTGCAGTGGTGCGACTGGGGTTCACTGCAGCCTGGACCAGTCTCAAGAGATCCTCCACTTTAGCCTCCTGAGTAACCAGGATCACCAGCACAAATAATTTTTATTTTTATTCTATTTTATTTATTTTTTTTTCTTTTTTTTTTTTTTTTTTTTTTTTTTGAGACAGGGTCTCGCTCTGTCACCTAGACTGGAGTGCAGGGCTCACTGCAGCCTTGACTTCCCCAGGTGCAGGTGATCCTCCTACGTCAGCGTCCAGAGTAGCTAGGATCACGGGTGTATGCCAGCATGCTCTGGTAATTTAAAAAAACAAAATAAAACAAAACACTTTGTAGAGATGGGGCCTACCTCTGTTGCTCAGGGTGGTCTTGAACTCCTGGGCTCAAGCAAGCCTCCTTCTTCAGCCTCCCAAAATGCTGGGATCACAGGTGTGGGCCATGGCACCCGGCCACTCTTTGCTTATTTTCTAGGAATTTAGGAGTGGAGTCAGTTTCAACATTGTCACCACATATTCTAACATGAAAAATTGCAAACATAATAAACACACATTATAATTGTCAAATGGAACATGAAAAAGTTTAAACTGATAATAATGTCGGCATACACTTCGCCCATACCTCTTTGAATGGTATTGAGGAACCCTAAGTATTCATGTTGGTTGTCTGGTATCTGTTCCTGTCACATACAAGAGACAACACTAGACGGGCACAGTGACACAGGCCTGTGATCCCAGCTACTCAGGACTATGAGGCAGGAGAATTGCTTGAGCCCAGAAGTTCGAGCCCAGCCTGGGCAACATAAGGAGACCTCCTTTCAAAGAGAGCGATATTAGATATAAATTGTTGCAAAGTGTGCTTGATCAATTTCCATTGTTAGGGTCTGTGTACCTGTTAAATGGAACAAAAACTTAGAATTACATTTAGGCTGGGCATGGTGGCTCACACCTGTAATCCCAGCACTTTGTGAGGCTGAAGGTGGATCACCTGAGGTTTGTAGTTTGACAGCAGCCTGGCCAAAATGGGGAAACCCTGTCTCTACTAAAAATACAAAAATTAGCCTGGCGTGGTGGTGCACAACTGTAATCCCAGCTACTTGGGAGGCTAAGGGAGGAGAATTGCTTCAACCCAGAGGCGGAGGTTGCAGTGAGCTGAGATTGTGCCACTGCACTCCAGCCTGGGCAACAGAGTGAGACTCTGTTTCAAGAAAAAAAAAAAGTTTTTCTCTTTCCTACTTTCCTACTAATCATGGGGAAACAGCATATAGAATTATGAATTCTTTGGTCTTACTAGAAGATACAAGCAGTAATTAAAATGTCATGTCTATGTAACATTAAAAAAATTAAATTATCGTGATATTTTCTCTTGTACCATCTGAGCCCTGCTGAAGACAAGAGAAGACGTTTTCTTTATCGGAGAAGTGAGTTGATAAAAATAAACTTTTATTTATTAATTCAAAGAAGAGTCTGTTTTCTGTAACCAGGAAAAAAAAAGGCTATAATTGAATTTGAATTCAGACTGTGTATGTAGAGAGTACATATAGATGTGGATGAACTAGCCATTACTTTAAAATTATTTTCGTCAGCCGGGCACGGTGGCTCATGCCTGTAATACCAGCACTTTGGGAGGCCAAGGCGAGTGGATCGCCTGAGGTCAGGAGTTGGAGACCAGCCTGGCCAACATGGTAAAACCCTGTCTCTACTAAAAATACACAAATTAGTCAGGTGTTGTGGGCAATGGCTGTAATCCCAGCTACTTGGGAGGCTGAGGCAGGAGAATCGCCTGGACCCAGGAGGCACAGGTTGCAGTGAGCAGAGATCACACCACTGCACTCCAGCCT
The DNA here is from genome assembly GCF_043159975.1 of Macaca nemestrina. Lineage (NCBI taxonomy): Eukaryota > Metazoa > Chordata > Mammalia > Primates > Cercopithecidae > Macaca > Macaca nemestrina. The sequence goes on along the minus strand of NC_092144.1, from coordinate 62,267,414 downwards.
GGGCAACAGATTGAGACCCTAAGAAAAAAAAAAAAAAAGGCAAACGACAACAACAACAACAACAAAGAAGGCTCACCCTTGTATATGACCCATTATGTACTTGTTTTTTCTTTCTTTTTTTCTGAGACGGAGTTTCGCTCTTGTTTCCCAGATTGGGATGCAATGGTGCGATCTCACTGTAACTTCCGCCTTGCGGGTTCCAGCGATCCTCCTGCCTCACCTCCCAAGTACCTGGGATCAAAGGCACCCGCCACCAAGCCTGGTTAATTTTTGTATTTTTGGTAGGGACAAGGTTTCACCATGCTGGCCAGGCTGGTCTCGAACTCCTGAACTCAAGTGATCCACTTGCCTCAGCGTCCCAAAGTGCTGGGGTTATAGGCATGAGCCACCATACCTGGGCAAGAATACATTTTTTCTTGTTTTAAGGCATTCACTCCAGTAGCAAGAGGAAACTAACAAAATAGCTGTATGTAGAATATTCCAAAAAAAATCTACAAAAGTCTCCAAACTAAAATTTAAAGGTCTCAAGGTACAACATCAACATACAAAAATCTTGTATATTTCTTTTTTCTTTTTTTTTCTTTGAGACGGAGTCTCGCTCTGTCACCCAGGCTGGAGTGCAGTGGCACGATCTTGGCTCACTGCAAGCTCCGCCTCCCGGGTTCATGCCATTCTCCTGCCTCAGCCTCCTGAGTAGCTGGGACTACAGGCACCCGCCACCACGCCCAGCTAACTTTTTTTTTAAGTTTTAGTAGAGACGGGGTTTCACCATGTTAGCCAGGATGGTCTCGATCTCCTGAACTTGTGATCCGCCCGCCTCGGCCTCCCAAAGTGCTGGAATTACAGGCGTGAGCCACTGTGCCCGGCCAAAAATCTTGTATATTTGTATCCACTAGCAATTAACACATGGAACCTGAAATTAAAAATACAATACTACATATGATTGCTCAATAGAAAGGTCAATGAAGGCCAGGCGTGGTGGCTTAGGCCTGTAATCCCAGCACTTTGGGAGGTCGAAGTGGGTGTATCATTTGAGGTCAGGAGTTCAATACCAGCATGGCCAACATGGTAAAACCCCATCTCTACTAAAAATACAAAAATTAGCCGGGCATGGTGGCATACTCGGGAAGCTGACGCAGGAGAATCGCTTGAACCTGTAAGGTGGAGGCTGTAGTGAGCTGAGATCGCACCACTGCACTCCAGACCAGGCAACAGAGCAAGACTCTGTCTCAAAAAAAAAAAAAAAAAAAAAGTAAAAAAAATGTTAATTTAACATTCTCAGGATTTTAAAACTACAAAATGCTGATGAAAGACATCAAAGACACCCAGATAGAGACATATACAGTATCAATTTATTGATAGACTCAACATAGAAAAAATGTGAAATTACCCCAAATTGATACACACGGTTAATATATTTACTATCAAGGCACTTTGTAGATACTGACAAGATTATCCAAACAATTATGTAGAAAGGCAAAAAACCTGGAATAGCTCAAACATCTGAAAAAAAAGATAGAGGAGCACGCTCCCAGGAGGTGAAGGTTGCAGTGGGCTGAGATCGCGCCATTGCACTCAAGCTTGGGCAACAAGAGTGAAACTCCATCTCAAAAAAATAAATAAATATTAAAATAAATAAATAAAGGGTTGAAATCACTTCACATTATTTCAAGTCCTCTAATATAATGAAAGCATTTTTCCTTTTTCATATTTACAATAAAACGTTTATACCTGCCATTGTCTTGTGCATACTCTTGTCACAAAATATTATCTCTAAACAACAGTCTCATTTTTGTGTCCCCTAAAGTTTTACTACAGTGACACTGGGAAAAAATGTATTAAGCACAGCATCTGGCCAGGCGCAGTGGCTCATGCCTGTAATCCCAGCACTTTGGGAGGCTGAGGTAGGCGGGTCACCTGAGGTCAGGAGTTCAAGACCATGCCTGGCCAACATGGTGAACCCCATCTCTATTAAAAATACAAAAATTAGCCAGGTGTGGTGATGTTGCACATCTGTAATCCCAGCTCTTCGGGAGGCTGAGGCAGGAGAATCACTTGAGCCCGGGAGGTGGAGGCTGCAGTGAGCCAAGATCACGCCACTGCACTCCAGCCTGGGTGACAGAGCAAGACTCTGTCTCAAAGAAAAAAATACAAGCATAGCATCTGGATGCAATGTATAGAAAAAGAAAAAAGTAAAAAAAAAAAAAATGTGTGTGTATATATATATATATACACATAAAGACAAAATATAATTTTATTAGAGTTGAAAATGAACCATAGAATATATTGCTTAATGCTATAATGGGAAAATGACATTTCCATAGTTTTTAGAAAAATGCCCTTCTAGTAATATATTTATAATAAATATATTTTAATAAATCATATTATATAATACATTATATTATAAACCCTTCCACACAATAATTTTCATTGTCTACTGTAAAAAGTAACTTAGGCAATTTTACTACAAAATATTTCACAAGCATTTTCAACAATCATATTGTGCAATGAGACTTGCATCTGTAGCTATAAAAGGAACATAAGATATTATCATGAAGAAAATTTGGGGTCTTTCCTAACCAAGATGGCAGGAGTTCCAGAGGAAACATTCAGTGTTGTACTAGACTTGACTGCATTTTGTGATGTCTGAACACTAACGCCTTTGACACCTCTGCACTCCCTCTTCCTATTCTGCCCATCTGGCCAACTGAAAAATCCTCAGTGCCCACTCCTTTGGCACCAGCTGGAAGTTCAAACCACAAGTGGGCACCCCTGCCCCAGCCATATCCCTTAACAATCATCTTACCCCAAGCCAGTCACCTGTGCCGATTCCCTAAAGTCATTTTTGAACCAGCTGGGGAAGTCTACCCTGCTCTCCCCAGAAAGCCTCATTATGGGTAAACATTTTCAGATCACGTTACTGAATGGCATCATCATTCTCAAAATCCGAACCAAACTTCAGGTGGATGTCAAAGCAGTTCCAGAAGAGTGATCAAAAGTTCAAATAACCAAAAATATTATGAGGGCGAAAATATGAAGTTTCTAGTTAATCTACCAAAGGAAAACAAAATTCCCATTCTGTATGTTCATCCTTAAGAGAACATTTCTGAACATTAATATTTTCAAATTATGTCACTGAGCACTACAAGGTCAATAGCAATATTGTTACAATATTTTCATCCTGAAGTCCACACTTTGTCCTATTTTCCACATTACTGTATCTGTGTTTTTGCTTCCTGAAAATGAAGGTGCTTGCCACAGGTCTTATTTAGCACACAAGAAAAAGGCACATAGAAACATAATACAGTGCATGTTCATCAACAATGATGAACACAGAGGGTGTTGATGAAGTTGATGATGAAGTTGCGCTGTTATGTGATTTTTCACTTTATCCACATAAGCATCTTACGGCAGAGTAGAGAGGTAAGCCAAGTGCGGTGGCTCACACCTATAATTCCAGCACTTTGAGAGGCCGAGGTGAGCAGATCACCTGAGGTCAGGAGTTTGAGACCAGCCTCATCAACATGGAGAAACCCTCTCTCTACTAAAAATACAAAATTAGCCAGGCATGGTAGCATATGACTGTAATCCCAGCTACTCGAGAGGCTGACACAGGAGAATCGCTTGAACCTGGAAGGCGGAAGTTGCGGTGAGCCAATATCACACCATTGAACTCCAGCCTGGACAACAAGAGCGAAACTCCATCACAAAACAAACGAAACAAAAAACAAAAACAAAGAGTACAGAGAATAACTTCAGTACTAAGTATTACCCAAAATCATACTTACCTAAGTGTATATACCCAAAAGTGTATGTCATTTCATTTCACACACAAAATTGTTGTGGATGCTTCAACCTTAAAAATCCTGGTCAGGTATGGTGGCTCACGCCTATCATCTTAGCACTTTAGGAACCCAAGGCGGCCAGATCACCTGAGGTCAGGAGTTCGAGACCAGCCTGGCCAACATGGTGAAACCCCATCTCTACTAAAAATACAAAAAATGTGCCAGGTGTGGTGGTGTATGCCTGTAATCCCAGCTACTTGGGAGGCATAGACAGGAGAATCGCTTGAACCCAGGAGGCAGAGGTTGCAGTGAGCCAAGATCGTGCCACTGCACTCCAGCCTGAGCAACAGAGCAAAACTTCATCTCAGAAAAAAAAAAAAAAAAAAAGGAATACTATGCAGCCATAAAAAGGATGAGTTCACGTCCTTTGCAGGGACATAGATGAAGCTGGAAACCATCATTCTCAGCAAACTATCACAGTGACAGAAAACCAAACACGCCATGTTCTCACTCATAGGTGGCAACTAAACAATGAGAACACCTGGACACAGGGCGGGAAAGATCACACACCGGGGCCTGTCGGGAGGTGGCGGGCTTGGGGAGGGATAGCATTAGGAGAAATACCTAATGTAAATGACAAGTTGACAGGTGTGGCAAACCAACATGGCACATGTATACCTAGGTAATAAACCTGCATGTTGTGCACATGTACCCTAGAATTTTAAGTATAATAAAAAAAATAATAAAATGCTAATGGTGCCTCATTATTGTCTGCTATAAAGTATCCTCCTGAGATAAACAATATGGTAGAAAGAAGGTGAATCATTCACACTTTGGAAAATTTCAACTTTATTGTTCCAAACATGAGAACTATGGACATTCTAAATCAAACAGAAGCAAATTATGCCAGCAGTTAAACATGAATCCTACTCAAGAACATGTTCCATTGGTAGTTTTGATTAAACTCTCTACTCTGATGTAACTGTTCTCTCTTCCATTTCAAAAATAAGAGTACTTTTTAATCAGTCTTTGCTAAACAGGAGCTATTGCTATTCAATGGAGAAGGTGGCCACCATTTCCCCTGCATTGTCTCTACTACGTAATCAGTCCCTAATGACTTGACTCTCTTCCCATAAAAATCCCTGTGTCCTAAAGTCATGGCATGCTGTATTTCATGGTCACTTGTAGAGCACAGCAGCACTGTGCCCATCAGGAAAATAGTGTGCTAACTGCAATAAACATGATGACTACCATCACGGTTTTGTTCTTCTCTGTCCATCTCCATGGCCTCTAAATCAGACAATCTTTAATCTGAAAAGGAAGAGTCCTTATTCTTCCAGGAAATTGGATAGAAACGCTCCTCAGCTAATGAAGTCAGCCCTGTCATCTGACTGATTCTTTCCCAGAGACCACAGTGAAAGGCCTGTAGGGAAGGCACATGAAGAGATTTCAAAGTTCAGGTTGAAGTCATAAAAACTAGCCTTTTTTTTTGCTTTCTTTTGAGACAGGGACTCGTTCTGTCACCCAAGCTGGAGTACAAATTGCAAGATCAGAGCTCACTGCTCAAACTCTCAAACTCCTGGGCTTGAGCAATCCTCTTGCTTCGGCCACTTGAGTAGCTGGAACTACAGACACATGCCAAGGGCTTGGGTTTTTTATTTTGTAGAGATAGGCCTTGCTACGTAGCCCATGATGATCTTGATCTCATGGCATCAAGTGACCCTCCTGTCTTGGTTTTCTATTGTGCTGAGATTATAGGCATGAACCACTGCACCTGGCCTTTCAAATCCAAATAATTACATTTTTAATAACCCGAATATAACAGACCATTTCCACGTGTCCTTGCACCCTTTATACACATCATATCATCAGGTTCAACAGATTTTGACTTGTTAGCCTTGGCACACACCATCCATTTGTGTGGTTTCACCAAAGACGAATGTTTTGATGTCTACTGATTTGGTAGGTGTCGATATAGCCTGTGCCATAGATAGTATATTTAAATGATTTCTTTCTAGTATGGACTCTTGGATGTTGATTAATGCTAGAACTCATGATAGAGTTTGCCAAACTCAGTTTGTAAGGACTCTCTCATGAATGCTTCTCTGATGCTGTACAAGCCATGAGCTGTGCCTAAAGACCTTACCGCACACACGGCATTTGTAAGGTTTCTCTCCAGTATGGATTCTCTGATGATTTGCAAGGTGTGAATTCTGAGTGAAGACTTTGCCACACTCATTACATTTGTAAGGTTTCTCTCCAGTGTGAATTTTCTGATGTCGTGCAAGGTGTGAAACTTGAGTGAAGACTTTGCCACATTCATGACATTTGTAAGGTTTCTCTCCATTATGATTTCTCTGATGAACTGTTAGGGAGAACTTGTGCCTAAAAGCCTTGTCACATTCTTTACATTTGTAAGGTTTCTCTCCAGTGTGGATTAACAGATGGGTGGTGAGGCTTGAATGTCCACTAAATTCTTTGCCACATTTATTACATTTGTAAAGTTTCTCTCCTGTATGAATTCTCCAATGTTGTGCTAGGTATGAACTGCTACTATAAACCTTGCCACATTCGTTACATTTATGAGGTTTCTCTCCAGTATGAATTTTCTGATGTCGTACAAGGTATGTAATACGACTGAAGACCTTGCCACACTCATTACATTTGTAAGGACTCTCTCCAGTATGCAGTTTCTCATGTCGTGCAAGGTATGCAATTCGATTGAAGAGCTTGCCACATTCTTTACATTTGTAAGGTTTCTCTCCCGGACGAATTTTCCAGTGTTCTGCAAGGCCTGACTTGTACCTGAAGGCTTTACCACATTGATGACATCTGTTAGGTTTATCTGCAGTGTGGATTACTTGATGATTAGGAAGGCTTGAAGACACTCTGAAGACCTTGCCCTGCTCATTACATTCGTAAGGTTTTCTCCTAATGTGTGCTTTCTGTTCTTGTGACAGCAATGGAAAATCAACAAAATCACTCCTGTGTTTATAAAAAATGTGGGTTTTGACCCCAGAATAAAATATTTGAAGTGGTGAAACTGAAGAACTGTGGCTGATGAACTTTTCAACTTGATTACATTCATAAATCTTCCCTTCACCTTGAAATATCTCCAGTTCTGGCAGAGGTAACTGAAAGGTTAATCCAAGTTGATTTGTAATAGGCTTGTTTCCTGCTTTGCTTCTCATTGCACAGCACCTCCCTAGGAAAGCAAGTAAAGAGTGTAATTGGAACCCATGGTTCTGGTATGTTTAGACCCTGACGGAGGGACTGGAATCTGCCTCATCTGACTTAGACACTAGAAGAAATACCAGCATACTTCGTATTATCACACTGGCAGTGGAGAAAACCCAAAAGGTGGGGTGATGCACTGAGCAGTGGGGAATCTGCAGGAGTCAGCTGAGTTTGAGAGGGATTATGAGCAGAAAAATACAACAGAAATTGAAAGCTTCTAAGGAAAAGCAGGATGAGCCTCTCAGGGAAAATAAGACACTTAAGAGCAGCTGCATAGGCCAGGTGCGGTGGCTGTAATCCCAGCACTTTGGAAGGGCGAGGCGGGTGGATCACTTGAGGTCAGGAGTTCGAGACCAGCCTGGCCAACATGGTGAAACCCCATCTCCACCTAAAAATACAAAAATTAGCCAAGTATGGTGGCATGTGCCTGTAATCCCAGCTACTCAGGAAGCTGAGGCAGGAGAACTGCTCGAACCTGGGAGGCAGAGGTTGCGGTGAGTTGAGACTATGCCACTGTACTCCAGCCTGAGTGATAGAATGAGACTACGTTTCCAAAAAATAAAAATAAAAGCCGGGTGCGGTGGCTCACGCCTGTAATCCCAGCACTTTGGGAGGCCAAGGCAGGTGGATCATGAGGTCAGGAATTCAAGACCAGCCTGACCAACATGGTGAAACCCTGACTCTACTAAAAATACAAAAAAAAAAAAAAAAAAAAAATTAGCCGGGTGTGATGACGGTGTGTGTGCCTGTAATCCTAGCTACTCAGCAGGCTGAGGCAGGAGAAGAATCACTTGAACCCGGGAGGCGGAGGTTGCAGTGAGCCAAGATCATGCCACTGCACACTGCACTCCACCTTGGGCGACAGAGTGAGACTCCATCTCAAAATAAATAAATAAAAGTAAATAAATAAATAAAAATAAAAGGAAAATTAGAAAATATCTTGATATAAAAGAAAATATAAATATAACACAGCAGAACTCATGAAATGCAACAAAAATAGTGCTGGAAGGGATATTGTAATGATGTATATGCATACATGAAAAATAAAGAAATGGCTGGGTGGCTCACACCTGTAATCTCAGCACTTTGGGAGGCTGAGGTGGGAGGATCTCTTGAAGCCAGGAGTTACAGACCAGCCTAGGCAACAAAGTAAGATCCCCTATCTCTAAACAAAATAAATAAAATAAAATACATTCCTGTTTTAATTAGTGAGGCACAGTGTCGTGTGCTTGTAGTCCCAACTACTCAGGAGGCTAAAGTGAGATCATCACTGGATCCCAGGATCTATAATCATGCCGCTGCACTCAAGCCTAAGTGACACAGTGAGACCCTATCTCTTAAAAAATAAATAACTAAACTAGAATAAAATAACATATAAAAAAACCTAACTTTATACCTCAAAAAGAAAAACATGAACATGGCTGGGCGCAGCGGCTTACGTCTATAATCCCAGCACTTTGGGAGGCCGAGGCAGGCGGACTGCCTGAACTCAGGATTTCAAGACTAGCCTGAGCAACACGATGTAGCCTCATCTCTACTAAAATTCAAAAAATTAGCCGGGCATGGTGGCGTGCGCCCATAGTCCCAGCTACTTGGGAGGTTGAGGCAGGAGAATTGCTTGAACCTGAGAGGCAGAGGTTGCAGTAAGCTGAGATCGTGGGCCGGGCGCGGTGGCTCAAGCCTGTAATCCCAGCACTTTGGGAGGCCGAGACGGGCGGATCACGAGGTCAGGAGATCAAGACCATCCTGGCTAACACGGTGAAACCCCGTCTCTACTAAAAAATACAAAAAACTAGCCGGGCGAGGTGGCGGGCGCCTGTAGTCCCAACTACTCGGGAGGCTGAGGCAGGAGAATGGCGTGAACCCGGGAGGCGGAGCTTGCAGTGAGCCGAGATCCGGCCACTGCACTCCAGCCTGGGCGACAGAGCAAGACTCCGTCTCAAAAAAAAAAAAAAAAAAAAAAAAAAAAAGCTGAGATCGTACCACTGCACTCCAGCCTGGGTGACAGAGCAGGACTCCGTCTAAAAAAAAATGAAAAAGAAAAAAATGAACACAAAGATAGCAGAAAGAAAAAATAAAGGTTATAAAACAAAGAAAACAGCAGAGAAGCACTAGAGAAAGTCAGGAAAGTGAGTTCACACTTTGAATAAGACTGACAAATCCTTACCTAGATAAACTAGAAAAAAGAAACATGAAGCATACGACCGAAAAAACTACAATGAGAAAGGTAAAAGAGGACATTACAAACAAGTCTATACAAATAAAAATGGAAGTTAAATGAGACTCAACAATTACATAACAAAAAATATGATAACCAAGAAAAAAATGGATACATTTGTAGATAGACACCACTTACCAAGACTTAACGATGAAGAAGTAGAAAATCTAAACACACCAGTAACAAATAAGAAGACCGAATCAGTTATCAAATACCTACCAACTAAAACAGCAATGGACCAGATGACTTCAGTGTAAAATTCTATCAAATATTGAAAAAGATTTAACACTAATCCTCCTCAAAACATGCCATAAGCTTGATGAGGAGAACCACTTCTACACTCATTCAGTGAGGCCGGTGTTACCTTGAAAGCAGAGGCAAAGGCCCTAAAGAAAACCGCAGGGCAGGCTGGGCACGGTGGCTCACACCTGTAATCCCAGCACTTAGGGGGGCTGAGGCAGGCAGATCACCTGAAGTCAGGAGTTCGAGACCAGCTTGGCCAACATAGTGAAACCGTCTCTATTGAAAATATAAAAGTTACCCGGGTATAGTGAGAGGTACCTGTAGTCTCAGCTACTTGGGAGGTTGAGAGAGGAGAATCACTTGAGCCCAGGAGGTGGAGGCTGCAGTGGGCCGAGATCACACCACTGCACTCCAGCTTGGGCCACAGAGTGAGACTCCATCTTAAAACAAAACAAAACAAAACTGCAGAGCAATATTACTGATTAATCTAATGCAAAAATCCTCAACCAAATGGTAGCAAAATAAATTTAGCAGCGTAGTAAAATGGATCACACCTCATGACCAAGCAAAATTTATTTCAGGAATACAAGAAGGATGCAACTTTGGAACATCAGTCCATGTAAAACCCCACAATAACAGAATAAAGAAAAAGAAATCCATGCAATAATCTCAGCTGATGCAGAAAAACATTTGAAAAACCTCAGCAATCATTATGATAAAAACACTCGCCAGGCATGGCGGCTCATGCCTATGATCCAAATACTTTGGAAGGCCAAGATGGGGGGATCACTTGAGATCAGGAATTCCAGACCGGCCTGGCTAACATAGCGAAACTCCACCTCTACAAAAAATACAAAAATCAGCCAAGCGTGTGGCCTTGGTCACAGCTATTCAGGCGGTTGAGGTGGGAGGACCATTTGAGCCTGGGAGGTAGAGGTTGCAGTGAGCCGAGATCGAGATCATGACAGCAAGAGACACCCCCTCAAAAGAAAAGGAAAACAACACTCAACACACTAGGAATACAAGGAACCTGCTTAATAGAGGCCATATATAAAAAGCCGAAAGGTAACATACTCAATATTGAAAGAATGAAGGCTTTTCCTTTATAATTAGGGGGGAAAAAAAAAGTCCGCTTGGATTCTTTCTTTTTTTTTTTTTTTTAATTGAGGGCTTCCGGGATCCAGGTCTTTCTTGACTTTCTGGTCTTACGTCATCTAAGTGCAGTGGTACCCACTTGTGCTTATTAGCTCTCTTTCACTGATTACTGACTGGGCGCACAGCCATTATTTCTATTCAGAATACCTCCCTAGGTATCCAGGGAGGACACGTTCCAGGCTCCTCTGTGTGGTGTTATGATACACACATACATTGGTTTTTGTCCGCAGTTCCTGGCTCATAACTCCCATAGCCCTTGCTGCAGTCTTTGGTTATGTTGGCTTAGGCCTTCTGTGCAGGCCTTAAGAAAAATAACCTCTCCAACCTTCTCCTCCTCTCCTTTCACCTGCTCTAAGGCAGGATTCTATAACTTCCCCCCCACCTTTCTGATTGCTGGTCTTACGACCTCCCCAGAGAGGGTCCTGCTGTATACGCTGGGGGAAGGAATGCTGATGTCACAAAGCTTCCATCAAAACCCAAGAGGATTAGGTTCCAAGAGCTTCGGGATGTCGGAACACATGGCGGTTTCCTAGAGAGTGGCACGCCCAGGGAGGGCATGGAAGTTCCACAGTTCTTCCCCCATACCTGTCCCATATGTCCCTTCATTTGTATCATTTGCAATATCCTTCATAATAAACTGGTAAACGTCAGTGTTTCTGTGAGCTGCTCCAATAAATTAATTGGGCCCAAAGAGGGGATCGTGGAAACCTCAACTGGAAGCCAGTTGGTCAGAAGTTCTGGGGACCCAGACTTGCAACTAGTGGGAAGTGGGGCAAGTCTTGGAGACTGAGCCCTAAGCCTGTGGGACCTGGCCCTATCTCCAGGTAGTGTTGGAAGTGAGTTGGAGGACACCCAGTTGCTGTCTGCTGCTTGGTATATGGGGAAAAATCCCCACACCTTTGGTCAGAGAAGTCTTCTTCTGTGTTGGTAATTGCGGTGGTGTGAGAGCAGAGGAAAAACATGGTTTGCGAGTTTTGTGCTAAAAAACCCTAAGATACCGAATGTGTGATGCTCAAGTCCCTTACTATTGGCCTTCATATCCATGGTTTCTGTATCTGCAGATATAGAAAGCCCAGAAAGACCAGGCCATGGTTAGAAGCATGGAATTGTCAGCACCAACCACCATCCTCCAGGAAGGGCACAGGGGCTGGAGACTGAGTTAATATCAATCATGTCTATGTAATGAAGCCTCCATAAAAATTCCTGAGAGCTTTCAAATGCTGAACACATGCGGTGGGACTGGAGGATGGCACAGCCAGTGAATCTCCCCACGTGCCTACCCTGTGAATCTCCTCATCTGGCTGTCCATCTGTATCCTTGGAAACATCCTTCATCATGAAGCAATGAACATAACGAAGTGTTTCACTGAGTTTTGTGAGCCACCCTAGCAAAGTAACCAAACAGAAGAAGGGGGTCAAGGGAACCCTGACTTGCGGCTGGTCAGGTGGAAAGGTGACTACCCACTACTGGCAACTGGTGGCTTAGGTGGGGGACAGGCTTGGGAACTCAACCCTTACCCTGTGGGATGCGACTCTAACTCAGGTAGACAGTGTCACGAATGAATTGCAGGAAACCCCAAAACTGGTTTTTGGTGGGGAGAAATCTCCACACATTTTGGTGACCAGAAATGAAGCATTCTGTGCCAAGCAGCATGTGAGAGTAGGAAAATCACTGACTTTTTCCCACCTCAAACAGACCAGAACAGGCAAAGTGGGCTTGAAACAGCTCTATGCAGTTTCCAGGCCCCAGAAGCAAAAGACAACAACCGATGTTTTCCCTTCTCCCCATCAGGTCTTCCCAATACAGGAAATGGGCGGATCATGAATAAGTCAAGGAGGCAGGTCTATGCAGACCTCAGCTCTGATGTTTAAGGACAGAGAACTGAGCAACAGATAAAATCCCATACAGAAAGAGACCACAGGGGAAAGAAACTCCTTTGAAATGGCACTTCCCTTTGCCCCGCAGAATCAAGGAACTAAAGAGTTGACACAAGCCACATGACAGGATATTGTCCATCATGATAAAAGGCTTTGATTTTGCTTCTGTTTGGGCTGCAGTAACACTGGAGGGCAAAAACATAAAACTATTACACATTTAAATGAAAGGGTGGGCTGGGCGCAGTGGCTGACGCCATAATCCCAGCACTTTGGGATGCCGAGGTGGGCAGCTCACGAGGTAAAGAGACTGAGACCATCCTGGCTAACAAGGTGAAATCCCGTCTCTACTAAAAATACAAAAATTAGCTGGGCATGCTACTCGGGAGGCTGAGGCAGGGGAATCACTTGAATCCAGGAGGCAGAGGTTGCAGTGAGCTGAGATCGCACCACTGCACTCCAGCCTGGAGACAGAGCGAGACTCTCTTTCTGAATAAATAAATAAGCAAATAAATAAATAAAGGACATGGTGACAGGTGCGGGTAAAGAAAGATTTCTCTTAAGAACTCACAGGATTTCAACTCCTATTTCTCCACATAGTTCTCCCACTTACAGAGAGTTTCCCAAACACTATTTAATAGTGTGGCTCTGGTAGGCATGGGGCACGTGCCTATAATCACATCACTTTGGGAGGCCAAAGCAGGAGGACTGCTGAAGCCCAGGAGTTCAAGGCTGCAGTGAGCTGTGATGGCCACTGAACTCCAGCGTGGGGGACAGAGACTGTGTCAAAAAAAAAAAAAAAAAAAAAGTGTGGCTTCCACTCTGTCCATCTGAGCTCTTACCTGTGTTGATATCTTTGATACCTTCCCACCTAACGGGATTTTTTGCTACTTTCATTTCATTCTCCACAGTCCAGGGCTCTGTCCTTTGCTTCATCATGGAGATAATACTCAGATCAGGAAGACATATCCCTGTTTATAAAAGAAAGAATCAAGATGTGCTGTGATGTCTCCAAAATCCAAGCCCTCTGTTTAGGCAGGAGAGACGGTATTAAAAATTAATCCTTTTACGCCAGTTAGAACGGCGATCATTAAAAAGTCAGGAAACAACAGATGCTGGAGACAATGTGGAGAAACAGGAACGCTTTTACACTGTTGGTGGGAGTGTAAATTAGTTCGACCATTGTGGAAGACAATGTGGCAATTCCTCAAGGATCTAGAACCAGAAATACCATTTGACCCAGCAACCCCATTACTGGGTATATACTCAAAGGATTATAAGTCATTCTACTATAAATTAAAAAACAAAAAAAACTGATCAAGATTTCAAGAAAAACGTTTCACAAATTCACCCACAGAGTGTCTCCTTCTGAATGCTTAGGGAACCCTGTAATAATTGGATATCGAACTCTCTTCCAAGAACTACAGAATCAAAATCACAGGGGTAGAAAACAGGGAACTGGATATTTTAAAAGTTTGTCATAAGGTTTTACACACACGTAAGCCCAGGTACCAACCCAAAGGTGCATCATGAAGGAGACAGAAGATCTGAAGAAAGGGGGCATTTCAAGTCCAGAAAGTATACGGGAGCTTTTCATTTCTGAGTCAACAGGCTTTCTTTTTTTTTTGAGACAGAATCTTGCTCTGTTGCCCAGGCTGGAATGCAGTGGCATGATCTCAGCTCCCTGCAACCTCTGCCTCCTGGGTTCAAGCAGTTCTCTTGTCTCAGCCTCCCGTGTAGCTGAGATTACAGGCATATGCCGCCATGCCTGGCTAATTTTTGTATTTTTAGTAGAGATGGGGTTTCATCATGTTGGTCAGATTGGTCTCGAACTCCTGACCTCAAGCAATCCACCCACCTCGGCCTCCCAAAGTGCTGGGATTAGAGGCATGAGCCACTGCGCCCAGCCAAGTCAACAGGGTTTCAATCTCAGTCAAGCAATGCAGGGGCTCCCAATAGGCACACAAGGGAAAATGCAGAGATACTAAGGGCAGACTCCAACTTCTGAGGGGCATTATCCTTACCTAGGGAGACCAGGTTCCTGTAGTTCTCCAACATCACATCCCTGTATAAAGCCTTCTGCACAGGGTCCAGGCATTTCCACTCCTCCTGAGAGAATTCTATGGCCACGTCCCTGAATGTCAAGTGTCCCTAAAATGAAAGATGCATTTGACCAACAGGGTATGGAGAGAGTAATTATGTTCACACAAAACGAGAAGAAGGTTGTAAGGATTGACTCAACTGAAGTGCTGACGTGAACATTCTGACATATCCACATTAAGGTATTTTTGAGCTAGTTATGTGTCTGTGATTGAGTTTTATTTTACTTTTCCACAAAAAGTTATGATAGTCTTTAAAGCAGTGTAGATTTTCCATTCAGTATCTACCTGAGCTAGAATACAAGTGTCTCTGAAGACACCAACTACTTGTATTCTAGCTCAGGTAGATGATGCGTATCAGTTGGTGTGTTGAACATAATACCTAACACTTCTATAGAGATAACTGTGGGTTAATTTTGTGTCTGGGCATTAGAATCAAACCTAAAGAATCAAACTGTTAAGTAACAGATCAGCATCAAAAGTAAACTGACAATTACCTGAGTAAAGTTAAGTTCATGAACAAAAACCTAAATCTGCATAAAAGGTCATTATATATGCATATACACGTATCCTCCTCGTAATACATTACTATTCTTACTGTCATTAACTCATTAATGTGATAGTGTAGAACACATTTTTTTTTTGACAGAGTCTCCAGTCTGTCACCCAGGCTGGAGTGCAGTGGCGCGATCTCCGCTCACTGCAACCTCTGCCTTCCAGATTCAAGTAATTCTCCTGCCTCAGCCTCCCGAGCAGCTAGGATTATAGGCATGCGCCATCATACCTGGCTAATTTTTATATTTTTAGTAGAGACAGGGTTTCACCAAACCCTGGTTGGCCAGGCTGGTCTTGAACTCCTGACCTCATGTGAGCCACCCTTCTCGGCCTCCCAAAACACTGGGATTACAGGCATGAGCCCCGTGCCCGGACCAATAGTGTAGAACACTTATAAGGTCATGGAAAGTATTTCAGATGTAATTTCAACTGTTCAAAAATATAAATTTTTTGTTTTTGACATGGAGTTTTGCTCTCGCTGCCCAGGCTCAAGTGCAATGGTGTGATCTCAGTTCACCACAACCTCTGCCTCCCAGGTTCAAGGGATTCTCCTGCCTAGCCTCCCGAGTAGCTAGGATTACAGGTATGTGCCACCACACCCAGCTAATCTTGTATTTTTAGTAGAGACAGCGTTTCTCCATTGGTCAGGTTGGTCTCAAACTCCCGACCTCAGGTGATATGCCCGCCTCGGCCTCCCAAAGTGCTGGGATTACAGGCGTGAGCCAACACACATGGCCAAAAGTATTGGCTAACGCCTGTAATCCCACCACTTTGGGACGCCAAGGCGGGCAGATCACAGGGTCAGGAGATCAAGACCATCCTGGCCAACACGGTGAAACCCCATCTCTATTAAAAATATAATAATTAGCTGGGTGTGGCGGCGCACGCCTGTAGTCCCAGCTACTCGGGAGGCTGAGGCAGGAGAATCACTTGAACCCGGGAGGCGGAGGCTGCAGTGAACCGTGATCACGCCACTGCACTCCAGTCTGGGCGACAGAGCGAGACTCTGTTTCAAAAAAATAAAAAATAAAATTAAAATTAAAATTAAAAAATTCATATAAAAATGATGTTGTACCTTAACTATAGGCTTGCTTATCCATGCACTCATGCAAACACATCACAGGTACACACTTACACACACTTAGCTTATAAAGTAATAAACATATGCACTTTACATATAAATTAAATAAAGAGTTGTCTCTCAATGACTATTTTTTAGATGACATTTGTCATCTTTTTAAAAAACAAATCTTACAGACCAGGTCTTGCTATGTTGTTCAGGTTGGGGTGCAGTGAGTAATCACAGCACAGTACAGCTTTGAACTCCTGATCTCAAATGATCCTACCTCCTCAGCCTCCCAAGAAACTGAGACTAATGGTGCACATACGGCCCGGCAGTCATTATTATTTTTGCTAATGTGTATTTCAGCATGTTTGCAACAATAAAAATGTATAAATAGTACTCAGTTTAGTTTACAAACATTACTGTATATTAAGCTATTAAAAAAAAAAAGTAGACTGGCTGGGCACAGTGGCTCACGCCTATAATCCCAACACTTTGGGAGGCTGAGGCGGGCAGATCACCTGAGGTCAGGAGTTTGAGACCAGCCTGGCCAATATGCTGAAACTCCGTCTCTACTAAAAATGCAAAAATTAGCTAGGCCTGATGGCAGGCGCCTGTAATCCCAGCTACTCGCAAGGCTGAGGTAGGAGAATTGTTTGAACCCAGGAGATGGAGGTTGCACTGAGCCGAGATCACATCACTGCACTCCAGCCTAGACAAAAGAGTGAGACTCCGTCTCAAAAAAAAAAAAAAAAAAAAAAAAAAAAAGGAGATCATGAAAAAAACATAGAAACTTGAACTCCAGTCACAAATGCCTATTTTCAAAAATATAAATATAATCTGTTTTAAAATTTATGTGAGGTCTCACTATATTGCCCAGGGTGGTCTCAAACTTAAGAGATCCTCCCATCTCAGCCTCCCAAGAAGGTCAAGAAGCTCAAATTACAGGCTTATACTACTACACTAACCCACTGCTTTGTCCATTAAAATTTAGATTATTCTCTACAGTGAGAATTACAAACCACCGCTCAAATTGAAATCAGAGAAGACACAAACGGAAAAATATCCCATGCTCATGGATAAGAAGAATCAATATAATTAAAATGATCATACTGCCCAAAGAATTTACAGATTGAATGCTAATCCTAACGATGTTCTTTGCAGAACTAGAAAAAACTATTTTAAAATTCATATGCAACCAAAAAAGAGCCTGAATAGCCAAGGCAATCCTAAGCAAAAAGAACAAAGCTGGAGGCATCAAGTTATCCAACTTCAAACTATACCACAAGGCTACAGTAACCAAAACAATATGGTACCGGTACAAAAACAGGCACAAAGACCAATGGAACAGAATAGTCAGCTCAGAAATAAGGCCGCACATCTATGACCAACTGATCTTTGACAAAGCTGACAAAAACAAGCAATGGGGAAAAGACTCCCTATTTCATAAACAGTGCTGGATAACCGGCTAGCCACATGCAGAAGACTGAAGCTGGACACCTTCCTTACACGATATACAAAAATCAACTCAAGATGGATTAAAGACTTCAATGTAAAACCCAAAACTATAAAAACCTTGGAAGACAACTCAGATAATACCATCCTGGACACAGGAATGGGCAAAGATTTCACGACAAAGACACCAAAAGCAATCGTAACAAAAACAACAATTGACAAGCAGTATCCAATTAAGAGCTTCTGCACAGCAAAACAAACTATCAACAGAGTGAGCAGACAACCTACAGAATGGGAGAAAATTTTTGCAAACTATGCATCTAACAAAGGTCTACTATCCAGCATCTACAAGGAACTTAAACAAATTTACAAGAGAAAAACAACCCCATTAAAAAAGTGGGCAAAGGGCCAGGTGCAGTGACTCATGCTTATAATCCCAGCACTTTGGGACACCGAGGCAGGTGGATCACCTGAGGTCAGAAGTTGCGAGACCAGCCCGGCCACCACGGTGAAACCCCGTCTCTACTAAAAATACAAAAATTAGCTGAGTGTGCTGGCAGGAGCCTGTAATCCCAGCTACTAGGGAGGCTGAGACAGGAGAATCGCTTGAACTCAGGAGACAGAAGTTGCAGTGAGCTGAGATCGCACCATTGCACTCCCTCCTGGGCGACAAGAGCGAAAGTCCTTCTCAAACAAACGAAAAAAGTGGGCAAGGGACATGAACAGACACCTATCAAATGAAGACATACATGTAGCCAACAAGCATATGGAAAAAAAGCTCATTATCACTGATCATTAGAGAAATGCAAATCAAAACCACAACGAGATACCATCTCATTAGTCAGAATGGCTATTACTAAAAGTCAAAAAAGGCCAGGCGTGATCATGCCTGTAATTCCAGCACTTTGGGAGGCTGAGGTGGGTGGAGATGGCGAAACCACATCTCTACCAAAAATTCAAAAAATTGCCGGGCATAGTGGTACGCATTTGTGGTCCCAGCTACTCAAGAGGCTGAGGTGGGAGGATCGCTTGAGCCTGGGAGGTAGAGGTTGCAGTGAGCCGAGATTGCACCACTATACGCCAGCTTGGACGACAGAGCGAGATTCTTGTCTTAAAAAAAAAAAAAAAAAAAAGGCACAAAATCTTCCTAATTTTTTATTGCACAAGTTACCAGGTACTTGTGCACATTAATACGTGACTTCTGTGGGCAGCTCCTCTAATCCTGGTCCACAGAGAGCTGACAGTGCATCCAGATGTGACCCCTGAACAATCCCTGCTGCCCAACAGCACTGACACCACGGGGCCCTCACCCCGTCCCCATCCATGCCTGGTGTGAGCCCTTCCCAGGCCCATGCCCAGGGTCGCCTCTTCCCAAGTTCATGTCACTGGGTCACGAGGGATGGAATCTAAGTGAGATGAGAGGGACTGAGGGAAGGCATGGGTGAGTGTGAGCAAACCTGTCAGGCAGGACGCTTCAGACTCAGAAGACTCTCAACTCCAGTACTCTGCATTTCAGGAAGAAATAAGAAACAGAACAATCAACTGAGAATATCACTTTACCTGAGTAAGTGGCATCCCTGACTCCTTTGCTTTCCTCTTCTGCGCTTCTCCTTCACATAACATGACTCTTTAGAAGTCAGTCCTGAATGTCAAAAACATGCTGTTTAGGGTTTAGAATGAACATACTTTCTTCCTGTGCCACAACCACACACATAGGGGAGACCTCACCCTGTGGAAATACAGTCCTCTGCTGCCCACTGCAACAGAGTTGATGCTGGGACAACAAACTCCTACAGGAAGAACAAGTGAGTTTTTGGCCCCTTTCTTCAGAACCCGCTCCCCTCCTGGAGAAGCCCGAGCACACACTGCAGCAGTGGGGAGCTGGGCTGGACTCAGATTCCCTTTAGGGCACAGACCTGGCTCTGACCAAACCCCATGCAGAGCACAGTACCCCTCACCTCTTTGTGAATCAGAGGCTGAGCTCAGCCTTCTGAAATGAGGACACGGCTTCGGTGCTCAATGCTGGATACAGAATACAGTAAAATCCCTTTATCCAAGGGGATATGTTGCAAAACCCTGAATGAATGGAAGTTGGAACAGTACTAAACCCTATCTACTCCATGTAAAGGATGCACGTGACAGATGCTCACTGGCATATCCAAACTGCCAACATCAATGCTCATGTGCTTGGGGGCCATGTTAAATAAAATAAGGATTACTTAAACAAAACCACTCAGATACCAAAGATTGGATCTGATCAAAAAGACTGCTATTAAAAACAAAACAAAACAAAACAAAAAAGAAGACTATCAACGGATTGATGGGCAGACAGAGTATACAGTGCATGGGGTCTGTATCCAAGGATTCAACCAATTATAGACTTAAATAATTAAAAAAAAAGGAAGCAACATACCAATATAAAACAGCAATAAAAAAATATATAAAATAAAAATAATACAAGAAAACCAGCCAGAATAACAAGTATTTACATAGCACTTATATTTAATTAGGTATTACAAGTAATCAGATGGTTTACTGTGGGGAAAAGAAAGTGAAATTAGACTGTTACTGTGTCTATGTAGAAAGAAGTAGACATAAGAGACTCGATTTTGTTCTGTACTAAAAAAATTTTTCTGCCTTGAGATGCTGTTAATCTGTAACCCTAGCCCTGACCCTGTGCTTGCAGAGACATGTGCTGTGTTCACTCAAGTCTTAATGGATTTAGGGCTATGCAGGATGTGCTTTGTTGAACAATTGCTTGAAGGCAGTATGCTTGGTAAAAGTCATCGCCATTCTCTAATCTCAAGTACCCAGGGACACAAACACTGCTCTGCCTAGGAAAGCCAGGTATTGTCCAAGGTTTCTCCCCATGTGATAGTCTGAAATGTGGCCTCGTGGGAAGGGAAAGACCTGACCGCCCCCAAGCCTGACACCCGTAAAGGGTCTGTGCTGAGGAGGATGAGTGAAAGAGGAAGGCCTCTTTGCAGTTGAGATAAGAGGAAGGCATCTGTCTCCTGCTCATCCCTGGGCAATGGAATGTCTCAGTGTATGTTCTATTTACTGAGATAGGAGAAAACCACCTTAGGGCTGGAGGTGAGACTTGCTGGTGGCAATACTGCTCTTTAATGCACCGAGATGTTTATGTATGTGCACATCAAAGCACAGCACCTTTTTCTTAAGATTGTTTATGACACAGAGACATTTGTTCACATGTTCTCCTGCTGACCCTCTCCCCACTATTACCCTATTGTCCTGTCACATCTCCCTCTCCAAGATGGTGGAGATAATGATCAATAAATACTGAGGGAACTCAGAGACCAGTGCCCGTGCGGGTCCTCCGTATGCTGAGCGCCGGTCCCCTGGGCCCACTTTTCTTTCTCTATACTTTGTGTCTCTTTCTTTTCTCAAGTCTCTCCTTCCACCTGATGAGAAACGCCCACAGGTGTGGAGAGGCTGGCCCCCTTGGGTTTACAGTATATGGGGGGATGGGGAGGATGTGCATAGGTTATATGCAAATACAGTCACACATTGCTTAATAACAGGGACATGTTCTGAGAAACACATTTTCAGACCATTTCATTACAGAGTGAACTTACACAAACCAAGATAGCATAGCCTACTACACATCTGGTATATATAACATAGCTTACTGCTAAAAACCTGTAGGGCATGCTATGTCCTGAATACTACAGTCAACTGTAACAATGCTAAGTACTCGTAAGTCAAAACATATCTAAATATAGAAAAGGTACAGTAAGGCCAGGCACGGTGGCTCACGCCTGTAATCTCAACACTTTGGGAGACCAAGGCAGGTGGATCATCTGAGGTAGGGAGTTTGAGACCAGCCTGGCCAACATGGGGAAACCCCGTTTCTACCAAAAACACAAAAATTAGCCGGGCATGATGATGGGTGCCTGTAATCCCAGTTACTCGGGAGGCTGAGGCAGGAGAATCACTTGAACCCAGGAGGCAGAGGTTGCAGTGAGCTAAGATTACACCACTGCACTCCAGCCTGGGTGACAGAGTGAGACTCTGTCTCCAAAAAGAAAAATAAAAGAAAAAAAATACGGTAGTCATTTGGTATAAGAGTTTAAAAAATGGTACACTTGTCTAAGGCACTTACCATGAATGGAGCTTGCAGGACTGGAAATTGCTCTGGGTGAGTCAGTGAGTGATGAATGAATGCGAAGGCCTAGGTCATGACTATACACTTCTACAGGCCTTATAAACACTGCACATACACTGCACATTTAGGCTACGCTAACTTCACCAAAAAATACTTTTCTCTTCAGTAATAAACTAAGCTTATTTATTGCAACTGTTGTACCGTACAAACTTTTAAATTTAACTTTTTGACCCTTTTCCAACAACAGCTTAAAACACAAACATGTTGTACAGCTATACAAAAATATTTTATCTTTTTACCTTAATTCTCTAAACTTTTTCTTGTTTTCAATATTTTTTTTTTTTTTGAGACGGAGTCTCGCTCTGTCGCCCAGGCTGGAGTGCAGTGGCCGGATCTCAGCTCACTGCAAGCTCCGCCTCCCGGGTTTACGCCATTCTCCTGCCTCAGCCTCCCGAATAGCTGGGACTACAGGCGCCCGCCACCTCGCCCGGCTAGTTTTTTGTATTTTTTTAGTAGAGACGGGGTTTCACTGTGTTAGCCAGGATGGTCTTGATCTCCTGACCTCGTGATCCGCCCGTCTCGGCCTCCCAAAGTGCTGGGATTACAGGCGTGAGCCACCGCGCCCAGCCTTGTTTTCAATTTTTTAACCTTTTTAAACATTTTTGTCAACAACTAAGACACAAACACACACATCAGCCTACGCCTGCACAGGGTCAGGACCATCAGTGTCACTGTCTTCCAGTGCCACATCTTGTCCCACCAGAAAGTCCTCCTGTGGTAACAATGGTTTCTCCCAGACGCCTCCTGAAAGACCTGCCTGAAGTTCTCCTTTCAGAATAGTCCGCGGTAGTTTGCTTGCTTTGTTTCTTTTGTCTTCCTAAATGTTCTTATGAGCAGATAATGCATCATGGACGTTCCTTTCTATTAATGAAATCTTTAGGTGTTGGTGCCTATGTTTTCAAACCTTTTAAGGAGCTTGTCAAGGTCTGCAAAAGCTTCTGCTATATATTTAACTGTGAATTGCCTTGAGAGTTCTTTCTTTTTCTTCAGTTTCCTATTGGCTCATTCTCTTTTTTTTTTTTTTTTTTTGAGATGGAGTCTCACTCTGTCGCTTGGGCTGGAGTGCAGTGGCGCGACCTTGGCTCACTGCAACCTCCGCCTCCTGGGTTCAAGTGATTCTCCTACCTCAGCTTCCCGAGTAGCTGGGATCACAGGCATGTGCCACCACTCCTGACACCACTGACCTCAAGTGATCCACCTGCCTCGGCCTCCCAAAGTACAGGGATTACAGATGTGTGCCACTACGCCCAGCCAGTTCCCTATTCTCTTGCCTCTTCTTCAGCTATGCATTCCTGTATCGGTTCCAATGACTCCTCATTAACCCATTCCTCATGAACCACCTCTAAGAGATTCTCAATGTTATCCTCCTCCACATCCAGTTAAAGCTGTCTGGTAACGCACTAGGTTTGTTTCCCCTAGCATCACCACCAACACTGCACTATGATGTCATGACTGCTCTGAGGTAGCCAGGCAACAGGAATTTTTCAGCTCCAGCGTAATCTTATGGACCACCATCATAGGCGTGGTCTGTTGTTGACCGAAATGTCCTTATGTGGCCGTATTATGCAATTTTATATAAGGGTCTTGCAGATCATCTGATTTGGGTAATCTTGGGGGGGATCTTGGAAGCAAATCCTATGTGATACCGAGGGATGACTGTACAGGAGGACATACTGGACAAAGAGATGATTCAAGTCCTGGACAAAACAGAGTGGGACAGTGAGAGACTGCATCATCCTACTAAGAAGAGTGAGAAATTTAACACTTATGAATTCTTCATTTCTGGAACTTTCCATATAATATCCTTGGACTACTAAAACTGTGGTTGACCATGAGTAACTGGAACCTCAGAAAGTACACTGGAAGATAAGGAGCAACTACCGTAGAATCAACTTCAAATATTAATGCTGAGCCCAACCTGAGTATGTGAATGGGAATCTCAGGTAAGAGACTGGAGGCACAAGACGTGTATCTGCACTCCAATGTGAAGCCAGGGGTGAGCTCCACTCAGACAGCGGAAATCCAGCACACCCCCACCTTCTGGCTCTGCTCTATCCTTGGGTCTTGTTACCAGGATTTAGGTAGTGGAGCAGAAAGAAATATCCAGAGCAGGCAATGTGGACCACAGTGGGGGTGAGGGTGTAGCTGGAGTGTTAAACGTGGGGTGGAGAGGAACACAGAAGCCTCCATGAAGGAGGTAATATCAGAACAAAGACTTGGGGAAGAAAAGGTGTTTGTACCTGCAGCTGACAGGCTAGAGATGTCCAGGCAGAGGGACAGCCCAGGTGGAAGCCCTGAGTCAGGAGCAACCCTGGCTCCAGGAAAGAGGCCTGTGTGGCTGCAGCAGAGGGAACGAGGGGGACACAGGCAGGTGAGCTCAGAGAGGTCCTGGGGCACAGATCACACAGGGACAAGGCCGCAAACATTTTCTCCCATACCTCAAAGGAATTTCGGAAACAACAAATTTCCTCACCTGTTTTAGTAAATATGTAATTATTTATGTTAAATTAATGTACTTACAGGCTGGGCGTGGTGCCTCACGCCTGTAATCCCAGCACTTTGGGAGGCCAAGGCGGGCGGATCACAAAGTCAAGAGATCAAGACCATCCTGGCCAGCATGGTGAAACCTTGTCTCTACTAAAAATACAATTAGCCAGGCGTCGTGGTGCATGCCTGTAGTCCCAGCTACTCGGGAGGCTGAGACAGGAGAATTGCTTGAACCTGGGAGGCGGAGGTTACGCTGAGCCAAGATCGTGCCACTGCACTCCAGCTTGACGACAGAGCAAGACTCCATCTCAAAAAAAAAAAAAAAAAATCTAATGTACTTACAATGTAATATCTTACATATTTTGACTATATGACAAGAAGTTCAGCTAAGCCCCAGGAAGTACAGGGTCACCCTCATCTGAGATGTGCAGGACTGCAAGGGAATGCATTTGGGGGAGCTCAGAAAGTGGCACATACGAGGTGGAGATGCCTGTTAGGCAGAAGTGAGGGGACAACTGAACACAGGTTTCTAGACCTCAGGCCAGAGGTCTGCAGGGGACATGGAGACAGGTAGATGGGGTTCAAAGCCATGAGATGAGATGATAAGGAACAGTAGTGTGTGTGGACAGAGATGAGAAGAGTTTTGAGATCTAAGCCTATTCAACATAGGGAAACCCAGTTTGTACTAAAAAATTTAAAAATTACTCGGGTGTGGTGGTGTGCACCTAGAGTCCCAGCTACTTGGGAGGCTGGGGCAGGAGGACCTCCTGAGGCTAGGAGTTCGAGGCTGCAGGAAGCTATGATTGCACGATGGCACTCCAGTCTGGGTGACAGGGTGAGACTGTCTTAAAAACAAAAACAAAAATGAAAAAGACCTAAATCACGGAACACTCCCACATTCAGAGAAGACAGCTTCAGGAGACACCAGCAGAGGAAACTGGTAAGACAAAAATCTGAAACAAAGTAATCAAATAAATTTAGAGCTAAGAAAAAAGAACAGGGAATGATCAGCTGTGCAACATGTTGCTAACTCAAAAAGATGAGGATAAGAAATTCAAAATTGGACTTCGAAACACAGAGGTCACTGGTGCAGTCTGGAAAAAAAAGGATCAAAGGAATGGTGGAGGTGAAAGTTTAATTGGAAGGGGGTAAATCAAGAACTTGAGGCAAGACTGGAGACAGAGTATATAAACAAGATTTTAGTGTACTGTGTTCTCAAATGGAGCATTGAAGCGGGGTGCTAACTACAGGGAGAAATGTAATTAGTAGAATATTTTTTGTTTTAATCATGGAGGAGTAGCAAGAAATAAAGATTTCATTCTGTGCCTTTTTTTTTTTTTTTTTTAGACACCGTCTCACTCTTGCCACCCAGGCTGGAGTGCAGTGGTGCAATGTCGGCTCATTGCAACCTCCACCTCTAGGGTTCAAGTGATTCTCCTATCTCAGCCTCCCGAGTAGCGGGAATACAGGTGCGCGTCACCACGCCCAGCTAATTTTTGTATTTTTAGTAGAGGTGGGCTTTCACCGTGTTGGCCAGGCTGGTCTGGAAGTCCTAGTCATAAGTGATCTGCCCACCTTGGCCTCCTAAAGTGCTGAGATTACAGGCATGAGCTACTGCACCCAGCCAGCGTGTCTGTGTGTGTTTTAATGGACAATACCTCCACGTGGGTACACTAACCAAAGTAATCCCTTGAAGTAAATATTGGTGATGCCACAGAGAAAGGATGCCACACTGTCCTGAGATTGTGAGTAGGGCTGGCACATGGTGCACAATTGCAGGGTCAGCAACAGCCAGGGGGAGGGACAGACCATTCCCAGTTACTACAGAGTAGAGATCGCAGGCCCTGAGACAGGTGGGTGGGCCGGTTGGAGATCTCTTCCCTTTACTGTTTGAGGTGGAAATGTACACGTGTTTTTTCCCCTGCTGAACAGTTCTCTGGCACACTCCCAGCTGGATGACCTACAATTTAACTCAATTTGGATAGTATCTACCTGGAGATAGAATCAGATCCCAGTTAAGGACTCAGTCCCACATGACTGCCCCTCACTTCAGATACGGATAAAATTAACGGTTTCCAAAACCCACTCCACTGTTTTGATTTGTTAGGACGGCTCTTCCATCTATATCCTTTGTCATAACCTTCATAACCAATAGTAAACCTAAGTAAAATTTTCTCTGAGTTCTGGGAACCATTCTACCAAATTAATGTGAGGAGGCCAGGCAAGGTGGCTCAAACCTGTAATCCCAGCACTTTGGGAGGCCGAGGTGGGCAGATCACCTGACGTCTCAAGAGCTCAGGACCAGTCAGGCCAACATGGTGAAACCCTGTCTCTATTAAAACTACAAAATTAGCCAGGTGTGGTGGCGGGCACCTGTAATCCCAGCTACTCGGGAGGCTGAGGCAGGAGAATCGCTTGAACTCAGTAGGCTAAGGTTGCAGTGAGCCCAGATTTTGAGCCCCTCTCCTCTCCCAGTTTCTCCCCTTCTTCCCTCTATTCCTTCTTTTCCACCTGATCTGCTCCATCTTGCAATTTCTTTCCTTTTGTTGCTCTTTCTCTCCAATCTTTTGATTTTCTCCAATCTCCATATATTTCTGCCTCTTTCTTCTCCCATCTGTGCTCCTCCTGTTAAATTCCCTCTTCTCTGTTATGCCCCCTTCTCCCCACTGTCTGGCAACCCCAGATCCCTGGGGTGGTTCTCCCTCTGCTCTCCTTGTCACCGGCTGCCACCTCTTGCTGTCCCTGCACCACGCTGCTCAGTCTGCCCTGGCTCCAAATCCCTCCTTCTCTCCCCAACTTTGTCTGAAGAGCCTCCCGCTTTGCTGCCCCTCTCCCTACCTTGCAGTCCTTCATCTGTCTAGAAATACAACTTTTCTCTACATTTCTCCAGTTGCTTTTCTCTCCCTGCTACTTCCTGGGGTGCTTCTTTCACTTTGCCAATCTCTCACCGTCCCTCTACGTTGCCGTCTTGATATGGATCTCCTTCATTATTTTCTCTCTAAATTTTTCTGTTTCCTCTACCTTGCTCTCCATCTCTTTCACTACACATTCACAGGGAGGGGACTGGAATAAAATGCCCACCTCCTCAAGAGCACAGTTTCCAACGGGAGGAATTTGGGACAGAAGAACACTGAGTGCCCTATGATAGGTCCCGGCCACCTCCCCCAACACAGGGTCAGGAGAAGCCGTGACTGCGAAGAGGCCTGGGGACAGAAGGGTCCAGCCCAAGGAGGTCTAGGGCGGCAGGCAGATCAGGGGTGGGGTCTGCAGAATCTCCAGGACAAGCAGAGGACGCGGCCCCTCCCGATTTGCGGCTGTGGCGCTGCGCCCCCAGGGGCCGACAAGGGCGAGGCTCGGGACCCGGAGGGCGTGGATCGGGCTCGCAGGTGGGGACTTTACGTGGCGCGGGGCTGGCGGAGGGGTCACTGAAGGGTTTTAAGCAGGAAAACGACGCGAAAGCAGCTGCCTACGCGGCCCTCCGGCAGAACGACCGGGGACAGAACCAACCCTAGGGCGATTTTAACACACAGGGAAGCGAACCCCGGTATTCTGACGGGACGCGTGAATTTACTCGGGGTGGAGGGAGCGGTGCGGAGATTTCAAGGTCTGTACCGCCCCCCACATCCCGGGTACAGAAGCGTGAGGGCACCGCTAAACGAACACTTAATCTAAACAAAGGAAAACTCACGCGCCGCAGTTGCGCCATCTCTCCACGCCATCCACTTCCGGGTCTGCAGGCGACTGCGCGCGGACCCAGAGGCCAGGCCTGGGCGGGGCCAGCGAGGTGGTGGGCGGGGCCTGAATGCTTATGGGCAGGGCCTGCGCTTCCCTCCTCCTATCTCTGGGCGTGTCTCGCTTTTCCGGAGTTTGCAAGCAACACTTCCCAGTCAGGCTGGAGCCGCTCCACGGTTTGTGACCTGGGATCTCACTAGGAGGGTCAACGTCTGCTGTTTGGATCCAGGAAAGTTCCCACAATTAAAATTAAGGAATTCAGGCCTGGCGCGGTGGCTCACGCTTGTAATCCCAGCACTTTGGGAGCCCGAGGCGGGCGGATCACGAGGTCAGGAGATCCAGATCATCCTGGCTAACACGGTGAAACCCCGTCTCTACTAAAAATACAAAAAATTAGCCAGGCATGGTGGCGGGCGCCTGTAATCCCAGCTACTCGGGAGGCTGAGGCAGGAGAATGGTGTGAACCCGGGAGGCAGAGCTTGCAGTGAGCCGAGATCGTGCCACTGCACTCCAGCCTGGGCGACAGAGCAAGACTCCGTCTCAAAAAAATAAATAAATAAATAAATAAATAAATAAATAAATAAATAAATAAAATTAAGGAATTCAATTAAAATTTAGAAATGTAATTGAAAAACCCTTAAATTGCCTGTGAAAGGAATGCAAACTAAAATACAATATGCAAACTCAGCCTGTGCGGAATGTGTAATTTCATGCTGATGCCCCACAGAATAGCATAGAAATCCTCTCCATTTCTGTTCCCCGTTCACTCTGGAGAATAGAGTTCCAAAGAGTTTCCTAGGGACACCTCTGGGGCGTGGAGGGATAAGGCCAGTGAGAAGTCAGGTCACCAACTGTTGCTTTTAAAAAAGCAGTAGAGGCTGGGCGAGTGGCTCACGCCTGTAATCCCAGCACTTTGGGAGGCCGAGGAGGTCGGATCACCGGAGGTCAGGAATTCGACACCAGCCTGACCAAAATGGAGAAACCCCGCCCCTACTCAAAATACAAAAATTAGCCGGGCGTGATGACACACGCCTATAATCCCAGCTACTTGGGAGACTAAGGCAGGAGAATTGCTTGAACCCTGGAGACGGAGGTTGCAGTGAGCCGAGATCGCCATTGCACTCCAGCCTGGGCGACAAAAGCAAAACTCCGTCTAAATAAATAAATAAGCAAAAGCTTTTAAAAGTATATGTAAATTACTTCTTCCTTTCACTTGTTCTATTCCACACGAGTTATTTTAAACACCTTTGAAATATGCTTAGGTCAATATTTTCTAAAAATACTGTAATTTCAGATTCACTTTAGGTGCATTCTGAAAGTAATAAGAAAACATACTTTTTATTTTAAAATTGTCATCTCTTTTAAATCTTGTTTGTTTTCGTTTCTCCAATGTGCTGGCACCTCTAGATAATAAAGCCCTTAAAATAGTCTTCGGAAGACAATTGTTATTTATTGATCTAAAGAATAATTCTGCAGTAATTCTAAGTGTATTTGGTAGGCAGATTATTCTTTTATAGAACCGTGATAGAAGTAAAACTAGATTATCAAATTTTAAATAGCCTTACATCTGCCGCCAATAATTTTATGGCAATATTTTTGAATTAACAGGTACTAATAAGTATGTTTTTCTGTCATATCTCACCTCCCCAACTTTTTTTTTTCTTAAGACAGAGTCTCACTCTGTCACCCAAGCTGGAGTACAGTGGCACGCTCTCAGCTCACTGCAACCTCCACCTCCTGGGTTCAAGCAATTCTCCTGCCTCAGCCTCTCGAGTAGCTGGGATTACAGGTGCGCGCCACCACGCCTGGCTAATTTTTGTATTTTTAGTAGAGAGGGAGTTTTGCCATGTTGGCCAGTCTGGTCTCAAACTCCTGACCTCAGGTGATCATCTGCCCACCTTGGCCTGCAGAGTGCTGAGATTACAGGCGTGAGACTCTGCACCCGGTCTTAGATCCCTACTTTTGGATCCCTTCATCCATCTTGAAGTATGATCATGTTTAGATATGAAAATGAACATATTTAAAATATTAGCAAGTTAAAATGAGAATAATATAGTGATGTGTCACAAAGATGGATACGAGATGACATATCAGCATTTTTTTTTTATTTTTTTCAGACGGAATCTCGCGCTGTCGCCCAGGCTGGAGGGCTGCCGCGTGACCTCCGCTCACTGCAACCTCCGCCTCTGGGATTCAAGCGATTCTCATGCCTTAGCCTCCCGAGTAGCTGAGATTACAGGCACCTGCCACCATGCCCAGCTAATTTTTTGTATTTTTAGTAGAGACGCAGTTTCACCATATTGGCCAGGCTGGTCTCCAACTCCTGACCTCGTGATCTGCCCACATTGGCCTCCCAAAGCACTGGGATTACAGGCGTGATCCACTGCACCCGACCCATATCAGCATATTTTACTTCAATTATTATTTTTTTTTCTTAGAGGCAGGGTCTCACTGTGATTTCCCGGCTGCATATGAACTCCTGAGCTCAAGAAATCCTCTTGCCTCAGTCTCTTAAGTAGCTGGGACTCCAGGCACACTCCACGGTGCCCTAAGTCAGCATTTTGTTGTTGTTGTTGTTGTTGAGATGGAGTCTCCCGCTGTTGCCCAGGCTGGAGGGCAGTGGCGCAATCTTGGCTCACTGCAAGCTCCTCCTCCTGGGTTCACGCCATTCTCCTGCCTCAGCCTCCCAAGTGACTGGGACTACAGGCGCCCGCCACAATGCCCAGCTAATTTTTTGTATTTTTAGTAGAGACGGGGTTTCACCTTATTAGCCAGGATGGTCTCCATCTCCTGACCTCGTGATCCGCCCACCTCGGCCTCCCAGAGTGCTGAGATTACAGGCGTGAGCCACTGCGCCCGGCCAGCATTATTTTTTGAAGATGCAGTATCTGGGATAGATTTTGGGATCTGTACAAGACAGATATCTATATTATGCAATATTGCTAAATAGCTATGTTGCCACAAAACAACTTTTAGCATTGACTTCTATGATCTGAAGCAAAGAGTTTCACTGTTGTCACCCAGACTGGAGTGCAGGGGCACAATCTTGGCTCACTGCAACCTCCGCCTTCCCAGGTTCAAGCAATTCTCCTGCCTCAGCCTCCCGAGTAGCTGGGATTATGGACGCCCACCACCACGCCCAGCTAAATTTTTTTATTTTTTAATTTTTTTTTTATTTTTAGTAGAAACAGGGTTTCACCATGTTGGCCAGGCTGGTCTTGAACTCCTGACCTCAGGTGATCCACCCACTTCGGCCTCCCAAAATGCTGGGATTACAGGCGTGAGCTACCACGCCCAGCCTGAGGGCTTTTCTTGATATGGGTTGAGGATCAGGAGACTTCTCAGGCTTAATTTTTTCCCTGGAGCTCCAAAATTCTTGACTTTGGGGGATATTGCTGTTTCTTGGCTGGAGTCTCTTATTACTCTGTACAGCAAACACATCTGTCCTGTACCCCAAAAAGGTAACACTATCTCTATCATTCAAGTCTCCTTATTAGTATAAACGTTCATGAAAAGAAAGTCCAGAGCAAATTGCACGTGTCTCTGCCTATAAGATCTGCACATGTACAGGTAGCCCACAGAGAATTGTCTTACAACTTCATCCACCACCCATTTCTTCACCATATTTACTTTTGGCAAATATTTTCATCGGTACATCGTGTACTAAACCACCCCAATTCGTCAGATGCAGGAGGTAAAACAAAACACATTTAGTTCCCTCAAGTAACATTTGATTAAGACTGCTGTAAACGGGATAATACACACCAGAATTAGGCTAACCTGCTTAAATCAACTCCAC
Organism: Macaca nemestrina; assembly: GCF_043159975.1. NCBI lineage: Eukaryota > Metazoa > Chordata > Mammalia > Primates > Cercopithecidae > Macaca > Macaca nemestrina. Next base: position 62,235,526 of record NC_092144.1, on the reverse strand, counting down.
TCTGCTCATGGAGGTACCACATTCAGCCAGTGGAAGAAACTCCAATAACCATGAGGGTTTATCCCAGAAATTAATGTGGCTTCTCCTTCAATTTCAATATCGACTTTTTGAGGATGATGAGCAAATAAACTACTCAACACTGTGCAAAAATATAAAGTTTATGTATTTCTAATAACATGATGGAATTTTTTATTCCTTGTCCAGACAAAAAAGAGCCTGGACACATTGGAATCACAGCTCATGAGCAGAAAGGGGCTGACAGTTGGAAAACATAGAGAAATTAATTTAGAGATGTTTGCCAACCACAGCTGAGATTATGAAAGAGGGCGATAGAAGTGTGAAACATGGAGGAGAGGGTGTAGGAAGATACAAAGGTGCTCGCCAGGACGAGGATGCTTTTGGTGGCTCTGGACTCGGGGGAGGATCCAGGAGAAGCATGAGTTCTGTGAATGTACTGGACCTGCTGCTTGTGCCTGTACAGAATGAAAATCATTGAGCCACTCGCCCAGATTATAAGCACAGAAAATAAAACTTCAAGAAGCACTATCAATGCTGTATACACGGAGCCAGTGATTTTCTCATGATCTTCTCATGATCAAGTACAAAACAGTATCCCAAATCTCTTGTCTTCAAGATGTTTGGGGGGATCCATTTGCTCGACAAGTACAAAAAACATATGAGGAAAATAAAATTGACTACCATGTGTAGGATCCAGCAAAGGGAAATTGAGAAGCCAATATACTTTGGAGCTTTTACTTTAAGATCCTTCAGACAAGAGTTCACAGGGCTGATCATGATGGTCTGGAAGACACTCAAGAGGCAGGTGTTGCCAATGGACACTCCCCTGCCCACTATCTGAACATACAAAAGAAGGTTGCATTCAAAATCATTGATGAAATATTTCAATCCAAAGGCTACTATTGTCTGGGGAACTCCATTATAGAGAAGGATCAAGCAGTTGGCTATAGCCAGGTGCTTGAAAATCAAATCTGTGCACCTCAGCCTGCATACGGTGTGGTCAAGGAAGAGATAATGGTAAAGAAGAGAGAAATTGCCCAGGATTCCAATGGTTGTCTGTGATAAGAACATCATTCCTATTGCCACGTCCCTGGAAGATGTTCTGTCATTCAGCACACTTTCCTTTAAATTATAGCAGCAATCATTCCTCTGAGCAAAATGGCTCATTGCAAAGTTTTGACACCAAGTATAACATTGGAGATATGCTCTTCTGAGATCACCAAAGACTTCAAAGAACAGGACGAGAGCACTTTATGGAGAAGTCAACACTAAGAATAAGGCAGCAATAACCTGTGTAAAAAAATGACAAGTGGGAGCAAATGGACAGAGAGCAATATCTAACATTTTCGGAATAACCTGGAATGTATCCTAGTCATATTTGAGAAAGAAAAACCTCAAACATTACCTACATCATATAATAAATCAAGTCTGACTGGACTGTTGATCCAGCAGTTTAAACTAAATTATAAAGGTTTTAAGGGGAGAAGAGCCTATTATCTGTGGTCTAAGGAGAAAATATTTCTTACAAAAAACAAAACACATTAGCCATATAAATTAAATAAAGATTATCTTAAAACTATTGGGCCTTCTTAGCAAAAAACATACACATAGGGACATGTAGGGGAGGAGACAGAGAGAGACAGAGAGACAGATGAAGACTTGTATCCATCATGAAAGAACTTTAACAAACCACACAAGAGATTACAAAATGGGCAAAATGTTCCTCTTGAAACTGTAAAAAGCAAGTTAGTCAGTGGCTAAGGAATATGTGAAAAGTACTCAATGTCTTCAGTAATCAGGAAAATTCAAATGAAACAGATACCTACTACCCTCATACACCAAACAGTAAGTGCAAATGAAAATGACAGGAAATGGCCCAGCATGGTGGCTCACACCTGTAATCCCAGCACTTTGGGAGGCCAAGGAGGGTGGATCACCTGAGGTCAGGAGTTCGAGACCAACCTGGCCAACATGGGAAAACCCTGTCTCTACTAAAAATACAAAAATTAGCTGGGCATGGTGGCAGGCACCTGTAATCCCAGCTACTCAGGAGGCTCAGGCAGGAGAATCACTTGAACCCAAGAGGTGGAGGTTGCAGTGATGTGAGAGCTGAGAACATACCATTGCACCCCAGCCTGGGTGACAGAGTGGGACTTTGTCTCAAAAAAAAAAAAAAAAAAAAAAGAAAGAAAAAGAAAAAAGAAAAAAAGAAAATCACAGAAAATATTAAGTGTGGCAAGGATGTAAATAAACCCAGAACTCCTGCACTGCTGGCGGGTGCTGAAATGGATACAAGCATTTTGGAAAACTGTTTGGTGGTGGCTACGTAAGCCTGCCAGATGTCAATTTATGCTGCAATAATATCACTTCTGTGAATTTATCCATCATAAATTCATATATATATATACACACACACACACATACACACATATATATCACCAAAAGACAAGTTACATAGTTTATATAAGTAGGATTATTCATTACTTATAAAACCCACAAACTCAAAATTACCACATGCCCTTTAACAATAGTATAACTGGGCTGGGCACTGTGGCTCATGCCTGTAATCCCAGCACTGTGGGAGGCCAAGATGGGTGGATCACCTGAGGTCCGAAGTTCAACACCAGCCTGGCCAACATGGTGAAACCCCATCTCTACCAAAAACACACAAAAAAATTAGCCGGGTGTTGTGGCGGGCACCTGTAATCCCAGCTACTCAGGAGGCTGAGGCAGGAGAATCACTTGAACCCGGGAGGCGGAGGTTGCAGTGAGCCGAGATCATGCCATTGCCCTCCAGCATGGGTGACAAGAGCCGAGACTCTGTGTCAAAAACAAACAAACAAAAGTAAAAAACAAACAAAATAGTATGACTCAATCATCTGATTATTCATACAGTGGAATCATAGGAACCAATGCTAATGAATATCACCAATAGAATGCAATAATTAAGGTATGTTCACACAAAACAAATTCTAATGGAATGGATATAAAAGCTAAATATAAAAGAATTCATGTTGATTCCATTTATATATAGTAGCAAACAGGCCAAAATAATCTAATCCCTTAAATACCAGAAGAGATGTAAACCAAAATCTCAAGAGTTCCACTCCTGCAAATAGAAACAACAGAATTATAATGTCGTGGGTAGTGACTTAGAGGGCAAAGAAGGAGCTTCCTGTGAACAGAACAATGTTCTGTTTTTGCATCTATATATTGCATAAAGAGCTATGTTTGTTTGCAAAATTCCAATGAGCTGTGATTTATAACCTGTGATGGGTCTTTAATTTGATAAAAATACGTATGACCAAAAGGAGTTAAAATAATTTTGGTGTGGGTAGGGAATATTGGTGCTAAGATTATGAATGACCTTCCACTTATGTCTGTACAGGAGAAAACTTATAGAGTCACAGATTAAGAAACACGGGACAGGCCGGGCGCAGTGGCTCACGCCTGTAATCCCAGCACTTTGGGAGGCGGAGGCAGGTGGATCATGAGATCAGGAGATCGAGACCATCCTGGCTAATAAGGTGAAACCCCGTCTCTACCAAAAACACAAAAAATTAGCCGGGCGTTGTGGCGGGCACCTGTAGTCCCAGCTACTCGGCAGGAGAATGGAGTGAACCCGGGAGGTGGAGGTTGCAGTGAGTCGAGATCGCACCACTGCACTCCAGCCTGGGTGACAGATATAGGCTCTGTCTAAAAAAAAAAAAAAAAAGAAAGAAACACAGGACATGTTAGGGAATAATAACAATGTTGTAGACATTGACCCTCTGATTTGATTTTGTCATGAATACAGCAGAAAAGTATCCTACCTTCTTTTCTTTGTGATGTTTTTGCTGCTATATTTGGCAATTATAACATAGGAAAAATCCTTTTTTTTTTTTTTTTTTTTTTTTTTTGAGACAGCCTCGCTTTGTCACCCAGGCTGGAGTGCAGTGGCATGATCTCGGCACACTACAACCTCCACCTCCTGGGTTCAAGTAATTCCCGTGTCCTGGGTTCAAGTAATTCCCGTGTCTCAGCCTCCCAGGTAGTTGGGATTACAGACCTGCACCACCACACCTGGTTAATTTTCATATTTTTCGTAGAGATGGGGTTTCACCATGTTGGCCAGGCTGGTCTCCAGCTCCTGGCCTCAAGTGATCTGCCCACCTCGGCCTCCCAAAGTGCTGGGGTTACAGGTGTGAAATAATGACTGTGCCCAGAGATGGTGGCTTTTGAGGTGTCACTGCATCATCCCCAGACTGTGCTTGTTAGACCTGTGGCAGCTTCCCATGTGCTGAGTGCCCTCTACATGGACACTCACAGGAGGAGCAGCTGGGTGTATTTGAAGCATTGGGCCTCAAAGCTGCAGCTTGCAGAGATCTGGTAAGAATTTAGCCCATACTGAAGAGAGAGATGATCTGATGAGATGGAAATCAGTAGAGCTTCACTAAGGAAATGTGGTACCAGGACCTCCTATTTCAGAGGAAAAGACTCCCCAAGTCCTGAACACAGGTGTAGGAGAAAAGCATGTGGACAAGACAATCTATTCCTGTCAGAGAAAGAACAAACTCTTTCAAAAGTTCAATTACGGCCAGGCATGGTGGCTCATGCCTGTAATCCCAGCACTTTGGCAGGCCGAGACAGGTAGATCACTTGAGGTGAGGCTTTCGAGACCAGCCTGGCCAACATGGTGAAACCCCGTTTGTACTAAAAATACAAAAATTAGCTGGGCCTGGTGGCAGGCACCTGTAATCCCAGCACTTTGGGAGGCCGAGGCAGGCAGATCATCTGAGGTCAGGAATTCAAAACCAGCCTGGTCAACATGGTGAAACCCTGTCTCTCCTAAAAATACAAAAATCAGTCGGGCCTGGTGGCAAGTGCCTGTAATCCCAGCTACTCGGGAGGCTGAGGCAGGAGAATAGCTTGAATCCGGGAGGTGGAGGTTGCAGTGAGCCAAGGTCATGCCATTGCACTCCAGCCTGGGGGACAAGAGTGAGACTTTGTCTCAAAAAAAAAAAAAAAAAAAAAAGACTAGAAGTGAAGTTTTTGGGAAAAAAAAAAAAAAAACCCCAGGATTTCTCTTTCTTTTTGTGACAAACTCTGTTTTAAATATGTTTCTTTAGATTTTGTATTTGTCTGTTTGGCACCTGTCCATCACAGGACTAATTATATTTATTATATTTCCTTATTTTCTGTGTTCTTGGTGCTGTGACTGTGTCATCCCTGACCAGGCAGAGACTGCCCATCTTGGGGCTAGCAAATTCTTAGAGGTAGAAGTGGGTTTCCTGAATCCAGCCTTTCCTATGAAAATTTACCCACCCAGAGCCCATGCCCCAACCCTCTCCTTGTCAAACTCTGAGACACCAAGCCAATATTCTGCTGTCCTAAGTCAACACAAAGTCAGGTACTAGAGAACTAGGAACAGCCCCTTTCCCCAAGGCCCTCAGAAATGCTTCAATCTGGCCAATCCTAAACCGTGTACCCTGCTCTGCCCTGCCTTTCCTTTAAAAATCCATTGGCCTCTCTGTATCATCACTCGGTCACTTTTCTAAATTAAGACCCATACACTGAATAATGTCAGAGCTAGAAGATAGAAGGCTGCTTCTCATGTGGTGAAAATTAAGAACAAAGAGATTTTACAGAAGGTTGAGAAAAATGCCCTTTTTGGTTGAATCCTGTAATTTTAGATTCTGTGAGCATCAGAAATCAGGAAGAAGATGAAAACATCTATGACTATAATATGAAGCCTCACACATGTGCAGTGATTTATATTTACCACCTCCTTTCACATGCAGAATGCCCTGGGAGACTCACAGTATCCCTGCGAGGAATGACAACAACATGCTATATCACTGGAAGATTCAGACTTAGAAAAGTTACCATTTGTTGGCCGGGCGCGGTGGCTCACGCCTGTAATTCCAGCACTTAGGAAGGCCGAGACGGGCGGATCACAAGGTCATGAGATCGAGACCAGCCTGACTAACACGGTGAAACCCCGTCTCTACCAAAAAAAATACAAAAAAACTAGCCGGGCGAGGTGGCGGGCGCCTGTAGTCCCAGTTACTCGGGAGGCGGAGGCAGGAGAATGGCGTGAACCCGGGAGGCGGAGCTTGCAGTGAGCTGAGATCCCGCCACTGCACTCCAGCCTGGGTGACAGAGCGAGACTCTGTCTCAAAAAAAAAAAAAAAGAAAAGTTACCATTTGTCCAAAGTCAGTAACAGGAAGTTCTGCCTCTAAAACCAATCAATACTCTTCACGCTGCATCTCAATAGTTTCCCTCTAATGGAGAAGACCCCTTGCTGACTTTGTTATCCTTTAATTCCTGCAAATGGGCAAACAATATAATGGGAGATGTATCCCCAGGTTCTGTTTTCTTTATGCCTCCCTGTGAAGCCTCTCCTGAGAGGGTCAAGCTGTAAGAACCTCAGAGACTGGGAACCTGGAACTCATGAGAATGAGATATTATGAGAAACTCATAGAGGTATCAGCATTGAAAAGGGAGATTCTGCTGGGTGCAGTGGCTCACACCTGTAATACCAGGACTTCGGGAGGCTGAGGCGTGTGGATCACTTGAGGTCAGGGGTTTGAGACCACCCTGGGCAACATGGCAAAACTCCGTCTCTATTAAAAATACAAATAGCCCGCCAGGCGCGGTGGCTCAAGCCTGTAATCCCAGCACTTTGGGAGGCCGAGACGGGCGGATCACGAGGTCAGAAGATCCAGACCATCCTGGCTAACACGGTGAAACCCCGTCTCTACTAAAAAATACAAAAAACTAGCCGGGCGAGGTGGCGGGCGCCTGTAGTCCCAGCTACTCGGGAGGCTGAGGCAGGAGAATGGCGTGAACCCGGGAGGCGGAGCTTGCAGTGAGCGGAGATCGCGCCACTCCACTCCAGCCTGGGCGACAGAGCGAGACTCCGTCTCAAAAAAAAAAAAAAACAAAAAAACAAATAGCCAGGCGTGGTGGCGGGTCCCTGTAATTCCAGCTACTGGGGAGGCTGAGGCAGGACAATCGCTTGAACCCAGGAGGCAGAGGTTGCAGTGAGCCGAGATGGTGCCACTGCACTCCAGCCTGGGCGATAGAGAGAGAGCCTGTCTCAAAAAAATAAATAAAATAAAATAAAATAAGAAAAGAAAAGAAAAAAGAAAAGGCAGATTCTTACCTTGTGTATTAATCCACTCAGGCTGCCATAACAAAATGCCATTGACTGGGTAGCATAAACAACAGAAATTAATTTTCTTACTGTTGTGGAGACTGGAAGTTCAAGATTGAGGTGAAGGCAGGCTTGTTGTTTTCTCCTTGGTGTGCAGATGGTCACCATTATGAAGTGTCCTCAAAGTCTTTATGTGCACAACACTCTGGTGTCTCTGTGTCCATACTTTCCCTTTCTATAGGAGCATCAGTCAGATTGATTGGATCCCACTCTAACACCCTCATTTTAATGTAATCGCCCTTCAAATGTTCTATTTCAAAATACAGTCACATTCTAAGGTACTGGAGATTTGGGGCACTTCGATATTTGGATTTGGGTAGCAGCACAAAATTTCTCACATAACACCTTTCGGTGATCCACCCTTTGGCCCTTTTGCCTGAGCAAGGTGGCTTATGCCTGCCTGTAATCTGAGCACTTGTGGAGGCTGAGGTGGAAAAATCCCTTGGGCCGAGTTCAAGGCTGCAGTGAGCCATGATCGCCACTGGGTGGCAGAGCAAGATCCCATGTATTGAAGCAAAAAATGAATTAATCAAGGAATTTAGGATACCCATCATATTAAATGCTTATCATTTATTTGCGTTGAGAACATTTTAGATCGTCTCTTAGCTATTTTGAAATGTATTGTTAACAATAATCTCTACTGTGCTAACAATAGAACTTATTCATTCTAACCATATCTTTGTACTAATCAAAATTTCTTCACAACCACCACCCCAACTTTTTTTTTTTTTTTTTTTTTTTTTGAGACGGAGTCTGGCTCTGTCACCCAGGCTGGAGTGCAGTGGCGCGATCTCGGCTCACTGCAAGCTCCGCCTCCCGGGTTCACGCCATTCTCCTGCCTCAGCCTCCCGAGTAGCTGGGACTACAGGCGCCCGCCACCTCGCCCGGCTAGTTTTTTGTATTTTTTAGTAGAGACGGGGTTTCACCGTATTAGCCAGGATGGTCTCGATCTCCTGACCTCTTGATCCGCCCGTCTCGGCCTCCCAAAGTGCTGGGATTACAGGCTTGAGCCACCGCGCCCGGCCTTTTTTTTTTTTTTTGAGACGGAGTCTCACGCTGTTGCCCAGGCTGGAGTGCAGTGGCGCGATCTCGGCTCACTGCAAGCTCCGCCTCCCGGGTTCCCGCCATTCTCCTGCCTCAGCCTCCTGAGTAGCTGGGACTACAGGCGCCCGCCACCGCGCCCGGCTAATTTTTTGTATTTTTAGTAGAGACGGGGTTTCACTGTGGTCTCGATCTCCTGACCTTGTGATCCGCCCGCCTCGGCCTCCCAAAGTGCTGGGATTACAGGCTTGACCCACCGCGCCCGGCCTACCACCCCAACTTTTTGCTGTACAGTTTTTTATATAATCCCAGTTGTCTATTTTTGCTTTCATTGACTGTACTTTTAGGGTCATATCCAAAAATCATTGCTTGGACAAATATGATGTAGCTCTCCTCCTATGAATTCTAGTAGTTTTATAGTTTCAGACCTTATAGTTTAAGTTGTTAATGCATTTTGAGGCAATATTTGAATAAAAATCGGATTAAAAAAACAATGTTATTGTTTTTCTATGTAGATATCCAAATGCATCCTTCCACATCATGTGTTCTTGGCACTGTTGTTGAAGTCAATTGACCATGAATGCAAGGGTTTATTGCTGAGCTCTCTATTCCATCCCATTGGTCCATGTGTATGTTTTTATGCCAGTGTCATGTGTTTTGATTAGTATAGCTTTGGAGTAGATGTTGAAATCAGGTAGTGTTACAGCTTTGTTTCCTTTACCCAAGATTACTTTGGAAAATTTGGGGGGTTTGGGGTTTCATATGAATTTCAAGATTTTTTTTCTATTACTGTGAATAGTATCATTAGAATTTTGATAGGGATTGCACTGAATCTGCAGATTGATTAGTATGCTTTGGTTAGATGGACATTTTAACATTGTTAATTCTTCCATTTCCCAACCATGACATATCTTTTCATTTTTTCGTATATTCTTCATTGTTTTATCAACATTTTATAATTTTCTGCTTACAGATTATACACCTCTTTAGATAAAATCACTTCTATGTATTTTATTGTTTTTCTGGTTATTGAAAATAAGATTGTTTTGATTTCTTTACAGAGAGTTCATTGTTAGTATATAAAAATGCAACAAATTTTGCTCACCAACTTCATATCTTCAAACTTTAAAGTTCATTTATTATCACTTATTATTTCTAACAGTATTTTTGTTTAGTCTTGAGTTTTCTGTGTATAAGGTCATTAACAAACAAGAATAATTTCACTTCTTCACTTCTTTCTTTTTTATTTGAATGTTTTATATTACTTTTTCTTGCCTAATTACTCTGGCAAGGACATTCACCACTATGTTAAATAAAAGTGGTGAGAGTGTGCATCCTTGTCCTGTTCCTAATCATAGAGGCAAGGCTTTCAACTGTTTATCTTTGGGCATAGTATTAGCTGTGGGTTGGTCATATGTGGCCTTTGTTGTGCTGAGGTACATTCCTTCTATACCTAATTTGATGAGAGTTTTCATCATGGAAGAATATTGAATTTTGTCCAATGCATTCAGTGAATCTGTTGAGATGCTCATATGGATTATGTCTTCATTCTTCGTATGTGGAGCATCACAATCACAGATTTGCATAGGTTGACCCATCCTTCTTCCAGGGATAACCTACCACTTCATTATGGTAAATAATCCTTTAATATGTTGCTTTTTTTTTTTTTTTTTTTTTTTTGAGATGGAGTCTCATTCTGCCACCCAGGCTGGAGTGCAATGGCACTATCTGGGCTCACTGCCTCAGCCACCTGAGTAGCTGGGATTACAGGCACCTGCCAGCACGCCCAGCTAATGTTTGTATTTTTAGTAGAGACAGAGTTTCACCATGTTGGCCAGGCTGGTCTCAAACTCCTGACCTCAGGCGATCCACCCGCTTCAGCCTCCCAAAATGCTGGGATTACCGGTGTGAAGCCACCATGCAGGCCAATTTTTTTTTTCTTTGCTAGTATTCTGTTGAGGATTTTTGTATCTAAGTTCATAGGGAATGTTGACCTGTAGCTTTTTCTTGTAGTATTCTTGTGTGTAGCTTTGTCATCGGGGTAATGCTGGCCTCAAAAAAGAGAATGGAAATGTTTTCTACTCTTAAATATTTTGAAGGAATTTGAGAATGATTAGCATTACTCTCTTCTTAATGTTTGGTAGAATGCTTCAAAGAACACATCACATCCTGGACTTTACTTGGATGCGAGTGTTTTATTACTGATTGAATCTCGTTTCTCATTCTTGGTCAGTTCTGATTTTTAATTTGTTTTCGGGTTTTTTTTAATTTTTTTATTTTTTTTATTTTTATTTTGAGACAAGAGTCTCCCTCTGTTGCCCAGGCTGATGTGCAGTGGTGCGATCTAGGCTCACTGCAACCTCCACCTCCCGGGTTAAAGTGATTATTGTGCCTCAGCCTCCCAAGTAGCTGGGATTACAAGCATGCACCACCAAACAAGCTAATTTTTGTATTTTTAGTAAAGACATCGTTTTGCCATGTTGGCCAGGTTGGCCTCAAAATCCTCACCTCAAGTGATCTGCCTGCCTCAGCCTCCCAAAGTGGTGGGATTACAAGGGTGAGCCACTGTACCTGGCCTAATTTGTTTTCCTTGATGCTGCATTAATGAAAGATATTTTCTATTTCCTCATGATTCAGTCTTAGCAGGTTTTCTCTTTCTAGAAATTTCTCCACTTCTTTTAGATTGTCTAACTTGTTGGCATATAATTGTGGATAATGTTGTCTTATGACCTTTTGTATTCCTGCGATATTAAGTGTAATGTCTCATCTTCCATGTCTGATATTATTTGAATCTTCTTTGTTCTTGGTTTGGCTAAAGGTTTGTGATTTATCTTTTCAGAAAAGCAATCTTAGTTTCAAAGATCTTTTCAACTGTGTTTTTCTGCTCTTCCATTTTTTTCTGATTACATTGGATCTTTATTACTTCCTTCTTTTTACTGACTTCAAGTTTAGTTTGCTTGTCTTTTTCTAGTTCCTTAGGGTGTAATGTTAGGTTGTTTACTTGAGAGACCTTTTTTGTTGTTGTTGTAGGTATTTATTGCTCTAATCTTCCCCCTTAGAACTGCTCTTGCTGCATTCCATAAGATTTAGTATGTTGTGTTTCTACTGGTTTGTTTCAAGATATTTTAAAATCTCTCTTGTGATTTCTTTTTTGACCCATTGTTTGTTCGGGAGCATGTGGTTTAATTTTCCCCATATCCCTCCATCTTAAAATTCCTCATTATTGATTTCTAATTTTGTCCCATTGTAGTAGGAATACTTGATATAACTTCAATTAAATTTGATAAGATTTGCTTTGTCTTATCTATACAATCTGTCCTGGCGAATATTCCATATGCGCTTGAGAAGAATGATACTCTGGTACTATTTCATGGAATGTTCTGTGTATGTCTATCAGGGTACATTTGGTCTAAAGAACAGTGTGCATCCAACAATTCCTTACTGATTTTCTGTCTGAATGATCTGTCCACTGTGGAAAGTGAGATATTTAAGTTCTCTACTAGTATTGCATTGCAGTCTGTCTCTCCCTTCAGATTTATTAATAATTGCTTTATCTATTAAGGTTCTCTGATGGTAGGCATATCTACAATTCTTATATCCTCTTGATGAATTCACCTCTTTATCATTGTATAATGACAATTTTTGTACTGTTACAGTTTTTCCTTAATGTTTATTCAACCTCTACTCTGTTTTGGTTTCTATTTGCATAGAATATCTTTTTCTAGTTCTTCACTTTGTGTTCTTTTTTTTTTTGATATTTCTTTTTTTTTTTTTTTTTTTTTGAGACGGAGTCTTGCTCTGCCACCCAGGCTGGGGTGCAGTGGCCGGATCTCAGCTCACTGCAAGCTCCGCCTCCCAGGTTTACGCCATTCTCCTGCCTCAGCCTCCCGAGTAGCTGGGACTACAGGCGCCTGCCACCTCGCCCGGCTAGTTTTTTGTATTTTTTAGTAGAGACGGGGTTTCACCATGTTAGCCAGGATGGTCTCGATCTCCTGACCTCGTGATCCGCCCGTCTCGGCCTCCCAAAGTGCTGGGATTACAGGCTTGAGCCACCGCGCCCGGCCCACTTTGTGTTCTTAATGGTGAAGTTAGTCTCTTCTCACAGCATATACCTGGGTCTTTTGAAAAATTATTATGACATTCTGTGTCCTTAGATAAAATAACTTAATCCATTTACATTCAAGGCAATTATTTATTTATTTTTAATTTTTTTTTTAGATGGAGTTTTGCTCTTGTTGCGCAGGCTGGAATGCAATGGTGCAATTTCGGCTCACAGCAACCTCCGCCTCCTGGGTTCAAGCGATTCTTCTGCCTCAGCCTCCCAAGTATCTGGGATTACAAGTGCCCGCCACCACACCTAGCTAATTTTTTGTATTTTTAGTAGAGACAGGGTTTCACCATGTTGGCCAGGCTCGTCTTGAACTCCTGAGCTCAGGTGATCCACCCGCCTCAGCCTCCCAAAGTGCCGGAACTACAGGCTTGGGCCACCACACCCGGCCTCATTCAAGGTAATTATTGATAGTTAAGAACTTACTCTTTTCATGTTATTATTTCCTCATTGTTTTGTAGATTTTGTTTCTTCCTACTCACTTGCTGTCTTTGCTATTAGATGCATTTATGAACTGGTATGTTTATATTTCTTACTTTTTATCTTTTGAATACTTACTATAGGTTTTTTTGCTTCATGATTAGCATCTTACATATAACACATTTTACTTATAAAAGGCTATTTTAACCTGATAAAAAGTTAACTTCTATCACATAGAAAACACTACACTTTTATTCTTCCACTCACATTTTATATTTTTGATATTAGACTTATATCTCTTTTATATTGTATGTCCCTAAACAAGTTAATATACCTATTAAGTTTTGCCTTTCAGACTTTATACTCAATATATGTGATTATCATAATTCCATTAGTGTGAGAGTATCCTGAAATTTGATTCTGCATTTACTTTTATCAGAGTTCTATCCTTTTACATGTTTCCATGTTACTACTTAATGTCCTTTTATTTAAAAAACTCCCTTTATCATTTTCATAAGACAGGCCTAGAAGTGATAAACTCGCTTACATTTTGTTTGTATGGGAAAGTCCTTATACTGTCCTTCGTTTCTAAAGGACAGCTTGCTAGGTAAATTATTCCTAGCTGCCAGGTTTTTTTCTTCTGTGATTTAATAATATCATCCTACTGTCCTTCTGGACCATAGAGTTTTTACTGAGAAGACTGTTGATAGCTTTATAGAGTTCCATTGCAAATGATGAGTCTTCTTTTGTGCTCTTAAAACTCTGTCTTTGGGCCGGGTGCGGTGGTTGATGCCTGTAATCCCAGCACTTTGGGAGGCCAAGGCAGATCACTTGAGGCCAGGAGTTTGAGACCAGCCTGGCCAACATGGTGAAACCCTATTTCTACTAAAAAAAATACAAAAATTAGCCACGTGTGGTGGTGCACACCTGTAGTCCCAGCTGCTTGGGAGACTCAGGCACAAAAATCGCTTGAACCTGGGAGGCGAAGGTTGCAATGAGCCAAGATGGCGCCACTGCACTCCAGTCTGGGTAACAGAGCAAGACTCTGGCTCAAAACAACGAAAACCAAAAACCCTCTTCTTTTGTCTTTGACTTCTGACTGTTTATTATAACATGTCTTGCTGAAGTTTTATTTGAATTAAAACTAATTGGAGACCTTTAAGCTTCCTACACCTAGACATTTATATCTTTTCCCAGATAGAGACATTTTTGGCTACTATCTTTAAATAAGCTTTCTATAGCCTTCTTTCTCCTTTCCTTCTTGAAATCCTGTAATGCGAACTTGGCTCTTTTGGTGCTATCCCATACATCCTGATGACTTTTTTTTTAATATTCTTTTTTCTTTCTTCTCCTGTGAGCATGTATTTTCATACAACCTATAGTTGGGAAAAGGGCTTGTGGGAAAAGAGCTTGTGGGGTGCCTGCACAAACTGGCCATAAAAATATGGGACAATAAGTTGTGGAAAGCCATGAGAGGCCTCTGAGGAGGAAAGCCTTCTAATTGCCATCATGTTCCCATGCTCAGAGTGAGACCTGCTCTCTTATATGTAAACAGTGTTCAAGGCGAAAGACACTCCTTTGAAACACTGGAATGTGAACAGATGTGCAGGCTCCCAGTTAAGCCCACTCCCACTAGCTACTCTCCAATAAGTTAAAGATACGCTGTTTGAGCACAAAGAAGATTCATTTAAACTGCTATTGCTACAGATTATGCCTATGACATACTGCCTCCCTTTCACTGTTTCGCCCTGAACATCTGCTTCTTAGATCTAAGTGATTGTACTCAATAGTGTGGAGACCACAGCTTGGGGCATTTTGCAACCTCCAATTTGTAACTGGACCCCTGGCTCCCACCTTTAACCTGTCTCTTCTCAATCCTTTGTCGCCACTGGACTTCGGATACCCTACAGGTAGTGTTAAGACTGTGGGCGGCAAGCCACCCAGGTGCCGAGGCAAGAGATCAAGGGCACGAGCTGTTCCAGTATAATAAAATATATAAAATAAGAATAGTTATACTAGATATAGATAATAGATGTGATTATATATGAATATCATTAATCATTAGTTTGTAGCAATTACTCTTTATTTCAGTCTTATAATAATCCTTGCTCTACACTTATAACCTAGGAACAACCAGGCCAGAGATAGGAGCTGAGGGGACATAGTGAGAAGTGACTGGAAGACAAGTGTGAGCCTTCTGTTATGCCCAGACAGGGCCACTAGAGGGCTTCCTGGTCTAGCAGTAATGCCAGCGTCTGGGAAGATGCCTGTTGCCAAGCGAACCATGGTCTAGCGGTAGCGTCAGTGTCAAGGAAAAACACCCGCTAGGGAAAGTCTCCCTTTCCCCAGAGGAGTTCAGAGAAGACTCTATTCCTCCACCTCTTGTGGAGGGCCTGACTGATGTCAGGCCCTCCCGCAGTTATCCGGAGGCCTAATCGTCTCCCTGTGATGCTGTGCTTCAGTGGTCACGCTCCTAGTCCGCCTTCATGCTCCATCCTGTACACCTGGCTCTGCCTTTTAGATAATAGTAGCAAATTAGTGAAAGTACTAAAAGTCTCTGATATGCAGAAATAATGGCGTAAGCTGTCTCTCTCTCTCCCCTCTCTCTGCCTCGGCTGCCGGGCAGGGAAGGGCCCCCTGTTCAGTGGACACGTGACCCACATGACCTTACCTGTCATTGGAGGTGGCTCACACTCCTTACCCTGCCCCTTTGTCTTGTATCCAATAAATATCAGCGCAGCCTGGCATTCGGGGCCACTACTGGTCTCCGCATCTTGGTGGTAGTGGTCCCCCGGGCCCAGCTGTCTTTTCTTTCATCTGTCTTGTGTTTCTATTCCTACAATCTCTCGTCTCCACACACGGGGAGAAAAACCCACCGACCTTGTGGGACTGGACCCTACAGAGACTGGTCCCCAACACCTATCTTCAAGTTCACAAATTCTTTCTTCTCCTTGTTCAGTACTGTTGTTACCCCTCTCTATTGCTTTTCTCATTTCACACACTGGCTTTTTCAGCTCCACAATTTCTGGTTTTTTTTTTTTTTTTTTTTTTTTTTTTTTGAGACGGAGTCTCGCTCTGTCTCCCAGGCTGGAGTGCAGTGGCCGGATCTCAGCTCACTGCAAGCTCCGCCTCCCGGGTTCCCGCCATTCTCCTGCCTCAGCCTCCCGAGTAGCTGGGACTACAGGCGCCCGCCACCTCGCCCGGCTAGTTTTTTTGTATTTTTTTAGTAGAGACGGGGTTTCGCCGTGTTAGCCAGGATGGTCTCGATCTCCCGACCTCGTGATCCGCCCGTCTCGGCCTCCCAAAGTGCTGGGATTACAGGCTTGAGCCACCGCGCCCGGCCCACAATTTCTGGTTTTGATTAGGTCAGAGTATACACAGATATCTAAGAGATGAGGCAGTACAGCTGATGTTTGGGCTACATACAGAATAGCAGGGGAGTTATTAGTGTACATAAAGTATGATGAGAGAATGAAGGTGGAAAGTAAGGAGGCCCAGGAAACATCAAGTGGGGTTAGGACAGGTGGTAGTGAACCCATGCCCAAAGAGTTAAATAAACCAGTAACTAACAAAAATTATTAATTTACAGAACAGCAGGTAAGAAATAACTTTCTGAAATGCTCAAACGCCCTCTACAAAACTGGTCAAAATTGGTTGAAACCAATATGGCCAAATGGAGTTGGCACAGACCAAGCGTGCTGATGTCACAGCCTCAATTTCCACACCATGTTTCAAACTAACTCCCCCTAAATTTGCACATGACGCATGAGGAGACATGAAGAGAACCGTGCATGCCAGAAGACTTTCCAGACCTCTCCTTTCCTTCTACCCTCATCTGAGAACCCCAGAATCCACCTCCTAAACGTTTTATAGTTAAATTACTGCCTTAAAGCCAGCACAGGGAGACAGACTTGAGCTCGACTCATCTTGTGAGTCAACTTACAATAAAAAGTTTTTCTTTCTCAAAAACCTGGTGTCAAAATATTGGCTTCCAGTGCCTCAGGGAGACAGCTCCTTTTGCTTGATAACAGCAGTATCAATTAGACCAGATGGTATAACAGGGGCTACAGGTTCATCTTCTCTTAGTGCCTTTCCCCACCCTTAAGAATCCTTTGGGACTGTTCTATTGCTGTGTGATGCAGGCACAGAACTCAAGAGTGAACACGCAGAGAATTCTCAATGCCAGGCTTCCCAAGGCCACAGTGAGCTTCAGATAAGGGAGAACTATTCCTTTGTTCTGAAAAGACTCCATGACTCAGGGCTGAGCTCTATCTAAATGACATGCAGCATTTATTTCATTTTCTACTTACTATGTAGTCTGGGGTTCCTCCTGTTTTCCACCTAGAGATCAATTCATTTTTATCAGTATTTGGGAAAATCAGCAACATAAATCAGGTAAGGGGACCCTATACCCAGCTTCCAGTATCCTGCCCTTTGCCTGTTGCTCTTCCCACATTACTCAATCAATTACATTAGCACAGAAACATACTGATACGCAGACTCTCAGGAGGTAACAGCACATGAGCCTTTGAGAGCAGTTTGGGCATGACAGGTATCAGAATGAGGGCTAGGGCTGGGGCTTTTGTCCAAAGTTCATAATCTGTGTGTGGTGGCTAGCTCCCGGGAAAACCCCAAGGTTATTTCTGTGGCCATAGAGATTATTAAGAGGGTAGGATCCCTGCAGAATGGTGTCTCCCGGACACTTGTTTATCATTTCCCTTTTCATGTGAAGGTCTCTGGACCAGGCCTCCGTGATAGGGCTGATCTGGAGACCAATGTGGATGTTGTGAAAGCCTCTGATCACATAGGAGAGTAAGCTCCAGCCTCAGGAAGGAGGATCCTATCTAAAGCTCCACGCTCCTGGAGGTAAGATTCTGTACCCTTCCTCAGTACACGACCCCAGGCTGAATAATCGAGAATCGCAAATCTTTTAGTTTCCCAAAGAAGAAAAGAAAAAAAGTATTTTTACCCATGTTTAAGAGTAACAGTAGCTACTCAGGAGGCTGAGACAGGAGAATCACTTCAACCCAGGAGGCAGAGGTTGCAGTGAGCCAAGATCGCACCACTGCACTCCAGCCTAGGCAATACAGTGAGACTCCATCTCAAGAAATGAACAAAAAATAAAATAAAGCTTAGTATCTGTATAAAATATATGAAAAAAGAGGAGTAACAGCAAAGAATACAGCCCTGAATTAGCTCAACATAGAAAGCCAGAGTATTCATGAGTAATAATCATCTGCCATTTGCCTAGAGAAAGAGTGAGATTGGAATTCTAGGCCCCTCATTCTTATTTTCAGCATCAGGGAAGGTCCATTCTCTACTGCTCTGGAGTATGCACAGGGTAGAGGAACAGCAGAGCAGCGGCTAAGGCTAAGCCCAAGCTAAGCGGTGGGTGGGAAGCAGATTCCCGCTCCTCAGTTTTTTTTTCAGGAAAGGCATGTGCTTGGGGACGGAGCGCAGTGATTCCCCAGGAAGACTTAGGGTCTCGGGTTTTCCTTCATTCCTCCAGTCTGGGAAGGACCCAATTAGCCAACCCAAACTTCCAGTTTCGTTTTGTGACATGTGAAGCTACCAGTCTCTTACCCTTCCTGGAGGCTGACTGGGAAAAATCCAGCCCTATGAAGCCTGTAACCCCACATCACCTTGCAGCTCTGTACGGTAAGGCCTGCTGGAGTCAGGACCTGGCACTGAATCTTCACTGGATTTTCTCTTTTTTACAAGTTCCTGATTTTTTTTTCAGATGGAGTCTCGTTCTGTTGCCCAGGCTCGAGTACAGTGGCGTGATCTTGGCTCACTGCAACCCCTGTTTCCCAGATTCAAGCAATCTTCCTGCCTTAGCCTCCTGAGTAGCTGGGATTACAGGCGCCCTCCAGCATGCCCAGTTAATTTTTTCATATTTTTAGTAGAGACGAGGTTTCACCACATTGGTCAGGCTGGTCTCAAACTCCTGACCTCAGGTGATCCACCCACCTCGGCTTCCCAAAGTGTTGGGATTACAGGCATGAGCCACCGCTTCCGCCCTATTTTTTTTTTTATTTATGCCTGATGCCACCGGCTTAGGTAGATGAACCTGGTGTCCTCCTTCCCTCCAGTCCTGATGGCCATATGCAGGATCTTGTCCATTCCCTGCAGTTCGCTTCTAGGGTCTGAGGCACCACCTCGTGATCCTCACCTGCCCAGGGTAGCCATGGTTAATTTTCCTCCAGTGACAACCACAGCTCAAGCACCACAGGCAGATTCTGCACCTTGAGTCAAGGGCACAGTGATTCTAGAGCTCTCCTCGTGCCCCTATGCGTTAGCCAAAGAAACCAAATGACTCAGCAACCTCATCCGCATCCAGATGTCTGGGTCAAAGCAGTGGAAGGAAGGGGTCAGTGAAGAGATTGTTGGCGAAAACAGCCAAAGTGGTGCAGTCATCACAAAAGGAGACAAAATTTGTGTGTGGGCTCTGGAGAACAGTGCTGTGGAAGGAACCATTAGAGACAGCCAACGTAACTGCTGGGATTTAGGCCTAGAGAGGGGGAGAAACAGGCCAGTACTGTGCGTCTTGGCTCCAGGCAGTCTCTCCACCCTGACCCAGCTCCAGCATCAAAGGCTTCGAGGGGCCAACTTCAGCTACTACAGAGAGGGCCAGGTGTACGAAGCAAACAAAGCCTGCAGCCTGGGAGATTAGGAACTGCTCCTACCACCACCACATTCATCACCTGATTGGGTTCTCCCAACTCAAAGTTCACAGAAGTTGAGTTAACCTCAGCCTCCTTTGCCTGAGAGCACTAAGAAAGACACTTGAATGAGTCTCCACTTGTGCTCTGCTTCTAGAGCACGTGACCCAAGACACCAGGCAACTCCTGGTTAACTCAGGACTCTGCTGAAGTTCAACAACTCAGGCTGTCCTTCACCCTTGTCTCTCATACTCACTCCTGTGGTCGCTGAATATCACCTCATTACCCAGCCCATCCAGGGTATCCGTTGCACCTCCACCTCCTGTAATGATCCCATTCCATCAGTCGCCCAATCTTGCAGCCCCAAGACATCCCTGAGCCTTGTCTACATATGCGTGCCCAATTCTAGACCCCACCTCTGAGCCATAGCGCATCCTCAGCCCTAGATCCAGGCAGCATTAACCTCACTCTCAAGAGAGAAAAACTGGGTTAAAGTGTTTAAGGCACGACTTCTCAAACTTCAGTGTGCAGATGAACCTGGGCATCTTGTTAAAATGAAGGCTCTGAATGAGCAGGTCCAGGCAAGGGGCGAGAGGTTCTACATTTCTAACAAGCTCCTGAGAATGCGTAGGCTGCTGGTCCACTGCACTCTTGTTGCAATGGACCAGCAGCGTTAACCACAGGGAAGCCAAGATTTAATGTCAGACTTTCATGCTTAGTTACATGTGTGTTTGCATTTCTAGAGCAGTGGTTCTCAACTAGGAAAGAGTTTATTGCCCAGGGCAAAAATGGTAATTCCTAAAGATGCTTTTTGGTCTCCTTCAGCCTCATCTCCTAGGGCACAATAAAGTCTAACAGAGTAGGGATGTGGTAATATGAGGGCTAAGCTGGTGAAATCACCTTGTCACTCAAAGCCACATTTCCCTTCCACCACCTGTGCCAAAATGTGCTCAAGCACCACGTCCTCTGCGAAACCCTTCCATGCAGACATCACCAGCCTTACGTCCCTTGCTCCTTTCTCCAGGGTGCTCCAGGCCCCTCCCTGCATCAGTTAGAATTCGGGTCACCTTCAAGTGATGAAACCCCAAATGAACAGGCACTTAATCAGTTGAATTCTCCCAGGTGACAATACTGGCGTGGCTCTTCACAGCCTCAGGGAGCCAGGCTCCTTCCATCTTGTCCTGTCTTCCTTGACCTTCACTCCTAAGATCATTTTCTGGCCCAAGGTGGCAGCTTCTACTCTAGCCATCTGGTCCACATTCCAGAGTGCAGGAGTGCAGGAAGGAGGAAAGGTAGGGGATCATGCCTTCACCCTTAAGAACACTTCCTAGAAGCTGCACATACCACTTTTGTTCAACATCTTTTTGACTAGAATTTGGTCACAGTACCACACCTAATCTCAAGAGACACTAGGAAAATACCTGGAATGCATATAGTCATGTGCCCAGCTAAAAATCAGAGCTTCTATATTAGGAAGGGGAGAATAGATACTGAGAGACAACTGGTCTATCTTGCCATAGTTCTCTCTCTAGTACAATCCTGACAGACCTCCTGGGGACAGGGTCAGAGCCCAAGTCTTCTTCAAGAACACAGGAAATGGCCCACAGGGGGTTCTCTGGCAATGTACAGCTAACTCTGCTTCCCATGTTGTGTACTTCTCATGTTGAAACTGTTACACACTTACCAGGTACTAATTCACTTGGTCCTCGCCACCCACCCTGCAATCTAGGTACTAATGTCACTCTCATTTTACACAATACAAAACTGAGCTCATAAAGACTTAACAAGCTACTCCTAGTCACACGTCTATTAACTGAAGGAGCCAAAATTTGGACCCAGGTAGTCTGGTTCCAAGGCACCTGCTCTTAACCCCCAAAATACTCGGCCAACATCTATGAAACTGAACTGCACTACAGGACAGCAGCCAGAGCACCTCGTGGACCCTCTGCTCCACAGGCCAGCAGCACTCCTGGGGGGATCCCCAGAGAATTCTCTCGGGACATAGGGGTATAATGGGTCCTGTAACAAGATCTTCTCCAGAGAAAAGGGCAGATGTTATGACTCTGGGGTGGTGTCCCCTCCTCCATGCTGATGACTAAGGCCAGAGGACTGACTACTTCTAGACCTTTATTTCTCTGTGAAAAGGGGGAAAATAAAAGGAACAAAATAAAAATGGCACAGTTGACACACAAAAAAAAACCAATGAGGGGAAGGACGGGAGGTGGAGAAGTAAATGGGGGAGGGGTTCCCATTACAGCAGCAGGATCCAGTGACCCGGGATGCTCACATCTCTCCCCGACGTGGGCGGAGTAGCCCCTTCCTCCCAGGGTCGCTGTCCTGTCCAACCCCGTGCTCCCCCAGCCCACTGGGAAGTGGACAGTGAGACATCTTCCCAGGCTGGGGAGAGGAGGAACCGTGCTGGGGGAAGGGGCCTGGGGTCAGACCATGCACAGGGAGTGACAGCCAAAGGCCCCCCAGTGTCTCTCCAAAGAGGGACTTGTGGGGGTTGGAGGTGGACACTAGAGGCCAGTGTTTGCTCCTCTTCCAGCATCAGGCGAGAGACAGAACTAGGAAAACAGGAACAGGCAAGAATCAGAACCACAGCCCTCTCTCTGCCCACAATGCCATGGTACCTCCCCCTCCCAGAAGCTGCGACCTTGTTCTCAAAGGACAGCCTAGCACCTGTCCTCAAAAGTCCACCCTCCTGCTAGGGCTCCCTGCTTTCTAGGTCTTACCAGTCAGAGCCTCCTGGGCAAAGTATTTGACGTCCACATCCTGGTCCTGGGTCAGCTTCTCTAGGATGGGCTTGACTTCACTCTGCAGGGTGCTGGAAAGCGAAAAGGAGACAGGGAAAGGGAGCGTACTGGGGCAACAGGTGGGCACAGGGCTCTTGAGCAAGAGGGTATACACAGACATGGATACACCAAACCCAAGGTGGGAGGAGTCTCAAGAATCCAGGACATACACAGGAATGAGAAATCTCCGCTCAATGCACAGGAAGGTGACCATAGTTAACAATAATATTTTGCATATTTCAAAACAGCTATAAGAGAAGATTTTGAATGTTCTCATTACAAAGAAACGGTAAACATTTAAGGTGATAGATATGCTAATTATCCTAATTTGATAATTACACATTTGCACACATTATCAAAACACTACTATACCCCCATAAATATGTATAATTATGTGTATATTAAAAGTAAAATCAGGCCTGGCATGGTGGCTCACATCTGTAATCCCAGCACTTTGGGAGCCCAAGGTGGGTGGATCATCTGAGGTCGGGAGTTTGAGACCAGCCCGGCCAACATGGAAAAACCCTGTCTCTACTAAAAATACAAAATTAGTAGGGTGTGGTGGTGCACGCCTGTGATCCTAGCTACTTGGGAGACTGAGGCAGGAGAATCGCTGGAGCCTGGGAGGTGGAGGTTGTGGTGAGCCAAGATTGCGTCATTGCATTCCAACCTGGGCAACAAGAGTGAAACTCCGTCTCAAAAAAAAAAAAAAAAAAAAAAAGTAAAATCAAGGCCAGGCGCGGTGGCTCATGCCTGCAATCCTAGCACTTTGGGAGGCCAAGGTGGGCAGACCACTTGAGGCCAGGAGTTCAAGACCAGCCTAGACAACATGGCAAAACCCCCATCTCTACTGAAAGTACAAAAATTAGCCAAGCATGGTGGTGCACACCTGTAATCCCAGCAACTTAAGAGGCTGAGACACAAAAACTGCCTGAACCCAGGAGGCAGACGTTGCAGTGAGCCGAGATTGCACCACTGCACTCCAGCCTGGGCGACAGAGCGAGATTCTGTCTCAAAGGAAAACCAAACAAACTGCAAAAAAACCAACCAACCAACCAACCAATTACTTTAAAAGTCAGAAGTATGACAAACAACAACAGACTTCTCTGGGGCCCCAAACAGGGAGATCAGAGCAGGCTGGGAAAGGAGAACAGAATCACAGAACTCCCAAGTCTCTGAGGCCCAACAAATGGGTATCTTTCATTGATTTCACACATATTCACTGAGGCCTACAATGTATATGGAATGAATACGGAGCTAAATCACTCGTTTCTTGCCATGAGGCATCCGGGCCAGGAGCAAGACAGAGACCAAACTGCTACGTAAGAAGGGAGTGGTAAGTGGTCCCAAGGGAAAGTTCCTGGTCCTCCAGGAGCCCAGAGGAGGCAACCACTCTCATCTATGGGGCCCAGGGAACTCCGCCTGCACCGAGTCAATTGTTTTGGGAAATGGAGGAGGACTTCGGAGAGAAACTAAAGCTGAGGTTGTGTCCTGGAACAGATTCAGACAGAAATCAAAAGTGCAGGCTTTGTGGGTCCCCCACTTTCACTTGACAGCTCCCTGTTCTCCCCAAATAACCACTATTCTTACTTCCATCATCTCGATTCTTTCATTCTGCCTGTTTCTGAACTTGACATAAATGGTGTGTTTTCTTGAGTTTGGCTCCTCACTCAACATGGTATCTGTGAGAGCCACCTGTGTTGCCGCCTACAGCAGGCATTTGATTTTTCACTGCTGAATAGTTTTCCACTGTATGAATGAACTAAAATTTATCTGCTCTACTGTGGGCAGACATGGAGGTTTTTTCTGTTTTTATGGCTACTATGAATAAAGCTACCATAAACATTCTTCGGACAGAAACAGCACTCATTTCTCCTGGATAGAGACCCAGGAGTGGAAGGGCTGTTTCACAGGGTGTTTGTATAACAAGCTTCACCAAATTCCACTCCAGTTCCACTCCCGTTTTCAGAGTGATCAAACCCTAAATACACAGCCTCACGTGCAATGGATGAGAGTTCCAGCTCTATGTCTTCAACATTTGCACCATTGAGTCTTTTTTAATATTGGCTGTTCTGGGAGGTGTGTAGTGATATGTCACTGAGCTTTAATTTGCACTTTCCTGAAGGCTGATGATGCTGAACACCTTGTCATATGCTTACAAGCTATTTGGAGATCCTTTTTCAAGTGCCGATTCAAGTCTTTTTTCCCATCTCTTTCTTGCCCTGCCTGATTTTAGACAGGTATTGTGGATGAGTCCTTTCTCAGAAACATACATTGCAGACATCTTCCTCCAGTCAAGGGCTTGCATTTTACTCTCAAAATGCTGTCTTTTGAGAAATAGTGCTACATTTTACAGAAGGTCAACTTACCTATCAATTCCTCTGGTTTGCTGTGCCTACGCTAACTCATGAAGATATTTTCCTACATTTTCTTCTAGATGTTTTATTTTTTAAATCTTTCTGGTTCTGGTCTGTCATCTCAAATTAATTTGTTTATGCATTGAGGCGAGGCCTCTTTTTTTTTTTTTTTTTTTTTTTGAGACAGAGTCTGGCTCTGTCACCCAAGCTGGAGTGCAGTGGCCAGATCTCGGCTCACTGCAAGCTCCGCCTCTCGGGTTTACGCCATTCTCCTGCTTCAGCCTCCCGAGTAGCTGGGACTACAGGCGCCCGCCAGAGGCGAGGCTTCTTTTATTCCTACATGGATATCAAATTGACCCAGCTATGTTTTTTAAAAAATATATATTTCTCCACTGAACTACAGAGGTGCCTGCTGTTAAACACACGTGGGACTGTTTCCGTGCCCTTGATTCCATCCTATTGGGCGATTTAAATATTCTTGTATTCACATCTATTTTAATTACTGTGGTGTCGTAACTCTTGGTCTCTGGTAGTATAAATCATCCAACTTTGTTCATTAGAAGTGTCAATTTTCCACTAAAGAACCTGTTGAGATTTAATGGGCTTATACTGAATCTAAAGATGAGTTCAGGGAACTGTCCCACACACGAATATTATGTAGGTCTGTTTTAATTTTTTTTGAGACAGAGTCTCGCTCTATCGCCCAGGCTGGAGTGCAGTGGTGTGATCTCAGTTCACTGCAACCTCCACCTCCTGGATTCAAGTGGTTCTCTTGCCTTCAGGCTCCCAAACAGCTAGGATTACACGTGTGTGCTACCACACCGGCTAATTTTTTGTATTTTTAGTAAAGACAGGGTTTCGCAATGTTGACCAGGCTGGTCGTGAACTCCTGACCACAAATGATCTGCCCACCTTGGTCAGGTCTGCTTTAATTTCTCACAGTAGTGTTTTACAGTTTACACTAGAGGTGTTACACATCTTTCACTGAATTTATTCCTGGCTATTTAATATTTTTGGTGCAATTATAAATTATACAAATACTTACATATAAAACATTAGGTGATTTCATTTTCTAATGACTTGTTGCTAGTATGTAAGACTGCCATCCCATCACCCCCCTTTCTATTTCATTCTGTGACGTTCATTTTACAGTTGAGAAAACAGACCTTGAGAAGGGAAAGGAGCCAAGGTCACACAGCAAGCAAGGAGTGGTGCCAGGCCTCTGACCCTGGGCTCTACCCTCAAAGGTCAAAGATGAAGGTGCCCACAAGCCCTTGCCAGTGTGTGTGGGAGTATCCAGACCTCACCTGTTGTCCAGGATGGGCCCTATCTTCTGCAGAGACTTGGCCACATTGAAGCGGACATTGGCCACCGGGTCCCCAGCCATACGCAGAACCGTGGGCAGCATGTGCTTGGTGGTGATGTCTTGCCCACAGACCTCAGACAGCACCTGGGGGCCAGTGAGTAGCAGGGGTGAGTGCAAAGCTTCTGGCTAACTCTCATCTCCCACTGCCTCTGACCAGGCCACTCTGGTGATTATCAGGCCCTACAGAGGCTGAGCAACACAGGGACTCAGTTCAGTGTTACAGGAGTGGATCTCCCAACTCCACTAACACCATCCTAATACCACGTCTCCATTCTGTGATGTCCCAGTTTCTCTGTCCTCAGGCTTCCTTTAATTACTCTGGAGATGGACCTTAATTACCAAGTCCTATGATTCATACTGGTAATCACAGCCTGGTGAGTATAAAGATTAATCAGGTTATACATGCACAGGGCTTAGAACAGTTAGGCTACAGATAGGAAGTGCTCCTGTCTATTTGCTTTTCCTACGATTATAATTATCTCATGTACTGATTTATGTGTAAACCATACAAAGAGCTAGAAATGAAAGAATGGGGTTTAAAAATAAACACAACTAAGTGTTCTGATCATTTCTTCCCACGCCACACTCTGGAGGTCACTGCTGTAAGGATCCTAGGGTAATCATCATTTGTAAAGGACCCCTCCTTACAAAGACCGAAGCATCAAGGGGTAACTATCCAAGGTAGTTATGTAACTATCCAAGGTCCATAGCTAAAGTATGGCCCTGCCAGAATTTAAAACTAGGTCTGACCTAGAGCCTGTACACTCACCCACCACAGAGAGAGACACAAATAACTAGGTCTGACCTAGAGCCTGTACACTCACCCACCACAGAGAGAGACACACACTCTTCAGGGAAGGGGAGGGGTGCTCACAAAGCTTGAGATCACTGCTCCAACAGGTCAAGTCTCCCAGGCCCTGGGTCCCTCACCATCCAAGTCCCCAGTCCCAGAGGCCCTATGACCCTGACCCTGGGAGCCCCACCCCCTTGCCTGCAGTTCCCCAAGGACTCATCTCTGAATAGAAGATCTCCTCCATGTCTCCATTCCTAAGCCAGGTGTCTCCCTTGGGGAACCCTCTACCATCCTTCCTCTCCCAGGCACTGCAGTTCCCTAGGGATGGGCCAGCAGGCAGGTGGGGGGCTCACATTGATGCAGAAGAGCGTGGTCATGCGGTGCAGGTAGTTAGGGTCTCCGGACATGGCCAAGACCTTGGGAATGATCGTGGCATGGGCCCACTCCTTCCCAAACTTTTCCACTAGCTTCTTCAGGTTGCTGGTGGCTGCTTCGCGGATGGCATATACTGCAGAAGGGTGAGGGTGAGAGAGACAAGGATTTGGAGGTGAAGAACTGATGTGGGCAAGATGTAGGTCACACTTACCATGGCTTACAAAGCAGCCCCGAGGTGCCAGGCTGCATGTGAGCCAAAGAGAGAAAAAAGAGCTTACTATGTGCTCTATCTAGTAATTGTTTTTTAACACAGTATCTTTCAACCACTCCAAGAGGTAGATTCCACTATTGGCCTCATTTTACAGATGGGCAAACTAAGGCTCCAACAAGTGATTTGCCTAAATTATGTGGCACTTATTACTTCAAACAGGGCTTCACAGAGACAAACATTGCCTTTTATTTTTTACCTCTCTTAGTGTAAACAATGAGCAATTCTCATAATGGCCCCAAGGGACTGGAATAAGAAGTTTTAAAGAATGAGTGTGGGGCTCATTCAGAGACAGCAGGTGACTTTAGATTTGAATCCTGACCTTGGAGCTGTCAGAACCCCGGTCTGGCTGCTCAGTGGCCCTCTGGCTCTCCACTATACCAGGCAACCCCTGGGTGATCTGTTTCGTCCTCCTCCCACTCAACACTTCTCTAGGACTCTGAAGAGCACATGAGCTGGTCCGTATGAGCATCCAGTGGCACGGGGAGTGACTCCAGCCTCCTCCACTGCCCGCCACAACCCCAGCCAATCCATCCTTCCTTTCTGGAGCTTCCATCTCCTCTTGCTGCTCCTGTGGAGGTACTCACCATGATCCACAAGCCAGGCCATGCACAAGGAGTTAAGTTTCTCATCAAAGAACTCCACTCCCTACAGGAGAAACCAAGGGTTCCAAGGTAAGGGTTCCAGGGAGAGCAGACAAGGGGAGCTGCTAGCCACACCCCATGGAACCTACACCCACCCCAGAAAGACCGGATACTTCTCAACTTTGTCTGAGGTGCTCCTTTCCCTCTTCTTATTGAATCCAATGCATCTTTTAAGGCCCTATTTCCTGGGTCCCTTCCTTTGACTCCCCAGGCATTGTCACAGCCTCCACTAAGCCTCCAAGGCACGCATTTCCCTATTACAGCCCTGGACATACTGCAGCTCCTCTGAGGCAGCACTGCCTGGCCCCCAGGCCTCGTCACTCACCAGCTGTCCAGCCAGCAGGGGCATGTACTCAATGATGGCCAGCCGCACCCGCCACTTGGCATCCTCAGCCAGCTCCACAATGGCAGGGAGCAGGGACTGGGACAGCTGCCGGATGCCAATCACCTCATTCACACAGTCCAGGTTGGAGATGATGTTCAGCCGTACCTCAGGGCACTGAGGAGAGGAAAGAAGGATTCTGAGAGAATGCAATGTCCATAGAATCCCAGGATGAAAAAAGCTCAGCTGCATCAACTTTGTATAATGGACATCTCCCAACGCCCTACTCCTGCCCAAACCTAGCTCCCAGTCCCAGGGGCACATTAAAGGCACACAAAAAGCAGGCAGCATGGACTGCTAAGTTAAGCAGATTCTTAAACCTTACAATAGTATCACAAGAAATGTTTAACCATTTTGAAAGGACTTTTAAGAATCACAGTAGGAAAAGACAGCCCCCTGGAAAAAATAGGCAGACATGATTCTTCTAATCCTAGCTCTGCTGCTTGCTAACATGGGTTCCTTTCTGGACATCAATCCACAACATGGGAGAGGGGAAGGAAGAAAACTATTTCCTTATTAAAGCTACTCTAGTCTAAAAAAAATAAATAAACAAAGGAGCACTGAAATGAATCAATAAACCAAGTGAACAAGCCTGGCAGGCCTGGGCTGTTGAAACCCTGCACATTCCAAAGATAGGACTGGCCCTTGCCCGGCTCCAGCCCTTGGTGTGTGAGCCTCAAGGTGCTGAACGCATGAGAAGAGAAGGCTCAGAGACTATATACCTTACCCATTTAAAAAGACTTCTTTTTGGTGCACCAAAAAGGTAGCCTTTTTTATTTAGACAAGCTTATACATTCCGGGGAGAGTCAAAATGTGAAATATAAATTTTATACATCTAAAATGGAAATCCCGAACATAAGTCAGATTAATTCCTCATACCAAGAAAACCATGCTGGCTCTTCTCTTCTTAAGATAAGCTGCCCTGAGACAGGCTGGCTGCCAGCACATGATTACCATATAGTGCTTGCTGAAGGTGAAACTGGAGCAAAAAATGCTCTAGTCCTAGCAAGCGCTGTAAGTGCACTTGCATCATGTATGGGCTTGCCTTCACACTGGGCTGAGCCCGGATCCTTCCCTGATGCCAGAGGCAAAATGCTCTCCAAAACTCTGGAAAGGTGTGAAATGACATAGCAGACAGGTTGAGGGGCTCTCACCTGCCAAATTATGCCCATTAAAGCATCAAAAACACAAATTACAGTTATATCTATAAAACACGATTATAAAAGAAAATACGTGCAAGTGAAGGATAACTCAGATAAATTACTTAAGTCATAAAATGTGTCATGAATATTAATGATTCAAACTTTTAGCAACTGACGTAAATAACTGATTTAAAATAGTACACTGTTAATCACCCACTAATACGGAAAAACAAAAAGAATAAAAAATACATTAAAAATAGCGCACTCTTTTCAATGTTTTAAAAAATTGACTATAATTCTGCGGCTAAGAGATTACTCCACTGTAGCGGAACTGAGTAACATAACTTTTAGGGGCATGTGGGACTGAAGTGTGATGTAATACTTTCTGTTGCAGTATTTCCTCCAACTTTCTAGCACACTATGTATGTGCCTGTGTATAAGAAAGGGATGGGGAAGAGAGAAAGACTGAGGCCTTTGGGAACAAAGATGTCACACACTGGCAAACAATCTGCCCAGTTCTTCACTACCAAGGCAAAAACCACCACGTGGTCCCTTCTGCCTCCTGAACAATCTTGAATCCTTCCATACCACTGCAGCCTCATCTCTACATACCACTTAGTCTATCCTCAGCCTTCCAGACTCCCACAGCACCCTCCAGTTTGGTCTTCCTACACTTCTGCTGGCCACCTCACTTCAATCTTTCCTTCACATAAGCCCAGGGTGCTTTCTAATACCAACTCTACTCTGGCTCTTCCACTTGCCCACAGTCAAGTCCAAGCTCCTTCCCCATGGTCACCCTGATGCTCTCTACAGTCATCACCCAGCACCGCCTCTCATCCTCTGTAATCCAGGCAACCTGAACTGCTGGTGTGGTCATGTGACCCTCCCTGGCCAATGGGTGTATGGGGTGCAAGCACATGTGAAGAATCTCGTCCTTCAGAGGACCGGGCCTGCTGTGGTCTGTGCCTGACCCCTCCATGCTGACTAAGAGATGCTAAAACTGGAGAAGTTGCCTGAGACTCAGAGACAGTTGAGGTCAGCAGGACTAACCCACCAGTGTAGGACTACCTATACTGTTATGAGAGAGAGAAAAAAAATCCTCCATCTAATTTAAGCCAGAATGTATTCTAGGGTCTCTATTACAGCACCTTAGCCTAAACCCTAAAAAACATGAACTCGTCCTTAACAGCACCTGTAACACCTTAATGGCATCATGGGACTGCTTGTCTTCTCCAATGTCAGTCTCTGAAGACTTGTGAGGATCAAAACTGTCTTATTCTAGGCTGGGTGCAGCGGCTCACACCTATAATCCCAGGCCTTTGGAGGCCAAGGCAGGAGGATCGCTTGAGACCAGGAGTTCAAGACAAACCTGGGCAACCTAGCAAGACCTCGTCTCTATAGAACATGTTTTTAAAAATTAGCTGGATGTGGCGGCTCTTACCTGTAGCCCCAGCTACTTGGGAGGCTAAAGTGGGAGGATCACTTGAGCCTAGAAGGTGGAGGCTGCAGTGGACCATGATCACACCACTGTGCTGCAGTGTGGGCAACAAAGTAAGACACTATCTCAAAACATAAATAAATAATTTTTTTTTTTTTTGAGACAGAGTCTTGCCCTGTTGTCCAGGCTGGAGTGCAGTGGTGTGATCTCGGCTCACTGCAACCTCTGCCTCCTGAATTCAAGTGATTCTCCTGCCTCGGCTTCCCGAATAGCTGAGATTACAGGCACCCGCCACCATGCCTGGTTAATTTTTGCATTTTCAGTAGAGACGGGGTTTCACCATGTTGCCCAGGCTGGTCTCAAACTCCTGACCTCAGGTGATCCACCCGCCTCAGCCTCCCAAAGTGCTGGGATTACGGGTGTGAGCCACCGCACCCAGCCATAAATAAAAACTTTTTAAAATTTCTGGCTCTATTATTCATATCTTTAATGCCCAGGAAAGGACTCATGCAGACTGCCAGGAGTAATGAATGCATGAACACACGGCTATGCCCACAAACAGGCAACTCAGCAAAGGTCTGGATGTCTGTTGAGATATCAGGAGATTCCTGGTCAATCCAGGTAACCTGTCCCCTCCACAAACCCAGAGCTGAGATCCTGGCACCCTTACCTCATCCTTCAGCTGAGCCAGGAAGAGGGGCAAGAGGTGCTCGATGGTGTTGTCTTTGCCCAAGATGGGAGAGAGGCCCATGATGACCGAGGCCAGGGCTGACTTGACATGTTGGTTGGCGTCGGACACCAGCTCCTGGGAAAGAGAAGGCGTAGGCACAGGGATCAGGGCAACCCCTGCATCAGCAGTGGCCAAGCAGATGCCAACCCCTAAAAGACAATAACCTGCTTCTGCCCCTCTCATTCGTGGAGCATGGGATGGCTTAGGGTACAGGGGAAATCACTGTTCCTTATGCGTACCACCTACTTAGATTCAATGACCCCTGCTCTCAGCAGCCCCCACTCCAACCCCAAAACCCTGTGAATGAGAGGACTCAGTGAACTTTGAGGTTCTAGAAAGTACTTCCACCTCTAAGGTCAGCCTCAAGCTGCAGTCAGGACCCTAATTGCTTGAAACCCAAGAGCTGCCTGGTCCCAGAGGGCTGGGAACCTAGTTTGCAGCTGACGATCCCCAAAGCCTTGTCTCCAGCCCCTCTTTTTAGCAGGCTCAGATCCACTTGGTTCCTCCCATCAAACTCTCTGTTACCTTGATGCAGGGCAAGATCTGGGACATGATCACATTCTCCCGACAGTCAGCTGAGAGGTTTTCACAGAACTCTGTGGGCAGGGAGAGGGAGGCAAAGGGAAGTGAGATCCAACGTTTTAGTTCCACTTCCAGCCCCTCGGACACCCACCCCACTTGCTGTGTTCCGGCTGCCAGCACCAACCTTTGACCTTGTGGGAGGCTGCGGCCCTCACCTCGGCCTCACAGTCTTTCATCAGGTTCTGGAAGGCGGGGACCAGGTCTGTCTTGGTGATCTCAGGCCCCACTGCTTTCTGGAGCTGCAGACAGGAAAGAGGAGGGGGAGAGTGAGAGGGCCTAGTAGGTACTCTGGGCTAAGGAAGCCAAAATCAAAGAGAAGGGGCCAGAATTAGAGGCCAGAGCGTGGGCCTTGGAAGCAGTGTTAAGATCTAATCCAAGCGCCAAGTCTGGCCCTGGGTCAAGGCTCTTCACCTCGCTGAGCCTCTTTTGCTTCTGAAGAAAACTGAGGACTGCAAGGGCACCTACCTCACAGTGTTGTCAGCATTAAAAATAACAGATTTCCATATTGTTCAGGCTACTGGGGTTTTCTGTTACATGATCCAAAAACATTCAAACAACATAGTGACTGCAACTTTTTGATTTATATATGGTTGTATTTCTTAAAGATCTGTTACCAGAAGCATGAATTACTTTTGTAATGAAAAAAAAAAAACAACAGGCCAAGCACAGTGGCTTATGCCTATAATCCCAGCACTTTGGGAAGCCGAGGTGGGCAGACTGCTTGAGTCCAAGAGATCAAGACCAGCCCGGGCAACACAGTGAAACCCTGACTCTACATAGGAGGCTGAGGTAGGAGGATCACCTGAGCCCAGGAGGTCAAGACTGCAGTGAGTCATGACCATGCCACTGGGTGGCAGCAGCCTGGGTGACGGTGTGAGACCCTGCCTCAAAATAAAAATAAAACAATAAAGATTGACAGGGAAGAAGGCACTCTGGGGCCGGGGGCAGTGGCTTACACCTGTAATCCCAGCACTTTGGGAGACCGAGGTGGGTGGATCACTTGAGGCCAGGAATTCGAGACCAGCCTGGCCAACATGGTGAAACCCCATCTCTACTAAAAATACAAAAATTAGCTGGGTGTGGTGGTGTACATCTGTAATTCCAGCTACTTGGGAGGCTGAGGCACAAGAATCACTTAAGTCTGGGAGACGGAGGTTGCAGTGAGCTGAGATTGTGTCACTGTACTCCAGCCTGGGCAAAAGAGTGAGGCTCTCTTAAAAAAAAAAAAAAAAAAAAAAAAAAAGGAGGCACGCTTGGCTCCTGCCTGTTTCATGGCATGAGGCATGGAAAGACACATGACTCTTGCTGCAAAGCTGGTTCCTGAAGACCTGGTAGGAAGCAGAACAGTTCATTATGAGGAAGGGAATGAACAAATAAAAAAACCTTGAAGGACCTTTTGGGAAAATATTGCCTTTTATTCATCTTGCAAATATTTACTGAATGCCTACTGTGTGCCAAGAACTAGTTTAACAGCCTAAAATTCCTGTCCTCATGGAATTTGTACTCGAAGACCCAGCGTGACACAGTTTATGCACCTCAGGAGACAAGGATGGGAAGAACCTTCCCTAAATGTGGTGATGGTATGCTATTCTGAGGCTGAGTCCTTCCTACAAATGCCAGTGGGAACCAGCACAATTACAGGCAAAGGGCGCCTCAGGGTGCAGCAGCACTCGAGGCCTCTCTGATCCCACCCTGCCCTCTCTCCTGCTTTCTCTCAGGCTAGGCCGTCAAGATCAGGCCTGAATGTTCCTGCTAGCACTTGCTCTCGCCTCCCAGGGTTCTTTGTCCTCTTGCTGGAGCAAAGTTCCTATCTTAGCCCTCACCAACTCATCTTCTAGAACCAGCTGCAACACCACCTCCCCTCCTCAATGCTTCCAAGGCCCCACATCTGTCTGTCTGTCCCACACCTGTGACACTTTATTATCAAATTTCCCCCCAAGTCAATCTTCCCCTTCAGACTGCCTGGCTCCGTGAAGGCCAGGAATGTGCCAAATTCACTGGCCCAGCAAATAGCTGGTGCTCAGCAGACATGTTTGTGGGATGAGGCAATCTGGATCCCCGCGGAAGGAGCACCGTGGGAGACACAGAGCTGGAGTCTTGCCCCCTTTCTGCCTGGCTGGTAGTGTCACTCTGATCAGTTAATTAAACTTTCTGGGGCCAGGCACGGTGGCTAACACCTGTAATCCCAGCACTCTGGGAGACCAAGGCAGGCGGATCACTTGAGGTCAGGCGTTCAAGACCAGCCTGGCTAACATGGTGAAACCCTGTCTCTACTAAAAATACAAAAACTAGCCGGGCGTCGTGGTGGGCATCTGTAATCCTAGTCCCTCAGGAGGCTGAGGCAGGAGAATTGCCTGAACCCGGGAGGGAGAGGTTGCAGTGAGCCAAGATTGCGCCACCACACTCCAGCTGGGCAACAGCACTCTAGCCTGGAGGACAGAATGAGACCCCGTCTCAAAACAAACAAACAAACAAACAAAAAACTGCACCTTTTTGGGCTGCGTCTTCCCCTTTGTGAAAGGACAGCTTGATTATGTCAGGAACACCCCACATGTGCTACCCTTCTCTGCTCCTGTGGCACTTTCCTCCGTGAAGCCTTAACTTAGCCTCAGAATCCTTCTCAAGGCAGCACTTCAAGATGCCATGTCAATCAACCAGGATTGGCATATAAAGTGAGATGAAGTTAGACGATCACAGAGATCTTATTGCTCAAACGCCCAATGATTCCGTCGGCCTAATGGTAAACCTCAGCTCCTATATGCTTCCCTTCTGAGGGTGTCAGTGTCCCCCACCAGTGGGACAGTGTCAACGGTCGCTCACCTACCTCTGTGAACTTGTCGGCCACCATGTAGCGGACGCGCCAGGACTTGTCTTCAGCGGCCTGGCGCAGAGTGGGCATCACCAGGGCCTCCAGATCCTCCTGGGGTAGGAGCTGAGCAATGTTCACGCACGCCTCCACCGCCAGCAGCCGCACCGAGTCCTGGGGAGAGGAGAGGAATGCAGGAGGGCAGCAGCGGCCTTGCTGAACTCTGAGATTCTCTTTCACGGGCAGGGGCCAGCAGAAGGAGGTGAGAGCAGAGAGGTCCAGGGAGCAAAACTCACCTGCTCGTCAGAGGCCAGGTTGGAGAACATGGGGATGATCTCACTCTTGACGTTGTCCAGCTCCAGCACCTTGGCAAACTCCCCCAGCTTGGAGGCTGCGGCCCGCCGCACCATGGGGGTGTCATCTGAGCACAGGTTCCGGAAGTACCTGGGAGTCGGGGATGGGGATCATGAGGCAGCAGGCAGTACGGCAGAGAGGAGCAAGCACAGACTGCAGTTGTGTGGGTCCAGGATTTAGCTGAATGACCTTGGGCAAGTGATGACTCCGTCTGTCTTCCCAGCCCTATGAAAAGGCGCTGATAGTAACAGTAACTACCCCACAGGTCTGCATGAGGTTTCAATGAAATAATGTGTGTGGGACACTTCGCAGACTGCACATAATAAATCCAGTCAATGGTAAGTGCTGACAATTACATTATCATGACCATAAAAATTGCTTAACCAATGGGCCTGGTACAGTGGCTCATACCTGTAATCTGAACACTCTGGAAGACCAAGGCAGGAGGATTGCTTGAGCCCAGGAGTTCAAGACCCGCCTGAGCAACATAGTGAGACCCCATCTCTCACAAAAATAAAAAATGAGCCCAGCGTGGTGGTGCACACCTGTGGTCCCAGCTATTTGAGAGGCTAAGGCAGGAGGAATGCTTGAGCCCAAGAGGTTGAGGCTGCAGTGGGCTATGATTCTATCAGTGCACTTCAGCCTGGATGACAGAGCAAGATCTTATCTCAAAAACAAACGAAAAACTGCTTAACTAAGAGGCTAGTCTAGAGCCACAGAAAGGCTTTATTTTACAGCAGCAATTGCTTCGGTCAAAGATGGTCAGGGCCAGTGTAAGTATCTAAGCATCTGTGCAGCCGTAAATCAGAGTTCTGGAGTGAGCCACGGCTCAAACCTGGGCATGATGGTCAACTGTTTGCAAAGTAGAGGAGCAGGAGGCTGAAAACTGAAGTGGTTTACCTGCCAAAGGCACCGGACCTGGGACAGGCTGGAGACACCATCAGATGTGATGTGCTGAAAGTTTTTATGTTCCAGATTTTGCTCTAAGCACTTTATATGTGATAATTCCTTTTTTTGTTAGACGGAGTTTCACTGGTGTCGCCCAGGTTGGAGTGCAACGGCATGATCTCGGCTCACCGCAATCTCTGCCTCCTGTGTTCAAGCGACTCTCCTGCCTTAGCCTCCCAAGTAGCTGGGACTACAGGAGTGCGCCACCATGCCCGGCTAATTTTTGTATGTTTAGTAGAGACAGGGTTTCACCATCTTGGTCAGGCTGGTCTCGAACTTCTGACCTCACGATCCACCCGCCTTGGCCTCCCAAAGTGCTGGGATTACAGGCGTGAACCACTGCATCTGGCCTATATGTGATAATTCTTTTAAATCCTCACATTAACCAGTGGGAAGGAGGACCTGTCATCATCTCAATTCCTACGTGAGCAAGGGGGCAGAGGTGGTAAATTGACACGCGGCTGTGTCCAGAGACCAACTCTCAAGGATGTGGCCTACCACGTGGTAAGCAGGAGTGGGACTGGAGAGAGTTCAGGGGCGTGTGGGCCCTAGGTAGACCGAAAGGAGGCTGAGGCTTTAGAGAAGGGGACCGAGCTGAGGGGGGAGCTTGGAGCTTCCAAGGGGGGCAGAGACTCACTGTCGAAGTTCCGCCTTGACAGCACTGGACACTCGGGGGTAGCAGACGGAGAAGAGGCCGCAGGCCGAGGTGCGGGAGGTGAACCAGTCGCCGCCCGCCAGCCGCTTCACCAGCGGCACAAAGTGTGCCTCCAGGTCAGAGGGCGAGTGCTCGTGTGAGATGGCCCGTAAGGACTCCACTGCCTTGTCCCGCACCACTGTCTCCTCCACTGTGGCCAGCGACTCCAGGGGTGGCTGTCGTGAGAATATGAAGTCACTGGACAGCTCCCTCTCTACCATCCCCGGCCCTGGACCCCCATCCTGCAACCCCCTCATGGGCTCATCTCCTCAGAGAAACCTTCCCTATTACCCATCCCAGCCTTCATTAAAAGAGCATTTTAAAATGGTTGCAGTGAATGATTCAAAGGAAAAACGTAATATTATGCCAGCCAGCAGAAGGTCTCTGTCAGCGTGCCTTCCACAAAGGTTCTTACTTAGGGGTCCTTGAAGAAGTTTCACTGGGGTCCATGAATCTGAAAATTACACACATCACTTTCTGAGGAGAAAGTTCTTAGCCTCTCAAAGTGCAATGATCATCACTGACACTGCGTAGAACATCAGTTCACTGTGTGTACTAGGCAGGACCACCGTGTTGTACCAGGGGTGCTTGTTCTTCCTCACTGAATTCTATAAAGCAAGTCCTGATTTTAAAGAAGAGAAAACTGAGGTACGGACTGGCTTGCCCAAGCTAATAATGGCTACAGGTCAGGATCGAAAACCTGACCTGAGTTTCCCATGAACAGGTACAGTTGTGCTGTCTCATACAACTCTGGTGACTGAACTGGGATCTCATGTTTCTGGGGGACTATGGGGCTCGGGACGGCTCGCTGGTTGTTACTGTGGGCCTAGAATGACTGTGCTCCTTCAGATATATATGACTGGCTCTCCACTGTATCCCCAGAGCCCAGCAGCACTCTTAGCACAAGACAGGAACTCTTAATTAGCGACCTACTGAAGGGAGACTCAACTTATCCCAATATGTTCAAATAAAGGTACAGAGGTCTCTGGTTTGAAATTCAACTTGGGCTGACAGATATTTAAGACAGGAAAAAAAAAAAGTCATAAATGGAAATGCCTCCAGGGCCCAGTCAAGTAACAGAATGAAGCTATCAATCAAGGTGACAAGCGGAGGTGGCAGGGGGCGTGAACAGGAAGAGGCAGGCACTGGGGCACCTTGGAGAGCCATGTAGTCCAGGGAGGGCAGGTGCTCCCCAGCTCCAGGGACTGTCACTATGGGAGGATGCAGCTGGCAATAAGCAAATCTGGTTTTCCAAATGCAGTCCTCAGAAAAACTCGAGAGTTTTTTTTTTTTTTTTTTTTTTTGAGACGGAGTCTCGCTGTGTCTCCCAGGCTGGAGTGCAGTGGCGTGATCTTGGCTCACTGCAAGCTCCGCCCCCTGGGTTCACGCCATTCTCCCGACTCAGCCTCCCAAGTAGCTGGGACTACAGGCGCCCGCTACCACGCCCGGCTAATTTTTTTGTATTTTTAGTAGAGACGGGGTTTCACCGTGTTAGCCAGGATAGTCTCGATCTCCTGACCTCGTGATCCACCCGCCTCGGCCTCCCAAAGTGCTGGGATTACAGGCTTGAGCCACCGCGCCCGGCCAAGAGTTTTGTATGTGAGAAATCTCATGGAACACATGCTACAACACGGATGAACCTTGAAGACATTATGCTAAGGGAAATCAGCTAAAAGTCAGAAGGACAAATATTTTCTGACTCCACTTATATGAGGAATCTAGAACAGTCAAACCCATAAAGTAGAACGGTGGCTGCCAGGGGCTCGGGGAGAGGAAACGGGGAGTTCATGTTCAATAGGTCTGCGATTTCAGTTTGGGGAGATGAAAAATTCTGGAGATGGATGGTGATAATGGCTGCACAATGTGAATAAACTTACTGCCACAGAGCTACACACTTTAAAATAATTAAAATAGCACATTCTACATATATTTTTACAGTAAAACTATTAACAACAAAAACAAATGTTTAAAAATAGTTACAATGAATGATTCAAAGGAAAAATGTAATACTAAGCAAGCCAGCGTAATGTCACTGTCACAGGTCCTCGTGCTATCGTGAGGTCTCAGGTTCAGGATGGTCTCATGGGAGTGTGACCATAGGTGTGGTGTGACTGGGATATGCAGGGACAGAGTTCCTCTTGTTCACCTCGGCTCTCCCATCACGTGGGCTGGCACAGAGAAGGCACTCAATCAACACCTGCCAAGTGACTAGAGGTGGAGCTTATGGCAATCTGTTATAAGGAGGCCTCGGGACAGAGGCTGAGCAGTGATTATATAAGCCAAGGTTCTCTTCTTCAGTAGGTTACTGTAGGAAGTAGTTCTCAAAGTAAGATCCCTGACCACCCTGCAGCAGAATCACCCAGGAGGCCTATCCCAGCGCGGACCAAAACAGTCAGAGTATCTGGAGGCAGGGCCCAGGAAGGTACACATTTAAGAAACTACAATTGATGCCTTTGCACAGTGAAGACTCACTACTGTAAAGCCTCTCTGTGAAGTCTGGGGGCAAGGGTTCTCAAACTGGAGACCACACAGGGTAGCGAAGAGTGTGACCCACCTAAAATCCTGTGTACTTTTATAAGAAGAGGGTCCGGAATTTAACAGATTCTCAAAGGGATCCACAATTCCAAACGAGTTAGGAGCTGCTG
Source organism: Macaca nemestrina (assembly GCF_043159975.1). Classification (NCBI taxonomy): domain Eukaryota; kingdom Metazoa; phylum Chordata; class Mammalia; order Primates; family Cercopithecidae; genus Macaca; species Macaca nemestrina. The sequence goes on along the minus strand of NC_092144.1, from coordinate 62,195,759 downwards.
GCCGGATGCAGTGGCTCACGCCTGTAATCCCAGAACTCTGGGAGGCCAACACAGGTGATCACTTGAGGCCAGGAGTTCCAGACCAGCCTGACCAACATGGTGAAACCCTGTCTCTACTAAAAATACAAAAATTAGCCCAGCGTGGTGATGGGTGCCTGTAATGCTAGCTACTTGGGAGGCTGAGGCTTGAGAATCGCTTGAACCCAGGAGGCAGAGGCTGCAGTGAGCTGAGATCGCAACACTGCACTCCAGCCTGGGTGACAGAGCAAGACTCTTTTTCTTTTTCTTTTTTTTTTTTTTTTTTTGAGACGGAGTCTGGCTCTGTCGCCCGGGCTGGAGTGCAGTGGCCGGATCTCAGCTCACTGCAAGCTCCGCCCCCCGGGTTTATGCCATTCTCCTGCCTCAGCCTCCCGAGTAGCTGGGACTACAGGCGCCCGCCGCCTCGCCCGGCTAGTTTTTTGTATTTTTTAGTAGAGACGGGGTTTCACCGTGTTCGCCAGGATGGTCTCGATCTCCTGACCTCGTGATCCGCCCGTCTCGGCCTCCCAAAGTGCTGGGATTACAGGCTTGAGCCACCGCGCCCGGCCAAGACTCTTTTTCAAAGAAAAAATAAAATAAAAATAAAAAGAGCTGCTGACACAGAAACAACCCTCACACCCAGGCACAGTGGCTCACACCTGTAATCCCAGCACTTCGGGAGGCCGGGGTGGGTGGATCACCTGAGGTCAGGATTCTGAGACCAGTGTGACCAACAAGGTGAAATCCCGTCTCTACTAAAAATGCAAAAAGTAGCTGGGTGTGGTGGCACACACCTGTAATCCCAGCTACTGGGGAGGCTGAGGCAGGAGAATCGCCTGAACCTGGGAGGCAGAGGTTGCAGTGGGCCGAGATTACGCCATTGTACTCCAGCCTGTGTAATGAGTGAAACTCCATCTCGGGGAAAAAAACAAAACAAACAAATGAAAAAAAAAAAAAAAAAAAAAACAATCCTCACACTGCAGCTACAGGAGTCTCTGTAATTAATTCCATTTTACCACTGCTGAGAGCGAGGGCTGGGAGTGGGTCTGACACATCCCTGGGTTTCCACAGCCTAGAGACTTTGCTCAATGTTTGTGGAATGAAGAAACTACACAAAGCCCTTTTCTATTTCCTATAACCTGTTAAAATCCAGGTTAACAGCCACCTCCTCCAGGAAGCCTTCCCTGACAACTTCCCATCCCACCTAAGCAGGTTAGGTATCTACCCTGAGTTTTAAGGGCCCCCTGCCTCCCTTGTTTACAGCGTTGACAGCAACCAGGAGCCTTCTGAGGAGAGTACATAGGAGTGGCTAAGAATTAGCCACTAATCTAATCTGGACTCTGCCTCTTCCCAGCTTGGGCAATTCACTTAAACCAACCTGTGCCTCAGTTTCCTCATCTGAGCAACAGAGCTAACATCAGTGCACAATTGTGTAATTGTGGATGAGCACTGCAGGCAACGAGCAAGCACAAGCTATTCTTTTTTTTTTTTTTTTTTTTTTTTGTGAGACGGAGTCTCGCTCTGTCGCCCAGGCTGGAGTGCAGTGGCGCGATCTCGGCTCACTGCAAGCTCCGCCTCCCGGGTTTACGCCATTCTCCTGCCTCAGCCTCCGAGTAGCTGGGACTACAGGCGCCCGCCACCACGCCCGGCTAGTTTTTTTTTTGTATTTTTAGTAGAGACGGGGTTTCACCATGTTAGCCAGGATGGTCTCGATCTGCTGACTTCGTGATCCACCCGCCTCGGCCTCCCAAAGTACTGGGATTACAGGCTTGAGCCACCGCGCCCGGCCTGCACAAGCTATTCTGATCTGACTCTTCTCTGGTTTCCAGCACTGCCTGGTCCAGAGAGCCCCAGGATGTCTGCAGGCTGACATGAACATCATACGCATCGGTCACAGGGAATTGCTTCCCAAAAGGAAGCGTGGGTTGACTGGGACTTTCCTCACTGAGAATGTTCTGTTGGGAGACCCTGGCCAGGTAGGAGAAGGATCCGTGGGTCCCAGCCCAGCTCCAAAGCAAGCTTGAGTCCCAAGCTCAGTTGCAGACCCTGGGGGCCTTTGTTGAAGCCTTGGGGTTTCATAAAAATGATGTCTTCTGCTCCTAAGTCCTCTGAGAAGCTACTGAAAGCTATGAATTCACTGCTCAGAAGTTCCACCTGACAAATATCAGCCAGGGGCTACAGACAATTTTGTGAAATTCAAGGAACCCCTTCTAGGCTGGCCCCCAAACCTTATCATGCTCATGTGAAGAAGTCCTGTTTTTTGTAAAATGTATGAAACGATCTCATTTATGTACAATTTTCTGTGTGTCCATATGCACAAATCATACACATACGCCCAGATGAAAGCTGAGATACCAGAATTTAATGGTAACTATCAAGTTTCCTTAGACAATGCTGTTTGGGAAAAAACGAATTACTGTATTTGCTCAAATCCCAAGATCCCAACAATGATAAGCACCATTCTTTTACACACCACTAAGAGGGAGAAAGGCTGCTGCTATAAAACACCATCAAGGGCTGGTGCCACATTGTATCTCTAACAACAGTGAAATACAGAATCACTGGGGGAGTGGGGCGGAGGCAGAGGCAGCAGCAGTGGCCCAGGGCTCTGAGAACAGTGAAAACCAGGGGACTCGGCAACTTGTAAGGCCTTCCTTCCCAGATCATCTTCTCTCAAACAATGCTTCTTGTTGGGATCTGACCCATCTTTGTGTCCCTAGCCATCACCTAGCACGGGACACACAGGCAGGCAGTGGGGTGGGAATGTGGCAGAGAGTCAAATAGACAGACCAAGAATCCCAGCTCTGCCATCTACAAGGCATACAATCTTGAAGAGACACTTAACCTCTCAGTGCTCCAGGTGGCTCACCCATAAACAGGGAATCTCTCCTACCCCAAAGGCTGGATATGATGTCACAGCAACAATAATGACAATTGCAGTTAACATCTGTTAGTACTTACTAAGTGCCAAGTACTGTGCAAGGGCTCAAGATAATTTTAAAAGGTTTTCATAATCCCATTTTGCAGATGAGAAAGGTACAACACAGAGAGGTTAAGTAATTCTCTTACAAGTCATACAGCAAATAAGTGGTAGAACCCAGCCTGACTCCAAACCCACAGCCCTGTATGTAGAATCCCAGATGAGGCCTGGCACTGGGTACCTACCTGACCACTAAACAGAAAGGATGACAACTGCACCCTGAGTTCACAATATTAAAAGCCACTACTGGCTGGGCACGGTGGCTCAAGCCTGTAATCCCAGCACTTTGGGAGGCTGAGGTGGGTGGATCACGAGGTCAGGAGATCAAGACCATCCTGGCTAACACGGTGAAACCTCGTCTCTACTAAAAATACAAAAAACTAGCCGGGCGTGGTGGCGGGCGCCTATAGTCCCAGCTACTTGGGAGGCTGAGGCAGAAGAATGGTGTGAACCCGGGAGGCGGAGCTTGCAGTGAGCCGAGATCACGCCACTGCACTCCAGCCTGGGTGACAGAGCAAGACTCCGTCTCACAAAAAAATAAAATAAAATAAAATAAAATAAAATAAAATAAAAGCCACTACTGACTTGTTGGATTAAAGCAGATGTCCACGGAATAGCTGTTCTGACGTGATCCCCATGCTCTCCAACATGCTCCCCTCCCTGCCCTAGGTCGGCAGGGCCATGGGCCTGACCCTAAGGGGTGGGCAAGAGGACTTCCTGCCTTCCACTCACCAGCAGGCAGTGCACATACTCTGGGCCTCCCACCAGGGTAGTGAAGGTTCCCAGCTGTTCTGCCAGGGCCAGGAGGACCTCATCTTCATCATAGATGGTATCTGTGGAACCAAGACAGACTTCGTGACTATCCCACCTCGACTCTGACCCCAGCCGAAGCTCAGAACTCACGGACGCCATTCTGCTTCCTCAGGCTGTCAGCACTCAGTTTCCCCATCCGCCCACTTGCTCCCCACTCTCCACCTGGGCTGACACAGAGATCACGGCACAGGCTTGGCTGGGATGAGAGAACCCTAAGTCCTGCTTCTGCCCTCTAGCAGGTGCGGAACACTGACTGAGTGATTCCACCTCTCTGAATCCCAGCTTCTGTGTCGGTAAAATGGTGTTCACCATCCCTCCCTTGTAGCAAGGGTTACAGTGAGGAGCAAATATGACCAGGTGTATAAAGCACAGAGCAACGTCAACGAGAGCTTTTTTGGGGTGCAGCTTCTCCCCTCAGCACTGTTCTCTCTGCCAGAAATTTCTTTTTATCCTTGGAGATTCAGTTTAGCTACCCCTTCTTGGAAGATTTCTAGGATGTCCGCTGGAACACCTTCTCTGGGCTCAGTCTCCCTCTCCTTCCATGCCACCTTTACCCACACCCTTAACATAGGCTATAATCAGCGAGCCCAGGACTGGCTCCTCTCTATGCCCCAGTTCCTGCCAGAGCTGAGCACAGACAGACAGCAATTCAGGTTTGCTGAAAGAATGAATATGTGAAGGAAAAATCTGTTCCGTCCCTAATGCCCACATCCAAAGGCCTCTCTCTTAAGCTCCATCCTCTCATCCCTGAGGCAGTGGGAACTGCTAATCCCTGCATAGCACAAGATGCTAATATCCCTGGCATCTATTACCACTTAAACCTCCTGCATTTAAGCTGGGTATATGGCAATCCAGCAACAGACTACATTTCCCAGATGCCCTTGCAGTTGGCAAGGCCATGTGACCTTGCTCTGGCCAATGGGATGTGAGTGTTAAGTGGTGAGTTCAACTTCTGCATCACCTCTTTATCACAACCGTCTCATTTAAGTAGTCATTATCATCATCCCCATTTTATGGTGGGTCCAAATATTGCTTTACTGTTGGGTGCTTATACAGCAACTCACTTCATCTCTCTGAGCCTTTCTCATCCCCCAAATCACAACAGGCCGTTCTCACTTCACAGGGTTGTTCTGAGACTAAAGGGAAATAAATGCTTTCAGTGAAGAGTTCAGCACAGAGCCCAGTAGGAGGGTTAGCATCTCTGCCTCTTCCTTCAATAAATTCTCGCCAATATGACTGTTCTTAGGCTCATTCCCAGCCTCAGTTTCCCTGGCTCCCTCTGCACACAGTTAAAACCACCCTCACTGTTTTCTTTGTCTCCTGAAGACCTTATACATATCCACAGACTCAATTCTTATTCATCTCTATCTCCAGTCTAGACCTTATAGCCAAGCAATGCTGCCGAAGGCCAAACACCTGGGAGCTGCCAGCACCCTGCCTTCCCACCAATCCACACAGAACTATCCTCCTTGGAAGGGACGGCAGCTCCTTCTGAGCCAAGTCCGTCAACCCTCCTAACCTAAGGTCACTCTGATCATCACTAGCTGTCAGCTGGGAGACTGCAACAGCTTCTTACCTGGTTTTCCCGCTTCCACCTTTGCCCCTACACCATCTGGATCTCCCAGAACCCAGAGTGACTCTTTCAGGTGTAAAAGAAATCCTGACACTCTTTCATTTCAATCTGCCAATAGTTCCAAAGAAACCTGATCTCACATGTTGTGGTCACTGTTCTTCTCCAACCTCATGTCCTAGTCTCACTCTCCCTTAACAATCTTACTCAACTCATGGCTACCTCACTGCTATTCTTCCAACATGCTGAGCATACACCTGTCTCTTCTCACAGCCTGAAATGCTCTTCCCACAGAGTCCCACGTGGCTGGCACCTCCGTTCCACTCAGGACCCTCTCCCATTAAGCTTCCATAAAAACCCAGAGGGTTCAGATAGCTTCCAGATGGAGAAACATGTGGAGGCTCTTGAAGGGTGGTGGGCTCAGGGAGGACAAGGAAACTCCAGGCCCTTTCCCCCATACCTCACTCTATGCATCTCTTCATCTGTATCCTTTGCGATATCCTTTATAATAAACGGGTAAACATAAGTGTTTCCCTGAGTTCTGTGGGCCTAATCAAACCCAAAGAGGGGGTCATCGGAACCCCAACTTGAAGCTGATCAGTCAGAAGTTCCAAAGGACCTGCGACTGGTGGGCAGGGTTGGGGACAGTCTTGGGGACTGAGCCATCAATCTGTGGGATCTGACACTATCTCTGCATAGACAGTGTTGGAACTGAATTAGAGGACAACCAGCTGCTGTCCACTGCTCAGTTTGGGGGAAAAACCCCAGACATATGGTCACAGAAGTCATGTTCTGTGATATGATTGCTCTGGTATGAAAGCAGAGGAAAGACACAGAGTTTTCCTTACACACCCCGACTGTTAGGTACTGCTCTTATTAGACTCCTTTACAGATAAGGGAAATGAGGCTAAGAAAGGTGGAGTGACTTACTCAGCTTTCCTAGCAAGTCGGCGGCATAGCTGCCTGTTTCAAACCCAGGTCGCTCCAACATTTTTCCTCTACAACTTCTTCACCACTTTATTATCCTGCCATGCCTCAGCATTCTAAAGCTTTCAAGTCTCCCCAACAGTTCACCAATAGAAGCCACCTGGTTTGGGGCCATTTGTTCAGTGTCATATGAGCAGACTCTTCATGTAGCGTTCAGTCAGACACACCTGCACCCCTCAGTCACTAGCTGTGCCACTGCAGGCGAGTCACTGCACCTCTTTAGGCTCCAATACCCTATGTGTCCAGTGCGGGGAGGGGTAACAATCTCAAGCTCCTTCCTCCCCAGGATCATCACTAGGTCCAACTAAGACGATCCCATACACAAGAGTTTAATTAGTGACAAAGCATTCTAAACCTTCAGCTGTGATTTCCGCTGGTATTAAGTATAAAGCATGAAGTAGTAATGGGAATAATGATAACAGAGGATTTACCATTAATTGGTAGTCCAGTCTGTGTCAGACAGTGTACTAAGTGCTTTACCTACATCCTCACAGACAGCAGTGCTTAGTAACAGCCTGGCAGCTAACGCTTCGGCAGCACGTACTGCACAGTGTCATAAGCACCTTACAGTATCTTACTTAGTCTTCGTGTTAGGTTACATAATTATGCCCATTTCACATGTGAAGAATCTGAAGCAGGTAAATGTAAAATATCTTGCCCAAAGTCACACACCTAGAAAGTGGTAGAGCTCGGATTTGAAATCAGTCATTAACCAATGCTGTCAAGTTAAAGGCCAGAATGACTAGATAAATATCCCTTCTCAGTTACCTCCTAACTGCATGACCTTGGGCAAATGAATCACTTCACCTCTCTACACCTTGGTTTCTTCACCTACAAAATGGGGACAGTAGTATTACCTGCTTAAGGCACTGCTGTGAGATTAACTGGGTGAAAGGACGGTGATGTATGTTTACTGAGTACAGGCAGCTTTCTAAACACTTCATATGAACTCAATCCTCACAAGATACAGTGTAGAACACCACCTGGCATATAGTAAGCATATCATAAATATTAGCAATTGTTATTAATATTGAATGTTCAGATCAACACTATGGCACATAGATGATTATCCCAATCTACAGATGAAAAACGTAAGAAACAAATAAACTAACTTGTCTAAAGTCACCAGCTTCCAACTGTTGGAACTGCACCTCAAACCTGGTTCTATCTGCCCCTAGATCCCTCTCACCAATGTCTGCCTCCAGCCTTCCAGACCATTCTTTTAGAGCAAGACTGCACTTCTCTGAATCCCTCTTCCCACTCCATAATGTCTAGCACAGGGCAGACATTCACAAACCATATGTTAAATCCACAAGTCTTCTCTTATCTAGTGAAAACCACTTCCCAAGAGTCCCCACATCTGGTCCCAGGGGTCCCCTTCGTTACCTGTAAGGAAAGGCAGAAGCTCACTTCGGGTCCTTTCGACCCCAAGGGCCAAGGCGATGGTGGACAGCTTCTTGATGCTGTTGAGGCGAAGCTAATGAGAGAACAAGAAGAGGAGGGGAAAATGTTAGACATTCCAGACACACATGAGTTCGGACAGCTCCGAACCCAGTCAGCCCCTGGAAGCCTTGCTTGGTTACGTGTGAAGATGCTCAACAGTAATTTGGCAAACACCCATCAAGAGACCCTGTGACCTCGAGCTAATCATTAAATAACAACAATAGTAGTGGCAGCAGCAACAAATGCAAAAGAACATCCCTTGGTTCTTATGGAAGCGACACCTCCTCAGTTGAACTTTCCAAGACCGCTCTGTTGAAAACTGTACTCCCTCTCCTCCTCTCTCTTCATCACCTTCTCCTGTACTTAGTATCACACACCATGCTAATACACTGTACTTTAACAGCAGCAGCCACTTTATAACATGCTTCCTCTGTGCCAGGTCCTCGGCTAAACACATCCACACACCTGCACCCCTGTCACTAGCTGGAGTCCCATTTTACAGACAGGGAAACAGGCTCGGGGAACAAAAGCCCCTCTCAGGGTCAGAGAGCTAACATCACATGGAGCAGGATTTAAAGCCAGGATTGCTGGCTACGAGATTATAAAAGAACAAACAACACTCCAGCCTGGGCAACAGAGTGAGACTCTGTCTCAAAAAAAATAAAGAACAAACAATATTACAATAAAATGACGACAAAAACAAGAGTAGCATTAGCAGTAGTAATAATACCACCAGTATAGGAGGCTGAATGGCAGCCTCAAAAAGTTACATCCCAGTGATGAGCACGTCAAAATAGAGTCTTTGCAGACGTAGTTAAGTGTGTCCAGATCATTCTAAATGGAGGGTTAGCCTTAAATCCAATGACAGTGTCCTTCTAAGAGACAGAAAGGAAGACAGATACACAGAGGGGAAGGCAAGGATGTGAAGATGGGTGGAGAGACCAGGTGATGCATCCACAAGCCAGGGAACACAAGGAATTGCTGGCACCACCGGAAGTCCTAACTTCCAGAAAGGCATGGAATGGGTCTCCCTCAGAGCCTCCAAAGGAACCAACCCTGCTAAGACCTTGATTTCAGACTTCTGGCCTCCAAAACTTGTTGTGTTAAGCTACCCAGTTCATGGTGATTTGCTGTGGCAGTCCTAGAGAACTATTTTATTTGGCTAACAAACATAATAGATCTCATGCCAAGCATTTACATGTTGGGACTTCATTTGATTCTCTAGATCCTAGAAGAAAAGCATGGCTAATGTCCTCTTTTCACCACTTTGGAAAGTGAGGCTCACAGAGGTAAAGACACCTGCCAAAGCCAGCACCAAGGGAGTGTGGGATCCAAAGCCAGCTGCTCTGACTGCAGGCCAGACTGTGGAACTCTCCCCTCATTTCTTCATCTCCACCACCATGCCTCTCCTATTATTAACAGCTCCCAGCACTGTCACAAGAATGGAATGAGCTCATGTGTGTGGGAGTGGGAGGAAATGCTTTCGCGAGTGGGAGAGTGACTAATAGTCCCACAGGGGGCCTTTCTTCCTGGATAGAGGCAGAACAGGTAGGGACAGGGCGAGGTTGAGGAGCAGGACCTCCCTTAGCCTATTCTGTTCTGAGGCCCCACGTAACTGAGACGAGGTCTACAAGTGACTAAGATCCTGCGTGAGTGGTTCTCCGGTCCAGGAGTTGAAGAGTATCTTTGGGATTACAGACGATGAGCATCTGATGAAGTGCTGTGATGGTCTCTCCTCAGAAAAATGCACACAGTTAATCTTTCATACAGGTGGTCCAAAACTTACCATTCTGGCATTAAACGGACCTCAGGATAGAGTACTACAAAACCTGCAACTGATTTTCAGCTAAAAAATAAAACATATATAGAGACAGACCTATAGAAAGATAAACAACTAATATGGCAAACACTAACAATCACTGACCTGGGGTGTGTAAGTATAGAGGTGCTCACTGCACTAGGCTAAAAGTCAGCAAAACTTATTCTATACATTCCCAGACAGTAATTATTTTCAGCTTTGCAAACCTAACTACTGAACTCTGCCTGTGCGGCATTGAAAGCAACCATAGAACCAGAACTAGAGAAGCAAACAGGCATAGCTATGTTCCAATAACTTTATTTGCAAAAGCAGACAGTGGGCTGAATTTGGCCCATGGACTGTAGTCTGCTGACCCTTGTATTAGTCTTCCAACGTTATGCAAGTCTGAAAACTTTCATAATGAAATACCATGGGGAGGCCGGACATGGTGGCTCACGCCTGTAATCCTAGCAATTTGGGAGGCCGAGGCAGGCGGATCACGAGGTCATGAGATTGAGACCATCCTGGCTAACACGGTGAAACCCTCTCTCTACCATAAATACAAAAAGAAATTAGCCAGGCGTGGTGGCACGTACCTGTAATCCCAGCTACTTGGGAGGCTGAGGCAAGAGAATGGTGTGAACCCGGGAGGCGGAGCTTGCAGTGAGCAGAGATCACGCCACTGCAATCCAGCCTGGGTGACAGAGCAAGACTCCGTCTCAAAAACATAAAAAAATTAATTAATTAATTAAAATAAAACAAAATAAAATACTGTGGGGAGTATTGACCTAGTTGTCTATTTCTTTCCTCTTTGTTTTCTCCAAGTTGATCTGTGTGTTCTTCTCTTAGCTGAGCTATGGGGAAATATACACATGGGCTAGCGCCACACTAGGTGAGCAGCAGTCCTGAGGACAATGAGATGGTACAGGGAATAATCACAATTAATAATCATAATCGTAAATGTCAGAACCATAGCAACAAACATTTACTGTTTGCTATGTGCTTGGCAGCATTCCAAGTTATTGACATGGATGATTAACACATTGAAGCCTCCTAACTGCTCGGAAGTATGTATTGTTAGTAGCATACCCACTTCACCGGTGAGGACACTGATGCGCAGAGGCGAGGCTGTCACTTACTGAAGCCGGGCAGCCTGACTCAATTTCAACATCATGCTGTCATTTAGGCAAAAATGTCTGTATGACAAAGCTTCCACAAAAACCAAAGGATAGGATTCAGGATAGGATTCAGAGAGCTTCCCAAGAGCGGAACACACAGATTCTTGGAGGGTGGCATTCCCAGGGATGGCATGAAAGCTCCCCGTCCCTTCCCCCATAGCTTACCCTATGCATCTCCTCATCTGCATCCTTTGCAATATTCTTTATAATAAACTGGTAAATCTAAGTGTTTCCTGAGTTCTGTGAGCTGCTCCAGCAAATTAATCAAACCCAACAAGGGGGTCGTGGGAACCCCAACTTGAAGCTGGGGATGCCCAAGAGGTGGGCCCATGACAATCAGGCTGCTCTCCCATGGCACAGAGTCCCCTTCCTCCCACTGCTGTTCTTCCAGATTCTGCTTTTGGTTTCATTAAATGTGTTTCTTCAGGCAGACAGCATCATCAACGCTTGAGAAAGGTGGCCTAGGGTGGTACTACAGGGCTGCAAAGTCCAGGTTCAAGGCTAAACTGCTTACATATTAGCTGTGGAATCTTGGGCAATCCTTGTACCTTTCTGAGCCTCAATTTTCTCATCTGTGAAGTGGGGATGATGAGAATACCTACCCTCAGAGGGTTGTCCTGAGTACAAAATGACATTCTACAGGGACACCCTAGCACTAGGGGAAGATTAATAATGGCAGCCGTGGCAAGCACGCCTCACTGACAGCATCCTGATTTTGTTCAGATTATTAAGAAGGACACTGTGGCAGCTGGTCCACTTATGTTTCTTTTCCCTTTTTCCACCATGACAGAATAATAACAGCAAATATTTCCTTAATCTCTACTACGCCCCAGGCTTTAATGTTTTAACTCATTTAACCCTCACAATCCCATGAGGGAAATACAGAATCCCCCATCTTAAGGCAGAGAACACAAAGGTACAGGGAGGTAAACTGCATACAGCTTACTGGTGGCAAAGCCAGGATTTGAATCCTAGCCACCAGGTTCTTAACCAGTACTATGGATTCATATTTGCTCTTTTTTCTTTTTTGTTGTTCTTGCTGTTGTTTTGAGACAGGGTCTCGCTCTGTCACCCAGGATGGAGTGCAGTGGCACGATCGCAGCTCACTGTAGCCTTGACCTCCCGGGCTCAAGTGATTCTCCCACCTCAGTTACCCAAGTAGATGGGTCTACGGGCAGGTGTCACCAAGCCCAGCTAGTTTTTTAACTTTTTGTAGGGATGAGGCTTCACTACGTTGCCCAAGCTGCCCTCAAACTCCTGAGCTCAAGCGATCCTCCCGCCTCGATCTCCCAAAATGCTAGGATTACAGGCATGAACCACTGCGCCCAGCTTTGTTTTTTGGGGTTTTTTCTTTGTAGAGGGGTGGGGTGGTGCCATGAATCCCTTTAGTAGGTCTAATAATGAACACAATTTTGAAACAGAGATGAACATAAACGACACTAGAAGGTATGTATAATAGTAGAAATGACATGTGAACACATTCTGGCGACAGTCACAGGTTTTGCTAATACTATCTATGATATACCATAGGGATATTATAATTCATAACAGAAGGGAAGTTAAATATAAGTTAGAGGTTAATGAAAATAAAGATGTTATAATTCCCAGGAAGGTCCAAACTCATGGACCCGCCTGGGAATTGCAGATGATCCCCAAGTTAAGAGGTCCTATACTGGGCTACACTGCTGCTCATCATCCTTGGTTTTCAGCTGTACACATGACCCTTGGAAAAGACATTTCTGAATTGCCTTTGCATCTGAATGTGACTATAAGACTAACATCTGGGCCGGGCGCGGTGGCTCAAGCCTGTAATCCCAGCACTTTGGGAGGCCGAGACGGGCGGATCACGAGGTCAGGAGATCGAGACCATCCTGGTGAACACGGTGAAACCCCGTCTCTACTAAAAAATACAAAAAACTAGCCAGGCGCGGTGGTGGGCGCCTGTAGTCCCAACTACTCGGGAGGCTGAGGCAGGAGAATGGCGTGAACCCGGGAGGCGGAGCTTGCAGTGAGCTGAGATCCGGCCACTGCACTCCAGCCTGGGCGGCAGAGCGAGACTCCGTCTCAAAAAAAAAAAAAAAGACTAACATCTGGCCAATAAAATCCAAGTGGAAATGTTTTGTGCAACTTATAGGGATGGGGTTCACACTTATCTTCCCTCCTTCCTGTCTGGAATGGAGTTATAATGGTTGGGGCTTCCGCAGCCAACTTGGGGACCTGAGGTAACCTGGGGGACAGGGAGGGTAGAATGGAGGACACAAGCAGCATATAATGGTAAGAGCCTGGGACCCTGACACCATGAAGTGCCACAGCAGCCTGGACTGCCACCAGACATTTTGGTCATCAGTCAGAAATAAACTTCAAGCTCACTTAAGCCCCTGTTATTTAGAGTTTTCCTACTACTTATAGCCAAACTTAACCTCAACTAACTCTGCACATGACCTAGTTCTGGGCAAAGAGATATACAAGCAAGTCTGCTGAGGAGATTCAGGAGAGATGTTCCTCCTTCATAAAAGGGAGGTGGGGAAGAACCTCTGTGTCCTAAGCTGGCCCCTGGTAAACTGCACGAAAAAGTGCAGTCCCACTAGGACAGCAGATGCTGCTGGAATCTTATAACCAAAATAGGCCAGTCAAAAAAAACCGCATTTCTGTGATATCTTTAAGCCGACCCAATTCTGTGATAGCTTTGAGCTGCTGAACTTGCTATATGAGAAATAAAAAGAACTCTCACTTGTTTAAACAACTCTTGGTTGGGGTTCCTGTCACATTCCTGACAGAAAAGCTACTAATATCATCATTAAGAAATCTTGACTGGCGGTTGATCATGTCATATTCTGAGGAGAATGCCCTGTGTACTGACTATCTCCCAAGCGTGTCCCCACCAAGCACTTGCTACAGTTGTGATACTGTGAAATACAGATTTGGGCTCCATCCCCATTTCCTTGCATACAACTCTTCAAATCCTTGGAATCTCCAAGGTGGGTTTTGTATGCTAATGTTGACTGACACCTTCAGGATGGGGTCCATGGTCACTGGGAAGACAGTCATGGAAAACACAGAGACGTGATTAGAGGGTTGGGATTTTCAGCCCCACCCCACATCCTCCATGGAGCGGACAGGGGCTGAAGGTCAAGGTGATCACCAGGTTCAATCAACCCTGCCTACCTAACAATGCCTTTATAAAAACCCATAAGGACAGGGCCTGGGAGCGTCAACACAGCTGAACACACACAGGTTCCTGGAGGGTGGTGCACCCAAGAAGGGCATGGAAGCTCCACACCCCTTCCACCATAGCTCACCCTATGCCTCTCTTCATTTGTATTCTTTATACTATCCTTTATAATAAACTGATAAACTTAAGTGTTTCCCTGAGTTCTGAGAGCTGCTCTAGCATATTAATCAAACCCCAAAGGCAGGGTGGTCATGGGAACTCCAACTTGAAGCAGGTAGATCAGAAGTTCTGAAGGCCCAGAATGGCAACTGAAGGCGAAGGTCAAGGGGCAGTGAGGCCTGAGCCCTTAACCTGTGAGACCCAACACTGTCTCCAGGTCGTGTCTGAACTGAGCTGGAGGACACCCAGTTGGTGTGCGCTGCAGAACTGATTGCTTGCTTGGTGGTGGAGAAGAATCCCTCCCCCAACAACACACATTTAGTCACGGAAGTCTTCTTCTGTGTTGTTGATTGTTGGGTTGAGAGAATAGGAATTGGGATTTTCCAAAGAGTCCACCTATATATATGATTCCACGACAGCACTTACCACCCGAGACTGGGACTCTCTGTGTCCCAGCAGGCCTCAGCACAGAGCCTGCTCTGTGGTGACTTAACAAATAAAATCCCCCTTTCCACTACATGCGCCTTTGGAAAGGGGACCCACTTTTAAAGACCCATCCTGCATTCAACCCATGGAGCCTTCCATAATATGAATCTATATGGTATATCCCACATGTAGTATGTCTTCCCTTCACAATCAGAATAAAAGCTAAGGCCCTACTCTGGCCTACAAGGCCCAACACAATCTGACTCTAGTCTATTGATCCATTCTCACTGGGCCTGGCTTGTCACAATGGCTTCCTTGATAGTAACCAAAAAAACAAACAAACAGCCCAGTGTATTCCCAACCCAGGCCTTAGCACTTGCTGATGTGGTCCCACAAGGTTCCCCAGATGCCCCATTTCCTCAGGTCTACTCAATCCCAGCCATATGACTACCGTAGGTAAACCAGCACACTGAACAAGCCAATTTCACATGCCCCATAAGCCAATTTCACTGCATCTTCACAACCAGGCACATGCTGATTCTTCATCATTATCCCCATTTTGCAGACGAGGAATCTAGGCCCAAAGAGGGGAAAGTACTGCTCCAGGGGCACACAGGGAGCAAACTGATAGAGCAAGGGTTCAAACTTCAGTCATCTTCAACTCTTCCCTCTGCATCACCCACCAGGAAATCCCATCAGCTCCCCTCAACATGTCCTGACTGTAACCACACTTCCCCACTACATGCTAACACTGGTCCTGGGTGCTCTGTAAAGGCACCTCAACAGGACCAGTGTTCCTGCCCAACCCCTATGACAGCCAGAGGAAGGATCCTTTAAAATTATATCAGAACCCATCATTCCTACTCAAAGCCTTGCAATTCCCCGCTCCCCCGCCCACCCCCCGCTTCAAGGCCTTCACCTTGGCCCACAGGCCTCACCTGATCTAGTCCTGGTCTAGTCCTCACCTCCCACCACTTTGCCATTCTCTCTGCCTCAGTTGGCCTTTTTGCTGTGCTTTGAACGCATCAAGCATCCTCCCACTCCTGGTCTTTGTATCAACCATTCCCTCTGCCCAGACTGCTCTTCCATGACCTGTTCATTTCATTCAAATCCTTGTTCAACACCACTTCCTCAGAGCAGCTTTCTCTAACCTCCCTATCTAACACGGCAGCCCCAGGAGCTTGCTCCATTCCTTGTACCTGTCTTATTTTGTTCTTTTTTTTTTTTTAGAGACAGGGTCTTGCTGTCACCCAGGCTCTCACCGCAGCCTCGATCTCTCTTACTGTCACCCAGGCTCTCACCGCAGCCTTGACCTCCCTGATTCAAGCGATCCTCCAACCTCAGTCTCCTGAGTAGCTGGGACCACAGGCCTGTGGCATCACACCAGCTAACTTTTTTTTTTTTTTGGTAGATACAGGGTCTCACTTTGTTGCCCAGGCTGGTCTTAAACTCCTGGGCTCAAGCGATCCTTTCACCTTGGCCTTCCAAAGTGCTAGAACTGGTCAGGCGCAGTGGCTCATGCCTGTAATCCCAGCACTTTGGGAGGCTGAGGCAGGCAGGGAGTTTGAGACCAGCCTGACCAACATGGTGAAACCCACTCTCTACTAATACAAAAATTAGCCAGATGTGGTGGCGGGCACCTGTAATCCTAGTCACTTGGGAGGCTGAGGCAGGAGAATCACTTGAACCCGGGAGGCAGAGGTTGCAATGAGCAGAGACGGCCTGGACAACAGAGTGAGACTCTGTCTCAAAAAAAAAAAAATATAATATAACCAAAGTGTTAGAATTTGGCTTGAGCCACTATGCCCAGCAATTTTTCTTCTTAGCAATTACTGCCACTGACATCCCATTACAGATCTACTGTCTTCCATATCAGAATGTAAACCCCGGAAGGGCAGCTTTATTCCCTACTGTACGTCTAGTATCTAAAATAGAGTCTGGCACATAGGAGGTGTTGATAAATATTTGCCGAATAAATAAATCAAGACTACAGGATTTCATATCCTGTGTTCCTTCTAGTATCCTGAACTATCTCAGACACAACTAAAATATCTGGCATATGAATATAATCAGCAACCGTGTGTCCCACCCCAGACTCTATTCCACCCTTAGGTCCTACTTCCTTTCCTGACTCCTCCACTTCTCAGCTACACAGCTTTGGCCACGTTATTTATGGTGCTTCAGTTTCCTCATCTGGAAAGTGTGGACAAGGACAGGACCTACTTCAAAGAGTGATTATGAGAATTCAATAAGATTGTCAGTGTTATTCCTCTGCACTGTACCTAGCATTGAGCAAGCACCCAGTAATTTGTTATTCAGATGGTTTAAGTCAGAGGTTGGCAATTTTTTCCCTGCAACGGGCTAGACAGCAAATATTTTAAGCTTTGAGGGCCAGACCATCTCTGTTACAACTACGCAACTCTGGGCTGTAGCACAAAAGTAGTCCATAGGAGCTTCCAGACAGATGAACACCTAGTGGCTCCTAGAAGGTGGAATGCCCAGGGAGGACATGGAAGCACCACACATCTTCCCCCAAACCTCACCCTATGTGTGTCTTCATCTGTATCCTTTGTAATATCCTTTAGAATAAACCGGTAAGCTGCCTAGCTCTGATCCTGGCACAAAAACAACTCCCTACAAATGTTTGCTGGTTAGTGGATGGATGGATGGATGGAAGGATGGAATGATAGACAGCTGAAGGAAGTGATCCTGGAGTTAAAAAAAACAAACTGGCTGGGCACAGTGGCTCACACCTGTAATTCCAGCACTGTGGGAGGCTGAGGCAGGAGGATCACCTGAGATCAGGAGTCTGAGACCAGCCTGGCCAACACGGGGAAACCCAGTCTCTTCTAAAAACACACACCCAAAAATTAGCCAGGGGTGGTGGCCTGCGCCTGTAGTCCCAGCTACTCAGGAGACTGAGGTGGGAGAATTGCTTGAACCCGGGAGACAGAGGTTGCAGTGAGCCGAGATCACGTCAGTGCACTCCAGCCTGGGCAACAGAGTGAGACTCCATCTCAAAAAACAAAACAAAACAATAACAACAAAAAACTATGGCCATATCTGTTCCCTCTTCCTGGGCAGCTCTTTCCCACCTTCTTTCTATCTCTTCTTAAATTCTGCATCCTCAGAGGGGCCTTGCCTGATTGGCCTACTTAAAATGGATCTGCCCCACCCCACTTTGTACTTGCTGTGCCCTCTGCCTTTAGGTGTGTTCTCAAACTTGATCTCAACAAGGCCTCCCCTCACCACACTTTAAAACTGCATCCCCCAGGCCGGGCACAGTGGGATTACATGCCTGTAATCCCAGCACTTTGGGAGGTCAAGGTGGGTGGATTACCTGAGGTCGGGAATTTGAGACCAGCCTGACCAACACGGAGAAACCCCATCTCTACTAAAAATACAAAATTAGTTGGGAGTGGTGGCACATGCCTGTAATCCCAGCTACTTGGGAGGCCGAGGCAGGAGAATCGTTTGAACCCGGGAGGCAGAGGTTGCAGTGAGCCGAGATTGCGCCACTGAAATCCAGCCTGGGCAACAAGAGTGAAACTCCGTCTCAAAAACAAACAAAAAAAACCCCTGCATCCCCCATCTCTCTTATTTTTATTTATCTCCCTACTGCTTATCTCCAGTATACTCTGTTTATTATCTCTCCTCACTGCAAAGTAAACTCCCCTACTGCATGCCAGTGCTTATAACAGTGACCTGCACAGAATAGAAGGCCAATTCAATATGGATTCACTGCCACAACATCCTGTTTGTTTCCTTCCCATCACTTTTCACACACTCTGTTGACCTGTTTCACACCTGAATCCTGTATAGCAACTGGTGTCTCCACTATATCCCCAGCATCATACCTGATACATGGCACGTGTTTACTGAACAAAAGAATTCATACAACCGCCCTACGAACTAGGTAATTATCCCCATAAAAGAGAAGAGGAAATAGGCTTAGAGAGATTAACTGACTTGCGCATGTCAATCAGTGAGAAGTGGAAGGGCCAGGAATACAACCACAGCCGGTCTGCCCCCAGAAACAGTGATATACCAGGAACCTAGGAGGCGGGACCCACGTTTGGCAGGTTACCCAGTGCACCTTGTTCAATTTTATAAATGCGAAAACTGAGACCTAAAGGGAGGATGGGACCTCTTTAATCACCACTCCCAATAATCACAGTTAATATGTATCAGGCCCTTACAACAGGTCTGACACCATTCGACTTTTTATTTGTGCCATAATTCGTTCAGTCCCTCACAAGTCCCTCCAGCAAGACCAGGACTACAATTAGCCCATATTTTATGGAACACGGAGGCCCAAAGCGGTGAAGTAATTTGCACAAGGTCACACAGCGGGTGGCAGCCCTGCTCAGAGCCTTGGGCCACCGCATCCCATAACCAGGAATGTTCATCCGGGCTGGGCGCCGTGGCTCACGCCTGTAATTCCAACACTTTGGGAGGCCGAGGCGGGTGGATCGCTTGAGGTCAGGAGTTCCAGACCAAGCCTGGCCAACATGGCGAAACCCGTCTCTACTAAAAACACAAAAATTAGATGGGCGTGGTGGCTCGCGCCGGTAATCTGAGCTACTTAGGGGGCTGAGGTGCGAGGATCGTTTGAACCCGGGACGCAGAGGTTGCACTGAGCCAAGATCGCGCCACTGCACCCCAGCCTGGGCGACACAGAGGCTGTCTCAAAGAAAGAATGAAATGTTCATCCGCTTAGCAAATCCTTCACCCCCTATCCTGATCAATGGGAGGATCTGGGGAGATGGGGAAGCGGGTTTCTACAACGTAATTCGTTCTTCAATTTGGCTAGTCCCCACCTTTGGTGGGGGGGGGGTGTTTTTGCGTCCCCGTCCTCTCAGGACACCTAAACCAAAATGAGACGTGGAGAAAGAGCAGGAATTGGGATGGCAGGCCTTCGCCTCTCGGTCCCCACTTGGGCCAGCAGTCGAAACCCAGAAAAGAAAAAAACCTTCCCAGGTCCTGACCCATCAGGCGGCTCTCCCCCACTCGGAGCAAGTCACGAGCGCCCCACATCTCCAAGGGGCCATTCAGAGGCCGCCGCCAATCACGGAGCCCTCCTCTCTCCCGGACCCAGTCCGCCGACCCCAGCCCTGGCCGCAACCTCCCAGGACCGCGGATCGCGGACCGCGGACCGCCGCGCGCACTGAGCAGGCCCGGGACCCTCGAGGCTAGCGCAGGCCCCCGCCCTTCACTGGGCCAACACCCAATTGAGGGCGCCGTCTCAATGAGTCCGGGCACCCGGGGAGATAAGAGACGCACGTTGATTGGCCGCCGCCCCTTCCGCCACTCCCAGCGAACGCTGAGTCTTCTCCGCGAGGGCTGCCCATGCCCCCAGGTACCCCTCCCCGTCTTCCCCAAGTCCCCCGTAGCCTCCGTACCTGAACGTCCTCGTTGCGGAGTTCGTCTATGAGCACCGCGATGGGGTACAGCGAGTCGTCGCCGTCGGCCGCCGCCATCTTGGCTCCGTCCCGTTCCTGTCAGACTGCGGCCAGCGCTCTGCTGAAACGGGGGGGCAGAGCTGGGAGGAGGAGGAAAAGCACGCGTGGGGGCGCCCGAACCAGTTTACAGGGGCTGCTCCACGGCCATTGGCCGCGCTACGCCGGCCTAAACCCGCGTTTCTTTGGTCCGGACTAGTGAAGTCCCGCCCACTTCCCATTTGCCATTGGTCGAGTGAACGAGATTTGACTAGTTTGAGCCTAGGGGAGGGGGAAGAAAAGCGGAAGTCAGCCGTGTCCTAGCGACCAAGATTGAACCCGCCTTCGTCGCTGCTAACAACGACCGGGACGAGCAGTTGTTTCTAGCCAATGAGGGGCGATATGGGGAGGACGCTAAGCCTGACCTTTGGTGGGTCCCGGGAATGGTTTCTGCGCGTGCGTAAGTGGTAATACGTGACGTCATGTGGGGAGCGGGAGGGTGTGCAGGTTTTGGGTTACCAGGCCATGGTTCCGCTGGCTGGCAGGCTGGCTCCCCGCGCCTTTGCGCGGCCGGAGGAGGGAGTGAGACTTTTATTTGTGTTTGATTTATGCCAAGGCCCAGAGAAGGGAGCGGCTTGCCCTGCTGTCTCTCTTTTTCTTTTTCTTTCTTTTTTTTTTTGCTTTTTTAAAGACAGGGTCTCGCTCTGTTCCCCATGCTGGAGTGCAGTGGCGCGATCTTGGCTCACTGCCGCCTGGACCTCCCCGGGCTCAAACGATCCTCAGGCCTCAGTCTGCAGAAATAGCTGGGATTATAGGCTCGCGCCGCTAGGCCCGGCCAGTTTTTTAAAGAATTTTTGTGGAGACGGAGTCACTGTGTTGAGCTCAGTTGCCTTGCTCTTTGGATGAAACCCAAGTTCCTCGGGCCGGTATTCAATACCTTGTCTAGGCGCGTCTCCCGCCTCCGTTTTTTACCTTTTGTCTGATGTCCTGGAAAATCAGAGCTGCCTGAGCACATCTTGCGTTTTCGTGCCAGCAAGCCTCCTTGCCCAAGCTGTACGTTCTGCCTTTCTTATTCACTTCTCAGATCTCTGCGTAAATGCTCTTGTTCTCTAGGCTTCCAGAGCCACCAGAACCTCTCTCTCTGTCTCTCCAATCCCATCTATGTGTCTCAATCCCAGAGCCTGGGCTGTGACTATGCATTCGAATCTGTTTCCTCCATAGAGTGGGAGCAGGATTGGATCTGACTAATCTCTGTTTTTAACCTCTTCAACAAAGCCCCACCCCCACCGCAATCTTAGGACCACTCTGAGGGAGTTGGATGGGGATGGTAAGGCCTGGGATGCTCTCTCTCCCTTTATTCTACTACTTGAAGTGCTGGGCTGAGCTAGCACTCTGGCAGCTCTGAATACCCACAGCATCTATTTCTTTTTTCTTTCCTTCTTTCTTTTTCTTTCTTTCTTTTCTTTTCTCCTTCTTCTTCTTTTTTTTTTTTTTTTTTTTTTTTTGAGACGGAGGCTCGCTCTGTCGCCCAGGCTAGAATGCAGTGGCCGGATCTTGGCACACTGCTGCCTCTGCCTCCCGTGTTCAAGCAATTCTCCTGCCACAAACTCCCGAGTACCTGGGATTACAGGCGCCCACCACAACGCCCGGCTAATTTTGGTATTTTTAGTAGAGACGGGATTTCACTACTTTGGGCCAGGCTGGTCTCAAACTCTGGACCTCAGGGTGATCTGCCTGCCTTGGCTTCCCAAAGTGCTGGGATTACAGGTGTGAGCAACCGTGCCTGGCCCAGCATCTATTTCAGATACCCTTACCCACTCCAGTTAGGAAACTACTGCTCATAAAAGTGGGGATGGGGGTTGAATATTTCAGTCCCAGCCCTCCACATTCCCAGGATTCCCCTCAGCCCCAAGGCCTCTGAGGCTAGGGATCTTTTTAGCTACGCGTGCCTGTCTTGGTGTCAGGCTGCTTGGGATGTTGGGCTGGGGGCCTTTGAAGTGCCTAGGGCCTAGGAATTTTCAAAGGCTTATGAGCCATTATAAATCTCAGAAATAAAATAGAAACAAATTATGGATTCCAAAATGCCAAAACAAAACTGCAAACTAATAAGTATTCAGCAAATACCTATACAAATCAATACCTATACAGATCAATGCCAATGATAATAGCTACAGTAAAGTGTATTCAATAAATTCATTCATTTAACCCTGACAACAACTCTATGAGATATATAAAGTACCAGCATCATCCTAATTTTATGGATGAGGAAACTGAGGCATAGAGAACTTTAGGAATTTGTCCAATGTCTCATAGATGGTAATAGTGGTGCTGGGATTTGTTTGTTTGAGAGAGGGGCTTGCCTTGTTGCTAGGCTGGGAGTGCAGGGACGCAATCCGTGCTCAGTGCAGTCTTGATCTCCCAGGCTCAAGTGGTCCTCTCACCTCAGCGCCTCCCTCCCAACCCCCAGTAGCTAGGACTACAGGTATGTGTGACCGTGCCCGGGTAATTTTTAAATTTTTGTGGAGATCCCTGGGGTCTCGCTATATTGCCCAGGCTGGTCTCAAACTCCTGGGTTCAAATGATCCACCTGCCTTGGCTCCCAAAGTGCTGGGATTACAAACATGAGCCACCCCACTCCTCTGGTGCTGGAATTTGAACCAGGGCAGTCTGACTCCAAAGGCTTGCTTGACTAAAACTCAGCTTTAATATAATGATACAGGCCAGGTGTGGTGGTGGCTTATGCTTGTAATCTCAACACTTTGGGAGTCCAATCCTTTGGGAAGAATTGCTTGAAGCCAGGAGGTCAAGACCAGCCTGGGTAACATAGCAAGACCCCTGTCACTGCAAAAAAGAAAATTAAAGTTAACTGGGTGTGTTGGCACATGCCTGTAGTACATCAGGTACATCCCTGTAGTACTCAGGAGGCAGAGGCAAGAGGATCACTTGAGCCCAGGAGATCGAGGCTGCAGTGAGCCATGATCACACCACTGCACTGTAGCCTGGGCAACAACCAAGACCCTGTCTCAAAAAAAATTAAAATAAAAAAATATATATATACACATATAATATTTAATGCGGCATTTCAGATTATTTTACTATACCTGAGTTCATAGAGGGGTGGGGTGTACAAAAGCAAGAGATTCTGGGACTAGGAGACATGCCTGATGTTGGGTCTTGGGCTTTCCTAATCCTCAGTTTCCTTTTTTGTTTGAGACAGAGCTTTGCTCTTGTTGCCCCGGCTAGAGTGCAATGACGCAATCTCGGCTCACCTCAGCCTCTGCCTCCCGGGTTCAAACAATTCTCGTGCCTCAACTTCCCGAGTAGGTGCGATTACAGGCATGCGTAGCCACACCCGGCTAATTTTTGTATTATCAGTAGAGACGGGGTTTCACCAAGTTGGCCAGGCTAATCTTGAACTCCTTACCTCAAGGGATCCACGTACCTCGGCCTCCCAAAGTGCTAGGATTACACGCGTGAGCCACTGCACCCGTCCTGTTTTTTATTTTTGTAGAGACAAGTTCTCCCTATGTTGCCCAGGCCTATTTTGCGGTTTTCTTTTTTTTTTTTTTTTTGAGACGGAGTCTAGCTCTGTTGCCCAGGCTGGAGTGCAGTGGCCGGATCTCAGCTCACTGCAAGCCCCGCCTCCCGGGTTCACGCCATTCTCCTGCCTTAGCCTCCCGAGTAGCTGGGAGTACAGGCGCCCACCACCTCGCCCGGCTAATTTTTTTTGTATTTTAGTAGAGACGGGGTTTCACCGTGTTAGCCAGGATGGTCTCGATCTCCTGAACTCGTGATCCGCCCGTCTCGGCCTCCCAAAGTGCTGGGATTACAGGCTTGAGCCACCGCGCCCGGCCTATTTTGTGGTTTTCAATAGCACCATGTTACTGTCAAGAATTAGGAAAGTTGCCGTGCGCGGTGGCTGAAGCCTGTAATCCCAGCACTTTGGGAGGCCAAGATGGGTGGATCACGAGGTCAGGAAATCGAGACCATCCTGGCTAACACAGTGAAACCCCATCTCTACTAAAAAATACAAAAAACTAGCTGAGCAAGGTGGCAGGCACCTGTAGTCCCAGCTACTCGGGAGGCTGAGGCAGGAGAATGGCGTAAACCCAGGAGGTGGAGCTTGCAGTAAGCTGAGATCCGGCCACTGCACCCCAGCCTGGGCAACAGAGCGAGACTCCGTTTTAAAAAAAAAAAAAAAAAAAGAAAGAAATAGGAAAGTTTCAGAGGCCAGGGGCAGTGGCTCACGCCTGTAATCCCAGCACTTTGGGAGGCTGAGGCCAGCGGATCACTTGAGGTCAGGAGTTTGAGACCAGCCCGACCAACATGGTGAAACCCTGTCTCTACTAACAAATACAAAAATTAGCCAGGTGTGGTGGTGCACACCTGTTATCCCAGCTACTCGGGAGGCTGAGGCAGGAGAATTGCTTGAACCCTGGAGGCGGATGTTGCAGTGGGCCGAGATCTCGCCACTGCACTCCAGCCTGGGCAATGAAGCAAGACTCAGTCTCAAAAAAAAAAAAAAAAAAAGAATTATGAAAGTTTCAAGATTTTAGCTGTTTGTAAGCTAACAATTTACTTGGTTAAAATTTCAAGGATAAGGCCAAGCGCAGTGGCTCATGCCTGTAATCCCAACACTATATGGGTAGCTGAGTCGGGTGGATCACTTGAGGCCAGAAGTTCGAGACCACAACATGGTGAAACCTCGTCTCTACTAAAAATACAAAAATGAGCTGGGCATGGTGGCACACGCCTGTAATCCCAGCTACTTAGGAGGCAGAGGCACAAGAATCCCTTGAACCCAGGAGATAGAGGTTGCAGTGAGTCGAGATTGCGCCACGCACTCCAGCCTGGGCAACAAAGACACTATGTCTAAAAAAAAAAAAAAATTCAAGTTTGCTTGAAGAAGACATGAGACTCTGGTGTCAGGTCCAACAGACTTTATTACTGACAACACAAGAAAGAAGCAGAAACTTGATACTCAGGTCAATCCTCTTGCACTTCAAGTCCAACAGGACTGATGAGAAAGGGTCTGGACAGATGCTTTGCATATAGTGAGTGTGTGATGCAGTGAGCGTGTGTCACAATGAGGAATCCTGAGTTTATAAAGCAGTCTTTTAAGAGGGCTATAGGAAAACCTCCCCAACCTTTGCTTCACACATAGGCATCATTATATGCATATTTTACAGTGGTTAGGCAACAAATTTGCCTTTGGCCATGGGGACTCGCTATTGCTATCTTCCTAAACTGTTTGCTACACAAACATTCTTGGCTGGGCGCTGTGGCTCATGCCTGTAATCCCAGCACTTTGGGAGGCCGAGGCTGGTGGATCACCTGAGATCAGGAGTTCGAAACCAGCCTGACCAACATGGTAAAACCCCTGTCTCTACTAAAAATACAAAAATTAGCGGGGCATGGTGGCGGGTGCCTATAGTCCTAGCTGCTTGGGAGGCTGAGGCAGGAGAATCGCTTGAACCCAGGAGATGGAGGTTGCAGTGAGGGGAGATGGAGACATTGCATTCCAGTCTGGGCAACAAGAGCAAAACTCTGCAAAAAAAAACCACAAAAAACAAAAAAAAAACCCACACACACAAACAGGCCGGGTGTGGTGGCTCACGTCTGTAATCCCAGCACATTGGGAGGCCGAGGTGGGCAGATCATGAGGTCAGGAGTTCGAGATCAGCCTGGCCAGCATGGTGAAACCTTGTCTCTACTAAAAAAATACAAAAAATTAGCCGGGCATGGTGGTACGCACCTGTAATCTGAGCTACTCTGGAGGCTGCTGCAGGAGAATTACTTGAACCTGGGAGGTGGAGGTTGCAGTGGGCCAAGTTCACATTACTGCACTCCAGCCTGGGCGACAGAGTAAGACTGCGTCTCAAATAAAAAGGAAAAAAATGGAAATCTTGTCATTTGTGAAGAGTTGGACGAAACTAAAGGACATTATGCATAGTAAAATAAGGCAGACACAGAAAGACAAATAATGTATGATCTCATCTTTTTTTTGTTTGTTTTTTTCTGAGACGGAGTCTTGCTCTGTTACCCAGGCTGGAATGCAGTGGCGCAATCTCATCTCACCACAAGCTCCGCCTCCTGGGTTCACACCATTCTCCCATCTCTGCCTCCTGAGTAGCAGCGACTACAGGCGCCCGCCCCCATGCCCAGCTAATTTTGTTTTTGTATTTTTAGTAGAGATGGGGTTTTACTATGTTGACCAAGCTGGTCTTGAACCCCTGACGTTGTGATCTGCCTGCCTCAGCCTCCCAAAGTGCTTGGATTACGGGCATGAGCCACCGTGCCTAGCCATATGACCTCGTTTATATGTGGAATCCGAAATAGTCAAACACATAGAAGCAGAAAGTAGAATAGTGGTTGCAAGAGGCTGAGAGGTGGGAGGAAAGGAAAAGGTGTTGGTAAAGTGTGCAAAATTTCTGATGAAGCTGGGGAAATTAAAAAAGCAAAATGCAAAAACAAACAAACAAACAAAAAAAAACAAAAAGGAAAGTGTACAAAGTTTCCGTCCTGCAAGATAAACAAGTTCTGGAGATCTGCTGTACAACATAGGGCGCGTGATTAACAAATACTTGTGTTGTACATTTAAAACTTTGCTGAAATAGTGGATCTTATATAAGATCTTATGTTATCGCAAAAAGAAAAACACAACCAAAGCAGAGTAAAGAAATGAACTGGAAGGGAATTTTTGGAGGTAATTGATAAGTTTATGGCATTAGTTGTGATAATAGTTTCAAGGATGTATACTTATTTCCAAACACATGAAGTTGTATATGTTAAATATCTACAGTTTTTGATATGTCAGTCATACCTCAATAAAGTAGTCTCTCTCTCTCTCTCTCTCTCTCTCTCTCTCTCTCTCTCTTTCTTGAGGTGGAGTTTTGCTCTTGTTGCCCAGGCTGGAGTGCAATAGCATGATCTCAGCTCACTGCAACCTCTGCCTCCTGGTTCAAGCGATGATTCTCCTGCCTCAGCCTCCCAAGTAGCTGGGATTACAGGCATGTGCGACCACGTCTGGATGATTTTGTATTTTTAGTAGAGATGGGGTTTCACCATGTTGGTCAGGCTGGTCTCAAACTCCCAACCTCAGGTTATCCACCCACCTCAGCCTCCCAAAGTGCTGGGATTACAGGCATGAGCCACCACACCCAGCCTAATAAGGTAGTTTTTAAAAGCTCAAAGAACCCTGCAGAGCCAAGACTCCTAGGAAAAAAAAAAACAACAAAAAGAAAAACGCAACAAAATAGTATTACCATATAAAACTAACTGCTCTCATAAGGGACACAATTATGTTGAAGGGAAGACTCATACATTCTCCAAATCAAAATGAGTCGAACTGTACAAATTGGAGAATAGATTTGGGAGAAAATTGACCTATATAGATGGAGAATATAAAATGTTGAGGTAGAGAGGAACCACGAGAGAGAAGAGCAGGACAGCAGGGTAAGGGGCTGCATAGGTAAAAGGGAAGAGCTTCAAGCCCCCAATGGCAGAGCAGCCCAGAAGGGACGGGAAGAAAAATAATTACAATAAGATTATGAAACTGTATCCCATGGAGCTGGATGGCATCTCTTTCCTTGTGTGTCAGTCATACAGTATCTTTAATAAAGACCGGGGTTGGGCATGGTGGCTCACACCTGCAATCCCAACTGTTTGGGTGTCCAAGGCAGGAGGATCACTGTGGCCAGAAGTTTGAGGCCAGCCTGGACAACATAGCGAGACCCCATGTCTAAAAAAAAAAAGCCCAATGTGGTGGCTCATGCCTGTAATCCCAGCACTTTGAGAGGCCAGGGCAGGAGTTATCACTTGACCCAGGGGTTTCAGAACAGCCTGGGAAACATGGTGAGACCTCGTCTTCACAAAAAGTCCAAAAATTAGCCAGGCATGGTGGCGTGTGCCTGTGTTCCCAGCTACTCAGGAGGCTGAGACAAGAGTATCACTTGAGCCCAGGAGGTTGAGGCTGCAGTAAGCTATGATCATAGCATTGTAATCCAGCCTGGGTGACAGAGCAAGACCCTGTCTCCAAAAACAAAAAACAAAACAAAACAAAACAAAACAAAAAATAGCTGGGTGTTACGTGCGTCCGTGTGAAGAGACTACCAACAGGCTTTGTGTGAGCGATAAAGCTTTTTAATCACCCCGGTACAGGCGGGCTGAGTCCAAAAAGAGTCAGTGAAGGGAGATGGGTTGGGGCCGTTATATAGGATTTGTGTAGGTAGTGGAAAATTATAGTCAAAGGGGGTTGTTCTCTTGCAGGCAGGGGCAGGGGTCACAAGGTGCTCAGTGGGGGAGCTTCTGAGCCATGAGAAGGAATCACACAAGGTAATGTCATCAGTTAAGGCAGGAACCGGCCATTTTCACTTCTTTTTTTTTTTTTTTTTTTTTTTGAGACGGAGTCTCGCTGTGTCGCCCAGGCTGGAGTGCAGTGGCGCGATCTCGGCTCACTGCAAGCTCCGCCTCCCGGGTTCACGCCATTCTCCTGCCTCAGCCTCCGAGTAGCTGGGACTACAGGCGCCCGCCACCACTCCCAGCTAGTTTTTTGTATTTTTAGTAGAGACGGGGTTTCACCGTGTTAGCCAGGATGGTCTCGATCTCCTGACCTCGTGATCCACCCGCCTCGGCCTCCCAAAGTGCTGGGATTACAGGCTTGAGCCACCGCGCCCGGCCATTTTCACTTCTTTTGTGATTCTTCAGTTGCTTCAGACCATCTGGATGTATACGTGCAGGCTTGGGCTCAGAGGCCTGATACTGTGCCTGGTGGCATACATCTGTGATCCCACCTACTCAGAAGGCTGAGGTAGGAGGATCCCTTGAGCCCAGGAGTTTGAAGCTGTAGTGAGCTAGGATCCATCCCTGCACCACAGCCTGGGTGACAGTGAGACCCTGTCTCAAAATAAAAATAAATAAAGGCCAAATGGCTAAGTGAGGCTTTTCTGTGAATGTGGTTTTTTTGAGGGCTACTAGAAAGAAAGGCTGTGTTAATTTAAGGCAAAGACATGTTTTACAAGAAAGCTTGAATAGAGGACATAGTAGATCCTGAGAATATAAATCCCCGGGAATTAGCAAACATTTGTGGGAAAACGCTGGACTTTCAGGACGATAGATCAATGAGGTTAAAGTCTAGCTCTCTAAGAGTGATGCTAGACCCATATGAGATCTGAGTTACGTGTTGAATAAATAAAGTTGTACCAAGGGATATGTTTTATTTATTTATTTATTTAAGACAGGGTCTCACTCTGTCGCCCAGGCTGGAGTGCAGTGGAACAATCTCAGCTCACTACAACCTCTGTCTCCCAGGTTCAAGCGAGTCTTCTGCCTCAGCCTCCTGAGTAGCTAGGAGTACAGGTGGGCACCACCACACCCAGCTAATTTTTGTATTTCTAGTAGAGATAGGGTTTCACCATGTTGCTCAGGATGGTCTCGAACTCCTGACCTCAAGTGATCTGCCCACCTTCGTCCTCCCAAAGTGCTGGGATTACAGGTGTGAGCCACCATGCCAGGCCCAAAGAGTATGTTTGATATGATGAGGGGATGGAAGTGGAATAGATAGAGGCTTAGACAACAGTGAAGGGACCACATGCAAGCGGCACACGCCTATAATCCCAGCACTTTAGGAGACAGAGGCAGAAGGATCCCTTGAACCCAGGTGTGTGAGACCAGCCTAGGCAACGTAGTGGAACCCCATCTCTACAAAACAACAAAAAAAGTAATCGGGTGTGTGTAGCTGGCATGGACCTGGGGGGACTGGACAAAGGAGGGTGAACGCAGCAATAAAAAACAAAGACAAGAGAGTATATTTGGAAGAAGGGGTCTTTTGCCTGTAGTGGACAAGGGCTCTGAGCTTTACACAGCCCTCCTACATAGCCCTCTGTATTTATTAGGCAAAAGAGATAGCGAGAGGCCGGGCACGGTGGCTCACCCCTGTAATCCCAGCACTTTGGGAGGCCGAGGCGGGTGGATCACAAGGTCAAGAGATCGAGACCATCCTGGCCAAGATGGTGAAACCCCATCTCTAATAAAAGTACAAAAATTAGCCAGGCATGGTGGTGTGCACCTGTAGTCCCAGCTACTAGGGAGGCTGAGGCAGGAGAATTGCTTGAACCCGGGAGGCAGAGCTTGCAGTGAGCCGAGATTGCACCACTGCACTCCAGCCTGCCAACAGAGTGAGACTCCAACTCAAAAAAAAAAAAAAAAAAAAGAGATAGCAAGAGCAATGGGGGATTGCAGTTTGATTCTCAGCAGGCTTGCGAGACTGCATTCTTTGAACAATAGGCGCTAGATTTCACAATAGATAACTTCAAGGAGCCCAGTGCCAGGGAGTAAGGCCCTCAGCAAACCTTTTGGTGGCAGGGAAGTGTGAGTTTGCCCGCATCCTGCATTCATGATAAGCAGTTTGCTGTTTGATCATATAGCCTCCAGCAGAATACTGAGTTGGTCAGGATCCCTTTGGCCTTTTCGGCTCCCAACAGGTGTGGTGGTGCATGCCTGTAGTCCCAACCACTGGGAGGCTGAAGTCGGAGCATCACCTGAGCCCAGGATGTCAATGCTGTGGTGATCATACCACTGCACTCCAGCCTAGGTGACAGAGCAAGACCCTGTCTAAAAAAAAAAAGAAAAGAGAAAAAACTAAAATATATAATATTTTTTAGAGTTAAAAAAAAGAACAGTGGGCTGGGCATGGTGGTTCACACCTATAAATCCCAGCACTTTGGGAGGCTGTGGTGGGTAGATAGCTTGAGCCCTGGAGTTTGAAGCCAGCCTGGGAAACATAGTAAGACCCCGTCTCTAAAAAAATCAAAAATTAGCTGGGTGTGGTGGTGCACACCTGTAGTACCAGAGTCGCAGCTACTTACAGGCTAAAGTGGGAGGATCACTTGAGCCTGGAGGTGTTGAAGCTGCAGTGAGCCGTGATCACGTCACAGCATTCTAGCTGGAGCAACAGAGTAAACCACCGTCTCACAAGAAAAAGGAAAAAGAACAGTGAAGGGATTGGGTTGGTTTCAGACGTTTTCTGGGGTTTGCTAGACTGGATGGTGGGAGGAGGAGGGGCAGGGCTCGAGCACCTTCTCCTTTTTATCTCTTCTCCACCCTAAAGAACCTTTGTGCTGTTCCGTCGCTCTGTGATGCAGGCCTAGAACTCCGGTCTGAGATGCACGCTCTCCGTGTCCAGTAGCTCCAGGCAGCAGTGCCAACAAGAGTGCACTTCAGGCCCGGCACGGTGGCTCACGCCTGTAATCCCAGCACTTTGGGAGGCCGAGGCAGGTGGATCACGAGGTCAGGGGATCGAGACCATCCTGGCTAACACGATGAAACTCCATCTCTACTAAAAATACAAAAAAATTAGCCAGATGCGGTGGCGGGCGCCTGTAGTCCCAGCTACCTGGGAGGCCAAGGCAGGAGAATGGGGTGAACCCGGGAGGTGGAGCTTGCAGTGAGCCGAGATAGGACCACTGCAGTCCGGCCTGGGCAAAAGAGTGAGACTCCGTCTCAAAGAAAAAAAAAAAAGAGTGCACCTCAAGTAATAGGGAGCCGTTTCTTTGTTGGAGAACACTCGGTGCCTATGGCTGAACTCAAACTGGACTCCATGTGGCATAGATTCCACCTGTGTGGGCTGGAGCTCCTCCTCCTCTTGTTTTTCTGCCATCCAGAGGGGAATACATTTTTATCAATATTTGAGTAAATCAGAGACCCAAGTCAAGTAAGAGATCACTAGATCCCATCACCAGCATAAACTGACATTTGCCTAGTTGTCTTCTTTGCTAAATCAATAACATCAGTGCAAAGAGACACGAGATTGGTGTCCTCAGAGAATATCATCCTTCTAGAGGTGCAGGTTGGGCAGGGCTCAGAGTGATACACATAGCTTTTTTTTTTTTTTTTTTTGATACAGAGTCTCGCTCTGTCACCCAAGCTGGAGTACAGTGGTGCAATCTCGGCTCACTGCCACCTCTGCCTCCTGGGTTCAAGAGAATCTCCTACCTCAGCCTCTGGAGTACCTGGGATTACAGGTATGCACCACCATGCCTGGCTAAGTTTTGTATTTTTTTTTTTTTTTTTTAGTAGAGATGGGGTTTCACCATGTTAGCCAGACTGGTCTTTAACTCCTGACCTCAAGTGATCCCCCTGCCTTGGCCTCCCAAAGTACTGGGATTACAGGCATGAGCCATCGCGCTCGGCCCAAACAGACCTTTTGTCCAAAAATGCCAGTCTATGTATGTATGGAAGACAGATCTAGGAAAAATTCTAGAGTGTTTCAGTGGTCCTGGAGGAAATTATTAAGGGGCTGCAAGATCCCTGCAAGAGAACCGCATCCAACAGTATTTGTTCATAAGATACCTTCCCATGTCAGCTGTCTCTAGGCTAAGCTCGTGTGATGGTGTTGATCTGAAAAGTAATGCAGAGCCTCTAAAAGCCTCTGATCACATGGGAAAGATGAAGTTCTGGTCGCAGGGAGAAGAATCCACCCATAGAATGTCACACTCCTGTGGGTCACAGCAAAGGACCACTGACTGAAAATTCAGTTGAGGATCACATACTGATCAGCCTTCTTTGAATTTCTCAAGGAAGGAAAAACATTGTTTATTTATTTATTGAGATGGAGTATTGCTCTGTCGCCCAGGCTGGAGTGCAGTGGTACCACCTCGGCTCACTGCAACCTCCGCCTCCTGGGTTCAAGGGATTCTCCTGCCCCAGTCTTCTGAGTAGATGGGATTACAGGCGCCCACCACCGGGCCTGCCTGATTTTTGTATTTTTGGTAGAGTCAGGGTTTCACAATGTCAGCCAGTCTGATTTTGAACTCCTGACCTCGGGTGATCTACCCACCTCAGCCTCCCAGAGTGCTGGGATTACAGGCGTGAGCCGCCATGCCCGGCCCTTTTTGAAATTTATATTTCTTTCTTACTTAATTACCTACTCATCTGAAAGGGAAATATATTTTTTAAAAAATTTATCTACTTTACAGTTTGGGCGGCCAAGGCAGGAGGCTTACTTGAGCCCAGGAGTTCAAGACCAGCATGGGCAAGAATGTGAAACCCTGTCTCTACAAAAAATTGCAAATTAGCCAGGTGTGGTGGCACATGACTATAGTGCCAGTATATTAGTTTGTTCTCACATTGCCATAAAAAAATACCTGAGACTGGGGGGTAATTTATAAAGAAAAGAGGTTTAATTGGCTTATGACTCTGCAGGCTGTACAGGAAATGCTGGAATCTACTTGGCTTCTGCAGAGGCCTCAGGAAACTTACAATTATGGCAGAAGGTGAAGGGGAAGCAGGCACTTCACATGCCCAGACAGGAGGAAGACAGAGAATGGGGAGATGCTACACATTTTTTTTTTGTTTTGTTTTTGAGACAGAGTCTCGCTTTTTCGTCTAGGCTGGAGTGCAGTGGCACGATCTTGACTCACTGCAACCTCCGCCTCCCGGGTTCAAGCGATTCTCCTGCCTCAACCTCCCAAGTAGCTGAGATTGCAGGCGTGTGACACCACGCCTGGCTAATTTTTCTACTTTTAATAGAGACAGGGTTTCACCATGTTGGTCAGGCTAGTCTTGAACTCCTGACCTCAGGTGATCCTCCTGCCTCGGCCTCCCAAAGTGCTGGGATTACAGGTGTGAGCCATCGCGCCCAGCTGCCACACACTTTTAAACAGCCAGAACTCACAATAACTCACTATCATGAGAATACCACCGAGGGAATGGTATTAAACCATTCATGAGAAATCCACTGCCACCATGATCCAATCACCTGCCACCAGACCCCAGTCCCCACCTCCAATACTAAGGATTACAATTCCATGTCGATTTAAGATGCTAATGAGACATGCGACATATTTACAGGCATGTATAGCTGCTGCTCATGTGCACCCAGAGGACCACCCAGAACATGCTTACTAGTAACACCTCTTCCCACGTCCTTATGAATAATCATGTAAGATTCCCTTTGTGCCAGTCTGTGCTGCCTCACCCATATGAGCAGCCTGCCCTGATTTCTGTCTCTCTCAGAGTGTTCTGTCTATTCTGCCCTTAACTTTCAAAATATTATTTTTCCTTTGCAACAAATTATGCTCACCTCTTTTGCTGTGTGTCTCTTGCTTAAATTATTTTAAACTAAGAAGACAAGAACTGAGGTATTACAACAACTGTTAACAGAAGGAGGCATTATTTATTAAACAACTGAGGGCATGTGAGTTCCGGGAATAGAGTCACTTAGCAACCAGGACATTCCAGCCACCAATCTTTCTAGAGAACTCTAGGAAGACCAGAACAATTGACCAGTCATCAGTAACTCCCAGATCCCAAGATCCTGGAAACTATGACTAGCAGAACTTTAGGGATCTCTTGTCTCTGCATAGCAAATCTTTGGTGGCTACTGTCCTAGTCTCTGGTAACTCTTCCCCACTGATGTCTCTCTTTATCCTCCTCTTTTTTTGAGATGGAGTTCCGCTCTGTGGCCCAGGCTGGAATACAGTGGCGTGGTCTCAGCTCACTGCATCCTCCGCCTCCCAGGTTCAGTGATTCTCCTGTCTCAGCCTCCCAAGTAGCTGAGATTACAGGCGCCTGCCACCATGTCCAGCTCCTTTTTGCATTTTTAGTAGAGACAGGGTTTCACCATGTTGGCCAGGCTGGTCTCGAACTCCTGACCTCAGATGATCTGCCTGCCATGACCTCCCAAAGTACTGGGACTACAGGCCACTGTGCCCAGCCTCTCTCTTTGACTTATTTAATATCTAATGCTCCTCTAGTCCTATATAGGCTAAATGACCCCCCCAAAGTCTCACAACCCCAGCTCTGCCTTTACTCCAAACTCCAGCCCCAGCTCTTGCTTGGAATACTGATGCTGTCATAGCTTCTATATCAAACTCCAGTGAAGCCCCAGACCCACCTTCATTCCTTCATTCCACTCCCTCCAATATCTCTATCCACTGAGGGTCTATGAAGCTTCTCTTCTTAGAGCCCAGAATGAGGAAGAGTCTCTCACAACTGAAATCCAATGTTTGGAATGGCAACGGTTGCAAAAGCTGTTGGAAGTTATAGGGTTTACTTTCTGTGGTCCAAAAATCTCAGCAAGCTTTTAGTCCTCCAGATGCCAGTCATCTCCAATACAGCTGGGCCCCCCAAACTTCTATGCCAATATCCACCCTTCTTGTACACTTTCCTGTCAGCAAGGAGATCTGGAAGTAGCTGGAATACTACTTCTTCTTTTCTTTGCTTTTCTTTTTCCTTTTTTTGAGATGGAGTCTGGCTCTGTCACCCAGGCTGGAATGCAGTGGCATGATCTCAGCTCACTGCAACCTCCGCCTCCCAGGTTCAAGCAATTCTCCTGCCTCAGCCTCCCCAGTAGCTGGCACTAAAGGCATGTGCCACCATGCCTGGCTAATTTTTGTATTTGTAGTAGAGATGGGGTTTCACCATGTTGGCCAGGCTGGTCTCAAACTCCTGAGCTCAAGTGATCCACCCACTTCGACCTCCCAAAGTGCTGGGATTACAGGCGTGAGGCACTGCTTCCAGGCAAATTTCCTCTTATCAGGACATCAGTCAGATTGCATCAGAGCCCATTCTAACAAGCTTAGTTTAACTTAATAACCTCTAAATGCCCTATGTCAAAATACAGTCATATTCTGAGGTACTGGGTGCTAGAACTTAAAGACAATGATTTATTTTATTTTATTTTATTTTATTTTATTTTATTTTATTTTATTTTTGAGACAGAGTCTCGCTCTGTCACCCAGGCTGGAGTGCAGTGGCTCGATCTCGGCTCACTGCGAGCTCCACCTCCCGGGTTCATGCCATTCTCCTGCTTCAGCCTCCCAAGCAGCTGGGACCACAGGTGCCCGCCACCACGCCTGGCTAATTTTTTGCATTTTTAGTAAAAACAGGGTTTCATCGTGTTAGCTAGGATGGTCTCGATCTCCTGACCTCATGATCCGCCCGCCTTGGCCTCCCAAAGTGCTGGGATTACAGGCGTGAGCCACCATGCCCAGCCGACAATGATTTCTTAGGGACATGATTCAGCTCATAACATTCTGTACTCTGGACTCCCAAAATTCATGTCCTTCTCACATGCAAGATCCCTTCACCCCCATCCTAACATCTCAAAAGTCTTATTATTATTATTTTTTGAGACAAAGTCTCACTCTGTTGCCCAGGTGCAGTGACAACTCATTGCAGCCTTGACCCCTTGGGCTCAAGAGATCCTCCCACCTCAGCCTCCCAAGTAGCTGTGACTATAGGCATGAGCCACCATGCCTGGCTGATTTTTCTCTTTTTGTAGAGACAAGGGTCTGTGTTGCCCCAGGTTGGTCTTGAACTCTTGAACTCTTCAGCTCAAGCAATCCTTCCACCTTGACCTCCCAAAGAGCTGGGATTACAGGCCAGAGCCACTGCTCCCGGCCCATTTCAAAAGTCTTTATCTATTTCAGTATCAAACTCTAAGGCCCAAATATCATCCAAATATTATCTGAATCACATATGGGTGAGACTCAAAGTGTGGTTCATCCTGAGGCAAAATTTCTGTCCAGCTGTGAAACTGTGAAGCCAAAGAAGTTATTTGCTTCCAAAATACAACGGTGGGACAGGCATAGGATAGACCGTCAGCCCTGGAAACCACCCTTCTACTCTGTTACTGTGATTTTGATGTTTGTAGATTGCACATGTAAGTAAACGCATGCAGGATTTATCTTTCTGTGTCTAGCACAATTCGCTTGGCATAATGTCTTCTAGGTTCCTGGATCCAGCCACGGCTGCACATCAAATCTTCACGGATATCCTAGTTCCCTGACTACTGAGTAACTTCAGCCTTACTGACTTCAGCCTCACTGGCAAGACCCGATGGAGTCCACCAGGCTCGCAAAAATCGATTTTGACCTAAATCAGTTCAACTTGACAAGAAGAAAACATCTTAGTTTCCAACAGAAGT
This sequence comes from Macaca nemestrina, assembly GCF_043159975.1. Taxonomy (NCBI): domain Eukaryota; kingdom Metazoa; phylum Chordata; class Mammalia; order Primates; family Cercopithecidae; genus Macaca; species Macaca nemestrina. The sequence continues at coordinate 62,158,850 of NC_092144.1, read as the reverse complement.
GGACCACAACTTTAAACTTTGACCTTAAAGTCTAAAACATTAACTTAAAATAGGCAGGAAGTAACACCGCTTCACAGGACAAGAAACAGTCACCAATACTCCCAAATCAGGAGAACAAAGACTCGGTGGGCTGAAGGCAGAGGGAATAACAGACCCCGCCCACCAAACAGGTCCCGCCCACACCGCCCGTACCGCCTTGCCCGCCTGGCCCCGCCCACTACCGCATGAGCCTGCCCCACCCTTTCAGGGTTCCCAAATCAGGTCTGTCTTTCTGCTCCTTCCCTTGCGGGTCGCACCCCACCCAGGACCCTCCCCCGCCCCAGGCTTCTGAGTCTTTTTTTCTCCTCTCGTGAAGCTTCCTGCACACCCGGAAGCAGATCGCGCGGGGAAACGGTCACAGCGCTGCGCGTCAGTTTCCGTCTACCTGGACTAAACATTTGCTTCGCCGGGTCTACGTGAATCCAACGTGCACTTGGCGGTCTTCCCTTGTCCATACCCGTTTCCTGGGGATCGCTACGGACCTTAAAATACCAGCAACAGCCCCTTCGCCCCAAGTAAGTCTGATAATTGCTTTCCTTTCAATTTAAAAATCTCTCTGCGGCTGTTCCTTGCTCCCTGCCTTTCTGCCTTAGGACCACGTAGACAACCCCACTCAGGTCGTGTTCCTGCTTAAAACCCTTACTGACCTCTGCTTCGGCCCTGCACCAAGTCGAGCCCTCACTCGGGAGGTGGATTCCCACTCGTCGCGACCCCCGAGTTCCTCCCTCGTCAGCCCCTGGAGGGGAGCGCCCGCCGTCCGGCTCCTGAAGGAGCCTCTTCTCCTCCCAGGTCCTGGGATTCTGCAGACCCTCCCTGTCCTGAGACACCGTACCCCGGCGCCACCTAGTATCCTCCTCACGCCGGGTCCTTCCGCTCCCCAGGCTTCCCCTTCACAGCCACTGCTTTTCCTGATCCCGCCGTTGGGGCAGGTGACCTGAGTCTGTCTTGTGATACCCAGTGTTCTTCCTTCCCAAATTTTACTCCACTGGAAAATGTGCTCTTCCGGGAGTTGGGCATCTTATTCCTCCCCTGTCCTACTGAATGTGTGGGTGAGAGGGATCAGGAGAGGAAAAGACAGGGAACGACGAAGCAAAAGGAAAAACCGAAGAGAATGAGGGAGACCCATAAATACACGGCAAAATGGATGATAATTTAGGGATTTGCAGAGAGATAGCAAGAGTGAAAGAGAACGAATGGAGAAAGAAGCAGGGGGAGAAAAGCACATAGAGACATTTAGAAAAAAAGGGGACCTTCAGAGAGATGAAGGGCAGCAAAACAGAGTGGGGCGGCAAAGGAGGAGGCACTGCAGACAGACAGTGGGGAGAAGGTAAAAGAGTTGGAACCGCAGCCGACAGAACTACGTGGTGCTGGAACTGAAAGAGAGGGCAGTGGGTGACAAGCAGAGTAGAGAGAGAGCCGCAGCAGGGAGGAAGCCTAGGAAGTTGGGGGTGCTAGAGAGTGGGAACAAAGGAGCTGTAACAGGTAAGAGGGAATTTAACAAGGAGAGCAGAGAGGGAGCTTAGATGGGGAAAAAGAGGCAGAAATACGTGGAGATTGGGGACAATCAGAAAGATCGGGGAGGAAGAGTTCCAAGAGGTGAGGTAAGTTGCCGACCATTGGGCAGAACAGACATAAAAGAGGAGAAGAACAGAAAAGGGGAGGAAAGATGCAGCATGCGAGAGGGAAACACGTAGTAGTGAAGAAAGTGGGAGAGGACCCTATCCAGATGAGTGATGAGTTGATTGGATATGGATGGTGGTTGTAATATTCTGCTTTGTGACTTTACACTCTAAAATTTTTTTCTTTAAATTGTAATCATGAGGATGAAAATTACCACTCTTTTCTGTAAGGCTTGTGCATTTTGTATTTATTTGTATCAAAAGATATTTAGAATTTCTGTTTAGCCAGAGGGCATTTAAATTCAGTCATTTGTGGTAGCTCTTTTCTTCCCTGGGATAGAGTGAATGAGAAATGGGGCAATAAATGACTGTCACTCTCACTACAAGGTATGTCTTTGTTTTTTTTTTTTTCTTTTCTGAAACAGGGTCTTGCTCTGTCAGACTAGAGTACAGTGCCATGATCTCTGCTCACTGCAGCCTCAACCGCCCAGGCTCAAGCATTCCTTCTGCCTCAGCCTTTCAGAGTGCTGTGATTACAGATGGGAAGCCACCACATCAGGCCTACAAGGTATGTCTTTGTAGGAGTATTGAGAGTCTTATTTTTTTGTAATGGATTTTCTTTTTTGTTTTTTCTTTTTTTTGTTTGAGACGGAGTTTCACTCTTGTTGCCCAGGCTGGAGTGCAATGGAGCCATCTCGGCTCACTGCAGTCTCTGCCTCCCAGGTTCAAGCAATTCTCCTACCTCAGCCTCCCAAGTACCTGGGATTATAGGTATGTGCCACTACGCCTGGCTAATTTTGTATTTTTAGTAGAGATGGAGTTTCTCCATATTGGTCAGGCTGGTCTCAAACTCCCAAACTCAGGTGATCCACTGGCCTTGGCCTCCTAAAGTGCTGGGATTACAGGCATGAACCACTGCGCCCAGCCTACTTTTTTCTTTGTAGTTCCTTTATTTATTTATTTTTTGAGACGGAGTCTCGCTCTGTCGCCCAGGCTGGAGTGCAGTGGCGCGATCTTGGCTCACTGCAAGCTCCGCCTCCCGGGTTCACGCCATTCTCCTGCCTCAGCCTCCCGAGTAGCTGGGACTACAGGCAGCTGCCACCACGCCCAGCTAATTTTTGTATTTTTAGTAGAGACGGGGTTTCACTATGTTGTCCAGGATGCTCTCAAACTCCTGACCTCAGTTGATCCGCCCGCCTCTGCCTCCTAAAATGCTGGGATTATAGGCGTGAGCCACCATGCCAGGCCACTTGGTCTTTGTTTAGGAATTTATTATCCTTGCATCCCCCTGGTGCAGTGGGCTGCCTCTCCACATGCTGAGGTCTTTCCTGTGGGCATGGTTGTAGCACAGAAAGGAATGTGTTGTTTCCAAGCATTAAACGACAGATTTTTCACTTTCAGATTTGACTTGTAAAGAAGTAATTATACTGACTGAGAGAGCAGCCCAGAAGAGGAAGAAGAGGAAAGAAAAGGAGTCAGGGATGGCTCTTACACAGGTAAAATGATATTCTTAGTGGATCATTCTGTCTCCTTCCTTTTTGAAATGCGATGCATTGGAGTTGCGAATCTCTGAGTCTGAAGCATCCTGCCTGACGTGTTTACTGCCATTCACCCATGCCTTCCCTCAGTTTCTCTCATCTCACTTAGATTCTATCTCACCGAGACCCAGTGACATTAACTTGGGAAGAGGCTGTGCTGGGCATGGTCCTGGGAGCGGCTCACACCCAGACACGGATGGAGACAGGGTATGAGCCCCACAGGGTCAGAGCTGTTGGCAGCAGAGATCGTTTAGAGGCAAAATTAGGATGCAGTCAGCTCTCTGTAGACCAGAAGTAGAGAAGCTGCATGCGGAAGGCACATATTAATGTGCACAATACCTCATCAATTCTGGAAAAGAGTGTGTCAGGGGAGATCTTTTCTGCCTAATTTTATACTACATTTGAAGCTGTATGAATGAGTCACTGTTTCTAACTTCAAAATCTTAATGACTGGGAATGGAATGGACAATTAGATACATGCATCAGTGATAAAGGGTGTTTTATTTTATCTTTTTTTTTTTTTTTTTTTTTTTTTTTGAGACGGAGTTTCATTCTTGTTGCCCAGGCTGGAGTGCAATGGTGCGATCTCAGCTCACTGCAACCTTCACCTCCCTGGTTCAAGTGATTCTCGTGCCTCAGCCTCCTGAGTAGCTGAGATTACAGGCATGTGCCACCACGACTGACTAATTTTTGTATTTTTAGTAGAGATGGCATTTCACCATGTTGGTCAGGCTGGTCTTGAACTCCCGACCTCAGGTAATCCGCCCACCTCGGCCTCCCAAAATGCTGGGATTATAGGCATGAGCCACCGTGTCCGGCCTATCATTGATTTTAAAATATAAAATCAACCTGAATGTCAGATTCATTTAGCCATTGTCAGCATATCCATCCTACAGAGACTGTGGTGTTCATGCTGGGACTCCTAGTAGCAGTTGTTTTATCTAAAAAGGTTATAATTTTGCTCAGATGTAGGAGCAGAACTTCTTTGTTATTAGAGAAGATGGAGCCAAATTCTCTCATTCCACCAATTATTACTGAACATCATATTTCTTTTATTTTAAACATCGCATAATGTATTTATTTGCAGTAAAATCCAAGCAGAGATGCAGTTTAGGCATTAAAAAGGTGGCATAACATGAAGACGACAGGAAAATAATATTTTATTATATATGTAATTGATGCTATGTTAGATTTTAACTGTTCTTGTCAAAAAAAAAAAGGGTACTGGGCCAGGCATGGTGGCTCACGCCTGTAATCCCAGCACTTTGGGAGGCTGAGGCAGGTGGATCAAGAGGTCAGGAGTTCAAGACCAGGCTGGCCAAGATGGGGAAACCCTGTCTCTACTAAAAATACAAAAATTAGCCAGGCATGGTGGCAGGTGCCTGTAATCCCAGCTACTTGGGAGGCTGAGGCAGAGAATTGCTTGAACCCCGGGGGCAGAGGTTGCAGTGAGTGGAGATCACACCACTGCACTCCAGCCTCAGCGACAGAGCAATACTCCTTGTCAAAAAAAAAAAAAAAAGGGTACCTGTGAGATGATGGATATGTTAATGTGTTAAACTATAGTGACTTTTTTACTATCTGTACTGTAATATCATGTTGTATACCTTACATACACCATAAAATTTATGAGCAAACATAAAACATGGGACATCAAGGAAACGTTTCAGTTTTATGCTAAAAAAAAATTTATAATCTAAAAAAAGGACATTGGGCCGGGCGTGGTGGCTCAAGCCTGTAATCCCAGCACTTTGGGAGGCCGAGACGGGCGGATCACGAGGTCAGGAGATGGAGACCATCCTGGCTAACACAGTGAAACCCCGTCTCTACTAAAAAAAATACAAAAAACTAGCCAGGCGAGGTGGCGGGCGCCTGTAGTCCCAGCTACTCGGGAGGTGGAGCTTGCAGTGAGCTGAGATCAGGCCACTGCACTCCAGCCTGGGCGACAGAGCGAGACTCCATCTCAAAAAAAAAAAAAAAAAAAAAGGACATTGACTAGGCGCAGTGGCTCATGCCTGTAATCCCAGCACTTTGGAAGGCCAAGGCAGGCGGATCACGAGGTCATGAGTTAGAGACCAGCCTGGCCAACCCCATCTCTGCTAAAAATGCAAAAATTAGCTCGGCATGGTGGCGCATGCCTGTAGTTCCACCTACTTGGGAGGCTGAGGCAGGAGAATCCCTTGAACCCAGGAGGCAGAGGTTGTAGTGAGCTGAGATCGCACCATTGCACTACAGCATGGGCGACAGAGCTAGACTCTGTCTCCAAAAAAAAAATAAAAATAAAAATAAAAAAAGAACATTAAGGCATATATATTCCAAAAATTTAACTACAGAATATGAAATGGCTCCTAGAATGCAGGAAAAAAAATTGCGCAATGAATGAGGATTATTTTATTTTGATTTCTACAAAATAATGAAATGGAAATACAGAGAGTTGTCATTTTCCCTAGATCTTCAAAATCTAAAAGAAACATAGTAGCAGGTTTTGTTTAAATGAGTGGGAAATCTGATGTGATGTTGGTGGGAGAGGGTCCCTTTGCAGCTCAGGGTAGTGGGGAATCTTGCCAGATCTAGCAAAGCAGGAAATGCACCATCCTGGAGGAAATGATCACTCTTTCAAGTGCCCAACCTGGGGAAACCCAGTTTCCTTTCCCTATCACATCATCCACCATCCCTCATGTTTCCATGGGGAGCTACTGTTGTAGGTTCTGTGGCAATAGTCAGTGAGAGGTGTCGAGTTGCATTTACACGTCATCATGAGATTTCAGAAAACAATTCTTCAGTGAATGTTCTGCTGTGAAATTTTATTTTGCAGGTTTTGAAATGTACATATTTTTATGTTAATAAACACTAATAGTTTGTTTTGCATCCTCTTTGGAACAATCCCTAGATGAAGACGTATGGGTCTTTTACCGTTTTTCGCTTTTTTTAACCTTTTTTCTTTTTTACCGTTTTTCTTTTACTGTTTTACAAAGAATGTCACCGTGGCTGCCTGTATGCATGCTATCTTCACCACAGATGTCTGATGTTTCCTCCGGGTTGGGCAGTTTAAAGAGTGAGTGCCTCGGCCGGGTGCGGTGGCTCAAGCCTGTAATCCCAGCACTCTGGGAGGCCGAGACGGGCGGATCACGAGATCAGGAGATCGAGACCATCCTGGCTAACATGGTGAAACCCCGTCTCTACTAAAAAGTACAAAAAACTAGCCGGGCGAGGTGGTGGGCGCCTGTAGTCCCAGTTACTCGGGAGGCTGAGGCAGGAGAATGGTGTGAACCCGGGAGGCGGAGCTTGCAGTGAGCCGAGATTGCAGCACTGCACTCCAGCCTAGGTGACAGAGCGAGACTCCGTCTCAAAAAAAAAGAAAAAAAAAAACGAAGAGTGAGTGCCTCTTTTAGGATGGCATACCACAAAAGCAAAAATAAATAAATGGTTGCTTTATGTTTTTCTGGAAGGCCTGGCTCACAGTGTGATTATAAAATACTTTGTTTCTTTTAGATCTAAGGTTTTCTTGCTGACATTTTCTTTGCATGAATCTTATTTTTTGGTGATGAAGTCTGGCTCCGTTGCTCAGGCTGCAGTGCAGTGGCATGATCTGGGTTGACTGCAATCTCCGCCTCCCAGGTTTAAGGGATCCTCCTGCCTCAGCTTTCTGAGCAGCTGGGACTATAGGCACTCACCACCACACCCAGCTAATTTTTTTGTATTTTTAGGAGAGAGGAGGTTTCACCATGTTGACCACTCAAACTGACCTCAAGTGATCTGCTTGCCTTAGCCTCCAGAAGTGCTGGGATTACAGGCATGAGACATGGAACCCAGCCTTTGATTATATTATGGCTTTCAGTAAAGCTTGTTTGTTTACTTACACTTAAGTAATGTTAGATATATTCACATTATTTATTGGACTCCCAGAATACATATGTTCTCGGTGCTTGATGGTTTGCCATGAGCCCCTTATGCTCTCCTCATTTTGTTTTGTTTTTTGTAGTTTTTGTTTCTCTCCCTGTCAAAATCCCCTTTGAGTTCACCACTTCCTTCTTCTGCCTAAGTCAGCTCTGTTGAACTCATCTAGTGACTATTTCAACTCAGTTACTCTATTTTTAGCTTTAGTCTGTCTTTCTCTCCTTTCTCTGTCTCTCCCTCCCTCCCTCCCTCCTTCCTTCCTTCTTTCTTTCTCTCTTTCTCTCTCTCTCTTTTTTTTTTTTTTTTTTTTTGAGACAGAGTTTCACTCTTGTTGTCCAGGCTGGAGTGCGATGGTGTGATCTTGGCTCACCACAATCTCCGCCTCCTGGGTTCAAGTGATTCTCCTACCTTAGTCTCCTGAGTAGCTGGGATTACAAGCACGCACCACCATGCCTGGCTAATTTTTTGTATTTTTAGTAGAAATTGGATTTCACCATGTTAGACAGGCTGGTCCCAAACTCCTGACCTCAGGTGATTTGCCCTCCTCTGCTCCCCAAAGTGCTAGGATTATAGGCATGAGCCACTGCACCTGGCCATTTCTCTCTTTCTTTCTCACTTTTTCTTTCCTTCTCTCTTTTTCTTTCCTCCCTCCCTTCCTTTTTCTTTTCTTTTCTTTTTTTGCGGAAGGGTTTTACTGTATTGCCCAGGCTGGAGTTCAGTAGAATGATCCATCTAAAACAACTACTACAACAACAACACACACAGAATGATAATTTTCTAACTGGGGATTGTGCCCTCTCTGGGCCTTTGCTTGTCATGTCCTAATTGAAGAGGTTTGCTGGTTTCTACTCAGAAGCTCCCCTGTTATCTGTCTGTGCTATTGACGACTCTTGTGCTGCAGTCAGCTATGGTACTAGATCTTACCTAGTGTCTTTATGTGTTACTGCACACACTGGTTTATGTCAATCATCCTTTTTTGCAGTGGCCCCTAACCTTTCATCCTGTTCCTTTCAGTCATTATATTCAGGCAAGACAGAAACGAATTGATATGGCTTTGGTTGTGTCTCCACCCAAATCTCATCTTGAATTTTTAGTAGAGACAGGGTTTTACCACGTTGGCCAGGATGGTTTCGATCTCTCGACCTCGTGATCCGCCTACCTCAGCCTCCCAAAGTGCTGGGATTACAGGAGTGAACCACTGCACCCGGGCTGTGGAAAGCAGAATTTAAGAGTGATGAACTAAGATGTTTGGCAGAAACACTCTCAAAGCAAATTGTTCAGGTTGCTGCATGGTTTCTCTGAACTGTTTATAGGAAAATGGGAGGAGAGAAAAATGAATTAAAAACAATTTGTTTTCAAAGCCCAATGTAAAGATTTGGAAAATTCTCAGCCTGGCCATGTACAGAATTAAAAGTGTATTTAGGAGAGAAAACCAAGAGGGGTGTAGCCAAGTGGCCTTGGACAAGGAGATTAGTATGGATAGAAGTAAGCCAGGACCTGATTATTGAGACAATGGGAGAATCATCCCAAAGGCATTTTAGAGATCTTTGAGACTGCTGTGCCCATTGTAGGTTCAGAGTGCCAGGGCCTTGAGGGCAGAATAGTTTCAAGGGAGTGGCCCGGGGTGCCCTTTGGACATGGGAACTCCGATACCTCAGATCTGTGATCTCTGTATTTCAGAGCAGAGGTCCTTAGCTACCCCATCTGTGGCTGACGTGGGACCAGGTGCAGACCAGCCACCACTCCAGAGGGCACACACTGTTGGGAGCCAAAAAGGCCAAAGGGATCGTGATCAACTCAGCATTCCACTGGAGGCTATATGATCAAACAGCAAACTGTTTATCATGAATGCAGGATGTGAGCAAACTCACGACTGCACCTGCCACCAAGTTTGCTGAGGGCCATCACTCCCTGGCGCTGGGCTCCTTGAAGTTATCTCTGGGAAATCTAGTGCTTATTGGTCGAATGATGCAGTCTTGCAAGCCTGCTGTGATCCAAAGGACTGACTGACAGTTACCGACAATCACCGCCCCTTTTGGTTATCTCTTTGACCTAATAAATTTGGAGGGCTGAAAAAGCTTAGGGCTTTTGTCCACTAGAGGCAAGGTGCCCCCGACCCCTTCTTCCAAATATACTCTTTTGTCTTTGTCTTTTGTTCCCGTGTTTGCCCCTTTTGTTCAGTCCACCAGGGATCGAGGTCGGTTACAACACACAAACTGTAAATCTTGGCAACATGAACACAGTGGTAACTAAAAGTGTGCAGAGGGCATGAGATGTGGACTCATGTCTACTTCCATCTAGATTTCAAAGAATGCCTCAGAGATCCTTGGAGCCTAGGCATAGAAATGCTGTAGGAGTGAGGCTGTCCCTGGAAGTCCCTACTAGGGCAATGCTCAGTTCTAGCTGTGGAGGCAGGGCCAATTTCAGAGTCCCTGTTAGGATAAGGTCCAGTAAAGCCCTGGGAGCAGGGCCACCGATAAGACCCCAAAACTGTAGAGTCACCGGTATGTGATTCCAGCTCAGGAGAGCTGCAGGCACTGTGAGAACGTCCATGTGGGGTGATCCCAACAAAACCAGTGAGACAGGGATCCCCAGGATGTTGGGACCCAACCTCTACTCCAGGATGTCTAGAAGGTGGGACATGGAGTCAGAGATTATTGTCAAGCCTTAGTATTTAATGTATGTGCCCTGTTGGGTTTCAGCCTCACATGGGAACAGCTACCCCTTATTTCCTGTTTCTCTCTTTTGGAATTGAAATATCTAACCTGTGTCTGCCCCACCATTGTATTTTGGAAGCACATAACTCGTTTGATTTCATAGGTTCACAACTAGAGAGCAGTTTGCCTTCGGATGAAATGCACATTTGAGTCTCACCCATATCTGATTTAGATCATAGTTAGGTACAACTCTAGACTATAGGCTTTTGAATTGGTTGTAGAAATAAGGCTTTGGGAGCCATTGGGATAGAATGTATTTTGTCTGTGAGAAGTACATCAATTTTGGGGGCCGGGGTGGAATGCTATGGTCTGAGTTTTTTTTTTCCTCCTCCGCAATTCATGTTGAAACTTAATCCCCAGTGCCCAATCTTTAAATATTATGAGGCATGGCCTTTAGGAGGAGATTGGGTCACGAGAAGTCGGCCTTTATCAGTGGGTATGGTGTTCTCGTCAATGATGCATCAAAAGGCTTATTCTACGGAGTTCACTACTTTTTGGCCCTTCTGTCCCTTCTGTCATGTGGGGGACACAGCATTCGTCCCCTACGAAGCAACAAGATCATCTTGGAAGCAGGGATCATCCCTCACCAGACATCAGTCCTGCTGGCACCTTGATCTTGGATATCCCAGCCAGCAGAATCATGAGAAATACATTTCTATTCTTCATAAATTACCCAGTCTGTTTTACTCAGTACGGCAGCACAGAGAGACTATGACACACTGTCACCATAATTTAACTGTTTGTTTCTTTTGATTCAAGACTCACTCATTCTCAGACATCTGGGTTCAGATGCCTGCTCTGCCATTTTTAGGTTGTTGACCTAGGTGACTTTTTAGCATTTTCTGTGACATAGTTGTCTCGTAGTAACATGGGAAAAAAATCTCTCTCTCTATCTATCTATCTATTATGTTGTTATTTGAATTAGAACATGTAAAGCATTTGGAGTAATGCCCAGCACATGGGGAGTGTTTCAAAACTTTAGTCATTGCTGTTGCTCTGGTCATCACAGTTTTTAGTTTCTGACCTTTCTTTAAAGCTGCTATGGACATTGTCATCTCGAAGACACAACTCTTATACTAGCTTATCTGGACACTCAGTTGATATATTGAACATAATATCTAACACTTATACACATAACCACTTATTCATTTCTTTGTGTATTTCTTGCATTGTACACAAAAATGAGAAGTGTACACTGATTTACAGGATATAACCTCCTGTTGAATTTTATAACAAGCTAAAATTAGGGACACATGACTTTCTCACAGATGCCCTGCGTGGATATGTGAAAACACACACTTCAATCAAATTGATGTGACAGTTCTCTCCTCTTGTCATTTTGTGTATAGATAAGAGCTCTCCCATTGCTCCTTGTTGAAATGTGTTTTTCTTTTCAGGGACCTTTGACATTCAGAGATGTAGCCATAGAATTCTCTCAGGAGGAGTGGAAATCCCTGGACCCTGTGCAGAAAGCTTTGTACTGGGATGTGATGTTGGAGAACTACAGGAACCTGGTCTTCCTGGGTAAGCATAATTTTGCTCTAGAAGTTAAGATCTGCCCTTGTGCATTTTTGTGTTTTCTCTCTTGGGAGCCCTATCCGTCATTTGACTGAAACTGAAGCCTTGTTGACTCACAGATAAAAAGCTTCATAATGCTGCATCTGGACTTTCACTTCCCATATCATCACACTACCTCCTTTTGGAATATCTTCCCTTGTTGTCCTGTGCCCATAGTATAATTCCCATATTTAAGTATTAGTCAGTATAATGCTACTTTTTTTTTTTTTTTTTTTAATGGAGACAGAGTCTAGCTTTGTCACCTGTAGGGACTAGTCCCACAGGGTCGGTGGGTTTTTCTCCCCATGTGCAGAGACGAGAGATCGTAGAAATAAAGACACAAGACAACGAGATAAAAGAAAAGACAGCTGGGCCCAGGGGACCACTACCACCAAGACGCGGAGTCCCGTAGTGGCCCCGAATGCCAGGCTGTGCTGTTGTTTATTGGATACAAGACAAGGGGGCAGGGTAAGGAGTGTGAGCCATCTCCAATGATAGGTAAGGTCACGTGGGTCACGTGTCCGCTGGACAGCGGGCCCTTCCCTGTTTGGCAGCCGAGGCAGAGAGAGAGAGAGACAGCAGACAGCTTACGCCATTATTTCTGATGTATAGTCTCTATATATTAGAGACTTTTAGTACTTTCACTAATTTTGCTACTGCTATCTAGAAGGCAGAGCCAGGTATACAGGATGGAACATGAAAGTGGACCAGGAGGGTGACCACTGAAAGACAGCATCACAGGGAGACGGTTAGGCCTCCGGATAACTGCGGGTGGGCCTGACTGATGTCAAGCCCTCCACAAGAGGTGGTGGAGTAGAGTCTTCTCTAAACTCCCCCGGGGAAAGGTAGCGGGTGTTTTTCCTTGGCACTGACGCTACTACTAGGCCACAGTCCTCTTGGCAATGGGCGTCTTCCCACACGCTGGCGTTACCGCTAGACCAAGGAGCCCTGTAGTGGCCCTGTCAGGGTGTGACAGAAAGCTCACACTCTTGTCTTCTGGTCACTTCTCACCATGTCCCTTCAGCTCCTGTCTCTGTATGGCCTGGCTTTTCCTAGGTTATGATTGTAGAGCGAGGATTATTATAATATTTGCATAAAGAGTAATTACTACAAACTAATGATTAGTGATACTTACATATAATCATATCTGTGATCTATATTTAGTATAACTCTTGTTATTTTATGTATTTTATTATACTGAAACAGCTCGTGCCCTCGGTCTCTTGCCTCAGCACCTGGGTGGCTTGCCGCCCACAGTCGCCCAGGCTGGAGTGCGGTGGCATGAACTCAGCTCACTGCAACCTCCGCCTCCCGAGTTCAAGCAATTCTCCTACCTCAGCCTCCTGAGTAGCTGGGACTACAGGCTCACACCACCACACCCGGCTAATTTTTTGTATTTTAGTAGTGATGGGGTTTCACCCAGGATGGTCTCAAACTCATGAGCTCAGTAGTCTGCCCACCTTGGCCTGCCAAATTGCTAGGATTACAGATGTGAGTCACTGCGTTACTTCTAAATAAGTCTTTCTGTTTTCTTCCAAAGTCAGAATTTTAACTATTCTTTAGGCAAGTATATACCCACAGCTCTGCAAGCACAAACCCTGCTGCCCCATGCTCATAACTCTTTCCCCTCCCCTCATGCCCCTCCTCCTCCCTTCCTCTTCTGAACATATTACTTTGGTCCAGATGGACTACCCAGTCACTTACTAGCGTATTAATTTTACACTCCCATTATTGCAGAACTCCCTCACCTTCCACACTACACTCAGCGTGTAAGGGATGACGCCTACTCATTCACTTGACAACTTTCTGAGAACACTGCCTACATCAATATGTGCAGGGGATGATGACTCAGATACCGTTATTCATGAAGGATGACTGAATAATGTTTTGGCAACACACCTTGGCTCTTGAAGTATTTCTGTTTTTTTTCTTTTTTTGAGACGGAGTCTCGCTCTGTTGCCCAGGCTGGAGTGCAGTGGCGCCATCTCGGCTCACTGCAAGCTCCGCCTGCCGGGTTCACGCCATTCTCCTGCCTCAGCCTCCTGAGTAGCTGGGAATACAGGCACTCACCACTACACTTGGCTAATTTTTTGTATATTTAAATAGAGACGGAGTTTCACTGTGTTAGCCAGGATGGTCTCGATCTCCTGACCTCATGATCCACCCGCCTCGGCCTCCCAAAGTGCTGGGATTACAGGCGTGAACCACCGCGACCGGCCAGCTCTTGAAGTATTTCTTTCTACACTCTTGGTATTTGGGTGACCAGTTATCTGAACTGCCTGTTTGACCAGTTTTATTTAAAAACATGTTTGATACTGGAAACCCAGGTTCACGTCTTACTTTCTTTGTAATTTGGGTGTAGATACATAAATCCTATGGGCAGACTTACTGTCCTTATTTGTAAAATAGTGATAATTTATCTTAAGTTTTTTTTTTTTTTTTTTTTTTTTTTTGAGATGGAGTCTGGCTCTGTCACCCAGGCTGGAGTGCAGTGGCCGGATCTCAGCTCACTGCAAGCTCCGCCTCCCGGGTTTACGCCATTCTCCTGCCTCAGCCTCCCAAGTAGCTGGGACTACAGGCGCCCGCCACCTCGCCCTGCTAGTTTTTTGTATTTTTTAGTAGAGACGAGGTTTCACCGTGTTAGCCAGGATGGTCTCGATCTCCTGACCTCGTGATCCACCCGTCTCGGCCTCCCAAAGTGCTGGGATTACAGGCTTGAGCCACCGCGCCCGGCCCTATCTTAAGATTTTTAAAAACAAGTTAGTGCTGTTTGCTAGCTTGGAATATTGCATGTTCTATAGTAAAGACTCAGAAGTCTCTTAGTTTAATAAGATGTATCAACAGTATTTCATGTTTATAATGAGATGGCATATTAGCTTTAACTTAATGTGGCTAGGTATAGCAGATACCATAGATAGGGTGGTTTGAACAACAGAAATTCACTTTTCACAGATCTGGGTGATGAGCAGTCCACATGTCAGAGCCAGTCACTTTGGTTCCTGGTGTGGGCCCTTTTCCTGGTGTATCATGGCTAACTCTTTCTGTGTCCTCACATGGCAGAAGGATTGTCATGCAAAAAGCAAAAGCTTTTTCACATCTATTCTAATTCCTGTTCCGTTCCTGAAATTCTACCTACCATGCTGACCTAATTGCCTCCCAAAGTTTTCACTCCTCCAAATAATACTACATTGAGGATTAGGACCCTAACATATGAGTTTTGGCAGACATAAGTCAATATAGCTGACTTGCATTGCTTGTTAGTGTTGCAAATGTCTATTTTTTTTTATGGAAATAGATAGTTTTTTGTTAGTTTGTTTTTCCGAGACAGAGTCTTGCTCTGTCACCCAGACTGGAATGCTGTGGTGCAATCTCAGCTCACTACAACCTCTGTCTCCCGGGTTCAAGCAATTCTCCTACCTCAGCCTCCTGAGTAGCTGGGATTACAGGTGCCCACCACCATGCCCGGCTAATTTTTGTATTTTTAGTAGAGACAGAGTTTCATCATGTTGGCCAGGCTGGTCTCAAACTCCTTACCCCGTGATCCACCCACCTTGGCCTCCAAGAGCTGGGATTACAGGTGGGAGCCACCGCACCCAGCCAGAAATAGGTAGTTTTAGAACAGGTTTAATACCTATATAATAAGTATTCAGAAAAATAACTTAGTTTTATAACTTCAAAAAATTCTTTCTCATTTTCCCAGTACTATTTTTGATTTATAATTTAGCTTGCCATTTACATAGATCATTAATTAGTTGAACTTGTTGATATTTAGCTGTAATTTGACATTTATTTGTGCACAATAAATATGAAGTTAATATATATATATAACTGTTTTTTCTTCTGAGAGAGCCATATGTTTGCTGCCAGTTGGTGTATGATTTGGGGGCATGGTGGAAAAATACTTCTTTTAGTGCTAATATATATGTTTGCATGACATGAGTCTTTTGGTCATTGAATGTTTGAAACTAGACTTCCTTAAAATTAATTTGAATTACATGTGATTAGTGTTTCTTTACTGAAGAATTCTACTCCTTTTTTATTTGTAAAAATAGAAGATCACTGTGGTAAAGTTTGGTAACTGTCTAGTATAAACGTTACTTTTAGTGTAGTATGTTTTCAATATAAAATATTTATGAATAGTAGTTATTTAAAAACAAACAAACAAAAACAAATAATACTAGTTATTTGTAAAACCCATGTTCAGCCAGGTACAGTGGCTCACTCATGCCTGTAATCCCAGCACTTTGGGAGGCCGAAGTGGGCAGATCACGAGGTCAGGAGTTTGAGACCAGCCTGGCTAATATGGTGAAACCCTGCCTCTACTAAAAATACAAAAATTAGCCAGGTGTGGTGGCATGCACCTGTAGTCCCAGCTACTCAGGAGGCTGAGGCAGAAGAATAGCTTGAACCCAGGAGGTAGAGGTCGCAGTGAGCCAAGATTGTGCCACTCTGCTCCAGCCTGGGCAACAGAGCAAGACTCTGTCTCAAAAAAAACCCAAAAAAACAAAAAAACAACAAAAAAACCCCTATGTTCATTATATTTTGTAGGTATCCTTCCTAAATGTATGACCAAGGAATTACCACCAATAGGAAACAGTAATACAGGAGAAAAATTCCAAACAGTGATGCTGGAAAGACATGAATGTTATGATATTGAAAATTTTTACTTAAGGGAAATCCAGAAAAATCTACAGGACCTTGAGTTTCAATGGAAAGATGGTGAAATAAATAATAAAGAAGTGCCAATGACCTATAAAAACAATCTTACTGGTAAAAGTGGTCAACATAGTCAAGAGGATGTAGAAAACAAATGTATTGAAAATCAGCTTCCATTAAGCTTTCACTCACATCTGACTGAACTGCAGAAATTTCAAACTGAAGGGAAAATTTATGAATGTAACCAATCTGAGAAGACAGTTAATAATGGTTCCCTAGTCTCACCACTTCAAAGAATTCTTCCAAGTGTCCAAATCAACATTTCTAAAAAATATGGGAATGAGTTTTTGCAACTGTCATTACCCACCCAACTTGAGAAAACACACATTAGGGAAAAACCTTACATATGTAATGAGTGTGGCAAAGCCTTTAGAGTGTCTTCAAGTCTTATTAACCATCAGATGGTGCATACTACAGAGAAACCTTACAAATGCAACGAATGTGGCAAAGCCTTTCATCGGGGCTCACTACTAACAATACATCAGATAGTCCATACAAGGGGGAAGCCATGTCAATGTGATGTATGTGGCAAGATCTTCAGACAAAATTCTGATCTTGTAAATCACTGGAGAAGTCACACGGGAGAGAAACCATACAAATGTAACGAATGTGGCAAGTCCTTTAGTCAAAGTTACAACCTTGCAATACATCAAAGGATTCACACTGGAGAGAAACCTTACAAATGTAATGTGTGTGGGAAAACCTTCAAACAAGGCTCATGCCTCACTACACATCAGATAATCCATACAGGAGAGAAACCATATCAATGTGACATATGTGGCAAGGTCTTTAGGCAGAATTCAAATCTTGTAAACCACCAGAGAATCCACACTGGAGAGAAACCATACAAATGCAACATATGTGGAAAGTCCTTTAGTCAAAGTTCCAACCTGGCAACTCATCAGACAGTTCATAGTGGAAACAAACCTTACAAATGTAGCGAGTGTGGCAAAACCTTTAAACGGAGCTCAAGCCTCACTACACATCAGATAATCCATACAGGAGAGAAACCATATACGTGTGATGTATGTGACAAGGTCTTCAGTCAACGTTCACAACTTGCAAGGCACCAGAGAAGTCATACTGGAGAGAAACCTTACAAATGCAATGAATGTGGCAAGGTCTTCAGTCAGACTTCACATCTTGCGGGGCATCGGAGAATTCATACTGGAGAGAAACCTTACAAATGTGATAAATGTGGCAAAGCCTTTAAACAGGGGTCATTACTCACTCGACATAAGATAATTCATAATAGAGAGAAACGTTACCAATGCAGTGAATGTGGAAAGGTCTTTAGTGAAAATTCATGCCTTGTAAGACATTTAAGAATTCATACTGGGGAGCAACCTTACAAATGTAATGTGTGTGGCAAGGTCTTCAATTACAGTGGAAACCTTTCAATCCATAAGAGAATACACACGGGAGAGAAACCTTTCCAATGTAATGAATGTGGCACAGTCTTCAGGAACTACTCATGCCTAGCACGTCATCTAAGAATTCATACTGGGCAGAAACCTTACAAATGTAATGTGTGTGGCAAGGTCTTCAATGACAGTGGAAACCTTTCAAATCATAAGAGAATTCATACTGGAGAGAAGCCTTTTCAATGTAATGAATGTGGTAAGGTCTTCAGTTACTACTCATGCCTAGCACGTCATCGGAAAATTCATACCGGAGAGAAACCTTACAAATGTAATGATTGTGGCAAAGCCTATACTCAGCGATCAAGCCTCACTAAACATCTGATAATTCATACTGGAGAGAAACCTTACAATTGTAATGAGTTTGGAGGGGCATTTATCCAAAGTTCAAAACTTGCAAGATATCACAGAAATCCTACTGGGGAGAAACCACACAAATGTAGCCATTGTGGTAGAACTTTTAGTCATATAACAGGCCTGACGTACCATCAGAGAAGGCATACTGGAGAGATGCCATACAAATGTATTGAATGTGGCCAGGTCTTTAATTCCACTTCGAACCTTGCAAGGCATCGGAGAATTCATACTGGAGAGAAACCTTACAAATGTAATGAATGTGGCAAGGTCTTTCGTCATCAATCAACACTAGCACGCCATCGGAGTATTCATACTGGAGAGAAACCTTACATGTGTAATGAGTGTGGCAAAGCCTTTAGAGTACGTTCAATTCTGGTTAATCATCAGAAAATGCATACTGGAGACAAACCTTACAAATGTAATGAATGTGGTAAAGCTTTTATTGAAAGGTCAAAGCTGGTGTACCATCAAAGAAATCACACTGGAGAGAAGCCATACAAATGTATTGAATGTGGCAAGGCCTTTGGACGGTTTTCTTGCCTCAACAAACACCAAATAATTCATTCTGGAGAAAAACCTTATAAATGTAATGAGTGTGGCAAATCTTTCATTAGTCGCTCAGGCCTCACTAAACATCAGACAAAACATACTGGAGAGAATCTGACAACAAAACTCAATGTGGAAACGCCTTTAGATGTTCTCCTAACTTCTGGGTTCAAATAATTCACATTTACAGGTATAGTTTGTATATTTGACGCTTCTGTCTGAACCTCATGTGGAATTTTATTTTTTATTTTTTATTATTATTTTTTTTTGAGACGGAGTCTCGCTGTGTCTCCCAGGCTGGAGTGCAGTGGCGCGATCTCGGCTCACTGCAAGCTCTGCTCCCTTGGTTCACGCCATTCTCCCGCCTCAGCCTCCCAAGTAGCTGGGACTACAGGCGCCCGCTACCACGCCCGGCTAATTTTTTGTATTTTTAGTAGAGACGGGGTTTCACCGTGTTAGCCAGGATAGTCTCGATCTCCTGACCTCGTGATCCACCTGCCTCGGCCTCCCAAAGTGCTGGGATTACAGGCTTGAGCCACCGCGCCCGGCCCTCATGTGGAATTTTAATCCCCCGTATTGGAGGTGGGGCCTAGTGGGAGATGACTGGATCACAGGAGTGAATTTCTCAAGAGTGGTTTAGCACCACCTGGTTTTTGCTCTTCTTGGGATAGTGAGTTCTGGTGAGATCTTTTTTTTTTGTTTGTTTGTTTTGTTTTTTTGAGACGAAGTCTGTCTCTGTCACCAGGCTGGAATGCAGTGGCATGATCTCGGCTCACTGCAACCTCTGCCTCCCAGGTTCAAGTGATTCTCCTGCCTCAGTTTCCCTGAGTAGCTGGTACTACATGCGCACACCACCATGCCTGACTAATTTTTGTATTTTTAGTAGAGACGGATTTTCACCATTTTTGCCAGGATGGTCTCAATTTCTTGACCTCATGATCTGTCTACCTCAGCCTCCCAAAGTGCTGGGATTATAGGCGTGAGTCACCAAGCCCGGCTGAGATCTTGTTGGTTAAAAGTGTATGGCAGTTCAGGCATGGTGGCTCATGCCTGTAATCCCAGCATTTAGGGAGGTTGAAGCGGGCAGATCACTTGTGGCCAGGTGTTCAAGACCAGGCTGGTCAACATGGTGAAACCTTGTCTCTACTGAAATACAAAACTTAGCCAGGCATGGTGATGCAGGCCTGTAATCCCAGCTACTCAGGAGGCTGAAGCATGAGAATCGCTGGAACCCAGGAGACAGAGGTTGCAGTGAGCCAAGATTGTGCCAGTACACTCCAGCCTGGCTGACAGTGAGACCCTGTCTCAAAGAAAAGAAAAGAAAAGAAAAAGTGTATGGAACCTCCCTCTCTCTTGTTCCTATTCTTGCCATGTGGATATGCCCACTCCCCCTTTTCCTTCTACCATGATTTTAACATTCCTGAGGCTTCCTCAGAAGGTGAGCAGATGCCAGCACTATGTTTCCTGTAAAGCCTGCAGAACTGTGATTCAATTAAACTTCTTTATAAATTACCCAGCTTCAGGTATTTCTTTATAGCAATTCAAATATGGCCCAATACATTTACACATGCAGTAAACGTAGCTAAGTTTTAAGGTAGTGTTCACTACTCACTCGTCATAAGAATGTACATACTGGAAGGCTGGGCGCAGTGGCTCTCGCCTGTAATCCTAGCACTTTGGGAGGCTGAGGTGCGCAGATTGCCTGAGCTCAGGAGTGTGAGACCAGCCTGGGCAACAGAGTGAAACCCCGTCTCTACTAAAATACAAAAAATTAGCTAGGCATGGTGGCGTGTGCCCATAGTCCCAGCTACTTGGGAGGCTGAGGCAGGAGAATTGCTTGAACCCAGGAGGTGGAGGTTGCAGTGAGCCAAAATCACACCATTGCACTCCAGCCTGGGTGATACAGCAAGACTCTGTCTCAAAAAAAAAAAAAAAAGAAAAGGAAAAAAAGAATATACATATTGGAGAGAAATTACTGAAGCGCAGTATGTGTGGCAATAATTCTATTCAAAGATCAAAACTTGTGGATCTATAGATAATTCAAAGTGCAGAGGTGCTTTACAAATGAGAAAAGTGTGGCAAAACCTTTACCAGAGTTCAATCACTACTGGACATAAGGGAGTTTATACTGATAGAGAATCTACACGTATGTGCCGGAGACTCTCCCCAGGCATCAGAACTCACTAGACATCAAAATATACAACTTTGAGAGGAACCACACAAATGTAATGTGTGTGGTAAGGCTTTTACCTGAACATCGAAATGGAAACCAGAGTGTTCATACTGAAGAGCTACCTTACAAATGTAACAAATGTAGTAAGACTTTTAAAAAAATCAAATGTTCGGCCAGGCATGCTGGCTCACGCCTGTAATCCCAGCACTTTGGGAGGCTGAGGCGGGTGGATCACGAGGTCAGGAGATCGAGACCATCCTGCCTTACACGGTGAAACCCCGTCTCTACTAAAAGTAAGAAAAATTAGCCAGGCAAGGTGGCAGGCGCCTATAGTCCCAGCTCCTCGGGGGGCTGAAGCTTTCTGTATGACAATGCTTTCTGTATGATTTTTATACCAAATAAACTGAATGTGTCTCTTTTGGACTTTAGGGAACTAATATCAAAAGATTAATGAGGACCCAATTTAAAATTTGACAAAATATATTTGACAAACTTTAAAGTGCTTAGGATCACAAAATAGGATCACAGGTCATTGTAAAGTAAGTCCTTCATTTAACCAAAGTGATACACAAAGATTTCAAAAAAAGGGAAAAACCTTTATTTTTTGAGAGAGGACACTTAATTTCTCAAACAGTAAGCCCTAATAAAGAGAGCATGAGGCCAATTAAATTTGTTATTCAAAATTTTATAAACAATCTAAAATTTTAATCATCTTGCCCATAAGATATGATTTCCATAAGCCTTTTTACAACCGTTATAATCTTTATCAAGGAGTGGGTCAATACTCCAAGAAAACCTTGTTAATCTGACACAGAGGCTCATATGCTGGTCTTGCATCAGTGTGCCTTTGACATCAATGGTTAATTTGTAGAGAAACTGAACTTGTTTTATCTTTCTAGGTAAGCTCTTACAATTTCATGTGCCCATCTCTGCTGTAATAGCCCCTGGGCCTTGAGGAGTTGAATAGTTTTACTTTCTTGTCCTGTGTCTCACGAACACAGTTTATTTTGATTGGCATCTTCTATTAGGTCTGAAGATGAGGCTTTAACTGCTGTCAGTGTTTAAGATTTAGGAGGACTTGGTGACCTTTTTAGACCCAGGCGTCAAAGTCCTGTAACTTAGTGACACAAGGACTTTAAAAGCACATACGGGCCAGGCATGGTGGCTGACACCTGTAATCCTAGTACTTTGGCAGGCCAAGGTGGGCAGATCACTTGAGGTGAGGAGTTTGCCACCAGCCTGGCTAACATGGCGAAACCTCATTTTTACTAAAAATGCAAAAAAATTATCTGGGCATGGTGGTGTGTGCCTGTAATCGCAGCTATTGAGGAGGCTGAGGCACAAGAATCCCTTGAACCCATGAGACAAGGTTGCAGTGAGCCAAGATTATGCCACTACACTCCAGCTTGAGTGACAAAGTGAGACTGTCTTAAAAAAAAACACAAAAAAAAACCACATACAGAAAATTACGTGGATGTAATAACCTTAATTTAAAAAAAAATTTTTAATCTTAGTTTTTTCTAACCAAACCAAACTTAGTAATAATGACATAGGAATTATTTTGATAAAGTGTAATACCTGTTTATTAGGCCAGTTATTGAAAGACAAAAGAAAAGACCTTCTGCAGTGCAACTGCTGTTTCCTATGGGGAATATTACATTGAAAGGAAACTTTTCCTTTACACTTCTAGGATAAACCATTTCGTTGTTGTTGGCATGAGGCCACAACAGTTAGAAACTAAAAGAAAAAAACTTACAGGAGCTGAAAATTAGTTGAAGGATAGAGTTATTATTTCATGCCTTTTAAAAGAGGAGAGAAAGCTGCAAACAGCAAGACACATTAAAAGTTGAACTTTTTGTAAAAAAAATTATAATGCCTTGCAGTTTATTAAGAGTAAAGCAATACCTTAGGAAAATTTTGTATTTTGATCCAGTTATTTAGTCTATAAGTGATTTTTTTAAAGATCAAAACCCAGTCACTAGAAATACCATTATAGTTTCCCCTTAATTTATATACAACTTGAAATATAAAAGTTTTTTTTTTCATAAATCCCCTTATTAATGACTTATATAGACCATTCATGACATGCTTGGGCACCCACCTTTTCACCTTGCTTCTGCTCCTACTCATTCCACCCTTTATCCAAACTCCAATTCTCTCTGCTATTTTCCTGCCTCAGTAGTATTTGGCAGGGATAAGTATGACATTTCTTCATCAATAAGTGCAAACAAAAATGTATGCTGGCAATTCTTAAGATGTTTCTAATATTATTTTACCAATACTTTTTTTTTTTTTTTTTTTTTGAAATAGAGTCTTGCCCTTTTGCCCAGGTTGGAGTTCTGTGGCATGATCTCGGCTCACTGCAACCTCTGCCTCCCCTGTGTTCAAGAGATTCTCCCACCTCAGCCTCCCGAGTAGCTGGGGTTACAGGTGCCCACCACCATGCCTGGTGAATTTTTGTAGTTTTAGTAGAGATGGGGTTTCACCATGTTGGCCAGGCTGGTCTCAAACTCCTGACCTCAGGTGATCTGTCTGCCTCAGCCTCCCAAAGTGCTGGGATTACAGGCATGAGCCACCGTGCCTGGCCTATTTTACCAATACTTTTATTTTATTTTATTTTATTTTTTTGAGACAGAGTCTCGCTGTGTCGCCCAGGCTGGAGTGCAGTGGCGCGATCTCGGCTCACTGCAAGCTCCACCTCCTGGGTTCACGCCATTCTCCCGCCTCAGCCTCCGAGTAGCTGGGACTACAGGCGCCTGCCACCACGCCTGGCTAGTTTTTTGTATTTTTAGTAGAGACGGGGTTTCACCATGTTAGCCAGGATGGTCTCGATCTCCTGACCTTGTGATCCACCCGCCTTGGCCTCCCAAAGTGCTGGGATTACAGGCTTGAGCCACCATGCCCGGCTTTACCAATACTTTTAAAGCTAACTTATTAAAGATTTTACTTAAGTCGTGAACTTGAAAAACATTTTGGCATATTATTTATGAGTACTCTTTAAGCTAATTTGTTACCTTGTGTCCAAAACACAACCCAATATGTGTACAAACACATTAGCACAAACATACATTCTCATATAACCAAAGATCATATAGCTTTTACTTCAGAACTCCAGCCATGAGATATTAGTAGAAACTCATTGGTTTTCAAAAAGAGTAACAAAAAGAAATGGCAAACAGTGGATTTTATCTTAGTAGAAAAGTAACAGTAGACTTCAAGCAGGCAGAAAAGAAAGCAAAGAGATAGAGAACTTGGGGACTTTATAGTTGCAGGCCGACCTTTGGGCTCTGAATTTTCCTTGATGTACTTGTGCACAAAAAGACCATGTAAGTTCATGTTCATGTCACACTTGCAAGAAGAGGTGCCATAAAACCAAAAGAGTGCCTGAAAGGGGGGTCATTCTTCTTGTTTTCTCCTCATTCTTAGATTATTTCATTCCCACTTTTTTTTCTTTTTTCCTTAAAAGGAGAAACTGAGATGTGGCCTAGGGTTTTGTGGAGTGGGTCAAAGTGTGTGCTGCTTGCAAAGGAGACTCCACAGTGTGTTACCACTGAGTCACTGCCCCCCTCCTATGTGTCTCAGTTTCTTCTCTGAAGGTCTAAGCACCTCCAGGAGGGCTCAAAGCACAAGTTACCAGCACCCATATGCGCTTCCTGGATTAATCTTTTTTCAACTAATTTTGTGGGGGTTCTCTGTAGAGCCACTACATGTCATGGTGAGTCGACTTCCCAGACACTCCTATGAGGCCCCCCCTGTCACCTAGGAGTGCCTATCAGCTAGGAGGAGCAAAATACTCTTTCTCTTCAAAGCTAAGGATACTCAGTCACTCATTTACCTATGAAAACAACAGTTCGGATCCTCATGTAAATGTGAACAGACAAGCCAAATTGAAATTGATTTTGAGAGAAAAAGCAATAGAGGAGACCCCTTTAAAATGCATCTGTGTACTATAAGAAGGATTCTTTTTTTTTTTTTTTTTTTGAGACAGATCTTGCTCTGTTGCCGAGGCTGGAGTGCAGTGGTGCAATGTCAGCTCACTGCAACCTCTGCCTCCTGGGTTCAAGCAATTGTCTGTCTAAGCGTCCTGAGTAGCTGGGATTACAGGTGCCCACCACCATGCCTGGCTACCTTTTGTATTTTTAATAGAGATGAGGTTTCACCATCTTGGCCAGGCTGGTCTTGAACTCCTGACCTGGTGATCCACTTGCCTCAGCCTCCCAATGTGCTGGGATTATGGGCTTGAGCCACCAGCCCAGCCACTAGCCTCTTTTAAATAGGTAGGTCTTGTGTGTACTAAGAGTGAGAACTCACTCATTATCATGGGGAGAGCACCAAGCCATTCAGAAGGGACCCAGCCCCATTACCCAAGCACCTTTCATTCAGCCCACCTTCAACAATTTGGGTCATATTTCAACATGAGATGTGGAGGAGACACATCACTGTCCCTTCCCCACCAGATACCAGCAACACCACCAGTTGTGACAATCAAAAATGTCTCTAGATATTTGTAAACGTTTCCTGGAGAGGGGGCGTTGTTCTTGGAAATACCACCTGCCAGTATAGAGATCAAGAAAGCAGAAGGTGCTGGGGCTGGGCGTGGTGGCTCATGCCTGTAATCCCAGCACTTTGGGAGGCCAAGGCGGGTGGATCACGAGGTCAGGAGTTCAATACCAACCTGGCCAAGATGGTGAAACCCCATCTCTACTAAAAATACAAAAAAATTAGCCAGGCGTGGTGGTGGGAGCCTGCAGTCCCAGCTATTCAGGAGGCTGAGGTAGAGAATTGCTTGAAACCAAGAGGCGGAGGTTGCAGTGAGCTGAGATCATGCCACTGCACTCCAGCCTGGGCGACAGAGTGAGACTCCATCTCAAAACAAAACAAAAACAGAAAGCAGAAGGTGCTAATGTGCCATATGGCTTTCAACTGTACTCAACACAATATTTTGTAAATTCTTCAAAAATGAGTTAGCTGATTTTCAAGAAGTGTTTAAGTCTGCAGCAGTAGCTCATCTGCAACTGATAAAACTCACATTTGAGAAGTGGTTTGAGGGGCAACAGCAAGTTAAAATTATAGCGAAGTCCAAATCAAGGCCATAGCCCTAATGTTCTTTGAAATAACCTGCCAGTTGATTAAGGTAAGTCTAGTGAAATTGTTTTTTGCAGGGGGATGAAATGGCAAGTGTAGTAAATAGATACTAGACTGGGGCCCAAGAAGTTCAAAAGCCCTGGAATAAAATTCTGAAACTAAGGAAGTGTTCCTAAAACTTGTGGGTATAGCTAAAGTCATGGGTTTAGCTTTGAAAATGTCCCTATTTTGAAATGGCATCAGATAAAATGCTATCTTTTGTTTTACTTTTCATAGTGTTATACTTTTGAGACCTCTATCAGTCCATAGTATTTTATGAAAACAAAATTAAATTTAGACTTATAATAGTCTTTGGGATGGTAAATTTAAGTGCGAAAGAAGTAGCTGGGGGAAGCTGCTTACTGCAGAAGGAGGGCATACTTTCTGATACTGCATGAGGGGTGTCATCGGGTGAAGTCAAGAACAACAAAATATAATGGACTGGAAACCTATTCTCAGGAGAACTGTAGCCGTGTAAAGTACTGTTGTTCATTCTTGACCTCCTGGAACCAGGCCCTAACTCATCTTCTCAGCAAAATTGCACATTTGCTATGGACCAGAAACTACTGGGTACCTTCTTTGTTTTTCTTTTCTGAATGTGAGGGTTAATTCAGGTTTTATTTTTCTGTTCCACCATGAAATGTTGTGAGCGATGAGGACTCTATTGGGCTTTCAATGAACAGACGTTTCATGAGACTATCATGGATCCCAGCCTGCAACTGAAAGTTATGTTTGGGCTTTTAAAAAAAATTTTTGAGGACGTGGAGGTGAATATTATGTGTGGGCAAAGAGGAACAAATTATTTCTGATGGAAGCTGCACTGTCACATATTGTAATATTTCAAGACAGGGTCTGGCTCAGTCACCCAGGCTGGAGTGTAGTGGTGCGATCTCAGCTCACTGCAACCTCCACCTCCTGGGCTCAGGTGATCCTCCTCCCTCAGCCTCCCAAGTAGCTGGGACTACAGGTGTACATCACCATACCGAGCTAATTTTTGAATTTTTTTGTAGAGATGGGGTTTCGCCATGTTGCCCAGACTGGGAGAAGCATATTTTAAGGTATAATTAGCATGTTGTGTTTTTAAAATCTCAGTGATAAACTTGCACATTAGCAACAGAGCTCTTGTTTCCACATTATACAATTTCAGTTTATTTTCTTGTATCATTCCAATGCTTTCACTGAACTTAAAATAAAAGGGATCCTCCACATATTGGTAGAACACATTCTTTGCATCTATCATTTCTCTATACTTTTTTTGCCACACAAATCTGAGAATGCCACCTTGATTTAGGGATCCTTCAAGTTCTTCAATGGAAGAAATGTAAGTCCATGCATTGGGTTAAATGGTTTCTAGCAGAGTGTATAATGATTAAAAAATTATTTTTAAAATGTAGTTTTGGCTGGACTCTGTGGCTCATGCCTGTATTCCTAGCACTTTGGGAGGCTGAAGTGGATAGACTGCCTGAGCCCAGAAGTTTGAGACCAGCCTAGGCAACATGATGAAACCCCATCTCTACTAAAAATACAAAAACTGAGGTGAGAGGATCACTTAAGCCTAGGGAGGTGGAGGCTACATGAGCCGTGATTGCACCACCGTACTGCAACCTGGGCAACAGAGCAAGATCCCCTCTCAAAAAAAATTATATTACAGTTGAGAAGTCATAGAATACAGTGTTTATTATGATAACCTCAAACATGCATTGTTAGAACCTTTGAAAATGCATCTTTTATTAAACTATTTAATATTTATTGTCTGATAAATATTAATTTTATAGTGCAGGTGTAAAAATATTATAGACAATTTGTCTAAATAGTATTTCAGAAGCACTCTCAACAATTATATTGTGTAAAGTGTCCTATGTATGCATGAAGAAAGGACATGTATAAAGTATTTAGCATGAGGAAAATTGAGTCTTTCTCAACCTAGGCATGAGTTACAAGAGTAAACATTCAGTGTTGAATTAAAGAGTCTGAATTCACTTTTTTTTTTTTTTTTTTTGAGGCAGTGTCTGGCTCTATCACCTAAGCAGTAATGCAATAACGCCATCTAGGCTCATTGCAGCATCCACCTCCCAGGCTCAAGCAATTTCCAACCTCAGCCTTCCAACTAGCTTGGACTTGGACTACAGGGGCACACCATTACCCTTGGCGAATTTTTGTGTTTTTTGTAGAGATGGAGTTTTGTCTTGTTGCCCAGGTTGCTCTCGAACTCCTGGGTTCAAGCAATCTGCCCACCTCAGCCTCTCTCAATGTGCTGGGATTACAGGAGTGAGCTACCGCACCCTGCCTTATTCCTTTACTTGCTTAGTAAACTTGCTTTCACTTTACAATGTGAACTCACCCCTAATTCTTTCTTGCATGAGATCCAAGAACCCTCCCTTTTGGTTGTAACTCCCCAACAGGTTCTCCTTCCCTGCTGCCTAGACAGAGTCGATTCATCAAGACAGGGAAATTACAATGGAGAGTTTAATTGACATGGAGCTGGCTGTACAGGAACCTGAAATTTTTTTATTACTCAAATGAGTCTCCCTGAAAACTCGGGGATCAGGGTTTTTAAGGATAATTTGATGGGTAGGGGTCAGTGAGTCGGGAGTGCTGGTTGGTTGGGTAGGAGATGAAATCATAGAGATCTGAAGCTGTCATTTTGCACTGAGTCAGTTCCTGGGTAGGGTCACAAGACCAGATGAGCCAGTTTATGGATCTGGGTTGGTGTCAGGTGAGCCATCAAGTTCAGGGTCTGCAAAATATCTCAAGCACTGAGCTTAGGTTTTATAATAGTAATGTTATCCCCAGGAACAATTTGGGAAGGGTGAGAATCTTGTAGCTTCCAGCTACGTGACTCCTAAACTATTATCTCTCACCTTGTGCCTAATTTGTTAGTCTTACAAAGGCAGTCTAGTCCCCAAGCAGCAAGGGGGTTTGTTTTGGGAAAGGGCTGTTAATGTCTATGATTCAAACTATAAACTAAGTTCCTCCCAAAGTTAGTTCAGCCTATGCCCAGGAATGAACAAGGGCAGCTTAGAGGTTAAAAGCAAGATGGAGTTGATTAGGTCAGATTTCTTTCACTGTAATACTTTTCTCAGTTATAATTGTGCAATGGCAGTTTCAGGTTCTGGATCAGGACCCCTTTCTGGTAACACAGGGATGGTTATGAATGCATCCAGACATCCAAAAAGTTACCTCTGAGAGCCAGAGATTTCCTTTCCCTATGGGTTCTTCCCTTGTGTGTCAACCGAAGGATTCACTGGGGACCTAGAATTGTGCAGGGCAGTCTAGGAAGAGAGAGACAGGAGAGAGAAGAGGTGAAGTAGTTTTGAAGAAGAGAAAGAAGGTCCCATGCAGCCGCAGTTTTTTTTCTGACAAACGTTTCATGCTGGGAAATAGGATCCTGGTTTATTTGTGGGAGGGTGAGAAAAAAATGCCCTTTTAGGGTAGAGTCTGTGGAGCCCTAATTGGGGAAAAGGAGTCAGCCTGAAAGGACCAGGAGAAAGCAAAGAGATAAAGCAAATAAGCTATAAATCTGTCTTTCTTCATGGTCCAGGACATATGAACAAAATAGAGGAAGCAGATAAGCTGTAGTTCTCTTTTTCTTTATGGCCAAGGACATATCGCCTTTCTGTGGAAAGAACGTAAATAACTCACAAACTTTCTGCTTTCATTTATCATCAAATGCCTCAGCTAACAGAAGAATGCAAGTTAGCTCCCTGCTACCTTGGCCTGCCAAAGTGTGGTGATTATAGGCATGAGCCACTGCACCCAACCAAATCTCCTTTTCTCATAAGGAAGTCAGTCAGTAGGATCACAGCACACTCTAACAAGCTTATTTTAACCTAATCACCTCTTTAAATGCCCTATATTTAAATACAGTCATATTCTGAGGTAGTGGGTGTTAGGACTTCAAGATACGGTTTTCTGCGGACATGATTCTGCTCGTAACACTCTGTGCTCTGGACTCCCAAAATTTATGTGCTTCTTACATGCAAGGTCTCTTCACCCTCATCCCAATGAAAATCTTTTTTTTTTTTTTTTTTTTTTTTGAGACAGGGTCTCTCTCTGTCACACAGGCTGCAGTGCAGTGGCGTGATCATGACTCACTGCAGCCTCGACCTCCTGTGCTCAAGTGATCCTCCTTCCCTACCCTCCTAAGTTGCTGGGCCCACACGTGCAGGCCACCATGTCTAGATAATTTAATTTTTTGTAGAGATAGGGTCTGGCTATATTGCCCAGGATGATCTCAAATCCCTGGCCTCAAGTAATTCTGACACCTCAGCTTCCCGAGTAGCTGGGACTACAAGAGTGCATTACCAAGCCTGGCTAATTTTTGTATTTCTTGTAGAGATGAGGGTCTCACTATGCTGCCCAGGCTGGTTTTGAACTCTTGAGCTCAAGTGATCTTCCCACCTGGGCCTCCAAAACTGCTGGGATTACAGGCCTGAGCCAGTGCACCTGGTCCATCTCAAAAGACTTAATCTATTTCAGTATCAACTCTCAAAAGTCTTTATCCATTCCTATATCAGTTCTTAGGCCAGAATACCCCTTAAATATTATCTGAACCACACATGGGTGAGGATCAAGGTGTGATTCATCGTGAGGCAAAATTTCTGCCCAGTTGTGAATCTGTGAGGCCAGAGAAGTTATCTGCTTCCAAAACACAATGGTGATAAAGGCATAGGATACATCCCCCAACCCGGGTAACCATCCTTCTAATCCGTTGCTGTGAATTTGACGTTTGTACTTTGCACGTGTAAAAGCACATGCAGTATTTGTCTTTCTGTGTCTAGCATATTTCGCTTGGCATAATGTCTCCCGGGTTCCTGGATCCAGCCAGGGCTCCACATCAAATCCCCAGCGAGATCCTAGTTCCCTGACTACTGAGTAGCTTCAGCATCACTGGCAAGAGTGGATGGAGTCCACCGAGATTGTAAAAATCGGTTTTGACTTAAATCACTTCAACTTGTTAAGAAGAAATCATCTTAGTTTCCAATATAAGTGGACCAAAACTTTAAGCTTTAACCTTAAATTCTGAAACATTAACTTAAAATAGGCAGGAAGCAACGCTGCTTCACAGGACAAGAAGTAGGCAGAAAACCAGACATGCTGCCTGTGAAGCAGAGTAAATAACAGGCTCTATCTCGGTCCCACTTACCCCATGAAACCCCACCCCATCCTCCGCCGCGGCTCCGCCACGCCCCACCTAGCCACGCCCACTACCGCCACCTCCTGGCTCCACCTTCTCATGGTCCCTCCCCGAGTTAGGGCCCTCTTTCCGACCCGCCCCTTGCCAACAGAGGCTTGCCAAGCTTGGTCCCCTGGCCTCCCAGTTTTTTCTCTCCGCTAGCAGTTTCCGTCACTCCCGGAAGTAGATTGCGCCTGGGAAAGGCCTTATCGCGGTGTGTGTTTCCGTCTACGTGGATTAAACATTGCTTCGCTCCGTCTGCCTGGATTAAACGTGCACATCGCAGTCATCACTTCTCCATACCAGTGATCTGGGGATCGCTACGGACCTTAAAATATCCATAGCCCCTTCGCCCCTGCAACAGCCACTTCTCCCCACGTAAGTCCGAGAATTGCTTCCCTTTCGGTTTAAAATCTCTCTCAGGCTGTTCCTTGCTCCCTGCCTTTATGCCAGGTAGATAACCATGTAGATAACCCCATTCAGGTCGTGTTCCTGCTTAAAACCCTTATTGACCTCTGCTTCGGCCTCGGGCCAAGTCAAGTGCTCCCTCGCAAGGTGGATTCCCACCAGTCGAGACCCCCGAGCTTTGTCGTTGTCGGCCCCTGGAGGGGAGCGCCCGCTGCCCAGCTCCTGAAGGAGGCGCTTCTCCTCCCAGGTCCTGGGATTCTGCAGACCCTCTCTGTCCGGAGACACCGTCCCCCGCGCCACCTAGTGTGCTCCTCACGCCGGGTCCTTCCGCTCTCCAGGCTTCCCCTTCACAGCCACTGCTTTTCCTGACTCCGCGTTGCGGGAGGTCTTCGAGTCTGTCTTGTGACATCCACTGTTGTTCCCTCCCAAATTTTTACTCCACTGGAAAATGTGCTCTTCCGGGAGGTGGGCATCTTATTCCTCCCCTTTCCTCTTGAATGTTGGGTGAGAGGGATCAGGAGAGGAAAAGAGGGGGAGTGACGGGACAGAAAGAAAAATTGGGGAGAAAAGAATGCGTATATGGCATAAAGGATGATAATTTAGGGACTTGCAAAGAGAGCAAGAGTGAAAGAGGACGCATGGAGAAAGTAGCACGGGGAGAAAAGCACATAAAGAAATTAGGGAAAAGGGAGACCTTCAGGGAGATGAAGGGCAGCAAAATAGAAAGGGACGGCAAAGGAGGAGACACTGCAGCCAGACTGGGGGCGGAGAAGGGGGCGGGGGCTGGAAAAGGTAAGAGAGTTGGAGCTGGGGCTGACAGAGCCACGTGGTGCTGGGACTGAAGGAGAGGGGAGTGGGTAACAAAGGAAGAGTAGACGGAGAACCATATCAGCGAGGAAGCCTAGGAAGTTGGGGGTGCTAGAGAGTGGGAACAAAGGAGATGTAACAGGGAAGAGGGAATTTAACAGGGAAGAGGGATTTTAACAGGGAGAGCAGACAGGGAGCTCAGATGGGGGGAAAGAGGCTGGGTGTAGCAGGATGAGCCGCTGACAAAACCTCTCAGACACCCAGTGGTAGAAGGAAGGGCTTTATTCAGCTGGGAGCATCGGCAAGCTACTGCCTTAAAATCCGAGCTCCCCGAGTGCACAATTTCTGTCCCTTTTAAGGGCTCAGAACACTAAAGATTTCATATGAAAGCGTCGTCATTGAGCAATCTAGGGGATACGTGACAGGGGTTTCGTGCACTGGTAGTCAGAAACAGAACAGGGCAGGGAGTTTCACAGTGTTCTTCTATACAGTGTCAGGAGTCTATGAATAACATCGGTTTCTAAGTTATGAGTTGATTTGTAACTACTGGGTTTAGGCCAGGCAGGCCCAGGCCTGGTTTTGGGCCTGGCGCGGGGCTGCCTGTCTTTGGTTTTACTTCCTTGTTTTTTTCTTAAAACAGGTACTGAGTATAAAACAATGTAAAACATTGTGAGAGGGTCTTTTTTTTCCCCATTTGGGGACCATGGGAAAGTTTGGGGAGAAAGAGCAACAAGAGGTGAAATAAGTTTCGAAGCACTGGGCAGAACAGACATAAAAGAGGGAATAAAGAAAGGGGAGAACAACAGAAAAGGGTTTTGAAAAAAGACACCTGCAGCATGAGAGAGGGAAACACATAGCAGTGAAGAGAGTGGGAGAGGACCCCATCCTGATGAGCCACGAGTTGCTTGGATATGGATGGTTGTTTTAATATATTGATTTGTGACTTTATATTCTAATTTAAAATTTGTTTCTTTAAATTGTACTCATGAGGATGAAAATTACCACTCTTTTCTATAAGGCTTGTGCATTTTGTATTTATTTGTATAAAAAGATATTTGAAATCCCTATTTAGCCACAGGGGAGTGACTTGATTCAGTCATTTTGTAACTCTTCTTTCCAGGGATGGAGTAGAGGATGGAGGAGGGGAGAAATAGGCAAGAAATGACTGACTGTCACTACAAGATAGAGCTTTGGTTTTTTTGTTTGTTTTTTCTCTTTTTGAGACAGGGTCTCTCTCTGTGGCCCAGGCTGGAGTATAGTAGCATTATATCCTCTTACTGCAGCCTCGACCTCCTGGGCTCAAGCAGTCCTTCCTTCTCAGTCCCTGAAGGTGCTGGGATTATATGTGTGAACCACCTCTCCAGGCTTACAATGTATGCCTTTGAAGGAGGGTTGAGAGTGTTTGTTTTTTGTTTTGTTAATGGATTTACCTTTTTCCTTGTAGTTGCTTTGCAGTTAATTCATTGTTATTTTGGAAGCCTGATTTAAATTTTAGTTTATTCGGTTTCTTCTATAATTACTAACTTCTGAAATAAGATTTGATGTCATCCTGTAATCAGCTGATGTCATTAATTTCTAAATATTGCTTTTTTTTTTTTTTTTTTACTTTTACCACACAATTTATTAGATTTTTCAAAAACTTTCCAAACTGTTGAAGTGTCCAGTATGGTATACTCACCACAGAGTACATTAGATTCCTCAGAACTTATTCATTTGTTTGTTTGTTTGTTTGTTTTGTCTTGTTTTGTTTTGGAGTCTCACTCTGTCGCCCAGGCTGGAGTGCAGTGGCACTCTCAGCTCACTGCAAGCTCCGCTGCCCAGTTCACGCCATTCTCCTGCCTCAGCCTCCGGAGTAGCTGGGACTACAGGCCCCCTCCACCACGCCTGGCTAATTTTTTGTATTTTTGGTAGAGACAGGGTTTCACCATGTTAGCCAGGATGGTCTGGATCTCCTGACCTCGTGATCCGCCTGCCTCGGCCTCCTGAAGTGCTGGGATTATGAGTGTGAGCCACTGCGCCCAGCCAGAACTTCTTCATTTTATAACTGAGAATTTGTACCCTTTGACCAACATTTCTCCACTTTCCCCACCCACCATCCTGTGGTAACAACTGTTCTGTTCTGTTACTATGAATTGGACTTTTTTAGATTCTACTTGTGAGAACATACAGTAGTTATCTTTCTGTGTCAGTCTGATATCGCCCAGCATAATGTCCTCCAGAGTCATCCATGTTGTTGGAAATAGCAGGATTTTCTTTTTTATGGTTGAATAATATTCCATTATGTAAATGTACACACACACACTATATATACACATGCATAAATATATATACACACATATTTTCTTTACATATTCATTCATGGATGGGCACTTTGGTTGTTTCTGTATCTTGGCTGTTGTGAATAATACTGTAGTGACCATGAGGGGGCAGATGTTCCTTTTTTTTTTTTTTTTTTTTTTTTTTTTAAAGTAGAGGCATGGTCCTGCTGTTTTGTCCAAGCTGGTCTCTAACTCCTGGTCTCAAGCAATCTTCCCATCTCAGCTTCTCAGAGTGCTGGTATTATAGGCATGAACTACCACACCTGGCCTAGATGTCTTTTCAACATACTGATTGGATTTCCTTTGGATTTATACCCAGAAATGGGATTGCTGGATTGCATTGTTGTTCTAGTTTTAATATTTTGAAGAATGTCTGTAGTGTTTTTCATAATGGCTGTACTGAGATACACTCCCAGCAACAGTGTACAAGGGCTCATTTTTCTCCACATCATTGCTAACATCTGTTATCTCTTGCCTATTTGATAATAGCCAAAATATTGCAAATCTCCAAAATATTCTTCAGGATGTTTATGGAGGAAAATTCTATTAAAAGTGAAGTCACACAATCCAAACCTATATTGTTCAAGGGTCAGCTGAATTGAGGATCAAGGCCTAAGCTGAGCCCACGGGCAGGGTGGGCAGCTGCAGAGGTGGTGCATTGGTCCTGAGGGTGTGGAACCCAGAGCTGCAGCACAGCAAGCATTCTCGATAGTGACTTCTGTGGAGTCTATCACTTTGGCGGCAACATTTGTTATTTTGGAGTATTTTGGGCTGCAAGTTAAGATGGTTATAGATGCATTTTGGAATATCTAAATGTCAATGTGGAGAGTTTCCTTGGAAGATGTTGGGATCTCATTGGGGCATGTGCATCACTGGAGACATCTGTGTTAGTAGATGGTGGTGCCAGTGTTCAGGGGTGGGGTCATTATGAATGGAATAGGGCGTCTTGGGTCATTGAGTCCTCGGCTATCTTTTTATGTATGAGGTCAGCATGAGTTTATGAGTTGCTGGGGCATGTGGGATTTCGTAGCAGGATATGGGGAGCACTGTGGAGTATCTGGGAAGGGTGTGGACCCCATGGAAGTTTGTAAACCTGTCTCAGTTTAGGAGGGGAACGTTAGGGCCTCAAACTCTAGTGACAAAAGGCTTTCATTAGGGAGAGTTTTCTGTGGTGGATCTACGGCAGGGTGGTGACTTAGGGAAGATTTTTCAAAGAATTAGAGAATATGATATCACAATGACCTACGGCACAAAGATATCAATTGGGACTGTCCTTGGAAGATACAGCTGTTACTTTCTCACTGCCAGGACAGTGGTGATTACTTTCCCCCACCTCTGTCTGCTGCAACAGGCACAGGGAGCTATGAGGCAAAATGCTTTAAACTCAGTGTGGAACAGGGATATTTTCTGCAGTCAAGAGGGTCCACTAGGTCCTGGGGAGGCAGTTTGGGGAGAGGATGGATAATGTTCTTTGGAGAATGACAGTCCTAGTAATTGCTGGGTATAAAGGAAAAAGCAAACTTTTTTGTCTCTACTCTCACGCTTAACACAGAACTCTTCTGTGGCCAGTGTTGGGGAGTTTTCTCCTACACACTAAACAATTCTCCAGCAGACACCAGCTAGATTGCCTTATAATTCAATTTAATTCTGGCACTATCTACCTGGAGTTCGAGTCATCTCTCACAGGTTGCCCATAGGTTAAGGGCTCAGTCTCACAAGACTGCCCCGGCTCACTTCAGCTATCATTCAAAAGTAGTAGGTTGTCACCTATACTTCTGACCTACTGACTCCAAATTGGCATTCCTACTACCCCATCTAAAGGTTTGATTAATTTCCAAGGATGGCTCACAGAACTTAGAGAAACACATTTACCAGTTTCTTATTGTTGAAGGACAAAATCACAACAAATTCGATCCTTTTGTAGTTCATAAATGTGATGATTGGGTTTTCTTTTTTCTTTTTTTTTTTTTTTGAGACAGAGTCTTGCTCTGTCGCCCAGGCTGGGGTGCAGTGGCCAGATCTCAGCTCACTGCAAGCTCCGCCTCCCGGGTTTAGACCATTCTCCTGCCTCAGCCTCCTGAGTAGCTGGGACTACAGGCGCCCGCCACCTCGCCCGGCTAGTTTTTTGTATTTTTTAGTAGAGACGGGGTTTCACCGTGTTAGCCAGGATGGTCTCCATCTCCTGACCTCGTGATCCGCCCGTCTCGGCCTCCCAAAGTGCTGGGATTACAGGCTTGAGTCACCGCGCCCGGCCTTTTTTTTTTTTTTTTTTTGAGACGGAGTCTCGCTCTGTCGCCCAGGCTGGAGTGCAGTGGCGCGATCTCGGCTCACTGCAAGCTCCGCCTCCCGGGTTCACGCCATTCTCCTGCCTCAGCCTCCCGAGTAGCTGGGACTACAGGCGCCCACAACCGCGCCCGGCTAATTTTTTGTATTTTTAGTAGAGACGGGGTTTCACCGTGGTCTTGATCTCCTGACCTTGTGATCCCCCCGCCTCGGCCTCCCAAAGTGCTGGGATTACAGGCGTGAGCCACCGCGCCCGGCCGATGATTGGGTTTTCACACTCATGTGAGATGTGCTTCCCTCAAACCTTGTTACGATGTCGTGATAAGAAGGGAAATTATGGGCCGGGCGCGGTGGCTCAAGCCTGTAATCCCAGCACTTTGGGAGGCCGAGACGGGCGGATCACGAGGTCAGGAGATCGAGACTATCCTGGCTAACACAGTGAAACCCCGTTTCTACTAAAAATACAAAAAACTAGCCGGGCGAGGTGGCAGGTGCCTGTAGTCCCAGCTACTCGGGAGGCTGAGGCAGGAGAATGGTGTAAACCCGGGAGGCGGAGCTTGCAGTGAGCTGAGAGCAGGCCACTGCACCTCAGCCTGGGCGACACAGCGAGACTCCGTCTCAAAAAAAAAAAGAAGGGAAATTCTTACAAACTTATTTTTTAACTCCTGTTCCTGTTTTCTTTTTTGGAATTTTTTTTTTTCCTAAACGTGGCTCATTTCCAGGGTCAGTTTGATAATGCGGCGCTTAGCATGAGAGGCTTCATTCTGGCTTGGTCTGGTAGTGCGGGAGGCTAGTACAAAACGACGGCCTTTCCATAAACAGGAACAAAATAATGTCCTTGACCGGGACATGGGTGGAGCTGGAGGCCATTATCCTTTGCAAACTAACACAGGAACAGAAAACCAAACACTGCATATTCTCACTCACAAGTGGGAGGTAAATGACAAGAAAACATGGATACATAGAAGGCAACAACACACACTGGGACCTCCCTGAGGGTGGAGGGTGGGAGGAGGGAGAGGATCGGGAGAAATAACTAATACACTTTAGGCTTAATACCTGAGTGAGGAGGCCAGGCGTGGCAGCTCACGCCTGTAATCCCAGCACTTTGGGAGGCCGAGGCAAGTGGATCACCTGAGGTCTGGAGTTCGCAACCAGCCTGACCAATATAGTGAAATCTCGTCTCTACTAAAAATACAAAAATTAGCCAGGTGTGGTGGCACGTGCCTGTAGTCCCAGCTACTCAGGAGGCTGAGGCAGGAGAATTGCTTGAACCAGGAAGGCAGAAGTTGCAGTGAGCCAAGATCGCGCCATTGCACTTCAGCCTGGGCGACAGAGCGAGACTGTCTCAAAAAGAAAAAAAAAAACAGAAACACCTGGGTGATGAAATAATGTGTACAACAAACCCCCATGACCCATTTACCTGTGAACCAGCCGGCACATCCTGCACATGTACCCCAGAACTTAAAATATAAGTTAAAAAGAGAAAAAAACAATTGGCTTTTTATAAAGTGTAACAACTGCATCATCTATTTTTACCTCTAGGGAATTGTTTTAAACAGTGTTTACTGATGGTGGTATTGCCCATTAAATGCATGCACACACACCGACCCTGACGCTTATAGTTTCCTTCCACTCTGCCCTAATTAAAACAAAACATACTACTAACTACATTTCTGCCTGTATGAGTACCCCTCTTCTGCGCTAAAATCTTATTTATACTCTGTGTCTTCACTTCTTGCCTCCAATTCCCTCTTGAATGCATCTAATCAAACTTTCATATCCACCATTCCACTGATAACTTTATTTTTCAGAGTCACCGGTGACCTCCCCATTTCTAAATCCAATGTATTTAT
Organism: Macaca nemestrina; assembly: GCF_043159975.1. Taxonomy (NCBI): domain Eukaryota; kingdom Metazoa; phylum Chordata; class Mammalia; order Primates; family Cercopithecidae; genus Macaca; species Macaca nemestrina. The sequence goes on along the minus strand of NC_092144.1, from coordinate 62,120,298 downwards.
TTTCCTGCTTTAGTCTTTCTTTTCCTGTCAGAAGCTTTCTATTTGATTTTCTTTTCTTTTTTTTTTTTTTTTTGAGACGGAGTCTCGCTGTGTCACCCAGACTGGAGTGCAGTGGCGCGCTCTCGGCTCACTGCAAGCTCCGCCTCCCGGGTTCCCGCCATTCTCCTGCCTCAGCCTCCGAGTAGCTGGGACTACGGCGCCCGCCACCACGCCCGGCTAGTTTTTTGTATTTTTTTTAGTAGAAACGGGGTTTCACCATGTTAGCCAGGATGGTCTCGATCTCCTGACCTCATGATCCGCCCATCTCGGCCTCCCAAAGTGCTAGGATTACAGGCTTGAGCCACAGCGCCCGGCCTCTATTTGATTTTCTTGTCACCTCCCTGACCATTTCACTTTCCTCTGCTGCTGTGTCCTGACTCGGAATTGTTTCTCAATGTAGGAATGACTCATGGCTTAGTCCTTGAACCTCTTCTTATCTCTGTCCACACTCACTGTGTTTCCTCATAATCTCATCTCATGGCTTTAAACCCCACTGTATTAGTGCGTTCTGGAATTGCTACAACAAAATTCCAGAGACTGAGTAATTTATTAAGAAAACAGGTTTAACTGTCTCACAGTTCTGCAGGCTGCACAGGAAGCATAGCGACATCTGCTTCTGGGGAGCCTTCAGGAAGATTCCAAACATGGTAGCAGGTGAAGTAGGAGCAGGCGTCTTACATGGCGGGAGCAGAAGCAAGAGAGAGTGAGGGGGGAGGCGCTACACCCTTGGAAACAACCAGATCTCGCGAGAACTCACTATGATAAGAACAGCACCAAGGGGTGGTGCTAAACCATTCAACACAAATCCACCCCCATAATCCAACCACCTCCCACCAGGTGGGAGGATGCACCAGTAACAGTGGGGATTACAATTCAGGGTGAGATTTGGGCCAAGGACACAGAGCCGATCCGTATCACCCACCTACCCACCTACATGTCTCCATGTTCCCTGCAGACCTGTCCCCCGAACTCTAGAATTCTGTATCCTGTTGTCTCCTCAGCCGTCCGTTCAACCGTCTAAGAGACGTCTCCACCTATATGTGTCTAAAGTGACTTCCCCAACTCCCCAGGTACATTCGCCTGCACACCTGAACATCTCTCCGATGACGGTGGCCCTATACTTCCTGGCTTTAGCTTTACATTCAGCATATATTTGAAATAGAGAAGATATGACATTATATAGAAGGGTTTTAATTCAAATGATAAGTAAAAGTTACATTTACCTAAAATGGTAGGGAAATGCATAGTTTCTTTTTTTTTTTTTTTTTTTTTTTTTTTTTTTTTTTTGTCTCACGCTGTTGCCCAGGCTGGAGTGCAGCGGCGCGATCTCGGCTCACTGCAAGCTCCGCCTCCTGGGTTCACGCCATTCTCCTGCCTCAGCCTCCTGAGTAGCTAGGACTACAGGCGCCCGCCACCGCGCCCGGCTAATTTTTTGTATTTTTAGTAGAGACGGGGTTTCACTGTGGTCTCGATCTCCTGACCTTGTGATCCGCCCGCCTCGGCCTCCCAAAGTGCTGGGATTACAGGCTTGAGCCACCGCGCCCGGCCGGAAATGCATAGTTTCTAAAAGTGTTGTGAGCTGTGGAAGAAAAATGTTTGAAGACCTCCTGCCTACCTGATCTGCTGCCTCGGGACCTCTCTGACCTCCTACCTGTGTCCTCCTCACTCCCTCTGCTCCAGCCACACAGGCCTCTCCTATTCCTGGAGCCGAGGTTACTCCTGCCTGAGGGCGTCTACCTGGGCTGTCCCTGTGCCTAGAACTCTCTGGCCCCTCAGTTGCAGATAATCTGGCAAGATTTCCCCCATCCCGAGCTGCAAAGGTGCCCTCTGCCACCAGCATCACATGGGGTTTCCTACTCATTTAAACAAAACTTACTACTATGTTCTTTTTACATTTTGAGGATCTGGAGAAAATGGCAACGCAAAGAAAAGTAACTTTGAAACAACCAACCTGCTTTTAGTTTCCTGATTTTGCTCCATTCAGCCCTTTCAGTTTATGAAGCCGACCTCTTCCCCTCAACGCCTTTCATATTAAGAATGAGGTGTTGTCTGATTCTAGGATTGCAAATAAAAGCCAATAAAAGCAGGTCCATATTTTTGCTCTATGTGTTTCTTTCTGGCTCTTTGCCTTCCACTTTCTACAGACTGGTAACAACAAGGCCCCAAGGGGAGATCAGAGCTAGGAGATTGGGGCTGTGGTAGTCTTGCCCCCTTTGAGACGTACTCAATCCTGGCTTCAGACTAGAGTGCTAAGGCATTTGTAACACATGGTTCATTCCCCTTTATAGAGATTCTCCTTCCAGTAGTTAGGGTGGGCCCAGCCTCCATAATGTTTAAGAGGTACCCAAGTTGATGCTTTTTTTTTTTTTTGGAGATGGAGTCTGTCTCTGTCACCCAGGCTGGAGTGCAATGGCTCGATCTGGGCTCACTGCAACCTCTGCCTCCCAGGTTCAAGCAATTCTCCTGCCTCAGCCTCCCAAGTAACTGGGATTAAAGGCGTGTGCCACCACGCCTGTCTAATTTTTGTATTTTTGGTAGAGAGGGTGTTTCACTATGTTGGCCAGGCTGGTCTCGAATTCCTGACCTCAGGTATCCACCCGCCTCGACCTCCCAAAGTGCTGGGATTACAGGCATGAGCCACCGCTCCCAGCCCCAAATTGATTCTCATTTGTATCCAGCATTGAGCTTCAAGCCTCTGTATCCTCCATTTCCCAGGGCAGAGCTCAGCCTGTGACCCACAGAGGTGAGGGAGTGCTGCGCTCTGCATGGGGTTTAATCAGAGATAGGTCCTTGCCCTGAATGGGAGCTCAGTCCAGCCCAGCTACCCTCTGCTGCAGCCTGTGTGTGGGCGTCTCCCGGAGGGGAGCTAGTGCTGAAGAAAACGGTGAAAGATTCACTTGGTCTTTGTGTAGGAATGTATTATCCTTGCATCCCCCCAGTGCAGTGGGCTGTCACTCCACATGCTGAGGCCTTCCCTGTGTGCATGGTTGTGATACAGAAAGTAATGTGTTGTTTCTAAGCATTAAACAACAGATTTTTTACTTTCAGGTTTGATGTGTGAATAATTACATTGACTGAGAAAGAAACCCAGAAGAGGAAGAAGAGGAAAGAAAAGGAGTCGGTGATGGCTACTCAGGTAAAGTGATATTTTACTCAGGTAAAGTGACATTCTTGGTGGGTCATTCCGTCTCCTTCCTTTGTGAAGTGCAGGGCATTGGAGTTGCGAATCTTCTCTGCGTCTGAAACTTCCTTCCTGACACATTTGCTCATGCTCATCCATGCCTTTCCTCAGTTCCTCTCATCTTATTTACATTCCACCTCAGCATGACCGAGTGACATGAACTTGGGAAGAGGCTGTGCCAAGCATGGTCCTGGGGAGAGCTCACACCCAGACATGGATGGGGACAGGGTATGGGCCCCGTGGTATCAGAGCTGTTGGACAGCAAGGATTGTTTGGGGGCCACATTGGAGGCACTGTTAGCTCTCTGTAGACCAGGAATAGAGAAGCTGCCTGTGGAAGTCACATATTAATGTGCATAAATATCTAGTAAATTATCGAAAGGGGCCAGGCGCCGTGGCTCATGCCTGCAATCTCAGCACTTTAGGAGACTGAGTTGGGCGGATCACTTGAGCTCAGGAGTTTGAGACCAGCTGGCCAACATGGTGAAACCTCATCTGTACTAAAAATACAAAAATTAGATGGTCATGGTGGCAGGGGCCTGTAATCCCAGCTACTCTGGAGGCTGAGGCAGGACAATAGCTTGAACCCGGAGGTGGAGGTTGTAGTGAGCCGAGATGGTGCCACTGTACCCCATCTTGGGTGACAGAGCAAGACTTCATCCTCAAAACAACAACAACAACAACAACAACAACAAAATTATGGAAAAGGAGGCCTGTAAGGGGAGATCTTTCTGCCTGATTTTATACTACATTTGAAGCTGTATGAATGAGTCACTATTTCTAACTGCACCACCCTTAATGACTGGGAATTGAATGGAAAACTAGATACAGACATTAGAGCGTGTTTTATTCCATCATTGATTTAAAAATATGAAATCAAGCTGAATGTCAGATTCTTCTAGCCATGGTCCGAATATCCATCTCACAGAGACTGCTTTGTTCCTGTGGGGACTCTTACCAGCAGTTGTTTTAAGTTTTAAGGTTATAATTTTGCTCAGATGTAAGAGCTGAGCATTTGTTATCAGAGAAGATGGAGCCAGATTCTCCCACTGCACCAATTATTGTTAAATATTATATTTATTTTAAACATCACATGATGTATGTATTTGTTTTTCGGTAAAAGTTCAAGCAAAGATGCAGTTCAGGCATTAAGTTAATACATGTTGGCCAGGCTGGTCTCGAACTCCTGCTCTGAAGTGATCCTCCTGCCTGGCCCTCTGAAAGTCCTGGGATTACAGTTGTGAGCAATCATGCCCGGCCCACATTTCTTTTTAATTCTTCGAAGCCAAAATGTAAATCGCCATTTCTTTCATGTAGGTTTGTAGAGATTCAATTGGTTTCTTCTTATAGACCATATTTCCCTGTTTCTTTGTATGTTTTATTGTCTTCTTTTGTGACTTCAGCATTTGAAAAATCAGCTGCCTCCCCAGATTTGGTGGCTCCTTTGTTCAGGGAGGACACGCCAATCAACTACCCTAGATTCTGGAGACTTCCCATGCTTTTTCTTCCTGGGGATTCTGTCCTCTCTGGGCCTTTGCTTGTCATCTCCCTATTGAAGAGGTTTGCGGCTTTCTAGTCAGAAGCTCCCCTATTTTCTGTACTATTGTAGATAGACTCTAGTACTGCAGATATCTGTGGTACCAGATCTTCACCCTCGTGTCTTTCTGTGTTACTGCAGGCACTGGTTTATGTCAGTCATCTTTTTGCTCAGTGGCCCCTAACCTTTCATCCTGTTCTTTCAGTGCTACCACAGGAAGTCACCACTAGGGCAGTTGTCAGCCTAGCCATGGAGGCAGGGACACCTTAGAGAGCCCTTATTAGGGCAAGGTCAAGGGTAGTCCTGAAGCAGGACCACCCCTGAGAGTCCAGAGATGTAGAGTCACCGGTGTGTGATCGCAGCTGAGGAAACCACAGCCTGTGAGAACTTCCATGTGGGGTGATCCCAACAAAACTAATGGGGCAGGGATCCCCAGGACCTAACTCCTACTCCAGGACGTCTAGAAGGTGGGACATAGAGTCAAAGACGACTATTATCAGGCCTTAAGATTTAATATGTGTACCCTATTTGAGTTTCAGACTTAACGTGGGAGCAGCTACCTCTTCTTTCCTGTTTCTGCATTTTGGAGTTGAAATATTTAACCTGTGTCTATGCCCCCATTGGATGTTGGAAGCACTTAAGTTGTTTGATTTCACAGGTTTACAACTGGAGAGCAGTTTGCCTCAGGATGAAACACATGTTCGAGTCTCACCCATATCTGATTTAGATTATAGTTAGATGCAGCTGTAGACTATAGAGTTTGGAATTGGTAGTAGAAAAAGTTAAGACTTTGGGGGGCCATTGGGATGGAATGCATTTCGCATGTGAGGAGTACATGAATTTTGGTGGGGCAGGATGGAATGCTGTGGTCTGAGTGTTTTTCTTTCCTCCACAGTTCATTTGAAACTTAATCCCCAATGCCCAATCTCCAGGTATTATGAGGTTTGGGTTTTAGTAGGTGATTGCATCACAAGGGTTCTGCCCTCATCAATGGAATATGGTGTTCTGGTCAATGAGATATCAAAACGCTTATCCTACGGAGTTCACTGCTTTTTGGCCCTTCTGTCCCTTCTGCCATGTGGGGACACAGCATTCCTCCCCTCCAGAAAATGCAATAAGACACTGTGTTGGAAGCAGGGATCATCCCTCAGCAGACATCAGTCCTGCTGGCACCTTGATCTTAGCTTTCCCAGCCTGTGAATTCTGAGAAATATATTTCTATTGTTCGTAAATTACCCAGTCTTATTTGGTTATAGCAGCACAGAGAGACTAGTACGTTCTGTAACCGTAATGTAACTGTTTGATTGTTTTGATTCAACTCTTAATTCTCAGACATCTGGGTTCAGATGCTTGCTCTGCCATTTTCAGGTTGTTGACCTAGGCAAGTTTGTTAGGGAGTCTGTGACACAGTAACATGGAACAAGTCTCTCTCTCATAGGCTATTATGTTGTTGTTTGAATTAGAACATGTAAAGCATTTGGAGTAATGCCCAGCACATGGGGAGTGTTCCAAAACTTTAGTCATTGCTGTTACTCTGGTCATCACAGTTTTTAGTTTATGACCTTTCTTTAAAGCCACTATAGACATTGTCATCTCTGAAAACACCACTCATATACTAGCTCACCTAGACAGTTGATGTATAGAACATAATATCTAACACTTTCTAAGGGATAACCATGTGTTCTTCTTATTTGTGTATTTCTTGCATTGTCCACAAAAAGAGAAATATACACTGATGTAGAGAATATAATAGTCTCCTATTGTATTTTGTAACAAACTAAAATTAAGGACGTACTTTCTCACAGATGCCTTTTATAGATATGTCAAAACACACACTTCAAAGTGATGTGATAGTTCTCTTCTCATTTTATGTAAACAAAAGAGCTCTCATATTGCTTCTTTTTGAAATGTGTTTTTCATTTCAGGGACCTTTGACATTCAAGGATGTAGCCATAGAATTCTCTCAGGAGGAGTGGAAATGCCTGGAACCTGTGCAGAAAGCTTTGTACAAGGATGTGATGTTGGAGAACTACAGGAACCTGGTCTTCCTAGGTGAGTATAATTTCATTCTAGAAGTTCAGATTTGCCTTCGTGCATTTTTGTATTTTCTCTGTTGTCTTTCTTAGGAACCCCTCCATTATTTGAGACTGAAGCCTTTTTGGTTCAAAAATAAAAAGCTTCTTAATGCTGCATCTGGCCTTTCACTGTCTCCTTTGTATATATATTCTGCGGCCTTCTTTGTACATCAGTGGCGGTTCCAGAGCTGAAGTTCGCAGAGAACTTTATGGCAGAGTTAAAATATCCAATTCCGTTTTCTGTCCATGTGCTTTTTTGTTTGTTTAAAACAGGTTCTTGCTCTGTTGCCCAGGCCGGAGTGCACTGGTGTGATCACAGCTCACTGCAACCTCTGTATCCTGGGCTCAGAGCAATCCTCCCACCTCAGCCTCCCAAGTAGTTGGAAGTATGGGTGTGCACCACCATGCCCAGGTAGAGACAGGGTTTTACTATGTCACTCAGGCTGCTCTTGAACTCATGGGCTCAAGGAATTCTCTGGTCTTGGCATCCCAGAGTGCCGATATTACAGGCTTGAGCCAGTACGCTTGGCCTATCCCTGTGGCCTATCCCTGACCCTGTGATCCGCCCGCCTAAGCCTCCCAAAGTGCTGGGATTACAGGTGTGAGCCACCATGCACGGCCAAAGCTTATATTTTTTAAGTCCACATAATTTGTTTTAAGTGACCGCTACTTTCATCTGGTGCATTTTCATGTATTAGAAGTGAACTTTGTTTTTATTTATTTAATAATCAGTTCCATATTTTTGAGGATACTCAGTTTTCCTTTGTTTTATGTTTCTTTTTGAGGTAGTGTTGTATTGGGGAATGTGTATCATTTTATATATTTTACAAGATTTCTTTCTTTTACAGATGGTATAGTTCAGCAGCAGTTTCTCTAAAACTTACAAACTCTGTAGTGTTGTAATAAGATAGTTTCAGTTATTCCTTTTACTCCCGTTTCCCCTGACTTAATTCCTACTCTTAAATTTGTTAATGAGACCGGGCGCGGTGGCTCACACCTATAATGCCAGCACTTTGGGAGGCTGAGACGGGCGGATCATGAGGTCAGGAGATTGAGACCATCCTGGCTAACACGGTGAAACCCCGTCTCTACTAAAAATACAAAAAGTTAGCAGGGTGTGGTGGCGGGCGCCTGTAGTCCCAGCTACTTGGGAGGCTGAAACAGGAGAAGGGCGTGAACCCGGGAGGCGGAGCTTGCAGTGAGCTGAGATTGCTCCGCTGCAGTCCAGCCTGGCCGACAGAGCGAGATTCCATCTCAAAAAAAAAAAAAAAAAAAAAAATTTGTTAATGAAATTGATTACAGTTCTTTTCATTGGAAATTTTTTAATACCTTGAATATATTTTTTAAATATAGTTACTATCTTAATTGTAGAAATACCATGAAAGAGATTGGTCATACTTTGTTTTTTGTTTTTTGGGTTTATTTGAGATGGATTTTCACTCTTGTCGCCCATGCTGGAGTATAATGGCACAATCTAAGCTCACCACAACCTCCGTCTCCCAGATTCAAGCGATTCTCTTGCCTCAGCCTCCTGAGTAGCTGGGATTACAGGCATGTGCCACCACGCCTGGTTAATTGTGTATTTTTAGTAGAGGCGGGGTTTCTCCATATTGGTCAGGCTGATCTTGAACTGCCGACCTCTGGTGATCCGCCCATCTCAGCCTCCCAAAGTGCTGGGATTACAGATGTAAGCCACTGCGTCCAGCCTGGTCATACTTTGTTATATAAGACACATTGCTTTTCTGTAGTAAGTTTCAGTTTCCTAATTATAACTCGCTGGACTTTCTTTAAATCACCCTTTTTTTGGGGGGGGGAACAAAAGCTATATTATAATAATTATTCTCCAGTCTACTTTCATGTCCATCATGTTATACTGAATTATTATTTTCAAACCTTACTTTATTATACATGTAGCCCATTTCTTGCACTTCAAGGACTTCTCAACTGATGTTTATAAAACCTATGTATTTTTTTCCATCATGCTTAGGGAATGAGGAATAAATTTTTTTTTTTTAATTGTACTTTATCCAGAAGTGTTTTTCCTAGGTTTTCTTCCAGGATTGTTGTAGCCTGGGGTCTTACATTTAAGTCTATATTCATCTTGAATTAATGTTTGTGTATGATGAGAGATAGGGGTCCAGTTTCAGTCTTCGATATATGGCTAGCCAGTTTTTCCAGCACCCTGTATTGAATAGAATGTCTTACCTCAATTGTTTTTGTTGACTTTGTCAAAGATCAGTTGGTTGTAGGTATGCGGCTGTATTTCTGGGTTTCCTGTTCCATTCCATTGGAGATCTGTGGCTGTATTTCTGGGTTCCCTATTCTGTTCCATTGGAGATTTTCTATTTTAATGGAAGCATGTATATCTAACAATTTTCTATCTTAGCACGGTTTTCTCTGCATATATAAGTTTTGGTATGTTCTATTTTCATTTTCCTTTGTTTTGAGGTATTTTATCATTTCCTTTGAGATTTCCAATTTGGCATATTGACTGTTTAGGAATATGTTGTTCCAACGTATTTGTTGATACTCTAATTTTTTTTCGCTGTTGATCTCTAGTTTTACTTTGTTATGATGGGATAAGTTACACTTTATGATTTCTGTCTTTAAAATGTATTAAACAGGTCAGGAGCGAAGAGGGCCAGCCCCTCCACAACCTGTGGGTGTTTCTCGTCAGGTGAGATGAGAGACTGAGAAAAGAAATAAGAGACAGAGACAAAGTCTCTGGGCCCAGGGGACCGGCGCTCAGCATACGGAGGACCCACGCTGGCACTGGTCTCTGAGTTTCCTCAGTATTTATTGATCATTATCTCTACCATCTCGGAGAGGAGAATGTGGCAGGACTATAGGGTAATAGTGGGGAGAGAGTCAGCAGGAAAACATGTGAACAAAGGTCTCTGTGTCATAAATAAGTTTAGGGAAAGGTGCTGTGCCTTAATGTGCTTGCACACAGACATCTTGGTGCAATAAAGAGCAATATTGCCACCAGCATGTCTCACCTCCAGCCCTAAGGCGGTTTTCTCCTGTCTTTGTAAATAGAACATACAATCGGGTGTTGCACTGAGACATTCTGTTCCCAGGGACAAGACATTCTATTCCCAGGGACGAGCAGGAGACAGATGCCTTCCTTTTATCTCAGCTGCAAAGAGGCCTTCCTCTTTCACTCATCCTCCTCAGCATAGACCCTTTACTGGTGTCGGGCTGGGTGATGGTCAGGTCTTTCCCTTCCCACGAGGCCATATCTCAGGCTATCACATGGGGAGAAACCTTGGACAATACCTAGTTTTCCTGGGCAGAGGTCCCTGCGGCCTTCTGCAGTGTATTGTGTCCCTGGGTACTTGAGATTAAAGAATGGCGATGACTTTTACCAAGCATACTGCCTTTAAGCACTTTTTTAACAAAGCACATCCTGCACAGCCCTAAATCCGTTAAACCTTGAGTCAACACAGCAGGTGTGTCTGCAAGCACAGGGTTGGGGCTAGCATTACAGATTAACAGCATCTCAAGGCAGAAGAATTTCTCTTAGTGCAGAACAAAATGAGTCTCTTATGTCTATTTCTTTCTACATAGACACGGTAACAGTCTGATCTCTCTTTCTTTTTTTTTTTTTTGAGACGGAGTCTCGCTCTGTTGCCCAGGCTGGAGTGCGGTGGCCGGATCTCAGCTCACTGCAAGCTCCGCCTCCCGGGTTCACGCCATTCTCCTGCCTCAGCCTCCCGAGTAGCTGGGACTACAGGCGCCCGCCACCTCGCCCGGCTAGTTTTTTGTATTTTTTAGTAGAGACGGGGTTTCACCGTGTTAGCCAGGATGGTCTCGATCTCCTGACCTCGTGATCCGCCCATCTCGGCCTCCCAAAGTGCTGGGATTACAGGCGTGAGCCACCGCGCCCGGCCTGATCTCTCTTTCTTTTCCCCACAAAGAGTTTGAGACCAGCCTGGCCAACATGGCGAAACTGCGTCTCTACTAAAAATACAAAAATTACCTTGGCGTGGTGGCGCGCACCTGTAGTCCCAGCTATTCGGGAGACTGAGTCAGGAGAATCACTTGAACCTGGGAGGCAGAGGTTGCAGTAAACCAAGATCACGCCACTGCCTTCCAGCTTGGGTAACAGAGCGAGACTCAGCCTCAAAAAAAAAAGAAGTGTTAAAAAGTTTTATTTTTAAATATTTCTTTTGAAGAATGTTCCGTGTGGAGTTTGGAAAAAATTCTTTTGTGCTGTTTTTGGGTGATGTGTTATGCATATGTAGATTAGGTCCAATTTGACGTATAGGTTAGGTTGCCTAGTTACTTACTTTTTTTCTATCTGATTGTCCTATTTATAAAAGTGGTCCGTTGAAGTATTTTATTATTACTGTGGAAATTTTCTCCCTTTAGTTATGTTTCTCTTGCTTCATATATTAAGGATCTCTAATATTAGGTGCATATATATCTGTAATTGGTATATCTTCCTAGTGAATTAACCCTTTAATTATTATATAATGCCCTTCTTTGTCTCTTGTACCAGTTTTGACATAAAGTCTATTTTGACTGATATTGGTTTAGCCACCTCTGATGTCTTTCTGTTACCATTTATAAGGGATATCTTTTTTCATCCTTTCAGTTGAGCCTGTGTGTGTCCTTCAAATAAAAATGAATCTTTTGTGGATAGCATGTAGTTGGAGCCTATTTTTAAAATTCATTCAGCCAGTCTGTATCTTCTGATTGTGGAGTTTAAGCCACTTATACTTAATGTAATGACTGATAGAGAAGGACTCACTGTTGCCATTTTGCAGAATGTTTCCTATATCTCTTAGATTTTTTTGTTCTTCATATCTGTTACTGCCTTTGTGTTTGTTTAGTTGATTCTTTCGTCTTGACATACTTTTATTTCCATTGTATGTGTCTTCTATACATTTTTTTGTGGTTATCATTGCAATTACAGAAAACACTTTAGATTTATAACATCTTGTTTTAAACTGATAACAGTTTGACTTCAGTCACATACAAAAATGACTCCTTTACAGGTCTGCTCCCATGTTATGTTTTTGATATCCCAGATTACTTCCATAAATACTGTGTCTCCATTAACATGTATTTAAACCTTGACAGCAGTTTCCTGCTTTCTTAGTTTTTTCAGACTAATATTTGCCTATTTTGCTAGGGTTTCTTCTGTACCCCAAGTCTCCTTAACATTGTTGTACTATCAATAAGGTTTTATGTTGTCTTTTTGTATGTGTACAAAATGAATTCATCCATCTCCTCTTCATGGCTGTTATCAAATTTTTTCTTCAGGATTATACTGTAGGAACTTTTTTTTCGCATCTCTCCTGATATGTAGGGTTGTTGAGCATATGCCTGGAAATATAACTCATGGGACATTCAATTTGATAAATTTCATAGCATATATTATAAAGACGTAAGTCTGCTTTCTTCCCGTATCCTCACACTGCCTCCTTTTTAACTGTCTTCCCTTGTCCTGTGCACATAGTATAATTCCCATGTTTAAGTATTGGTCAGTATAATGCTACTTCTAAATTAGTTTCTTTTTTCATCCAAAGTCAGGATTTTAACTGTTGCTTGTGAAATTATATACCCACAGCTCTGCAAGCACAAACACTGCTGCCCCATGCACATTACTCCTTGCCCTTTTCCTCTTGCCTTTTCTCTTCCCTGGCCTTTCCTAAAATAGTACTTTGTTCCAGACGGACTACCTGGCTACTTACTAGTATATTAGTTTTACACTCCCATTATTGCATAACTCCTTCACCTCCCACACTACTCTCACTCTGTAAGGGATGACCCTACTCATTCACTTGATCACTTCTTTTTTTTTTGAGATGGAGTCTTGCTCTGTCTCTCAGGCTGGAGTACAGTGGTATGATCTTGGCTCACTGTAACCTCCGCCTCCCAGGTTCAAGCAATTTCCTGCCTCAGCCTCCCAAGTAGCCGGGACCTGCCACCACACCCAGCTAATTTTTGTATTTTTAGTAGAGATGGGGTCTCACCATCTTGGCTGGGCTGGTCTTGAACTCCTAACTTTGTGATCCACCTGCCTTGGCCTGATCACTTTCTGAGAACACTGCCTAAATCATTATATGCAGGGAATGATGACTCAGATACTGTTATTCATAGGGATGGCTGAATAATGCTTTTGGCAACACAGCATGGATCTTGAAGTATTTCTTTCTACACTGTTAGTATTTGGGGTGACCTGTTATCTGCAGAACCTGCTTGGGCAGTTTTTGAAAAAAAAAAAACAGTGTTTGATCCTGCAAAGGTAGGTGCGTATCTTACTTTCTTTGTAAATTGGATGTAAACATATAAATCCCGTGGGCATACTTTGCTTGTGTGTTAAATAGTGATAATTTACCTCAAGACTTTTTAAACAAGTTAGTACTGTTAGCTAGTCTAGAAATTGTGTTTTTTAGTAAAGACTCACAGATTTCTTTGTTAAATAAAGCATATCAATATTGTTCCATGTTTATAATGAGATAGCATATTGGCTTCACCTTAGTCAGCATGGCTACCTATAGTAGATATTGTAGATTGGGTGGTTGAAACAACAGAAATTCACTTTTCACAGATCTGGGTGATGAGAAGTCTAACATGTCAGAACCACCATTTTGGGTCTTGGCATGGGCCCTTTTTCCGGTTTACCGTGACTTTCTCTTTCTGTGTCCTTACGTGGCAGAGGACCTAACTGCCTCCCAAAGACCACACCTCCAAGTACTATCACATTGAGGATTAGGTCCTCAACATAGGAATTTTGGCAGACATAAGTCTTTATATCAAAGCAGCCTTCATTGTATCTGTAAGTTTTCATTTTGTAGTTTCTTCCAAACAATGTTTGTTGTCTTTTATCTTACTTTATATGCTTTTCAAGTAGAATCTCTGTATGATATATATTTTGTGGCCAGTTAATTAGGTAATTAGAGGCAATGAATAGGACTAGGTGTGGTGACTCGTGCCTGTATGTGATCCTGGCACTTTGGGAGGCTGTGGCAGGCAGATTGCTTGCCCTCAGGAGTTTGAGATCAGCCTGAGCAACACAATAAAACTCTGTCTCTACCAAAACTACAAAAAAATCAGGTGGGCATGGTGGTGAACATCTTTGGTCTCAGCCATTTGAGAGGCTGAGGTGGGAGGATTGCTCGAGTCTTAGAAGTGGAGGTTGCAGTGAGGCAAGATTATGCCACTTCACTCCAGCCTGGGTGACAGAGTGAGACTCCATCTCAAGAAAAAAGCACAATAGATAGGGAGTTGCTGTGTTGATTGTTACATAGTTGTAGGCATGAAGTCATAGTCAGTATTTCTGACTTCCTGCCCCACTTTTTATTCTATATTATGTTGTATATTTACCTTCCTCCCATCCAAGTAGTAACCAGGTCTGACACTGTTTAGCTTCTGAGATCAGCTGTGTTCTGGGTGGTATGGCCAAAGACATATTTATCTTTCTTTTATCTTTAAAAGTCAGTGATCTCAACATATTTTCTAGTTATCATATGCTGTCTCTAGAATATACGTTCTTGCTTATTATGAAGGGAGAATTGTTTAGAATTCCATACTATAAATTTGTATATTTGCATATGATGCAAATTTGTATATACAATATACAAATTTATAGTATGGAATTCTAAATATGTATATTGTATTTTACTTACGTGCTGGTTTTATCTGGGTTATTAGAGTGTTTTATTTATTAATTTTTATGATAATTATTAATTAGTTGAACTTGTGAATATTTACTGTTACACTGTATCTTGCTGTAGTTTGACATTTGTTTGTACACAGCAAATATGAAGTGAACATATATAACTTTTATTCTCTTATGAGAGAGCCACGTTTTCTGCCAATTGGTGTGTAATTTGGTGTCATTGGTTGCAAAATACTTGTTTTAGTGCCAATATATGTTTGCACAACATAAATCTTTTGGTCATAGGATGTTTGAAACTAGGCTTTCCTAAATAATTTGAATTACATGTAGTCATCCTTTCTTTACTATAGACTTCTACTCATTTTGTATTTCTAAAAATAAAGATCATGGTGGAGAACTTTCACACCTGTCTGGTATAAACATTATGCTTAGTGTAGTATGTTTCCAATATAAAGTATTTATCAATAGTAGTTATTTTTAAAAAACTCATGTTCATTATATTTTGCAGGTATCTCTCCTAAATGTGTGATCAAGGAATTACCACCAACAGAGAACAGTAATACAGGAGAAAGGTTCCAAACAGTGGCACTGGAAAGACATCAAAGCTGTGATATTGAAAATTTATACTTCAGGGAAATACAGAAACATCTATATGACCTTGAATTTCAATGGAAAGATGGTGAAACAAATTATAAAGAAGTGCCAGTGCCCCATGAAAACAATCTTACTGGTAAAAGAGATCAACATAGTCAAGGGGATGTAGAAAACAATCATATTGAAAACCAGCTTACATCAAGCTTTCAGTCACGTCTGACTGAACCACAGAAAGTTCAAACTGAAGGGAGAATGTTTGAATGTAATCAAACGGAGAAGACAGGTAATAACGGTTGCTTAGTTTCTCCACACATTAGGGAAAAACATTATGTATGTAATGAGTGTGGCAAAGCCTTTAAAGCATCTTCCAGCCTTATTAATCATCAGAGGATACATACTACAGAGAAACCTTACAAATGCAAAGAGTGTGGCAAAGCGTTTCATCGGGCCTCACTACTAACTGTACATCAGGTAGTCCATACAAGAGGGAAATCATATCAATGTGATGTATGTGGCAAGATCTTCAGAAAAAATTCATATTTTGTAAGACACCAAAGGAGTCACACTGGACAGAAAGCCTACGTGTGTAATGAATGTGGTAAGTCCTTTAGTAAAAGTTCCCACCTTGCTGTTCATCAGAGAATTCATACCGGTGAAAAGCCTTACAAATGTAATCTGTGTGGGAAATCCTTTAGTCAGCGTGTCCATCTTAGACTTCATCAGACAGTTCATACTGGAGAGAGGCCCTTCAAATGTAATGAGTGTGGCAAAACCTTTAAACGGAGCTCAAATCTCACTGTACATCAGGTAATCCATGCAGGAAAGAAACCATATAAATGTGATGTATGTGGTAAGGCATTCAGACATAGATCAAATCTTGTATGTCACCAGAGAATCCACAGTGGAGAGAAACAATACAAATGCAATGAATGTGGCAAGGTCTTCAGTAAACGTTCAAGTCTTGCAGTGCATCGGCGAATTCACACTGTAGAGAAACCTTGCAAATGCAGTGAATGTGGCAAGGTCTTCAATAAACGTTCAAGTCTTGCAGTGCATCAGAGAATTCATACTGGACAGAAAACTTACAAATGCAATAAATGTGGCAAGGTCTACAGTAAGCATTCACGTCTTGCAGTGCACTGGAGAATTCATACCGGAGAGAAAGCTTATAAATGCAATGAATGTGGCAAAGTTTTCAGCATACATTCACGACTTGCAGCGCATCAGAGAATTCATACTGGAGAGAAACCTTACAAATGCAATGAATGTGGCAAGGTCTTCAGTCAACACTCACGTCTTGCAGTGCATCGGAGAATTCATACTGGAGAGAAACCTTACAAATGCAAAGAATGTGGCAAGGTCTTCAGTGACCGTTCAGCTTTTGCAAGGCATCGGAGAATTCATACCGGAGAGAAGCCTTACAAATGCAAAGAATGTGGCAAGGTCTTCAGTCAATGTTCACGTCTTACAGTGCATCGGAGAATTCATAGTGGAGAGAAACCTTACAAATGCAATGAATGCGGCAAGGTCTACAGTCAATATTCACATCTTGTAGGGCATCGAAGAGTTCATACTGGAGAGAAACCTTACAAATGTAATGAATGTGGCAAAGCCTTTAATCAGGGCTCCACACTGAATAGACATCAGAGAATTCATACCGGAGAGAAACCTTACAAATGTAATCAGTGTGGGAATTCCTTTAGTCAGCGTGTCCATCTTAGACTTCATCAGACTGTTCATACTGGAGACAGACCTTACAAATGTAATGAGTGTGGCAAAACCTTTAAACGGAGCTCAAACCTCACTGCACATCAGATAATTCATGCAGGAAAGAAACCATATAAATGTGATGAATGTGGCAAAGTATTCAGGCACAGTTCACATCTTGTAAGTCACCAGAGAATCCACACTGGAGAGAAAAGATACAAATGTATTGAATGTGGCAAGGCCTTTGGGCGGTTGTTTTCCCTCAACAAACACCAAAGAATTCATTCTGGCAAAAAACCTTATAAATGTAATGAGTGTGGAAAATCTTTTATTTGTCGCTCAGGCCTCACTAAACATCGAATAAGACATACTGGAGAGAACCTTACAACTAAACTCAATGTGACAAGGCCTTAGACGTTGTCCTAGTTTCTAGAATCACTGAATAATTCATACTTACTGTTATAGCTTGTATATTTTTCCCTTCTCTTGAAATCCCTGTGGAATTGTAATCTCCAGTATTGGAGGTGGGGCCTGTTGGGAGGTGATTGGATCATGGAAGTGGATTTCTCAAATTGAGAAAGATTTAGCATCATCCCCTTGGTGCTGTCCTGGCAATAGTGACTTCTCTTGAGGTCTGACTGTTTAAAAGTGCATAGCACTTCCCTGTTGCTTGCTCTCATTCTCACCATGTGAAATACCTATACCCCCTTTGCCTTCCACCATGATTTTAACCTTCCTGAGCCTTCCCTACAGGGTGATCGGATGCCAGCACCATGTTTCCTGTTAAGCTTTCAGAAGTGTGAGCCAATTAAACTCTTTTCTTTATACATTAGCCAGCCTCAGGTATTTTTTTGTAGCAATGCAGTTATGACCTAATACATTTACACATGCAGTAAATATACCTAAGTTTTAAGCTAGTGTTCACTACTCACTGGGTGTAAGAATATGTATACATATTCCAGGATGTATGCATACTGGAGAAAAATCACAGAAGCATAATACGTGTGGCAAGAATTCTACTCAAAAGCCAAAACTTGTGAATCTAGGTAATTCAAAGGGATGTATGAAATGAAATGAGGGTGGCAAAACCTTTAGTAGAGTTCAATCACTACTTGTCATAAGAGAGTTTATACTGAAAGGAAATCATATAAATGTGTGTGTCAGAGGCTTTCCCCAGGCATCAGAACTCACTAGGCATCAGAATATACATCTTTGGGGCCGGGCACGGTGGCTCAAGTCTGTAATCCCAGCACTTTGGGAGGCCGAGACGGGCGGATCACGAGGTCAGGAGATCGAGACCATCCTGGCTAACCCGGTGAAACCCCGTCTCTACGAAAAAAATACAAAAAACTAGCCGGGCGAGGTGGAGGGCGCCTGTAGTCCCAGCTACTCGGGAGGCTGAGGCAGGAGAAGGGCGTAAACCCGGGAGGCGGAGCTTGCAGTGAGCTGAGATCTGGCCACTGCACTCCAGCCTGGGTGACACAGTGAGACTCTGTCTCAAAAAAAAAAAAAAAAAAAAAGGATATACATCTTTGAGAGGAACCACAGAAACATAATGTGCATGCTAAGGCTTTTACCCCAACATCAAAATGGAAACAGAGTATTCATACTAGAGAGCAACCTTACAAATGTAACAAATGGTTTTAAAAAATGAAATGTTCAAAGACCTGGAATCAACCCAAATGCCTATCCGTGATAGACTGAATAAAGAAAATGTGATACATATGCAACATGGGATACTATGCAGCCATAGAAAGGAATGAGATCATATCCATTGCAGGAACGTGGCTGGAGCTGGAAGCCATTATCCTCAGGAAACTAACAGAGGAACAGAAAACCAAACACCACATGTTCTCACTTGTAAGTGGAAGCTGAACAATGAGAACACATCAACCCAGGGAGGGGAGCAACACACTGGGGCCTGCCGATGGGGGTGGGAAGGTCAGGGAAGTGGAGCATCAGGAAAAATCGCTAATGCATTTTTGCCTTAATACCTAGGTGATGGGTTGGTAGGTGCAGCAAACCACCATGGCACATGTTTTCCTGTGTAACAAACTTGCAAATTGTGCACATGTACCCAGGAACCTAAAGTGAGACAAAACTAATGTCCATGCCTTTGCAGTTTGATTGAATGTATATAGGTGAAAAATCCTGTAAGTATGCTGAACATGAAAGGAACTGTAAGCAGTAGTGTGTCTTCAGGCTTTACCAAATTATTCCTATTTGAGAGAAAACTTGGAAATGTAATCAATGTGGCACAGCCATTATTCACAGGTAAGATCTTAGCACACTGCAGCCTCAAAAAGTGGTCCTCCCACCTCAGCCTCCAGACTACCTGAGACTACAGGTACATGCGATTGTGTCTAGCTTACAGCTTCTCTGAGATATCCAAGTTGCAAACCTCACTACTTTTGTGCTTTGGGGCCTTTATTAAGTAAAATAGGAGATACTTGAACACAAACACCACAATACTCTTAACAATGCTAACTGAGATGACTACTAAGTGACTGAGAGATGGGTAGGTTATTCTGTGTGGCTACATTGTATAAAGGGATGATTTATGTCGTGGGCAGAACAATGTGAGATTTCATCACATTAGTGAGAGCAGTGCACAGTTTAAAATTTCTGAGTTACCTTTTTTGGGAATATTCCATTTAATGTGTTTGGATCACAGTTGCCATGGGTAATTGAAATCGTGGAAAGTGACACTGCAGATAATGTGGGATGACTGTACCAATATGTTAGGGGGAGGGAGCCAGCTGGTTGTGAGATGTAAGTTTGTGATTCTGAGATAGCAGCTTTGCAAAAAACTGCAATTCGTCAGTTCACCAATATTGATAATAATGGTGCAAGCTTGGTGAGCTAAGAATGTTCCTGAAAACCTTTGTTCCCACTGCCAATTCCTGGGGACAGTTATGGGTTCCTAATGACATCACCACAAAGACACTTTGGAGTGTTTGGTAAAGGCTGTTTCTTTTCAATGATTGCTGGAGGCAGACGGGATCAAATAAAAATAGAACATTGTGGGCTCCCAAGGCTGAGGTGGAGCTGGAGGACGCCGGCCAGACTATGGAGCAGCAGTCTCCTTGTGCACGTGCCTGAAGTCTGCGTGGGTGTTTGAGGAAGTGGGGATACAGCATTTAATGGAAAATGGATGCTTAAGAAGTAAAAAATGGCAGGCTTCCTAGATAATTTTCATTGGCCAGAATATGAATGTATTGACTGGGGTGAGAGAAGGAATGCTGTGGCGTCTGTTGTAACAGGTATATTGTTTTTTACAGGCTGGTGGATAATGACGCAGCTGTGGTGTATCGTAGGCCAGAACAGTTGAACCATGCCTTTCACACATGTGGTATATTTCCCACATTGGCTTTCTTCATAATAAAAATGCTATATCCAATGCTCAGGTGACAGATGATAGCTGTGAAAGAGGCTGTTGAGGAAGAACAGGTGCTTGGGTTTGGCTTTTCATTGGTTTTGTGTCGATGTTTGGGGTACTTATTGCTTCCATGTGGATTCTTTTTGGTGCATATGTTACCCAACCACTCTGATCTACAAATTTGGAAGAACTGAAGAGCTATGGACCTGAGATCACTTCTTTTTTTTTTTTTTTTTTTTTGAGACGGAGTCTCGCTCTGTCGCCCAGGCTGGAGTGCATTGGCCGGATCTCAGCTCACTGCAAGCTCCGCCTCCCGGGTTTACGCCATTCTCCTGCCTCAGCCTCCCGAGTAGCTGGGACTACAGGCGCCGCCACCTCGCCCGGCTAGTTTTTTTTTTTTTAGTGGAGACGGGGTTTCGCCATGTTAGCCAGGATGGTCTCGATCTCCTGACCTCGTGATCCGCCCGTCTCGGCCTCCCAAAGTGCTGGGATTACAGGCTTGAGCCACCGCGCCCGGCCCCCTGAGATCACTTCTTAAATCACATTTTCCTTGTGTTATATTCTGTTTGTAGGTAAATTTTCATCTTGGTACACATTGCCAAATGGAGTAGCTTGTACATTAAATGTTTTGTTTCTTTACATTTTTATGTTGTGTTTTTTTTGTTTTGGTTTTTTGTTGTTGTTGTTGAGATGGGGTTTTGCTCTTATTGCCCAGACTGGAGTGCAATGGCACGATCTTGGCTCACCACAACCTCTGCCTCCTGGGTTCAAGTGAGTCTCCTGCCTCAGCTTCCAAGTAGCTGGGATTACAGGCATGCACCACCACACCCAGCTAATTTTGTATTTTTAGTAGAGACAGGGTTTCTCCATGTTCGTCAGGCTGGTCTCGAACTCCCAGCCTCAGATGATCCACTTGCCTCCGCCTCCCAAAGTGCTGGGATTACAGGCATGAGCCACCACTCCTGGCCTATGTTGTGTGTTTTTAAAGTTTTATGAAATTTATGTTCTTCATTTTTCACCGCATAGACTGTTAATACTTATATAATACAAGATTATATGGATTGGATAATGAGTATCTGTTTTTTATTCCCGAGATTTAGAGTTATATCCTGAGCCAGAGTTATATCATCATGTCATTTTAGAAGTAACCACTCTCTCTCTGGCCAGACGCAGTGGCTCACGCCTGTAATCCCAACACTTTGGGAGGCCGAGGTGGGTGGATCACCTGAGGTCAAGTTTGAGACCAGCCTGGCCAACACGGCAAGACCGTGTCTTTACTAAAAATACAAAAATTAGCCAGGTGTGGTGGTGGGCGCCTGTAATCCCAGCTACTTGGGAGGCTGAGGCAGGAGAATCATTTGAACCCTGTGGGCAGAGGTTGCAGTGAGCTGACATTGCACCACTGCACTCTAGCCTGGGTGACAGAGTGAAACTCCGTCTCAAAAAAAAAAGTAACTGCTCTCTCTCAGTATCTCTAATTTCTGAAGATGCGCAAAAAATATAGCTTCATATAGCTGGAATGAGCACTGAGCCATAAAAGGTATTTCAGCAAGTTGTAATTTATTTTGGCCTAAATATGAGGTTTTTTTGTGAAGGGAAAATGTTTGTTCTTATGTATGGAAGAAGTGTACATTTATATAATGATTTTTTAAATGCCCAAAGGATGAGTTTGAAAACCTCTTTTAAAAAGAATTCCTCTAACATGACCTTATGTGAGAAGGTCATACTCTTTTACATGATCAAATAAACTCAGTTTTTTTATGGTTGTTGTAAAAACACTGTGTAAGGCAGCTTAGCACCATGCTTCTCATAAAAGCAGCTTAAATTATCCACTGGGGTTATCGTTTGACAACCTGCCATTGTCTGGTGTTATACAATTCAATAGCAAGCAAGTTTGAGGCAATTTAAAAAGTGGAATAATTAAAGATAAGGCACTTCTTCCCAAAGGAAATTATCACCTAGTGAAAAATTAGGCATTTCATCTACTCAGTTACTGACTGCAAGTCTTTCTTCGCTCTAGCTCTCAAGCTTTGGGTGAATGTTCCTGCGAAATATATCTTCAACTTGAAAGTTCATACTCTAGTCAAAAACTCCTTTTACTGAGTTTGCAGTACTGTATTTGCACTGTGTGTATTTCTCTGGACCTTTATTGCTACTTTTGCTTTCCTTTGTTACAAAGATTTTGTGTTGCACTTTTGTCTCCAGAGGGGTATTGTAGAGCCTTGGTTGTATGAATAATAGCAGTGGTAGTGTCCACAGCTCCAGTGCAAGCCCATTTGGCATCACTCCTCTCCTCTTTCTGAGAGAATTTATTGTGTGCAGAGTATGAAGCAGTTGTGGAGCGCTGTGTCTCTGTCAGGATACCATCTTGTTTGATGACACCTTTCTTTGTTGTCTTTCCTTGAAAATGTCAGTAAGCTCTGTTATGCTTCCAGCAAATTGTAAGACTATTTGTTTCCACCCTTATAACCTGTTGCAATACATATTATTTCTCATACATTTTAATATTGTTTGTTGCAGAAAACAAACCATAAAAATTCATTTGCTGTTCAGTTTTCAATTAAAAAAAAAGAAATAAGGCCGGGTGCGGTGGCTCAAGCCTGTAATCCCAGCACTTTGGGAGGCCGAGACGGGCGGATCACGAGGTCAGGAGATCGAGACCATCCTGGCTAACACGGTGAAACCCCGTCTCTACTAAAAAAATACAAAAAACTAGCCGGGCACAGTGGTGGGCGCCTGTAGTCCCAGCTACCCGGAGGCTGAGGCAGGAGAATGGTGTAAACCTGGGAGGCGGAGCTTGCAGTGAGCTGAGATCCGGCCACTGCACTCCAGCCTGGGCGACAGAGCGAGACTCCATCTCAAAAAAAAAAAAAAAAAAAAAAAACATTGTTAATTTCTGAGACTTGATGGACGGTAATATGGAAAATCTTTTCTTTTGCCTATTTATCTGTGCATCTACACTGGTGAAATTTCTTCTCATGTTTTTAACCTATTTTCTAATTCAGTTTTTTTTCTATGATATACTTTACTTTGTAGAGCAATTTTTGGTTTCCAGCAAAATTTAGTGGAAGGAACAGAGATTTCCCATATAGCTCCTTCCCCCACATATGCATAGACTTCCCCATTGTCAACATCCTCCACCAAAGTGGTAGATTATCACCCAACATCCCTAGTTTATACTTGGCTTACACTTCTACATTGTGTGGGTTTGGACAACTGTAAAATGGCACATATTTACCATTATGGTAACATACAGAGTACTTTGACTACCCTAATAATCCTCTTTGCTCAATCTAAATTTGTGTATTTCTTTCACTTCTGTCACTTGTTGCTTCATGTTTTGCAGCTGTTTTTTAGTGCATACGCACTGATGGTTCTGAAATCATCTTTGTAAGTTAACATTTTTATCATGTAATCTCCCTGTTTTTCCGTGGTATTTTTATTTTCTCTGAAGATTACTTCTTTTGTTCCAGTCAGTTTAGCAAGTTTATTTTGCCAAAGTTAAGGATGCTTGCCTGTGACACAGCCTTAAGAGTTTCTGGCCATATATACCCAAGGTGGTCAGGGTGCAGCTTGGTTTTATACACTTTTAGGAGATACCAGTTAATATGTAAGATGCACATTGGTTTGGTTTGGAAAGTCAGAACAAGTCCAAGCAGGGAGGGTGCTTCCAGGTCATAGGTAGATGAAAGACAAAGGTTGCATTCTTTTGAGTTTCTGGTGACCATTTTCAAAGGAAGCAATCAGACATGCATTTATCTCAGTGAGCAGAGGGATGATTTGAATAGAATGGGAAGCATGTTTGCCCTAAGCAGTTCCCATTTTGACTTTTCCCTTTGGCTTAGTGAGTTTTGGGTGCCAAGATTTATTTTCCTTTCACATTTCCCCTTTTCTCCTTTAAAAATCTTTGGGAGAGGCTGGGTGTGGTGGCTTACACCTGTAATCGCAGCACTTTGGGAGGCCGAGGCAGGCAGATCATGAGGTCAAGAGATGGAGACCATCCTGGCCAACATGGTGAAACCCCATCTCTACTAAAAATACAAAAATTAGCCAGGCGTGGTGGCACACGCCTGTAGTCCCAGCTACTCAGGAGGCTAAGGCAGCAGAATCACTTGAACCCAGGAGGCAGAGGTTGCAGTGAGCCCAGATTGCGCCATTGCACTCCAGCCTGGCGACAGAGGGAGACTCCGTCTCAAAATAAAGAAAAAAAAAATCAGGTTTCATCTGAGCTTTCGTGGCTGGGACAGTTTATTTTTAGGCAGGCAAATTCCATGTTATTTGGAAAGCTCATTTTTAGCACATTGTAAAGTATCATGTCCTATGAAGAGAAAATAACAGGAGGAACAGATCAAAACGAAGAACAATTCTGGAAAATATATACAGGCCATATTACTCTGAAGTCCATACATCAGTAGGTAGGTGTGAAAGTGGCTTATGTATGTGAATAGGTCGCTGTTATTTTCTTTTGAAGTTTAAATTGTCTAGCTTCAGTTATCAGGGCTTTAAGAAAATACAGTTTATTTTCAGTGATTTCATATTAGAAAATATGGGGGAAAAAAGAAAAGAAAGAAGAAAAAATTGAAAACATTATTTCAGAGACATGTAGCTAGAAAAAATTAGAATTCAGTCCAAACTGTAGAAAATCATAAAAATTGAAAAACATTAGGCAAGACTAGAATCTAACAACAGGTATACCATGGTTTTTGAAACATAATTTTTCTCCGGTTTCCCATTTTTATTAAAGTCAAATCATGGAAGGACTGATTTACTTTATTATACTTGGCTGGATTATATGTGTAAAGTGCAGCAAGTATACTTATTTTTCTTACAGGCTTTAAAAATTGGCTTTGATGGAACTTTGTTCCATAGAAGGAATCTCAGATAAGACTTTTAAAAAGCAGAGCCCAGGCATGGCTTTGTAGCACCAAATATCAATGAGTTGGGTAAATTATTCTTCTCTTGAGGTCCCAGGATAACCTGGGGCTCCTGGGTCTGTCAGAACGTGGCATTCTTTACTTGCCACAGGTCAGGAACCTTGTATAGGGACTGCGTTCACAAGGTATGAAGCCAGTTTTCCTGAGAGGGTTTCATTGGCTGTGTAAGTCAAGTTAGATTAGCATGCCATTCCAGTCAAAGCCTTGGTAAAATGACCAGTTTCTCTGATGGCTCCCTGTTGCCAAAAAACAAAAAACCAAAACAAACTCATTGCACTTAACGCAAATAACTGTATTGCCATAAGTTAAGAATACTCAGAAATACTTTCCAAATTCTGGAGAAAGCAGGTAGAGAGGAACAAATATTTCCAAATTTTGTTCACAGCAGTATACCTTCCTCAATTGTTAAATGCTGTCTGCCAGGCACAGTGGCTCATGCCTGTAATCCCAGCACTTTGGGAGACCAAAGCAGGTGGATTGCCTTAGGTCAGGAGTTCGAGATCAGCCTGGTCCACATGGTGAAACCCTGTCTCTACAAAAATACAAAAATTAGCTGGGCATGATGGTGGGTGCCTGTATTTCCAGCTACTCAGGAGGCTGAGGCAGGAGAATTGCTTGAAACTGGGAGGCAGGGGTTACAGTGAACCCAGATCATGCCATTGCACTCCAGCCTGGGCGACTGTCTTAAAAAAAAAAAAAAAAAAATGTCAATAGCTCAAAAGAAAAGTTTCCTTGACTCTGTAAAACAAAACAAAGGATCCAAAGAAAAAAATCAGAAAGATTACTTTCATCTCCTTTTAGTTCAGTCCATGCAGTTAATGTGTGTTGTGTTTGATATTCATGAACATTTTATTTCTCCATGAAAGTTTTGAAAGTTCTTTCCTCTATTCCTCTATTCTAATGTCACAATTTCCAAAGTTATCAGAAACTTGCACTCCAGAGCACCTATCAAAGTCCTATAGCTGATTATAAACCAACTTTTGAAGAGGATCCGACCAAGACAACAATTGCCTATGGACAACAAAATGTCTCAGGACAGCTGTTATTAAAACCACAATTGACTATAATGGAAATTTTGGTAACTTTTTTGACATACAACAATTTTACTTAACAATCAATAGTAATAATAATAATAATTATTATTTTTTGAGATGGCATTTTGCTCTTGTTGCCCAGGCTGGAGTGCAGTGGCATGATCTTGGCTCACCGCAACCTCTCCTCTGGGGTTCAAGCAATTCTCCTGCCTCAGCCTTCTGAGTAGCTGGGACTACAGGCATGCACCACCACGCCCAGCTAATTTTGTATTTTTAGTAGAGACAGGATTTCTCCATGTTGGTCAGGTTGGTCTTGAACTCCCGACCTCAGGTGATCTGCCTGCCTCAGCCTCCCAGTGTTGGGATTATAGGTGTGAGCCACCATGCCCAGCCAACAATTATAATTATTAATAATATGTGGCCAGGCACGGTTGCTCATATCTGTAATTGCAGCACTTTGTGAGACCAAGGTGGGTTGAGGTCAGGAGTTCAAGACCAGCCTGACCAACATAGTGAAACCACATCTCTACTAAAAATACAAACATTAACCAGGTGTGATGGTGCACACCTATAGTCCCAGATACTTGAGAGGCTAATGCAGGGGAATTGCTTGAACCCAGAATGCAGAGGTTGCAGTGAGCCAAGATGGCGCCACTGCACTCCAGCCTGGGTGACAGAGTGAGATTCCATCTCAAAAAATAAAATAATAACATATAGTAAGTCGTATCAGAATGATAAGATTTTCCATAATTTTGGAATACATGCCAATTTCATATTTATACAAGTAAAGCCCAAAGAAAGCCAAACACCATTTCATATTTGACAATGCTTCCTGTATGATTTTTATACCAAATAAGCCAAATATGTCTCTTCTGGACTTCAGGGGATTAACAAAAGTTTAATGAGGACCCAAGTTAAAATGTGACTTTGGAAAGCTTGTCAAATATAAAAAGTTTAAAATACTTGATATCATAAAATAGGATCACAGGTCATTATAAAATAAGTTATTCATTTAACCAAAGTGGTATATCAAAGATTTCAGTAAAAGGTGACCACCTTTATTTTTTGAGAGAGAAGACTTAATTTCCCAAACAATATTCCCTAATAAAAATGACACAAGGCCAATTAAATTGGTTTTTGACATTTTATAAACAAACTAAAATTTTAATCATCTTGACTGTATAATTTCCATGAGCTTTTTTTTTTTAACTATGTAATCTTTATTAAATAGTGGGCTAGGCTGGGCATGGTGGCTCATGCCTGTAATCCCAGCACTTTGGGATGCCAAGGTGGGTGAATCACCTGAGGTCAGGAGTTTGAGACCAGCCTGACCAACATGGTAAATCCCCATCTCTGCTAAAAATACAAAATTAGCCAGGCATGATGGCACATGTCTGTTACCCCAGCTACTTGGGAGGCTGAGGCAGGAGAATCACTCGAACCCAGGAGGCAGAGGTTGCAGTGGGCCCAGATTGCACTATTGCACTCCAGCCTGGGCAACAGAGTGAGACTCCATCTCAAGAAAAAAAAAAAAAAGTGGGCTAATGCTCCAAGACAACCTTGTTAATCTGGCACAGGGGCTCACATGCTGGTCTTGCAACAATTTGCCTTTGAAATTGATAGTTAATTTCTAGAGAACCCAAACTTATTTTAGCTCTAAAAATTGACCCTGACAATCTCACATGTCCACCTCTTTCATTATAACCATTGCGGCTTGAGGAGTTGAATAATTTTAACTTCTTGCCCTGTGTTTCACAAATACAGTTTATTTTGATTAGGAACTTCTACTGGGTCTGAAGATGAGGCTTGATCTGCTCTATCAGTGTTTAAGATTTAGCAAGACTTAGTGTCCTTTTTAAACCCAGGAGTCAAAGCCCTGTAACTGAATGGAACAAGGACTTTAAAAGCACATACAGAAAGTTATATGGATATAATAAACTAATTTTTAAAATTTTAATTTAAATTTCTTTCTAACCAAACCAAACTTAGTAATACTGACATAGGAATTATTTTGATACAGTGTAAGATCCGTTTAGTAGGCCAGTTATCCAAAGGCAAAAGAAAAGGCCTTCTACAGTGTACTGCTGTTCCCTGTGGGAGATATTATGTTGGAAAGAAACATTTCCTTTAGACCTCAAAAATAAAACATTTTATAGTGTCAGGCCACAACAGTTAGAACCCAAAGAAAAAAGGTTACAGGAGCTGAAAATTAGTTGAAAAAGTTATGATTTCAGGCCTTTTAAAAGGGGAGAGAAAGCTGAAAACAGTGAGATTCCATAAAACTTGAACTTCACATTGAATAAATTATAATGTTTCATAATTTATTTAGAGTAAAGCACTACTTTAAGAACATTTTGTAGTTTGAACCAATCCTTTAGTGTATAAGTGGGGTTTTTAAAAATCAAAACCCAATTTCTAGAAAGACTATTATAATTTCCCTTTAATTATAGACAATTTGATCACATAAAACTTATTTTCACAAATCTTATTATGACTTACAAAGACCATTCATGACATGCTTGGGATTTCTTGTTTGTCCTGAGCATCCATTTTTCTTATACAATCAGTTATTTTATTCCAGGACAAAATTTCTCATACAAGATTCTTTCTCATATAGAATTATTTTACTTTAAGCTTTCCTACCAAAAATATTTATTTATTTTTGAGACAGTGTCTCTCTCTGGCCCAGGCTGGCATGCAATAGCTGGATCTTAGCTCACTGCATCCTCCATCTCCTGGGCTCAAGTGATTCTCCTGCCTCAGCCTCCAGAGTAGCTAGGATTACAGATGCACACTGCCATGCCTGGCTAATTTCTATATTTTTAGTAAAGGTAAGGTTTCACTGTATTGGATAGTCTGGCCTCGAACTCCTGACCTCAAATGACCCTCCCACCTTAGCCACCCAAAGTCCTGGGATTACAGGTATAAGCCACTGTGCCAGTCCCAAAAATACCTCTTTATTTCTATAACTTTTTTTTTGAGACAGAATCTTTATTTCTATAACTTTCTTTACATCCTTCTTGTTTCCTGGTTCTTTCTGGTTTGTTTTATACATAACCTTTAGTTAAGCTTTGAATTAGATAAAAATTATTCACCTTTTAAAAAAGACACACTTTTTTGATGAAATGATGTTTTTCTATAATATTTTTC
This sequence comes from Macaca nemestrina, assembly GCF_043159975.1. Lineage (NCBI taxonomy): Eukaryota > Metazoa > Chordata > Mammalia > Primates > Cercopithecidae > Macaca > Macaca nemestrina. Next base: position 62,091,036 of record NC_092144.1, on the reverse strand, counting down.
ATTGGAAAATACCCAATTAATAAAATATAATTTAACTCAATGTAACTTTAGATTGTAAATTATGATAAGTGTCTACAAGTATTTATCCCATTATGTTTACCTAATTATTATCATAGTTTAGCCATATTATTTATGAAAACTGTGATAGTCATCATTTACATTTATAAAACCACCATTGCAAAATTATAACTGAGACAAAGACATTTGACGTGACTTCATCTTGCTTCTAACCTCCAAGTTGTCCTTACTTATTCCTGTTCATAGACTGGAACTAACTTTGGGAGAAGCTAGTTTATGGTTTGTCTTTGAAACCAAGATGACAACAGTCCTTTTCCAAAATCTTCCTGCTGGGGAACTTGGCTTCCTAAAGCCACAAGATTAGAAATTATGATTTAGGAGTCATGCAGCTTGAGGCTGCAAGATTCTCAATCTCCCCAAATTGCTCCTGGTGATAACATCACTATTGTGAAATATAAGATTAGTGCTTGAGATATTTTGCAGAAACTGCACTCAATGGATCAGCTGGGAAGAAGGAGATCAATAAACTAGCTCATTTTGTCTCATAGCCCCCACCCAAAAACTGACTTAGCGTAAGAGAACAGCTTCAACTTCCTATTATTTCGTCTCTGACCCTACCAATCAGAACTACCAACTGCTGGCTCTCTACCCACCAGATTATTCTTAAAAACTCTGATCTCCAAATTTCCAGGGAGACTAATGTGAGTAATAATAAAACGTCTCCTGCACAGCCAGCTCTGTGTTAATTACTCCTTTTCTATTGCAGTTATTCTGTGTTGATAAGTTGGCTCTGTCTAGGCAGTGGGCAAGGTGAACCCATGGGACAGTTATAGTTATTACCTGTCAATCATTTTATAGCCTATTAATTTCAGATGTTTACCTAATGAGAAACTTAAGATTAAATATATGGTTATTTTACTAAATAATGCAAGATTTAGTTATTTCCATTAAACCTATGTATATGGTTACTGAGCGCTCTAATGGTAAGGAGAAATTACAACCAGCCGGTTGTTAATATTTAGCCAAGACAGAACCTCAATTCAGCTACTTACCTATTATGGGTCTCATGTTGAAGACTGCTCTCTGTCATCCTTGAAGCAGGAAAAAACTCAAACTTACCTTACTTGTTGGAAGCGAGCTCAAACTCCCAAAAGAAGTTATCTGGCTTCCATTGTCATGGAAGCAGGAAATCTTGCCTTTCTTGATGGAAGCAAGTAAAACTCCCCCCGCCCCGCCAAAAAAGGAGTTGTTCGGCAAAATAAACTTTAGATGTTGACCAAATTTGGTGAGATCAGTGATTCTCTGGAGAGTATGTCCCCAGGCCTCAGCAAATCATCCTACTGGTTTGAGCCATAGAGACAGCTCAAGCTGGTACCAAGCACTGATAGATTTGTCAAAGGCCAAGGGCACCTCGACTCTGAATTCCTCCTTGGTTACCAAAATCTGAGCACCAGACTGGGGGCAGTGGCTCACACCTGTAATCCCAGCACTTTGGGAGGCCGAGGCAGGTGGATCACGAGGTCAGGAGATTGAGACCATCCTGGCTAACACAGTGAGACCCCGTCTCTACTAAAAATACAAAAAAAAAATTAGCCAAGTGTGGTGGCAGGCGCTTGTAGTCCCAGCTACTCGGGAGGCTGAGGCAGGAGAATGGCATGAACCCGGGAGGCAGAGCTTGCATCACTGCACGGCAGCCTGGGCAACAGAGTGAGACCTTATCGCAAAAAAAAGTTTTGCTACAGTTGTGAAATCATAGAATACAATGCTTATTATGATAATCTCAAATAGAAATTGCTTTAGCCTTTGAAAAAATGGTTCTTTTATTAAATAATTTAGTATTTATTGTCTGATAGATATTAATTTTTATAGTACATGTATAAAAATATTATAGACAATTTGTCTAAACAGTATTTCAGAAACACTTCCAACAATTATATTGTGTAAAGGGTTCTATGTATGCATGAAGAAAGGACATATATAAAGTCTTTAGCATAGGGAAAATTGAATTTTTATCAACTTAAACGTCAGTTTCAAGAGTAAACATTTGGCTGGGCATGGTGGCTCAAGCCTGTAATCCCAGCACTTTGGGAGGCCGAGACAGGCAGATCACGAGGTCAGGAGATCGAGACCATCCTGGTGAACACGGTGAAACCCCGTCTCTACTAAAAAATACAAAAAAACTAGTCGGGCGAGGTGGCGGGCGCCTGTAGTCCCAGCTACTCGGGAGGCTGAGGCAGGAGAATGGCGTAAACCCGGGAGGCGGAGCTTGCAGTGAGCTGAGATCCGGCCACTGCACTCCAGCCTGGGCGACAGAGCCAGACTCCATCTCAAAAAAAAAAAAAAAAAAAAAAGTAAACATTAAGTGTTGAAATAAAGTCTGAATCTGTCTGTCTATCTATCTATCTATCTATCTATCTATCTAATTTTTTTTTTTTGAGAGAGAGTGTTGTGTTGCCCAAGCAATAGTGCAGTGGTGTGATCTGAGGTCACTGCAACCTCCACCTCCCAGGCTTAAGCAATCTTCCCACGTCAGCCTCCCGAGTAGCATATACTACAGGTGCACACCACCACCCCTGGCTAATTTTGTATTTTTTGTAGAGATGGGTTTTTGCCATGTTGTCCAGGCTTGTCTCAAACTCCTGGGCTCGAGCAATTTTCACACCGCAGCCTCCCAAAGTGCTGGGATTACAGATGTGAGCCACTGCACCCTGCCTTATTTTTTTACTTTTTTTTTTTTTTTTTTTTGAGACCGAGTTTCATTCTGTCGCCCAGGCTGGAGTGGTGTGATCTCTGCTCACTGCAAGCTCCGCCTCCCGGGTTCACTCCATTCTCCTGCCTCAGCCTCCCGAGTAGCTGGGACTACAGGCACCCGCCACCACGCCTGGCTAATTTTTTGGATTTTTAGTAGAGACGCGATTTCACCACATTAGTCAGGATGGTCTCGATCTGACCTCATGATCCACCCGCCTCAGCCTCCCAAAGTGTTGGGATTACAGGCATGAGCCACCGCAACCGGCTATTCCTTTACTTTCTTAATAAACTTGCTGTCACTTTACTGTCTGGACTCACCCCTAATTCTTTCTTGCATAAGATCCAAGAACCCCTTCTTTTGGGTTTAACTGCCTAATAGGTTCTCCTGGCCTACTGCCTAGACAGAGCCAATTCATCAAGACAGGGGAATTGCAATAGAGAAAGAGTTTAATTCACGTGGAGCTGGCTGTACAGGAGAGTGAAGCTTTATTATTACTCAAATGAAATCTTGGGGATCCCCTGAAATCTTGGGGATCAGGGTTTTTAAGGATAATTTGATGGGTAGGGGCCAGTGAGTCGGGAGCGATGATTGGTTGGTTGGAGATGAAATCATAGAGAGTTGACGCTGTCCTTTTGCACTGAGTCTGTTCCTGGGTGGTGTCACAAGACCAGATGAGTCAGTTTATTGATCTGGGTGCCAAGTTATCCATCAAGTGCAGGGTCTGCAAAATATCTCAAGCACTGATCTTAGGTTTTAAAATACTGATGTAATTCCCAGGAACAATTTGGGAAAGGTGACAATCTTGTAGCCTCTAGCTGCATGACTCCTAAACTATAGTTTCTAATCTTGTGACTAACTTGTTAGTCCTACAAAGGCAGTCTAGTCCCCAAGCAGATAGGGGATTTGTTTTGGGAAAGGGCTGTTAATGTCTTTATTTCAAAAGATGAACTAAGTTCCTCCCAAAGCTAGTTTGGCCTACACCCAGGAGTGAACAAAGGCAGCTTGGAGGCTAAAAGCAAGATGGAGTTGGTTAAGTCAGATCTCTTTCACTGTAATAATTTTCTCAGTTATAATTGTGCAATGGCGGTTTCAGGTTCTGGATCAGGACCCCTTTCTGGAAACATGGGGATGGTTATGAATGCATCCAGACATCCAAAAAGCCACCTCTGAGAGCTACAGATTTCCCTTTTCTATAGGTTCTTTGTCCCTTGTATGTCAACCCAAGGATTCACTGGGGACCTAGAACTGCACAGGCCAGTCTGGGAAGAGAGAGACAGGAAAGAGAAGAAGAGGAGGTGAATTAGTTTTGAAGAAAAGAAAGAAGGTCCCATGCTACCCCTTTTTGTTTTTTCTGACAAACTTTTCATGCTGGGAAATAGAATCCTGGTTTATTTGTAGTAAAACTAGGAATCCAGGGATTTTATAGGAGGGTGAGAAAAATGCACTTTTATGGTAGAGTCTGTGGAGACCTAATTAGGGAAAAGGAGTCAGGCTGGCAGGACCAGGGGAGAGCAAAGAGATATAGCAAATAAGCTATAAATCTGCCTTTCTAGGCCAGGTGTGGTGGCTCACACCTGTAATCCTAGCACTCTGGGAGGCGAAGGCAGTCGAATTGCCTGAGCTCAGGAGCTCCAGACCACCCTGGGAAACATGATGAAACCCCGTCTCTACTAAAATAATAAAAAAATTAGTTGGTGGTGGGTGCTTGAAGTCCCAGCTACTCTAGAGCCTGAGGCATGAGAATTGCTTGAACCAGGAGGCAAAGGTTGCAGTGAGCTAAGATCATGCCACTGCACTCCAGCCTAGGTAACAGTGAGACTCTGTCTCAAACAAAACAAAACAAAACAAAACAAAACAAAAGTTTAAAAAACTGCCTTTCTTCATGGTCCAGGACATATAAACAAAATACAGGAAGCAGATAAGCTGTAAGTCTGTTTTTCTTTATGGCTCAGGACATATAACCCTTCTGCACAGATAACATACATAGCTCATAAACTTTCTGCTTCAATTTTTCATCAGACACCTTACAGAAGAAAGCAGGTTAGCTCCCTGCTACCTTGGCATTATCTTTTATTTATTTATTTGTTTATTTATTGAGACAAGAGTCTCACTCTGGCTCCCAGGCTGGAGTGCAGTGGTGTGATCTTGGCTCACTGCAACCTCTGCAAATCTCCCACCTCAGCCTCCTCAGTAGCTGGAAGTACAGGTGCGGGTCACCATTGCCAGATAATTTTTGTATTTTTAGTAGAGACGGGGTCTCACCATGTTGCCCAGGCTGGGCTGGAACTGCCCACCTCAGCCTCCTAAAGTGTGAAGATTACAGGGGCAAGCCACTTTGCCCAGCCCAATCTCCTCTTCTTATAAAGAAATCAGCCAGATTGGATCAGAGCCCACTTTAACAAGCTTATTTTAACTTAATCAATCCTGTAGATGCCATATATCCAAATACAGTTACATTCTGAGGTACTGGGTATTAGGACTTCAAGATAGGATTTTTTTTGTGAAAATTATTCCGCTCATAACACACTGTGTTCTGGACTCCTAAACTTTATGTCCTTCTTACATGCAAGATCCCTTCACTCCCATCCAAACAAAAATCTTTTATTTATGTATTTATTTTTTGAGACCGGGTCTCTCTCTGTCACCCAGGCTGGAATGCAGTGGTGTAATCATGACTTATCGTGGTCTCGACCTCCTGGGCTCAAGTGATCCTCCTGCCTCAGCCTCCCAAAAGCTGGGACCACATATGCAGGCCACCATGCCTGGCTAATTTAATTTTTTGTAGACATGGGATCTGACTATGTTGCCCAGGCTGGTCTCAAACCCTTGGCCTTAAGTGATCCTGCCACTTCAGCTGCCCAAGTAGCTGGGGCTACAGGAGTGTGCCACTGAGCATGGCTAATTTTTATATCTTCTGTAGAGACGGGGGTCTTGCTATGTGCCCAGACTGATCTTGAACTCTTGAGCTCAAGTAATCTGCCAGACTTGGCCTCCTGAATTGCTGGGGTTACAGGCCTAAGCTACCTTGCCTGGCCCATCTGAAAAGTCTTAATCCATTTCAGTATCAACTCTAAGGCCCAAATATCACCTAAATATTATCTGAATCACATATGGGTGAGAAACAATGTGTGGTTCATCCTAAGGCAAAATTTTTGTCCAGCTGTGAATCTGTGAAGCCAGAGAAGTTATCTGATTCCAAAATACAATGGTGGGACAGGCATAGGAAAGACCCTCAGCCCTGGAAACCCACCCTTCTACTTTGTTACTGTGAATTTGACATTTGTACTTAGCACATGTAAGAAAGTGCATGAAGCATTTGTCTTTCTGTGTGTTGGGAACGGTGTTGCAAAAATCAACACTGAGACAAGGGAGCTCTCAGCAAGGCTAGTTTACTTTCTGCAGAAAGGGTGCTGCTCACTAGCAGTCTTGTCACGAGAGCACACATGAACAAAGGAGACAGGGTCATTTATAACCTGACGTGTCCATCCTACTGCTGTGTCTGGTTTCCATTGGTTGGAACTGGACCTCACATTCTGTACTTGACCCGATTGGCTAGCACCTTAGTACTTCCCAAAAGAGGCAAAGGCAGAGGAGAACAAAGGAAGAGAGGAAGTAACTTGTGGAAGACTGAGAGAGGCAAAAACACTTCCAAATAAGGAAGAGAAATAGGCTGTGACCTAATGCTTGCTTGGAACAGTTCTGCAGGGCAAATATCTAGGCTAAAATGTGGGAGCTAAGAACACAGAGTATATTGATTTATTTATTATGGTTAGCAGATACTTAAGAATATTACCACAGGTCTTTGAGTAAATTTTGCTTCTAACAGAGGTTACTATCTATTCTCAATTAGACTGGGAGGAAAGTCCCTTTGAAGAGGAACCTCTACTTATTTCATTTTCTACACTGTGTCTAGCACATTTCAATTGGCATAATGTCTTCTGGGTTCCTGGATCCAGTCACCTCTCCACATCCAATCCCCACCGAGATGCTAGTTCCCTGACTACTGAGTAGCTTTAGCTTCTCTGGTGAGACTGAATGGAGTCCACCAAGCTGAGAAAAATCGGTTTTTACTTAATTCAGTTCAACTTGTTAAGAATAAATCATCTTAGTTTCCACAAAGATGCAACATGTAAGTGGACCATGTAAGTGGACCACGTAAGTGGACCACAACTTTAAGATTCATCCTTAAATTCTGAAACATTAACTTAAAATGGGCAAGAAGCAACGCTGCTTCACAGGACAAGAAATAGTCACAAATACTCCCAAATCTGGAGAACAGACCCCGCCCACCCCTGGAGGTCCCGCTTCATCCCAGTTTTCAGTCCAGCCAAGCCCCAACTGGTCACGCCCCCTACCGGCCCGGGCCTCCCACCACCCTCTCGGGCCCTCCCCCAAGTCAGGCCCCGTCTCCGCCCAGCCCTTTCCCAGTCGCGCCCCGCCCAGGCCCCGCCCCCACGCCGCCCAGTTTTTTTTTTTCCGCGCCCAGTTTCCTGCACACCCGGAAGCAGATCGCGCTGGGGAAAGGCCACTTCGCGCTGGGGAAAGGCCACATCGCTATGCGTGTGTTTCGGTCTACCTGGATTAAACATTTGCTTCGCTTTGTCTACCTGGATTAAACGTGCATTTCGCAGTCCTCGGTTCTCCATACCCGTGACCTGGGGATCGCTACGGACCTTAAAATACCGCAACAGCCCCATTCGTCCCAAGTAAGTCGGAGAATTGCTTCCTTTTCGGTTTAAAATCTCTCTGAGGCTGTTTCTTGCTCTCTGCCTTTCTTCCTTAAGACCATGTAGACAACCCCATTCAGGTCGTTTTCCTGTTTAAAACCCTTTGCTTGGGCCCCGCGCCAAGTCTAGTCCTCGTTCGGGAGGTTCGCGCCCTCGCGACCCCCGAGCTTCTCCCTCGTCGGCCTCTGGAGGGGAGCGCCCGCCGTCCGGCTCCTGAAGGAGCCGCTTCTCCTCCCAGCTCCTGGGATTCTGCAGAACCTCCCTGTCCTGAGACATCGTCCCCCGCGCCACCTTGTGTCCTCCTCACGCCAGGTCCTTCCGTTCCGCAGGCTTCCCCTTCACAGCAACTGCTTTTCCTGACTCTCTGTTGGGGCAGGTGACCTGAGTCTGTCTTGTGACACCTAGTGTTCTTCGTTCCCAAATTTTACTCTACTGGAAAATGTGCTCTTCCGGGAGGTGGGCATCTTATTCCTCCCCTTTCCTCCCGAATGTGTGGGTGAGAGGGATCAGGAGAGGAAAAGACGGGGAACGACGGAGCAAAAGGAAAAACTGAGAAGAGAATGAGGGAGACCCGTAAATACACGGCAAAAATGGATGATAATTTAGGGCTTTGCAAAGAGCAACAGTGAAACAGAGCGGTTGGAGAAAGTAGCAGGGGGAGAAAAGCAAGTAGAGAAATTTAGGAAAAAAGGGGGACTTTCAGAGAGATGAAGGGCAGCAAAATAGAGTGGGGCGGCAAAGGAGGAGGCACTGCAGACAGACAGTGGGGAGAAGGTAAAAGAGTTGGAGCCGTGGCTGACAGAGCTACGTGGTGCTGGGACTGAAAGAGAGGGCAGTGGATGACAAGCAGAGTAGAGAGTACCACAGCAGGGAGGAAGCCTAGGAAGTTGGAGGTGCTAGAGTGGGAACAAATGAGCTGTAACAGGGAAGAGGGAGTTTAACAAGGAGAGCAGAGAGGGAGCTTAGATGGGGGAAAAGAGGCAGAGATACGTGAAGATTGGGGACAATTGGAAAGATTGAGGAGAAAGAGCTACAAGAGGTGAAGTAAGTTGTGACGCATTGGGCAGAACAGACCTAAAAGAGGGAATAAAGAAAGGGGTAAAAAACAGAAAAGGAGAAAAAAAAGACGCGCAGCATGAGAGAGGGAAACACATAGCAGTGAAGAAAGTGGGAGAGGACTCCATCCAGATGCGTGACAGTTGATTGGATAGGGATGGTGGTTGTAATATGTTGATTTGTGGCTTTATACCCTGATTTAAAATGTGTTTCTTTAAGTTGTACTCATGAGGATGAAAGTCACGTTTTTTCTATAAGGCTTGTGCATTTTGTGTTTATTTTTATTAAAAGATATTTGGAATTCCTGTTTAGCCAGAGGGCAGTGATTTGATCTAGTTATTTGTGGTAACTCTGTTCTTTTCAAGGATGGAGTAGAGGATAAAGGAAGGGAGAAATGGGGCAAGAAATGACTGACTGTTACTACAAGATATGTCTTTGGTGTTTTTTCTGGCTTTGTTCTGTTTTGTTTTTTGGGGGGGACAGGGTCTCTCTCTGTCTCCTAGGCTGGAGAGCAGTAGCATGATCTTGGGCTCATTGCAGCTTCTACCTCCTGGCCTCAAGCAGTCTTTCCACCCCAGCCTCTCAGCGCGCTGGAATTACAGATGTAAGCCACCACACCAGGCCTACGAGGTATGTCTTCGAAGGAGCATTGAAAGTCTTGGTTTTTTTTGTAATGAATTTCCTTGGAAGATGTTGGGGTCTCACTGGGGCATGTGCATCATTGAAGACATCTGTTTTAGTACATGGTGGTGCCAGTATTTGGGGGTGGGGTCATTACAGGTGTGCACCACCGTTCCCGGCTAATTTTTGTATTTTTAGTACAGACGGGGTTTCACCACGTTGGCCAGGCTGGTCTTGATCTCCAGACCTCGGGTGATCCACCCACATCGGCCTCCCAAAGTGCTGGGATTACAAGCATGAGCCACCGTGCTGGGCCTTTCCTGTTTATTTTTTAGAGTTGTTTTTCTTCTTCCCCCTAAACCTGGCCCATTTCAAGGTTCAGTTTGATAATGTGGCACTTAGCACAAGAGACTTCATTCTGGCTTGGTCTGGTAGTTCGCGAGGCTGGTCCGAAACAACGGCCTTCCCACAAAAAAGAACAAGATCATGTCCTTTCCCAGGACATGGATGGAGCCGGAGGCATTATCCTTAGCAAACTAACACAAGAACAGAAAACCAAACACTGCACGTTCACACTTACAAGTGGGAGGTAAATGATGAGAACACATGGACACATAGAGGGAAACAACACACACTGGGACCTACCTGAGAGTGGAGGGTGGGAGGAGGGAGATGATCAGGAAAAGTAACTTGTAGATATTAGGCTTAATACCCAGATGATGAAATAATGTGTACAACAAACCCCCGTGACCCGTTTACCTATGTAACTAGCCTGCATATCCTGCACATGTACCCCTGAACTTAAAATATAAATTCAAAAAATACTTTGGGCTTCCATAAAATTTGTTTAACTGGTTATTCATTTTTCCTTCTACAGAATTACTTTAAACAGTGTTTTCTGATGGTGGTGAATTGACCATTAAATGCATGCGCACACACAGACCCTAAAGCCTCTAGTTTCCTTCCACTGTGCCCTAATTAAAACAAAACATACCATTAACTGTGTTTCTGCCTGTAGTGAGTACCCCTCTCTGTGCTTCATTTAAGAGCATAATACACGACAATCTTGTTCAGAGTCTCTGTCTTCACTTCTTGCCTCCAACTGTGTCTTGAATGCGTCGGATGAAACTTTCGTATCCACCATTCCACTGATAACTATTTTTCAGAGTCACCAGTGACCTCCCCATTTCTAAATCCAATGTATTTCATTTCCTGCTTTACTCTTTCTTTTCCTGTCAGGAGCTATTTGATTTTCTTGTCACCTCCCTGACCATTTCACACTTCTCTCTGCTGCTGTGTCCTGACTCCAAATTGTTTCTCAATGTGGGAATGACTCATGGCTTAGTCCTTGAACCTCTTCTTGTTTCTCTCCACACCCACTGTCTTTCCTCATCATCTCATCTTATGAATTTAAACACCACTGTATTAGGCCATTCTTGAATTGCTATAATGAAATACTGGAGACTGGGTAATTTATAAAGAAAACAGGTTTAATTGGCTCACAGTTCTGCAGGCTGCACAGGAAGCATAGCAGCATCTGCTTCTGGGGAGGCTGCAAGAAGATTCCAGTCCTGGCAGGTGAAGGAGGAGCAGGTGTCTCATATGGCGGGAGCAGGAGCAAGAGAGAGTGAGGGGGGAGGCGCTACTTGCTTTTAAACAACCAGATCTCGTGAGAACTCACTGTGATAAGAACAGCACCAAGAGGTGGTGAGAAACCATTCAACACGAATCCACCCCCATAATCCAACCACCTCCCACCAGGCTCCACCAGTAACACTGGGGATTACAATTCAGTGTGAGATTTGGGCCAGGGACACAGAGCCAATCCATATCACCCACCTACCCGTCTCCATGTCCCCTGCAGACCTGTCCCCTGACCTCTAGAATTCTGTATCCTTTTGTCCTCTTGGCTGTCTGCTCAGCCAGCTAACAGGTATCTCCACCAAAAGCGACTGCCTGAACTCCTCAAGTACATTCCCCTGTGCTCCTGAACCTCTCAGGTGAAGGTGACCCTATACTTCCTGGCTTTAGTTTTAGATGTCAGCATATATTTGAAATAGAGAAAACATGACATTAAAAAGAAGTGCTTTAATTCATGTGATAAAGATAAGTTGTGTTTACTTAAAAAGGGTGAGGAAATACATAGTTTCTTAAATTACTGTGAGCTGTGGGAGAAGAGTGTTTGAATACCTCGTCTCTACCTAGTCTGCTCCCCAGAACCTCTCTGACCTCATCTCCTCCCTGTGTCCTCCCTGCTCCCGCTGCTCCAGCCACACAGGCCTCTTTCCTGTTCCTTGGGCTGAGGTCGCTTCTGCCTTAGGGCCTCTGCCTGGGCTGTCTGGCCCCTCAGCTGCAGGTGCAAACATCCTTCTTTCTTGAGGTCTTTGTTCTGATATCACCTTCTCCATTGGGACTTTTGTGACTCACCCTCCTCTCACCATTTAACACTCCAGCCACACCCTTGCCCCTACCCCTGGTGCATATTATGTGTCTCTGTGTTTCTTTCTGGTCCATTGTCTTCTACTGTCTACAAACTGGTAACAATGAGGCCCCAAGGGGAGAGCAGAGCTGGGAGGATGGGGCTGTGCTAGTCTTGCCCCCTTTAAGATGTACTCAACCCTGGCTTCACATTAGCATGCTGAGGCAGTTTGCAAATACATGTTTTGTGCCCTTTACCACAGATTCCACTTCCCATAGTTAGCATGGACTCAACCTTCATATTGTTTAAGGTACCCAAGTTGATTCTAATTTGTATCTAGCATTGAGCGTCAAACCTCTGTGTCTTCTGTTTCTGAGAGCTGAGCTCAGCCTGTGATCCACAGGGAGGTGAGGGGGCTGTGCTCTGTATGGGGTTTGATCAGGGATGGGTCTGTGTCCTGAAGGGAAGCATAGTCCAGCCCAGCTCCCCACTGCTGCAGGGTGTCCGGGAGGGGAACAAGTTCTGAAGTAAAGGGTGAGATGGCTGGGCGCGGTGGCTCAAGCCTGTAATCCCAGCACTTTGGGAGGCCGAGACGGGCGGATCACGAGGTCAGGAGATCGAGACCATCCTGGCTAACACGGTGAAACCCTGTCTCTACTAAAAAATACGAACAAACTAGCCGGGCGAGGTGGCGGGCGCCTGTAGTCCCAGCTACTCGGGAGGCTGAGGCAGGAGAATGGCGCAAACCTGAGAGGCGGAGCTTGCAGTGAGCCGAGATCTGGCCACTGCACTCCAGCTTGGGCGACAGAGCCAGACTCCGTCTCAAAAAAAAAAAAAAAAGAAAAGGGTGAGAAACTCACTTAGTCATTGTGTAGGAATTTATTATTCTTGCACCCTCCTGGTGCAGTGGGTTGTCTGTCCACATGCTGAGGTCTTCCCTGTGGGCATGGTTGTGGCACAGAAAGGAATGTGTTGTTTCCAAGCATTAAACAACAGATTTTTGACTTTCAGATTTGACTTTTAAAGAATTAATTGTATTGACTGAGAGAGAAGCCCAAAAGAGGATGAAGAAAGAAAAGGAGTCAAGAATGGCTCTTCCTCAGGTAAAGTGATATGCTCAGTGGATTGTTTTGTCTCCTTCCTTTTTGAAATGCAGGGCGTTGGAGTTGCAAATCTCTTGAGTCTGAAGTGTTCTGCCTGACACATTTGCTCGCACTCACCCATGCCTTCCCTCAGTCCCGCTCATCTGCACTTACATTCCAGATCTCACGGTGACCCAGTGACATGAGCTTGGGAAGAGGTTGCACTGGGCATGGTCCTGGGAAGGGCTCATACCCAGACATGGATGGAAATGGGGTGTGGGTCCTGCGGTGTCAGCTTCTGGGCAGCAGAGATTGTTTACGGGCAACATCTGAATGCACTGTCAGCTCTCAGTAGACCAGGAGTAGAGAAGCTGTATGTGGTAGTCACATGTTAATGTGTACAAATACCTTATAAATTCTTGAAAAGATGCCTTTAAGGGGAGATCTTTTCTACCTGGTTTTATTCCACATTTGAAGCTATAATGAATGAGTCACTCTTTCTAACTCCACAATCTTAATGACTGGGAATGGAATGGAAAACTAGGTACTGACATCAGTGATAGAGGGTGTTTTATTCCATCATTGCTTTTAAAATATGAAATCAACCTGAATGTCAGATTAATTTAGCCATTCTCAGCATATCCATCCCACAGAGAATGCAGTGTTCCTGCAGGGACTCTTACCAGCAGTTGTTTTTTGTAAAATGGTTATAATTTTGCTCAGATGTAAGAGCCAAACTTTTTTGATGTCAGAGAAGATGCAGCCAAATTCTGTCATTCCACCAATTATTATTAAATATTACGTTTCTTTTATTTTAAACATCACATGATATATATATTTGTTTTGTGGTAAAAGTCCAAACAGAGATGCAATTTAGGCATTAAGAAGGGGGGATACAACATAAGCGTGATAGGGAGTAACATTTTATTATATGTGAAATTTATGCTAAATGAGATTTTAGGTGTTCTTGCCACAAAAGCAAAAAAAAAAAAAAAGGTAACTGAGATATGGATATGTTAATTTGTTAAACTGTAGTGAGTTTTTTACTATCTATATCTTGCTATATTGTGTACCTTAAATATACACAATAAAATTTGTAAGCAAACAAGTAAAAAACAGGGCATCAAGAACACACTTTAGTTTTATAGTAAAAACAACTTACAACCTGAAAAAAGGACATCAAGGCATATATATTTAAAAACTTTACAGAATGTGAAAGAGCTTCCAGAATGCGGTAAAAGAAAATTGAGCATAAAATGAAAATTATTTTATTTTGATTTCCACAAAATAATGAAATGTCCTCACAGTCCAAGGAATTGGAAAATGGACATATAAATAATTTTTATTTTTTCTAGATCCTCAAAGAGAAAAAACTACATAGTAGTACTTTTTTTTTTTTAAAGAGTGGAAATGTCATGTGTCATTGGTGGGAGGGGGCATCTTTGAACTTGGGATAGTGGGGAATCTTGCCAGATTCACTAAAACAGGAAATGTACTATCCTAGAAGAGGCGATCACTCTTTCAATTACGCACCCGGAGGAACCCAGGTTCCTTTTCCCTGTCACATCCTCCACCATGTGTCATGTTTCATTGAGGAGCTACAGTGGTAAGCTCTGTGGCAAGAATCAGTGAGAGGTGTCGAGATGCATTTACACGTCATTGTGGGTTTTTAGAAAACGATTCTTCAGTGAATGTTCTGCTGTATTTTGCAAGTTTTGGAAATGTACATGTTTTTTATGTTAATAAACATTAATAGCTTGTTTTGCATCCTCTTTGGAGCAATTTCTTAATGAAGACATGGATCTTCTACAATTTTTCACTTTTGCAAAAAATGTCACCGTGGCTGCTTCTGTGCATGCTGTCTTCACCACAAGTGTGTGAGGGTTACTTCACTGGCAGTTCAAAGAATGTTTGCTGCTTTTAGGACGGTATACCACAAAAGCAAAAATAATTATATGTTTGTTTTATCTTTTGGAAGCCCTGGCTCACGGTGTGATTATAAAATATGAAGTTTCTTGAAAATCTAATGTTTCTTGCTTACATTTTCTTTGCATGAATTTTTTTTGATTGAATCTTTAATTTGAATTTTTGTGTATATCTTTTTGTAGATTATATTTGATTACTTTTAAAGTTTCAGATTATAAATGTCATAATAGGTTCATATGAAGATTGGCAAACCTCTCCATTTCTTTCCAAAATTTTGTTGGTTCTTTTTTTTTATACAACAGTCACATTTTATTAAATTACCACATACTTCGTTTGTGTTTGAATGACTGGGAGTTTTTACAGTTGCAGGTCTTGTCACCACATCTTCCAATAAGAATTGAGTTTGTCAGTCAGTGATTATATCTTTATTATGTCTTTCAGTAAAGCTTGTTTGTTTGCTTACAGTTCAGTAATGTTAGGTATATTCACATTATTTATTGGGCTTTCAGAATATATATGTTCTTGGTGCTTGATGGTTTCCCCTTATGCTCTCTTTATTTTTCTTTATTTTTTATAGTTTTTGTTTTCCTCCCTGTCAAAATCCCCTTTGAGTTCACTTATTCCTTCTTCTGTCTGATTAAGTCTGCTATTGAACTCATCTAGTGAATTTTTCAACTCAGTTATTGTATTTTTAGGTATACTTTTTTTCTTTCTTTGTTTTGTTTTCAGGCAGGGTTTCACTCTTTCCCAGGCTGGACTGCAGTGGCACAATCTTGGATCACTGCATCCTCGGCCTCCCGAGTTCAAATGAACCTCCCACTTCAGCCTCCTGAGTAACTGGGACTACAGGCGTGCACCATCACACCTGCCTAATTTTTGTACTCTTTGTAGAGATCGGATTTTGCCATGTTGCCCTGGCTGGTCTCGGAACTCCTGGGCTTAAGCAATTCTCCCACCTTGGCCTCCCCGAGTGTTGGGATTACAGGCATGAGCCACGGTGCCCAGCCTCAGAATTTCTTTTTGATTCTTTTTTATAGCTTCTATCTGTGTTGATACTCTTCTTTGCATGCATAGTTCTATAGTTTTCCTGATTTCGTGAGCTTGTCTGTGTGTGCTGTCTTTTAACTCATTGAGCATTCTTGTGGCTATTATTTCAAATTCTTTGGTAATTCACATACAGTCAGCCCTCTGCATTCATGGCTCATGTAGCCACAGATGGAACCAACTATGAACTACAAATAGCCAGAAAAAAATGGATGGTTTCAAGGAACATGTATAGTCCTTTTTTTCTTGTCATTATTTCCTAAACAATGCAGTATAACAACTACCTATGTAGCATTTACGTTGTATTAGCTATTATGAATAGAGATGATTTAAATCATATGGGAAGATATAGGTAGGTTATATGCAAATATTATGCCTTTTTATACAAGGGACTTCAGTATCCATAGATTTGGTCTCCTTAGGGAATCTTGGAACCAATCCCCTGCATATACTGAGGGTGGTCCCCATTTCTTTTTAGTTCTTCAAAGCCATGATGTAAATCACCATTTCTTTAGTGTAAGTTTATAGAGACTTAATTGGTTTCTTTTTACAGACCGTATTTTCCTGTTTCTTTGTAAGCTTTCTTATCTTCTTTTGGCACTTCAGTATTTGAAAAATCATCTACCTCCCCAGTTTTCGGTGGTTGCTTTGTTCAGGGAGGACACTGCAGTCAACTCAACTAGATTCTGGAGACCTTCCACACCTTTTCTGGCTGGGGATTTTGTCCTCTCTGGGCCTTTGCTTGTCATCTCTTCATTGAAAATGTTTGCTGGTTTCTACCCAGAAGCTCCCCTGTTGTCTCTCTTTGGTATTGCAGACTTGGGTGCTACAGTAAGCTGTAGTACTAGATCTTCACTTAGTGTTTGTCTGTGTTACTGCACACACTGGTTTATGTAAATCATCCTTTTTCTCAGTGGCCCCTAACCTTTCACCTTGTTCTTGTCAGTGCTTATATTCAGTAAGAGAGAAACCAGCCCATCAGTTGGTCATCTGAAAAGTCAGGATGTTGGACAGATATTCTGCTCCTTTCCATCCCCTAGATGATCTTGGGAGTTGTGGGTTTCTTTTCTGTTACCCCTGCATGGCAGGGGCTGCGTCTCTGTCAAGTGGATGCTTCAGATTTTCCTTCAGAGCTTCCATACTGTTTGCTTTATGTTGGCCTGAGGTGTAGAAACCTCGTAACTGTTTTGTGGATTTATCCCCGAGGCAATTAGTCTATGAATTGTTGTTAAAATCATTTCACTGTGGTGACTGGAGAGTTTGGGGATTCTTGTTCCTTTATCTTGCTGACATCACTCAGTATAGTTTTATAATTTGTTCACAGAATTCTGAAAATGTTTTGTACTTAAGTGCCATGGTATATATGCTAATGAAAATTTAGAAGTGTGTGTGTGTTGTTGTTGTTGTTGTTGTTTTTAAATTAGTGTACTAAAGTAGGAAGATTATTTCAGTATATTATTAGTTTGTATACTTAAATATTCTTTTTCTGGGTTGCAATCATGTTATCTTTCCCTTTTTTTTTTTCTGAGATGGAATTTCGCTCTTGTTGCCCAGGAGCGAATCATGAGATTTCCCAGCCAGCAGAATCATGAGAAATACATTTCTATTGTTCATAAATTAGTCTCTTTTATTTTGTTATAGCTGCACAGAAAGACTAGGACATATTCTGTTATATAACTGTTGGATTCTGTTGATTCAACTCTAATTTTTAGACATCTGGGTTCAGGTGCTTGTTGCGCTGTTGGCAGGTTGTTGACCTAGGCGAGTTTTTTAGCCTGTCTGTGACACAGTTGTCTTCTAGTAAGATGGGAAGAAATATTTCTGTCCTAGGTTATTATGTCATCATTTGAGTTAGAACATGTAAAGCCTTTGGAGTAATGCCCGGTACATGGGGAGTGTTCCAAAACTTTAGTCCTTGCTGTTGCTCTTGTCATCAGTTTTTAGTTTCTGACCTTTCTTTAAAGCCACTAAGAACACTGTCATCTCTGAAGACACCACTTGTATTCTAGCTCATCTGGACACCTCACTTGGTGTAACAAATATAATATCTAAAACTTTCATAGGGATAACCATGTGTTTATTTCTTATTTTGTCCGCAGAAGTGAGAAATTTGCACTGATTTAGATAAAATCCTAATCTCCTATTGAATTTTATAAAACCCAAAATTAGGGACACATAATTATCTCACAGATGCTTTTAATGGATATGTCAAAACACACACTTCAAATTGATGTGACAGTTCTTTCCTCTTCTCATTTTATGTAAAGATAAGAGCTCACCCATTGCTCATATTGAAATGTGTTTTCATTTCAGGGATCTTTGACATTCAGGGATGTGGCCATAGAATTCTCTCAGGAGGAGTGGAAATGCCTGGACCCTATTCAGAAAGCTTTATACAGGGACGTGATGTTGGAGAACTACAGGAACCTGGGCTTCCTGGGTGAGGATAATTTTCCTCTAGAAGTTAGGATCTTCCCTTGTGCATTTTTGTACTTTCCTTATTGTGTTTCTTGGGAGGCCCTACATTATTTGACAGAGATTGAAGCCTTGTTGATTCACAAATAAAAAGCTTCATGAATGTTCTGCTTCCTTCTTTGTACGTTAGTGGTGGTTCCAGAGCTGAGGTACATATAAAACCTTATGGCAGAGTTAATATATCCAATTCCCTGTTCCTGTTTTCTATCCCTGTGGTTTTTTTTTTTTTTTTGGACACAGTCTCAGTCTGTCACCCAGGCTGGAATGCAGTGGTGTGATCTCGGCACACTGCAACCTTATCTTCTTGGGATCAAGCCATCCTCCCACCTTAGCCTCCCAAGTAGCTGGGACTATGGGTATGCAACACCATGCCCAGGTAGAGACAGGGTTTCACTCTGTTGCCCAGGCTGATCTTGAACTCCTGTGCTGAAGCCATCTTCCTGTTTTGTCCTCCGAAAGTGCTGAGATTACAGGCTTGAGCCAGTACGCTTGGCCTATCCCTGTGTTTTTTATTTAGTATTTCTTGGGAGAGAGCTAGATATCTGCATCTTACAGTGTTCCCTAAACATTCAGAAGGAGGCAATCAATGGATGAGTTTGTGAAATATTTTATAGATTCAACTGCAGTATTTTCTCTTCTACCTAAACATTAGGCTGGATTCTGGAAAAACCATGGGAAATCTTCTTTCTTTTTTTTATAAGCAGGACTCTGTCTTCCTGACCTGAATATTATCTCCATGTTGGAGCAAGGGAAAGAGCCCTGGACTGTAGTGAGCCAAGTGAAAATAGCAAGGAACCCAAATTGGGGAGAATGCATGAAAGGCGTGATCACAGGTAAGAGCTCAGATGGGCACAATGGAAGCAGCATGATGAAATTGTGTGTGTAAAACTCTGCAAGTGGGAGAGTTCTGTGGGGAAACAAATTTGATTTTCTGTGAGCTCCGAAATTTTTCTTCTTTCCTGCTTATCACTTTGCTCTCCAGACACGTATAAGTTTACCCTTTCACTCTCCACGGGTTGCTGCAGCTCAAACAGAGTAAAGGACAAGACTGTTATGATGAACCACAGTGTCATCTGAATTCTCTGCACTCTGATGCTTTGACTCTGTGGCGTGGGAAGGGCCTTTTCAAAGAAGTCTCTTTCCCGTGTGGTCTCTCCTCCTGTTCTTGATTCCATCTGATCCTCAGTTCTCCGATCCATATAGATTAGAGCTCCATAGTCCTGATGCCTGGAGCTTTTCTGGTTCCACCTCATTTCGTATACTTGAAAGTGCTGGTCAGGAGATGGGGAAACATTGGTTGCCCTTCCTTTGAAGCTGGGGTCCTAGAACTGCACGCGACTGTCTTCAGCCCTCTGCCTGTTCAGGTCCCTCAGCCATTTTCTTAGTTCTTCTTTGGACACTCTTCTCGGATTTGTGACAGGGGAATGAGTTGGGTCTCCTGAGATTGTTACATAGAAGAATTGTAAAGACAGTTGACATAAAGATCCGCTCTTTATTCTTAGTCCTACACAGGGAGCATATCTTTGTCTTCACACTCTTAGTTTGGGATCTGTGGACAGAGCAGAGTCTCATTTCAAGATCCCTCACAATCCAACTCCTGTGTTTTTCTCTGTCTTGTTTATGCCTTGGCTATTTCTGATCTTACATTCTCTTTTATGTTTGTGTGATTTTTTTGCCTCTGAGACTTGCTTTGAATAAACACATTTCTAGGGTCTGACATTTTATCCTTTCTTCCTGCTGTGATAACCTATCTTGGGGTTATGAATATCTCGTGGACTATCTTATGGAGTGGGTTTACTGGGTAAGAGAAAATTTTTGAAGGAGAGCACTTTGAGTAATGAGTTTTAACATCATCTTGCTACATACAGATGTGACTATTAAAGTCAGAGTAGAATGATCAGCATTTATCATGATATTCAGATAGCATCACAAGAGCCTGGTTTCTGAGAAATGTCACAAAAGTATCTCTCAAGGGTACTGTGGTAATGTTGATCTCATATACTAATGGTCCTCTTTTTTGAGCTAGCAGTGAATGGTGTAGGAATTTCTCCCATGCCGGGCGCGGTGGCTCATGCCTGTAATCTCAGCACTTTGGGGGGCTGAGGCGGGTGGATCACCTGAGGTTAGGAGTTCTAGACCAGCTGGCCAACTTGGTGAAACCCCGTCTCTACTAAAAATACAAAAATTAGCCGGGCATAGTGGCAGGTGCCTGTAATCCCAGCTACTCGGGGGGCTGAGGCAGGAGAATCACTTGAACCCGGGAGGCGGAAGTTGTTAGCCGAGATTGCGCCATCGCACTCCAGCCTGGGGGACAAGCTGGGGGACAAGAACAAGACTTCATCTCAAAAAAAAAAGAGGAATTTCTCTCAGGGAGAACATTGTCCAAGTTCACAGCTTCATCTCTGCAGGGTGGTTGCCTGAACCACTGCTCATGCCACACTTTTCTTCCCCAGTATTTTTGTTTACAGTGAGTACGACTTTGATCTTGAGGAAGCTAATGAAGTTGAATGAGGCTTATTTTTTTTAAGTCCAGAAAGTTCGTTTTAAGCAGCCGTTGCTTTCATCTGATGCATTTTCATGTATTATAAATGAACTTTGTTTTTATTTATGTAACGATCAGTTCCATAGTTTTGAGGATACTCAGTTTTGTTTGTTTTATGTTTCTATGTGTGGTAGTGTTGTGTTGGGGAATGCATATTGTTTTATGTATTTTACAAGATTTCCTTCTCTAGTACACATGGTATAGCTCAGCAGCAGTTTCCCTAAAACTTACACAAACTCCATAGTGTTGTGTTGACAGTTTCAGTTATTGCTTTTACTTCTGTTTCACCTGACTTCATTCCTACTATGAAAGTATATGTTTGTCAATTAAATTGATTACAGTTTTTAAGTTGGAAATTTTTAATATCTTGAACATAATTTTTTAAGTTACTGTCTTAATTGTGGAAATACCATTTAATAGATTGATCATTCTTTGTTATATGACATACATTGCTTTTCTGTAATAAGTTTCAGTTTCCTAAATATAGCTTGCTGAGTGTTCAAATTGCACTGTTTTTTTCTTTGTTGGAACAAATGCTATATTATAATGACTATTCTGTCTACATTCATGTCCATCATGTTATAGTGAATCATTATTTAAAAATCTAACTTTATTTACACTTAGCCCATTTCTTACACTTCAGGGACTTCTCTACTATTTATAAAACCTACATATTTTTTTCATGATGCTCAAGCAATGAAGAATAAATTCTCTTAAAAAACTTGTATTGGGCCAGGAGCAGTGGCTCATGTCTGTAATCCCAGCACTTTGGGAGGCCGAGGTGGGTGGATCATTTTGAGATCTGAGGTCAGGAGTTCAAGACCAGCCTGACCAACATGGTGAATCTGTTTCTACTAAAAATACAAAAAAATTAGCCAGGCATGGTGGTGCATGCATGTAATCTCAGCTAGTTGGGAGGCTGAGACAAGAGAATTTCTTGAACCCAGGAGACAGACGTTGCATTGAGCTGAGATCGCGCCACTGTACTTTAGCCTGGGTGACAGAGCAAGACTCTGTCCCTAAAAAAAATAAGAAAAAAAAAACAAACTTGTATTTTGTCCAGAAAAGATTTTTCCTATATTTTCTTCTAGAATTTTTGTAGCTTGAAGTCTTACATGTAAGTCTTTATTCATCTTGAATTAATTTTTGTATATGATGAGAGAGAGGAGTCCAGTTTCATTCTTCTGTTTATGGCTAGCCAGTTTTTCTAGCATCCTTGTTGAATAGAATGGCTTTTCCCAATTGTTTTTGTTGACTATAAAAGATCAGTTGGTTGTAGGTGTGTGGCTGTATTTCTGGGTTTCCTATTCTGTTTCATCAGATAGCTTTCTATTTTAATGTTAGCATTTATATCTATAGATTTTCTATCTTAGCACTTTTTTCTGCATTCACAAGTCTTGGTATGTTCTATTTTTATTTTCCTTTGTTTTGAGATTTTTTAAAATTTCCCTTGTGATTTCTAATTTGACATATTGGCTGTTTAAGAGTATGGTTTTATTTGTTTTTGTTTTTGTTTTTTGACATGGAGTTACGCTCTTATTGTCCAGGCTGTAGTGTAGTGGTGCAATCTCAGCTCACTGTAACACTCCACTTCCTGGGTTCAAGCGATTCTCCTGCCTCAGCCTCCCGAGTAGCTGGGATTACAGGCATCTGCCACCACGCCTGGGTTTCACTATGTTGGCCAGGCTGATCTTGAACTCCTGACCTCAAGTGATCCACCTGCCTCAGCCACCCAAATTGCTGGGATTATAGGTGTGAGCCACCACACTGTCCTAAGAGTATGTTGTTTCCACATATTTGTTGATAATCTAATTTTCTTTCTTGATCCCTAGTTTTACTTTATTATGATGGGATAAGTTATGCTTTATGATTTTAGTCTTTAAAAAGTTTAAAAAATTTTTTCTTTTCCAATATTTTTTTTTTGAAAAATGTTTCATGTGCAGTTCTGAAAAATTTGTATTGTGCTATTTTTGGATGTTGTGTTATGCATATATAGGTTAGGTTCAATTTGATGTATCGTTTAGGTTCTCTAGTTCCTTATTTTTCTTCTGTCTGATTGTCCTATTTATAAGTAAAAATAGGCCATTGAAGTCTCTTATTATTACTGTGAAACTACTTCTCCCTTTAGTTGTATTAATTTTGCTTCACATATTGAGGATTGCTATATTAGGCACATATTATTATACCTTCCTAGTTAATTAACCTTTTAATCATTATATAATGCCCTTCTTTGTCTCCAGTTTTGACATAAAGTCTATTTCGACTGATATCAGTTTAGCCACTGCTGATGTCTTTCTGTTACCGTTTATAGGGGATATCTTTTTTCATCGCTTCAATTCAGCCTACCTATATCCTTTGAATTAAAATGAGTATTTTCTGGATAGTGTGTAGCTGAAGCCAGTTTTAGAAATTCATTCAGCCAGTCTCTGTCTTCAGATTGTGGAGTATAAACCACTTACATTTAATGTAATTACTGATAGAAAAGGACTTATATTGCCATTTTGTTAAGTGTTTTCTGTGTCTCTTTTAGATTTTTTTTGTTCTGTTTCTCTTACTGCCTTCGTTTTTGTATAGTTGATTTTTTTTTCCTGAAATGGTTCTACTTCCATTGTGTGTGTCTTCTATACATTCTTTGTGGTTACCGTTGCAATTACAGAAAACACTTTTGATTTATAACATCCTATTTTCAACTAATAACAGCTTAACTTCAATTACATACAAAAATGACTTTTTTACAGATCTGCTTCCATGTTATGTTTTGTCTTTTTTTTTTTTTCCTTTTTGTGGAGAACGGGGTCTCGCTATATTACCCAGACAGGTCTCGAACTCCTGGGCTCAAGCTATCCTCCCGCCTCTGCCTCCCTGAGAGCTGGGATTACAGGTGTGAGCCACCACGCCCGGCCTCCATGTTGTGTTTTGATATCCCAGTTACTTTCATTGTATATACTGTGTCTCCGTTGACATATATTTCAACCTTGACAAGAGTCTCCTGCTTTCTTTGTTTTCTCAAATCTTTGCCTGTTGTGCTAGGGTCCTCATTCTGCACCCCATGTCTCCTTAACATTCTTGTACTATCAATAAAGTTTTATGGTATCATTATGTGTGTGTACGAAATGAATTCATCCATCTCCTCTTCATGGCAGTTTTCAAGTTTTTTCTTAAGGACTGAATTATAAGAACAGTCTTTCACATATCTCCTGATAGGTAGGGTTGTTGAGCATATACCTGGAAATAGAACTCATGGGACATTCAATTTGATAAATTTCATAGCAAATATTATAGAGACATAATCTGTTTTCTTCCCATATCATCATACCACCTCCTTTTTAATTGTCTTCCCTTGTTGTCCTGCACCCATAGTGTATTTCTCACATTTAAGTATTAGTACAATGCTACTTCTACATTAGTTTCTCTTTTCTTCCAAAGCCAGGATTTTAGCTGTTTCTTGTGCAGTTACATTCCCACAGCTCTGCAAGCACACAAACCTTGCTGCCCCATGCTTATTACTCCTTGCTCTCCCGGCTTGCCCTTTCTCCTCTTGGGCCTTTCCTAACATATTACTTTGGTCCAGATGGACTACCCAGTTACTGCCTAGCGTATTAATTTTATACTTCCATTATTGCAGAACTCTCTCACCTCCTATGCTACTATCATTCTATAAGGGGTCACCCCTACTCATTTACTTGACCATTGTCTGATAACACTGCCCAAATCAATATGATGACTCAGAAACCGTTCGTTATTCATGACGGATGGCTGAATAATGCTTTTGGCAACACAGCATTGCAGGGAGCCGAAGGTCCATGGGACGTGACCAACTCAGCATTCCACTGGAGGCTATATGATCAAACAGCAAATTGTTTATCATGAATGCAGGATGTGGGCAAACTCATGACTGCTTCTGCTGACAGAAGTTTTGCTGGAGGCAATCACTCCCTGGCGCCAAGGTTATCTACTGCGATATCTAGAGCCTGTTGTTTGAGGAATGCAGTCTTGCAAACCTACTTTGGGCTGAGCAGCTGACCCCTTCTTCCACCCTCCTTCTCACTATCTCTCTTGCTTAGTAAATACAGAGGGCTGTGTAAAGCTCAGGGCCCTTGTCCACTAGAGGCAAGGTGCCCCCGACCCCTTCTTCCAAATATGCTCTTTTGTCTCTTGTCTTTTATTCCCGAATTCGCCACCTTTGTTCAGTTCCCCTAGGTCCATGTGGGTTACATAGTGGCAACCCGAACAGCGACAGAATCAGGTGCTCTACACAAAATGGCTCTTGAATTATTTCTACACTCTTGATATTTGGGTTGACCTGTTATCTGCACTGCTTGTTTGGGAGTTGTTTTTAAAAACATGTTTGATCTTGCAAACCCAGGTTCTTATATCTTACTTTCTTTGTAAATTGGGTATAGATACATAAATGCTGTGGGCATATTTAGTGTGCTTGTTTGTTAAATAATGATAACTTACCTAAAGACTTTTTAAACAAGTTAATGCTGTTAGCTAGCTTAGAATATTGCATGTTTTATAGTAAAGACTCACAAATTTGTTTAATAACGTGTATCAACATTGTTTCATGTTTATAATGAGATAGCATATTGGCTTTACCTTAATCAGCATGGCTAGCTATATCAGATACCATAGATAGGATGGTTTAAACAGCAGAAATTGACTTTTCACAGATCTAGGTGGTGCAAAGTTCAACATGTCAGAGTCAGCCACTTTGGTTCTTGGTGTGGGCTTTTTTCTGGTGTGCCATGGCTGACTGTTTTTGTGTTCTCATGTGGCAGAAAGATTGTCATGCAAAAAAACAGAAGCTTTTTCACGTCTCTTCTAATTGCATTCCTGAAGTTCTATGCACCATCCTGACGTAATTGCCACCCAAAGACCACACTTCCAAATACTATATCACACTGAGGATGGGACCTTAACATAGGAATTTTGGCAGACATAAGTCTTTATATCAGAACAGTCTACATTGTATCTGTAAATTTTCATTTTGCAGTTTGTTCCAAACAGTGTTGTCTTTTATCTTAGTTCATACATTTTCCAAGTGCAATCTCTGTATCATACATGTTTTGTGGCCAATGAACTGGATAATTAAAGACAATGAACAGGACTGGGTACGGTGGCTCATGCCTGTAATCCCAGCACTTTGGGAGGCAGAGGTGGGCAGATTGTTTGAGCTCAGGAGTTCCAGACCAGCCTGGGCAACATGGCAAAACCTCATTTCTATGAAAACTACAAAAAAATTAACTGGGCATGATGGCGTGCATCTATCTGTGGTCCCAGCTCTCAGGAGGCTGAGGTGGGAGGATCGCTTGAGCCTATGAGCTGGAGGTTGCAGTGAGGTAAGATCATGCCACTGCACTCCAGCCTGGGTGAGAGAATGAGACTCAACCAAAAGCAAAAAAAGACAATGAATACATAGGGAGTTGCTCTATTGTTTGTTACATAGTTGTAGGCACGAAATCATAACTGGAATTTCTGATTTCCTTTCCCAAGTTTTATTCTTTTTTTGAGGCAGTCTCTCTCTGTTGCCCAGGCTGAAGTGCAGTGTTGCAATCTTGACTGACTGCATCCTCCCCCTTATGGGTTTATGTGACTCTCGTGCTTCAGCCTCCTGAGTACTTGGGATTACAGGCATGCACCATCACAGTTGGCTAATTTTTTATATTTTTAGTAGAGACGAGGTTTCACCATGTTGGCCTGGCTAGTCTCGAACTCTTGGCCTCAAGTGATCTGCCCGCCTTGGCCTCTCAAAATGCTGGGATTATAGGTCTG
Organism: Macaca nemestrina; assembly: GCF_043159975.1. Classification (NCBI taxonomy): domain Eukaryota; kingdom Metazoa; phylum Chordata; class Mammalia; order Primates; family Cercopithecidae; genus Macaca; species Macaca nemestrina. Next base: position 62,064,599 of record NC_092144.1, on the reverse strand, counting down.
AGTCACCATACCTGTTCCCTTTTTTTTTTTTTTTTTTGAGATGGAGTCTTGGTCTGTCGCCCAGACTGGAGTACAGTGGCGCAATCTCAGCTCACTGCAACCTCTGCCTCCTAGGTTCCAACGATTCTCCTGCCTCAGGCTCCCGAGTAGCTGGGATTATAGGCATGTGCCACTATGCCCAGCTGATTTTTACTTTTAGTATAGACAGGATTTCACCATGTTGGCCAAGCTAGTCTCGAACTCCTGACCTTGTGATCCACCTGCCTCAGCCTCCCAAAATGCTGGGATTACAGGCATGAGCCACTGCGCCTGGCTGACCTGTCCGCAATTTTCAATCTTTATTATGTTATGTATTTACCTTTCTCTCATCCAAGTACTAACCAGTTCTGACACTGCTTAGCTTCTGAGATCAGATAGATCAGATGCATTCACGGTGGTATGGCCATAGACATATTTACCTTTCTTTTATCTTTAAAAGCCAGTGATCTCAACGTATTTTCTAGTTATCATATGCTGCCTCTAGAAGTTCTTGCTTATTATTAATGGAGAATTGTTTAGAATTTCATACTATAAATTTGTATTTTGTGGTTGTTCATTATTTACCTGCTGGTTTTATCACAGGCTATTAGAATGTTTTATTTATTAATTTATATTATGATTATTAATTAGTTAATATTTACCATTACAGTATATCTTGCTGTGGTTTTAGCATTTATTTGTATGAAATAAATATATGTAACTTTTTTTCTCTTCTATTATGAGGGAGCCATATGTTTACTGCCAGTTGGTGTGTCATTTGGGGTCAGTGGTTGCAAAAGACTTGTTTTGGTGCTCATTTATGTTTGCACAACACAAGTCTTTTGGTCAAAGGATGTTTGAAACTAGGCTTTCCTAAAATTGATTTGAATTACATGTGATCATCTTTACTACAGAATTCTATTCATTTTGCATTTCTACAAATAGAAGATCATGGTAGAAAAGTTTCACAACTTGCTAGCATATTATGTTTAGTGTAGTGTGTTTTCAGTATAAAATAATATTTACCAATAATAGTTATTTTAAAACTCCATGTTCATTATATTTTGCAGGTATCTCTCCTAAACGTGTGATCAAGGAATTACCACCAATACAGAACAATAACACAGGAGAAAAATTCCAAACAGTGATGTTGGAAGGACATGAAAGCTATGACATTGAAAATGTTTACTTCAGAGAAATCCACAAAAATCTACAGGACCTTGACTTTCAATGGAAAGATGGTGAAATAAATTGTAAAGAAGCACCGATTACCCATAAAAACAATCTTACTGGTACAACAGTTCGACATAGTCAAGGGGACGTAGAAAACAAGCATATTGAAAATCAGCTTATATTAAGCTTTCAGTCCGGTCTGGCTGAATTGCAGAAATTTCAAACTGCAGGGAAAATTTATGAATGTAATCAAATTGAGAAGACAGTTAATAATGGTTTTTTAGCTTCACCACTTCAAAGAATTTTTCCTAGTGTCCAAACCAACATTTCTAGGAAATATGGGAATGATTTTTTGCAACTTTCGTTACCTACACAAGATGAGGAAACATACATTGGGGAAAAACCTTACATAGGTAATGAGTGTGGCAAAGCCTTTAGAGTGTCTCCAAGTCTTATTAATCATCAGATGATACATACAACAGAGAAACCTTACAGATGCAATGAGTCTGGCAAAACCTTTAATCGGGGCTCACTACTAACAATACATCAGATAGTCCATAGAAGAGGGAAACCATATCAATGTGATGTATGTGGCAAGATCTTCAGACAAAATTCAGATCTTATAAATCACCAGAGAAGTCACACTGGAGACAAGCCCTACATATGTAATGAATGTGGCAAGTCCTTTAGTAAAAGTTCTCACCTTGCAGTTCATCAGAGAATTCATACTGGAGAGAAACCTTACAAATGTAATCAATGTGGGAAGTGCTTTAGTCAAAGTTCCTCTCTTGCAACTCATCAGACAGTTCATACTGGAGACAAACCCTACAAATGTAATGAGTGTGGCAAAACCTTTAAACGGAACTCAAGCCTCACTGCACATCAGATAATCCATGCAGGAAAGAAACCATATACATGTGAGGTATGTGGCAAGGTCTTTTATCAAAATTCACAACTTGTAAGGCACCAGATAATTCATACTGGAGAGACACCTTACAAATGTAATGAATGTGGCAAGGTCTTCTTTCAACGTTCACGTCTTGCAGGGCATCGGAGAATTCATACTGGAGAGAAACCTTACAAATGTAATGAATGTGGCAAGGTCTTCAGTCAACATTCACATCTTGCAGTGCATCGGAGAGTTCATACTGGAGAGAAACCTTACAAATGTAATGAATGTGGCAAAGCCTTTAATTGGGGCTCATTACTCACTATACATCAGAGAATTCATACCGGAGAGAAACCTTACAAATGTAATGTGTGTGGCAAGGTCTTTAATTATGGTGGATACCTTTCAGTTCATATGAGATGTCATACTGGAGAGAAACCGCTCCATTGTAATAAATGTGGCATGGTCTTCACTTACTATTCATGCCTAGCACGTCATCAGAGAATGCATACTGGAGAGAAACCTTACAAATGTAATGTGTGTGGCAAGGTCTTCATTGACAGTGGAAACCTTTCAATACATAGGCGAAGTCATACTGGAGAGAAACCTTTCCAGTGTAACGAATGTGGCAAGGTCTTTAGTTACTACTCATGCCTAGCGCGTCATCGGAAAATTCATACTGGAGAGAAACCTTACAAATGTAATGATTGTGGCAAAGCCTATACTCAGCGTTCAAGCCTCACTAAACATCTGGTAATTCATACTGGAGGGAACCCTTACCACTGTAATGAGTTTGGCGAGGCTTTTATCCAAAGTTCAAAACTTGCAAAATATCACAGAAATCCTACTGGGGAGAAACCACACAAATGTAGTGAATGTGGTAGAACTTTTAGTCATAAAACAAGTCTGGTGTACCATCAGAGAAGACATACTGGAGAGATGCCATACAAATGTATTGAATGTGGGAAAGTCTTTAATTCCACTACAACCCTTGCAAGGCATCGGAGAATTCATACTGGAGAGAAACCTTACAAATGTAATGAATGTGGCAAGGTCTTCCGTTACCGCTCAGGCCTTGCACGTCATTGGAGTATTCATACTGGAGAGAAACCTTACAAATGTAATGAGTGTGGCAAAGCCTTTAGAGTACGTTCAATTCTGCTTAATCATCAGATGATGCATACTGGAGAGAAACCTTATAAATGTAATGAATGTGGTAAAGCTTTTATCGAAAGGTCAAACTTGGTTTACCATCAGAGAAACCATACTGGAGAGAAGCCATACAAATGTATTGAATGTGGCAAGGCATTTGGGCGGCGGTCTTGCCTCACTAAACACCAACGAATTCATTCTGGTGAAAAACCTTATAAATGTAATGAGTGTGGCAAATCTTACATTAGTCGCTCAGGCCTTACTAAACATCAGATAAAACATACTGGAGAGAACCTTACAACTAAACTCAATGTGGAAAGGCCTTTAGACGTTGTCCTAACTTCTGGGATCCCCAAATAATTTATACTTAACTGATACAATTTGTCTATTTGTCCCTTCCCTTTGAAGTCTCATGTGGAATTGTAATCTCCAGCATTGGAGGTGGGGCCTAGTGGGAGGCAACTGGATCATGGGGGTGGATTTCTCAAGAAAGGTTTAGTACCATCCCCTTGTTGCTGTCCTTGTGATAGTGAGTTCTCATGAGGTCTGGCTGTTTAAAAGTGAATGGCAGGGCCAGGCGCCTGTCTCATGCCTGTAATCCCAGCACTTTGGGAGACTGTGGACGGACCACTTGAGGTCAGGCATTCGAGAGCAGCCTGGCCAACATGGTGAAACCCTGTCTCTGCCTAAAATACAAAAAATTAGCTGGGCTTCATGGTGGGTACTTGTAGTACCAGCTACTCGAGAAGATGAGTCAGGAGAATTGCTTGAACCCTGGAGGTGGAGGCTGCAGTGACCCAAGATCGTGCCACTGCACTCCTGCCTGGGCAACAGAGTGAGACTCCGTCACACACACACACGCACGCACGCATGAAAGTGAATAGCACCTCCCTCTTGTTTGTTCCCCTTCTGGCTATGTGACATGCCCACTCCCCCTTCACCTTCCACCATCATTTTAACCTTCCCGAGGCTTCCCCAGAGGGTGAGCAGATGGCAGCACCATGTTTCCTGTAAAGCCTACAAAATTGTGAGCCAATTAAACCTCTTTATACATTAGCCTCAGGTATTTCTTTCTAGCAATGCAATTATGGCCTAATACATTTACACATGAAGTGAAGAATATAGCTAAGTTTCAAGCAAGTGTTCACTAGGCATAAGAATATACATCCTGGAGAGGAATCACAGAAGTGTAATATGTGTGGCAAGAATACTAAAGGTCAAAACTTGTGGATCTATAAATAACTCAAAGTGCAGATATGCTTTACAAATGAAATGAGTGTGGCAAAAACTTTGTACCAGAGTTCAGTCACTACTTGACATGAGAGTTTATATTGGAAATAAATCATATAAATATATGTGCTAGAGGCTTCCCCGAGGTATCTGAACTCGCTAGACATCAGAATATACATCTTGGACAGGAACCACACAAATGCAACTTGTGTGCATTTTTTTTTTACCCGACCATCAAAACGGAAACATCAGAGTATTCATACTGGAGAACAGCCTTACAAATGTAACGAATGTGGTAAGCCTTTTTTAAAAAAAATCAAATGGGCCGGGTGTGGTGGCTCACACCTGTAATCCTAGCACTTTGGGAGGCCGAGGTGGGTGGATCACCTGATGTCAGGAGTTCAGGACCAGCCTGGCCAGCATGGTGAAACCCCATCTCTATTAAAAATACAAAAATTAGCTGGGCATGGTGGTGGGTGCCTGTAATTCCAGCTACTTGGGAGGCTGAGGCAGGAGAATCACTTGAACCCGGGAGGTGGAGGTTGCTGTGAGCCAAGATTGCACCATTGTACCCCAGCCTGGGTGATAAGAGCAAGACTCCATCTCAAAAAAATAAAAAATCAAATGTTCATGTTTTTGGAGTTTGAGAGAATTTATACAGGAGAAAAGCCAAATGATTGTGCTTAACATGGAAGGACCTCTAATCAGTAGTGTGTCTTCAGGCTTCACCAAATTATTCATGCTGGATAGAAACCTTGCAAATGTAATTAACAAGGTAAAGTTTTAAACCATTTCTCAACAGATTCCACATTAGGTAAACCATACTATGGATAACTAAGTCTGCTTCTCCATCCAGGATTGACCTGGAATGATACCTGCTGTAAAATAACTACAAGACAAAATTTGTCAAAACCCCAGGTAATATGTACATCAAAGGAGCAAAAGCATGTGTGCAAATGGCTAATTCAGTATATAAAATAATTGTATTCACTTTGACATTTCTTAAAAAGGCTAGTTAACTATTTGTGACCTTCATCCTAAAGTATGAAGTCTTTCCTACACATCCTTCATTGTGGCCTCTGGGAATAAATCAGATGAGAGGGCTACTTCATTAGGTGTGGTTCCTTCATATCCATGTTTTCTGGAAGATTAAGGTCACTGTACTGTGTGAGTTAAGCAGCATGGAGTACGGTGGAGAATAATGTAAATTTACAACGTAAGTCACTGAGCTTGTGTTCACAGTGTCCTTTGACAAACAGAGTTACTTTGGGATATGGGAAACATACGGTGTACTTTCACTACCCTAAAAATCTGGGCTGGGCGCGGTGGCTCACGCCTGTAATCCCAGCACTTTGGGAGGCCGAGGCGGGCGGATCACAAGGTCAGGAGATCAAGACCACGGTGAAACCACGTCTCTACTAAAAATACAAAAAATTAGCCGGGCGCGGTGGCGGGCGCCTGTAGTCCCAGCTACTCAGGAGGCTGAGGCAGGAGAATGGCGTAAACCCAGGAGGCGGAGCTTGCAGTGAGCCGAGATCGCACCACTGCACTCCAGCCTGGGCGACAGAGCGAGACTCCGTCTCAAAAAAAAAAAAAAAAAAAAAATCTGTGCTCCACCTAGATTTGTACATTGTTTTCACTTCTGTCACTTGTTGCTTCACATGTTTTGCAGCTGGTTTTAAGTGCACACACACAAGATTCTCAAATCATCTTTGTAAATTGACATTTTTATCATGTAACCACCCTGTCACTCAGGCTGGAGTGCAATAGTGATAAGGTCAACTTTTGGAACCCATCTGCAAATTTCCTAGGATTCTTAGAGTAGCTTCCTAGCTTTTCCTTAATTGCTGTATATCAGTTATAGAGAAGGGGACCTGCAATAGGACTGGCCGTTCGGCTCCTGCTACTTCCCTAAGGGGTAGCAAGGCTGGAGGGAGAGTGGAATATGGTGTTCCCCTCCGAGTGTTAGGGGGACTTAAGTAGCGTCCTAAGGGTTTTAGCCTCAGGAGCACTTGGTAAGGGGGCGATAGGGATGGTCGCTGATCATCCTTAGAGACAAGTGGCTCTTGTAAAAGGGGGTCATCTGACTGGGCACGGTGGCTCATGCCTGTAATCCCAACACTTTGGGAGGCCGAGGCAGGCGGATCACCTGAGGTCGGGAGTTCAAGACAAGCCTGACCAACATGGAGAAACCTCATCTCTACTAAAAAGGCAAAACTAGCTGGGCATGGTGGTGTGTGCCTGTAATCCCAGCTACTTGGGCGGCTGAGGCAGGAGAATTGCTTGAATCTGGGAGGTGGAGGTTGCAGTGAGCTGAGATCAAGCCATTGCACTCCAGCCTGGGCGACGAGCGAAACTCCATCTCAAAAAAAAAGGGGGGGGGTCATCTATATCATCTATAATATCTAATTCTACCTTAGAACTTTCCTTTGGTTGGAGGGGGAGGTGGGTTCTGGGAGTTTCACAGATTGTTAGGTTTTGGTATAGGGTCATAAAAGCCTGTGCATATGGGATTTCTGACCATTTGCCCTGCCTCTTGCAAAATAGGTCTAATGGCAGGATGGTGTCATAATTAAGGCTGCCAGTGACTGCCCATTGTTCCAGGCTGGGCAGTTCATAATGGGGACAGACAATGTTGCACAAAAAAAAATTACACATTTTGTCTTTAGAGTGTCAGGGTCAAATTTATTTCAATGGTTGAGGATATAGCCAAGCATGGAATCAGGTGGAAGAGGTGGAGAGTTGCCCATAGTGGTCTGGAAAAGAGAAGAGGACTGTAAAAAGTGGAGGGCTCATTAGGTGACCCAAATTTTACCTGGGGCATCCCCCTGGAAAAATTCTGGGCCCAGAGTGGGGTCCCTGGGAGCATCCCCCCTTTAGGGCTCCAACTTAGTCTGTCAGACATCTCTGACCTTAGATGGGTGCTGGCACCGCTTTGGAATGGTTCTCTCCACCACTGAGGACCTGACAAGTTTTTCTATCCCACTTAAAGCAACTCTTTAACCCTCTCAACTTGGGCAATAATAAATTCCCTTTCATGAATTCCCTCCACCACCATGCACCACACAGACCACCTACGATATGCCCAGACCCTCTGACTTGTATAACCTTTTTTCCATAGTTAGGTGGGTTTTCTGTCCTTGGCCAGTTGAATGAGGGAAGGGAAGAATTTAGCATAAGTAAAAGAAGCTTCAGTCACCTGAAACCTGTGAGTTCGCCCTGGATGAGCTACTGCTGCCAACTGCATCACACATAGGGATCAGGGACTATTACTGAAAAGGATAGAAAAGAGTCTTTTCCCCTTCTGGGCGGGGCAGCCATCCCTGTTCACTCCTTGGCCTTCAGAGACCACCAGAGAGTGGCCCCAGTCAGTTCCCCCCAAATACCAAGGAGCTACTAGAAAACGGCTGCTGAAAGACTGAAAAAGGAGAAAAGGAAAAGAACTCAGAAAAAGAAAAAAAGGAATAGGACTCAGGTTTCTCACCTGAACCAAGCGGTGGTAGTCAGGCACTTCCACACAGAAACCTTTCAGTTTCACCGGAGAATGGCCCTGGCCAGAAACTTGCAGTTGTCTTCGTGCTCAGGTGCTGTCCACCGAGGGTCCTGAGTTGGAAAGGAAAAGAGAACCTAGACAAAGACTTCCCTGTATGTAAAAGGGGAAAGGAGAAAAAGAAATCCCAAACTTTGGACCTACTTTCTCTCCTGGCTAGCTCACCAAAATATGTTACCAGTAGAGGGTCTTGATTGCAAGTTGTTCAGGTTCTTGGCATTTTGAACAAAGAATTGGAAAAAACACCCAGCAAAGCAAGGAAAGAATGCAGCATCAAAAGAACGAAAACAGGAATTTACTGAAAATGAAAGTACACTCCACAGTGTGGGAACAAGCCCTAGCAGTGGCCGGGATATAGAATCTTTTTGGGTCCAAATGACTACTGCAGCTTTCCCATTGGCCGCTTGGTGGTCTCCTCATATAAATAAAATGGTGGCCTGCAATCAGTCAACCAATCAGAGGCTGAAGTAAAGTTACAAAGGTCTTTACTTTGTAAAAGTAAAAGCAAAAAGCAATCAATCAGAGGTACTTTTAATTTCCCACCTTCCACGCAGACAAGGTAGAGGTTTGCAAAGGGAGTAGTCTCTGGTTCTTTTGTTACTTAGGTGTGGAAAGTTAGGGGTTTCCCTTCAATTTAGTTCAAGGAAGTTAGCACGAAACAGCCTTAGGTTTTCTGCCTCCAGACCCTATTCTCCTGCCTCAGGACCGCAGGCCCACGCCACCACACCTGGTTAATTTTGTATTTTTTGTAGAGATGGGGTTTCGTCATGTTGCCCAGACTGGGAGAAATATATTTTAAGGTATAATTAGCATGTTATGTTTTAAAAATCCCGGTGATATACTTGCACATTAGCAACAGAGCTCTTGCTTCTGCATTATACAATTTCAGTTCATTATCTTGTATCATTCGAATTATTTCATGGAACTTAAAATGTAAGAGACCCTCTACATATTGATAGAGCACATCCTTTTTATCTGTCAGTTCTCTGTACATATTTTTTGCCACACAAATCTAAAAATACCACCTTGATTTATGGATCCTTCAAGTTTTTCATTTAAGTACAAGGGAAGAAATGTAAATCTATAAATTGGGTTAAGTGATTTCTAGGAAAGTGTATAATTGTTTTTAAAAAGTATTTTAAAAAGTAAGTTTTGGGCAGGTGTAGTGGCTCGCACCTATAATCCCAGCACTTTGGGAGACCACGGTGGGAACATTGCTTGAACCCAGGAGTTTGAGACCAGCCTGGGGAACATGGTGAAACCCCATCTCTATTTAAAAATAAATAAATAGACCGGGAGCAGTGGCTTACGCCTGTAATCCTAGCACTTTGGGAGGCCGAGGCGGGTGGATCACTTGAAGTCAGGAATTTGAAACCAGCTTGGCCAATATGGCAAAACCCCGTCTCTACTAGAAATATACAGATTAGCTGGGGGTGGTGGCAGGTGCCTGTGATCCCAGCTACTCAGGAGGCTGAGGCGGGAGAATCGCTTGAATCCATGAGGTGGAGGTTGCCGTAAGCCAAGATCACGCCACTGCACTCCAGCCTGGGCGACAGGAGTGAAACTACATCTCTAAATAAATAAGTAAATAAATAAAATGGAGCTTTGCTATAGTTGAGAAATTATTATAGAGTACCATGCTTATTATGATAACCTCATGTAGAAATTTTTATAGCTTTTTGAAAAATGACTTTTTTGTTAATTTTTATTGTCTTATAAACATTAATTTTCACAATTCAAGTGTAAAAATATTGTAGACAATTTGTCTAAGCAGTATTTTGGAAGCACTTTCAACAATTATATTGTGTAAAGGGTCCTATTTATGCTGGAAGAAAGGACATGTATAAGGTTTTAGCATGAGGAAATTGAGGCTTTCTCAACCTAGAAGTCAGGAGTTTCAAGAGTAAACATTCAGTGTTGGATTAAAGAATCTGAATCTACTTTTTGATTGATTACTGATATCTTTTAAGCCACACCACTTTTTCTATTTTGCCCATTTGGACAAGTCGATAATAAAGCCTGAGTGCTCCCTTCTTTGGTATATGCTGGAAGTTCAAGACATGCCTGGGTACCTTTACCCTAGCCCTACTCCTTAACCATAGTCAACAACACATTTTCCTGCTCTCACAAGCCACTTTTGAACCAGCTTGGGAAGTCTTCTGCTCTTTCCAGAGTCTCATTATGTAACAAATATGATACTTCACTATGTGACATCATCAGTCCCAGCATCCAAACGTGGGTGGGGTTCCATCCTGTTCTAGTGGAGTGCCCCCAGTGCAAATTAACAAAATATGTTTTGGGTTGAATATATAAAGTTTCTACTTTACCTACCCCGCAAGATATCCCATTGTGTATGTTTATTCAGAGGGAACATTAACCTTTTTTTTTTTTTTTTTTTTTTTTTTTTTTTTTTTTTTGAGACTAAGTCTCACTCTGTGGCCCAGGGCTGGAGTGCAGTGGCACGATCTCTGTTCACTGTAACCTCTGCCTATCGGGTTCAAGCAATTCTCGTGCCTCAGCCTCAACCATGTCCGTCTAATTTTGTATTTTTAGTAGAGACGGGAATTTCTCCATGTTGGTCAGTTTGGTCTCGAACTCCTGACCTCAGGTGATCCACCAGCCTCAGTTGGTTGAGATTGCAGGTGTGTACCACCACACCAGCTAAATTTTGTATTTTTAGTAAAGACTGGGTTTTGCCATCTTGGCCAGGATGGATGACCACCAGGATGGTGATCCACCCGCCTCAGCCTCCCAAAGTGCTGGGATTACAGACATGACCTACAGACATGACCCACAACCCTGGCCCATTAATCTTTTTTAAAAAAATTTATTATTATTTTTTTAAGACAGAGTCTAGCACTGTTTCTGTTTTTGTTTTGTTTTGTTTTTTGTTTTTTTCACAGAGTCTTGCTATGTTTCCTAGGCTGGAGTGCAACGATGTCATCTCAACTCACTGCAGCCTCTGCCTCCTGGGCTCAATCGATGCTCCTGGCTCAGCCTCCCAAGTAGCTGGGACTACAGGTGTGCACCACCATGCCCAGCTGATAGTATGTTTTGTGGAGATGGTGGTTTCATCATGTTGCCCAGGCTGGTCTTGGACTTTTGGGCTCAAGCAATCCTCCTGCCTCAACCTTCCAAAGTGCTAGGATTACAGCCATGAGCCACCGTGCCTGTCCTAACATTTAATCTTTTCAAATTCACTATGTATTCTTTTTTGTTTTTTTTTTTTCTGTTTACTTCACTATGTATTCTAAGCACAAATAAGAAATTCTTATTTCCTAATTATTTTCATGTATATAATATATATATATATATTACATTTTTTAATTTTTTTTTTTTTTTGAGACAGAGTCTCGCTTAGTCGCCCAGGCTGGAGTGCAGTGGCGCGATCTCGGCTCACTGCAAGCTCCGCCTCCCGGGTTCACGCCATTCTCCTGCCTCAGCCTCCCGAGTAGCTGGGACTACAGGCGCCCGCCGCCTCGCCCGGCTAATTTTTTGTATTTTTAGTAGAGACGGGGTTTCACAGTGTTAGCCAGGATGGTCTCAATCTCCTGACCTTGTGATCCGCCCGCCTCGGCCTCCCAAAGTGCTGGGATTACAGGCGTGAGCCACCGCGCCCGGCCAATTTTTTTTTTTTTTAAGACTGCGTCTCACTCTGTCGCCCAGGCTGGAGCACAGTGGTGCAATCTCAGCTCGCTGCAAACTCTGTCTCCCAGGTTCAAGTGATTCTTCTGCCTCAGCCTCCCAAATAGCTGGGATTACAGGCATGCGCCACCACACCCAGCTAATTTTTGTATTTTTAGTAGAGACACGGTTTCACCGTGTTGTTCAGGCTGGTCTCAAACTTCTGAACTCATGTGATCCACCTGCCTCGGCCTCCCAAAGTGTTGGGATTACAGGTATGAGTCCCCACACCTGGACCATTTCCTAATATTTGTATATACTTGCCATATTTTTATTTTTACCACACATAAAATCAAGGCAAATGCAAGCCACTGATCTTAGTACATACAAAGGCATGTAGAAATATAATCATATAGTGAATATTCATGAATACTGAGGCAGGTTTTAGATGCTCAGAGTCTGAAATTGCACTGCATGGTATTTCCACAAAAATGTCCTGGGGCACACTCAGAGAGAATAGCTCAAGTGCAAATTATAAGCATATATTCCCAAAATTGTATCCTGTTTGAATTCATCTAATATGAAAAAACTTGTTATAGGTGGCATTCAACCTTCAGCACTTCGTGATGTATTACTAATATTTATTATGAAGTGCCCCAGTGAGGCAGAACTTGCTTTGGTTGATGTAAGGCACATGATTTGTTCCAGGTTGCAAAACAAGCAATTACATTTTACTGATTAATACATCCATTATAAATCAATACTAAAATGCAATTTCAGTAGCCAAATATGAATCCTACACATGAACACTCTTCTGCTTCTTTCGAATAAAATGCCCTCTGTAATAACTGCTGTCTTTTTAGTTTCCAAGAATAAGACTAATTTTCATTAATATGATATACAACTATTACTTTTTTTGTGTGTGTGACGGAGTTTCCCTCTTATTGCCCAGGCTGGAGTGCAATGGTGCCATCTGGGCTCGCTGCAACCTCCGTCTCCTGGGTTCAAGCGATTCTCCTGCCTTTGCCTCCCGAGTAGCTGGGATTACAGGCATGTGCCACCATGTCCGTCTAATTTTGTATTTTTAGTAGAGACGGGAATTTCTCCATGTTGGTCAGTTTGGTCTCGAACTCCTGACCTCAGGTGATCCACCAGCCTCAGCCTCCCAAAGTGCTGGTATTACAGGCATACGCCAGTGTGCCTGGCCACAACTATTACTTTTCAAAGTAGAAGGTGACTATCATTCTCCTTACATTTTTTTTTTTGTCTACCATACATGCATTTTTTGTCTACCATATATGCAGATAGGTAACCTATCATTCTACTCCAATGAAAATCTCATTCTCTTAATGTTCCGGTCTGCTATTCATGTAACATGGTCATCCTGCAGAGTGATCCTTTCCTTTAATCAATAAAGACTCTCTGCCATATCAACAAAAGAGAAGGTGCCCTGACGACATGAGGCATGATAATTTGGAAAATAGTTGTATGTGTGTTATCTGCTACTTCCCATGCTCTCAAGTTTATACCATATTGTATCTTTTTTTGTTTGTTTTGTTTTTGGTAGAGACAGGGTTTTGTCATGTTGCCCTGGCTGGTCTTGAACTCCTGGGCTCAAGCGATCTTCTCGCTCCAGCCTCCCTAGGACTACAGGCATGCATCACCATGCCCAGCTAATTTTTTTTTTTTCTTCTTCAGATAGAGTTTTGCTCTTTTTGCCCGGGCTGGAGTGCAATGGCATGATCTCACTGCAACCTCTGCCTCCCGAGTTCAAGCAAATCTCCTGCCTCAGTCCCTAAGTAGCTGGGATTACAGGTACTTACTACCACACCTGGCTAATTTTTGTATTTTTAATAAGGACGGGGTTTCACCATGTTGTCCAGGCTGGTCTCGAACTCCTGGCCTCTCAGGTGATCTGCCTGCCTTTGCCTCCCAAAGTGCTGTGATTACAGTCATGAGCCACTTCACCTGGCCCATACTGTATCTTAAAACACTGCGAAGTAGGTACATAGTGCACTGGTAACCACTTCATCCCACTGCACCTTGAGCTGCAATTTCTACTTATTTGCTAACTTTGTCTGTTTGAAAACCCAAAGAATCAATTTTGACCGCTAAATTTTGTATTTCTTCATTAATTACATAGCCAGTGAGTGTTCTTTTTCTTGGGGGGGGAAAAGTATCAATTGTTGGCTTATGTGATATTCAAAAAAATGGTAGAATCTGCCATTTAAATCATTTGATGCTGTTGTTTTTATTTGTGAAAGACTTACAAATATATCTCTTTCTTCTAGGGATAGATTTCTGTTCAGGCTTCCTATCATTGCTGGGGTCAATATTGATAAAGTAGATTTTCCTATTTCTTCATCATCACTTCTAAATTAATTTGCATTTAATTGTACAAATGAGTTCAGTGACATCTAATGTGAATTATTGGGATCAAGTACTTTTTCTTTCTTTTTCTTTTTTGAGACAGAGCCTTATTCTGTCTCCCAGGCTGCAGTGTAGTGTTGTGATCTAGGCTCACTGCAACCTCCGCCTCCGGAGTTCAAGCGCTTCTCCTGCCTCAGCCTCCTAAGCACCCAGAATTATAAGACGCACGCTACCACATCGGCTAATTTTTGTATTTTCAGTAGAGATGGTGTTTCACCATGTTGGCCAGGCTGACCTTGATTCCTGACTTCACATGATCCACCACCTTGGCTCCCCAAAGTGCTGAGATTACAGGCGTCAGCCACCATGCCTGGCCCAAGGCTACAGTTCGGTTGGGTTTTTGTAGAAGCGGCATTGGGACATAGGTTTACATCTATTCTAACATTTAAGAGATTAGATCACTTTTCCTGTTTTTTTAGTTTATCTTATACTTGCCTTGTTTTTATTCTATATGATCTTTGTGAATGTATTGTTGGCATACATTAGCATTGCCTTAAAGGATTCCATTGTGTGGATATCACTGAGTCATTTTACTATGTGTATGGTCTATAGTTTGGGGTATTATGACTAGTGCTGGTATATAAATTCTTGAATTAATCTTTTGGTGGTGTATATATATAGATATAGATAGAAATAGAAATTTATTTGGGGTATATTTGTAAGAGTGTAATTGTTGAGGCCGGGCACGGTGGCTCAAGCCTGTAATCCCAGCACTTTGGGAGGCCGAGACGGGCGGATCACGAGGTCAGGAGATCGAGACCATCCTGGCTAACCCCGTGAACCACCGTCTCTACTAAAAAAATACAAAAAACTAGCCGGGCGAGGTGGCAGGCGCCTGTAGTCCCAGCTACTCGGGAGGCTGAGGCAGGAGAATGGCGTGAACCCGGGAGGCGGAGCTTGCAGTGAGCTGAGATCTGGCCACTGCACTCCAGGCTGGGCGACAGAGCGAGACTCTGCCTCAAAAAAACAAAAAACAAAAAACAAAAAACAAAAACAAAAAAAAAGAGTGTAATTGTTGAGACCTAGGTTTGTATCTCTTCAGGTTATGTAGGTACTACCAAAGAGTTTTCCAAAATATTTGTGCCATTTTTAACACCCATTGGTATGAAGTGCCTGATTTACCCACATCTTTTCCAAAACTTGATATTTCCTACCATTTTTATTATAGATTTCTGGTTGGTGTACAATGATATTAGGTAGTAGTGTTATTTGAATTCTCACAATAAGGACATTGAACATTTTCTCTAAATTATTAATTGAATAATGTTTTTGAAGCTTCTATTGGAATGTTTTGACTATAATTTACTCTATTGTGTGAATCTGTGTTTTTTTATGGTACATACATCTCTCTCTTCCAAACCCCTCGTGTGTGTGTGTGTGTGTGTGTGTGTGTGTGGTGTGTCTTTTAGGAGTGCCAGCTCTTAATTTTACTATGGCCTAATTTGTCATCTTTCCTATATTATTAATGTGTTTTGTGTGGCTTGAGAAACATTTTGTTATTCTAAAACCACAAGAATACTATTATTGTTTTTCTAGAAATTGTATTACTTACCATGAAAATTTAGATCAGCAATTCATTCAGAAGTAATTTGTTCTATAGTGTTGGTAGCAGTTGAGGTTATGTCTTTTTTCCATTATAACTACCTCATCAGTTTATTCATAAAATGTTAGATGATGCTTTTTTTCTGTTTGCTATCACTTGTCATTGCTTCTCCCATGGTTAACAGCACCTCATCCTTAGTGCTGACTTCCATGAAGTATCCTGGTAATTCTTTCCATTTCTAAGTGCACCTGGCTATCCTCACCGGAGCACACAGTGAAAGTTACTGTTAATGACAAGAATCTTCAATAAGGCTATTTTCTCATAAGAATGATTGTTACCATCCTTAAAGGAACATGTGCTGAATGAAAGAATAGATTCCAGTGATGTGGCAATAAGGATAGTCTTCTTATCACAGAAGAGAGTTGAAATCCTAGGCAACTTCTCTCTTATCTGCTATTATCTATTCCTTTCTTACAAAGGATCCAGGTTGAGGTCCACAGATGTGATTCTCAAGCACTTGATTATTGGAAACCCCATGTTTCTTCTCTCAAAAGGAGTTCCCCAGACAATGTCAGCTTTTGGATTGACACATTTCTTCAATGGTTTTGGATGTGAACATACTTTCTATGTAGAAAGAGTGGTTAGGACTACGTCCATTGGCACCACCTGCCTCTTGAGTGTCTTCCAGACCATAAGGATCAGCCCCATGAACTCCAGGTGGAAGGATCTTAAAGTAAAAGCTGCAAAGTACATTGGATACTCCATTCCCATCTGCTGGATCCTGTACATTGTAGTAAATTTTTCCCGTGTATCTGGTTGTCACATACAGCAACAAAAACATCACAAAGAAGAGATGTTGGTTACTGTTCTACTCTAGGTTTGTTTTTTTGTTTTGTTTTTTTTTTTGAGACGGAGTCTCTCTCTGTCACCCAGGCTGGAGTGCAGTGGCCGGATCTCAGCTCACTGCAAGCTCCGCCTCCCAGGTTTACGCCATTCTCCTGCCTCAGCCTCCCGAGTAGCTGGGACTGCAGGCGCCTGCCACCGCCCCCGGCTAGTTTTTTGTATTTTGTAGTAGAGACGGGGTTTCACGGGGTTAGCCAGGATGGTCTCGATCTCCTGACCTTGTGATCCGCCCGTCTCGGCCTCCCAAAGTGCTGGGATTACAGGCTTGAGCCACCGTGTCCGGCCTTTCTCTAGGTTTTAACAAAATTATAGACCCATTGTATGCAGCATTATTTGTATTCCCTGAAGTTTTATTTTCTGGGCTCATAATCTTGTCCAGTGGCTCCAGGATTTTCATTTTGTACAGGCACAAGCAGTAAGTCCAACACATTCACAGGAATAATGTTTCCTCCAGATCCTCCGAGTCCAGAGTCACCCAGAGTATCCTTGTCCTGGTGAGCACCTTTGTGTCTTTTCACATCCTCTCCTCCTTCATTCATGCTTGTATTGCTCGATTTCATAATCCCAGGTGGTGGCCGGTGAACACTGTTGCCCTCATTTCTGTGTGTTTTCCAAGTGTCAGCCCCTTTGTTGTCATGAGCTGTGACTCCACTGTATCCAGGCTCTGCTTTGTCTGGATCAGAAATACAAATTCTCCTCATCTTATCATAAATAAGTAAATTGCATGTTTTTGCACACATTCAGTTTTTTACACATTCATCATCCTTGGAACATCAATACAGAAACTTACGG
Organism: Macaca nemestrina; assembly: GCF_043159975.1. NCBI lineage: Eukaryota > Metazoa > Chordata > Mammalia > Primates > Cercopithecidae > Macaca > Macaca nemestrina. The sequence continues at coordinate 62,047,295 of NC_092144.1, read as the reverse complement.
AGGAGCCACATTTCTATTGTAGTCTCAGGATTTTCTTCAGCTGGTTAATGTGGTACCTACGTGGGGATAGCAACGGTGAATAAATCAGGTTATCCTCATCCTGATGCATAGTATCCAACTGATAGAAATCTTAATTAAATATTGCTTCATTAGGGAGGCTGAGGGGGGGTGGATCACTTGAGGTCAGGAGTTTGAGACCAGCCTGGCCAACATGGTGAAACCCCGTCTCTACAAAAAATACAAAAATTAGGCGTGATGGCACACGCCTGTAATCCCAGCAACTAGGGAGGCTGAGGCAGGAGAATCTCTTCAACCCAGGAGGTGGAGGTTGCAGTGAGCTGAGATCATGCCACTGCATGCCATCCTGGGTGACAGAAACTTCCATAGTTCCTGAAAATGACCAGAGGTGTGATTCAAAATAAGATTGATAGATAGATAGGCTGGGCGTGGTGGCTCACACCTGTACTCCCAGCATTTTGGGAGGCAGAAGCAAGTGGATCACCTGAGGTCAGGAGTTCAAGACCAATCTGGCCAACATGGTGAAACCCCGTCTCTACAAAAAATATAAGAATTAGTTGGGCATGATGGTAGGTGCCTATAATCCCAGCTACTGGGAAGGCTGAGGCAGAAGAATCACTTGAACGCGGGAGGTGGAGGTTGCAGTGAGCTGAGATCTCGCCATTGCACTCCAGCCTGGGCGACAGACTGAGACTCTGTCTCAAAAAACAAAAGTTGAGACGGAGTCTTGCTCAGTCACCCAGGCTGGAGTACAGTGGCACGATCTCGGCTTACTGCAAGCTCCCCCTCCCGGATTCATGCCATTCTCCTGCCTCAGCCTCCTGAGTAGCTGGGACTACAGGCGCCGGCCACCACACCCAGCTAATTTTTTTTTTTTTTTTTTGTATTTTTAGTAGAGACGGGGTTTCACCATGTTAGCTAGGATGGTCTCAATCTCCTGACCTCGTGATTAGAAGCGTGAGCCACCACGCCTGGCAATTCCTAACTATTCTTTTTAAAAAGGGGATTTAATACTCTCTAAATCACAATAAATATAAGTGTTTAGGGTACATTCTTGGAAGAATTAATTGATCTGTATTAAAATGGAGAAGAATGTAAGTTGTTGGGGCAGGTAGGGCCATGAGAGAGATCAGCACAAGACCAGCAGGTGGGGCACTGCATACGTAGAGGAGGAAGATATGAAAAGACTCACAGGTGAGGCATCCTAGAGGGAATGTGGAGAAAAAGTAATTATTATGAGAGGTTCTGAAGTTTTTTGCTCTTGAGTGCCCTGTTATCTCTGTTCCTGTCACTCTTACAGTATCTTCAAAAAAGGCCACGTGTCACTGAGGTTTTTCTGTAAAAGTAAATTCTTTTGGAAATATCTGAGGGGATTTGAGCTTTATATCTGTACTTACATTAGGCAAAATCTAATTTTATGGAGAAGGCCTAAATGAATACAGAGGAGATACTGGTAGGTTAAACCCCTAGGAATTAGAACAAATTTCTGGGAAATCTTCAGCATTTCGAGGCTGCAGAAGTTATGTGGTAAAGGCAAGATCTTGGAAGAGAGAACCACACCCAGCTAAAGCTGAGTTATATGTGAAATAAACAGAGTTTGCCCAAAGAATATCTTTTACTCAAGCCTGTAATCCCAGCACGTTGGGAGGCCGAGACGGGCGGATCACGAGGTCAGGAGATCGAGACCATCCTGGCTAACACAGTGAAACCCCGTCTCTACTAAAAAAATACAAAAAAAAACTTAGCCGGGCGAGGTGGCAGGCGCCTGTAGTCCCAGCTACTCGGGAGGCTGAGGCAGGAGAATGGCGTGAACCCAGGAGGCGGAGCTTGCAGTGAGCTGAGATCCGGCCACTGCACTCCAGCCTGGGTGACAGAGCGAGACTCCGTCTCAAAAAAAAAAAAAAAAATCTTTTATAAGATGAGAGAAAGGAAATGAAGTAGAAGAGAGACTGAGTTGGTCCTTCAGGATCGGAATCTGATAGATTGGACACTAGAGGAAGTTTAATGTAACTTTTTGTCCGGAGCTGCACGCCCCGGCCATAGCGAATAATAATTAAGGATTAAACGCCTGAGCTATGTTCATTTCCACCCCACACCTTCTCCCTATCTTTGCCTTTTTTCCCCTGTACTAATACCTCATTAAAGATGGCGCTCTTCCTGCTTCTTCTTCACTCACTTTTCCCGCGCCCAGGAAAATTGTTACTTAATAGCGCAAGCGCAACATGACCTCCGACCGGAGAAACCAAAACTAACCTGGCCACGCCCTTGGCAATGAGATCATTTCCGCCTTAGCCCAACCCCTTCCCTTCCAAGTGTATATAAGGCAGTGCATTACCACCATTAAACGAGACTTGATCAGAGCACTGTCTTGTCTCCATTTCTCGTGTCTCTTGTTCCCCAAATTCCCACCCCCTCCTCCAGGGCCTACACTGACTATCCCGCGGGCCGGGATACGTGGCGCCCGAACAGGGACCTGGAAACGAGGGACTCCGTGAGGAAGAGGACGCCAAAGGACGGTCGACCGCTAACGAAGGCAAAAGGAGTCAAACTCTTCCGATCACCGCGGGAACCTGCCGCGTCAGAATCGAAGGAAAGTGACGCGTCCGAAATGGTACAAGAATTAAGCCAACATCAAATATATGTAGGACAATTAAAAGAGGCTTTAAAGATACGAGGAGTAAAGGTTAAAGGTAATGATTTGTTTAAATTTTTTGATTTTGTAAAAGACACTTGCCCTTGGTTCCCACAGGAAGGAACTATTGATATTAAGAGATGGCGTAGAGTAGGGGATTGTCTTCAGGACTATTATAATAGTTTTGGGCCAGAAAAAATTCCTGTAACCGCCTTCTCTTATTGGAACCTCATTAGAGATTTAATAGATAAGAAGGAGGCCAATCCGCAAGTCATGGCTGCGGTCGCTTAGACAGAGCATATTTTAAAGGTTAGCTCCCGCTCTAACCTCACAAAGCCTCCGCAAGATACGGAGGAAGATCTCATTTCCCTCGAAAGTGATAATGAGGAAATCGAGTCTCCTTCTGTAACAGATAAAGAAATACCACACGAGGCCGGGCGCGGTGGCTCAAGCCTGTAATCCCAGCACTTTGGGAGGCCGAGACGGGCGGATCACGAGGTCAGGAGATCGAGACCATCCTGGCTAACACGGTGAAACCCCGTCTCTACTAAAAATACAAGAAAATTAGCCGGGCGAGGTGGCAGGCGCCTGTAGTCCCAGCTACTCAGGAGGCTGAGGCAGGAGAATGGCATAAACCCAGGAGGCGGAGCTTGCAGTGAGCCGAGATCGCGCCACTGCACTCCAGCCTGGGAGACAGAGCGAGACTCCGTCTCAAAAAAAAAAAAAAAAAAAAAAGAAATACCACACGAAAACAAACCAAAAAAATACCCAATTTTACAGATGCTTCAAAAGGAGGAGGAAATTAATAAGCCTAATCAATCGGATATAAATTGGGATGATTTAGAGGAAGAGGCGGCTAAATATCACAACCCTGATTCGCCTCCCTGTTTCTCATACCCACCCCCATATAATAAAACACATAATGAGGCTTCTGCGCCCATTGTTATGGCAGCAATAGATCCCAAAGAAGAATTAAAGCAAAAAATTGCTCAACTAGAAGAACAGATTAAACTTGAAGAGTTACATCAATCATTGATAATTAGGCTCCAAAAGCTAAAAACAGGAAATGAAAAAATACCTAACTCAGACGCTATGGAGGGTTCCTTGCGCACACTTCAGCGGCCTGGACAACATGTTCCAAGAGGGGGGTTAGTTGCTAGCCGACATAGAGAAGACTCCTCCCCCAAAGACGTTTTTCCGGTCACTGAAACCACAGATGAACAGGGACAGGCTTGGAGGCATCATACTGGATTTGATTTTACTATTATAAAAGAGTTAAAGACTGCTGCTTCTCAGTATGGGGCTACTGCTCCATATACTCTTGCTATAGTGGAATCTGTAGCTGAGAATTGGCTCACTCCTACAGACTGGAATACCTTAGTCAGGGCAGTTCTTTCTGGGGGAGACCACTTAATTTGGAAGTCAGAGTTCTTTGAAAATTGTAGAGATACAGCTAAAAGAAATCAACAGGCAGGAAACGGCTGGGATTTTGATATGTTAACTGGTTCAGGTAATTATGTAGACACTCAGGCCCAAATGCAATATGACCCTGGACTGTTCTCACAAATCCAGGCTGCTGCTACAAAGGCCTGGAGAAAACTTCCCGTTAAAGGAGATCCAGGGGCCTCGCTCACAGCGGTTAAACAAGGACCCGATGAGCCATTTTCAGACTTTGTGCATAGACTTATGACCACGGCAGGTAGAATCTTTGGAAATGCAGAAACGGGTGTAGATTATGTTAAACAGTTAGCTTATGAAAATGCTAACCCCGCCTGCCAAGTGGCAATCAGACCTTATCGAAAGAAAACAGATTTAACAGGATACATTCGCCTTTGTTCAGATATTGGGCCCTCATATCAACAAGGCCTAGCAATGGCCGCCGCTTTTAGCGGCCAAACAGTAAGAGATTTCCTCATTAACAAAGGTAAAGATAAAGGGGGATGTTTTAGATGCGGTAAAAGGGGACACTTTGCAAAAGATTGCTGTGAAAACCAAAATAAGAGTCCAGAAGCAAAAATCCCAGGCCTTTGCCCAAGGTGTAAAAGAGGAAGGCACTGGGCAAACGAATGTAAATCTAAAACTGACAGTCAAGGAAATCCTTTACCCCCCAGGCAGGGAAACGGGATGAGGGGCCAGCCTCAGGCCCCGAAACAAGCATATGGGGCAGTTAGCTTTGTTCCAGCCAGCAACAGCAATCCATTTCAAAACTTAGTAGAGCAACCCCAGGAAGTGCAGGATTGGACCTCAGTTCCACCTCCCACACAATACTAACACCTGAAATGGGACCACAAACCTTAAATACCGGAATATATGGACCCTTACCACCTAACACTTTTGGGCTACTTTTAGGAAGAAGTAGTGTCACCATGAGAGGCTTACAAGTCCTCCCTGGAGTTATTGATAATGATTATGAAGGAGAAATTAAAATTATGGCCAGAGCTATTGATAGTATTATTACTGTCCCTCAAGGAGTTAGAATAGCTCAGTTACTCCTGCTACCTTTGGTTAAAACAGATAATAATATCCAATACTCTAATAGAAATATAAAAGGTTTCGGGTGATCAGATATATATTGGGTGCAACCAGTTACAAATCAAAAACCCTCTCTAACCTTATGGTTAGACGGGAAGGCATTCCCTGGACTAATAGACACAGGGGCTGATGTAACTATCATTAAACAGGAAGATTGGCCCTCTCATTGGTCTACCACAGAAACTTTAACTCACTTGAGAGGAATTGGACAAAGCAGTAATCCTAAACAAAGTTCTAAATACCTAACATGGACAGATAAAGAAAACAATTCAGGCCTCATTAAGCCATTTGTCATCCCTTACCTACCTGTTAACCTTTGGGGGCGAGATCTACTTTCTCAAATGAGAGTTATAATGTGTAGTCCAAATGATATAGTTACTGCACAAATGTTAACTCAAGGATACACCCCTGGTAAAGGTCTTGGAAAAGGAGAGAACGGTATCCCACAGCCTATACTGGTTTCAGGACAACTTGATAAAAAGGGGTTTGGAAATTTTTAGCTCAGGCCACTGACATACCTGCACCCCAAAGGTGCGCTGACCCCATTACTTGGAAGTCAGATGAGCCCGTTTGGGTTGATCAGTGGCCTCTACTCAATGATAAACTAAGTGCTGCCCAACAGTTAGTGCAGGAACAACTAGCAGCAGGACATATTGAGGAAAGTAATTCCCCTTGGAATACACCTATTTTTGTTATTAAAAAGAAGTCTGGTAAATGGAGACTCTTACAAGATTTAAGAGCAGTAAATATCACTATGATCCTTATGGGTGCCTTACAACCAGGATTGCCTTCACTGGTTGCGATTCCTCAAAAATATTTTAAAATCGTTATTGACCTTAAAGATTGCTTTTTTACAATTCCCCTTCACCCTGCTGACCAGAAAAGATTTGCATTTAGTCTTCCATCTACAAATTTTAAACAACCAATGAAGCGCTATCAATGGAAAGTCTTACCTCAGGGTATGGCCAATAGTCCTACCTTGTGTCAAAAATATGTAGCTGCCGCTATAGAGCCAGTCAGAAAAACATGGGCACAAATGTATATTATACATTATATGGATGATATTTTAATAGCAGGAGAAATTGGCGAACAAGTCTTACAGTGCTTCGCCCAACTCAAACAAGAGTTAACAGCAGCCGGACTACAAATAGCCCCAGAAAAGGTACAATTACAAGATCCATACACTTATCTTGGTTTCCAGATTAATGGACCCAAAATCATTAATCAAAAGGCCATTATACGTCGTGATCATTTAAAAACTTTAAATGATTTCCAAAAATTACTGGGAGACATAAATTGGCTTCGACTGTACTTAAAGCTCACCACAGGAGAGTTAAAACCTCTTTTCGATATATTAAAAGGAGACTCTAATCCAAAATCCCCCAGGTCCATTACTAAAGAAGCATTAATAACACTCCAACAGGTAGAACATGCCATTGCAACACAATTTGTTACCGGTATTGATTATTCTCAGCCATTAATATTCCTTATTTTTAACACAACAATAACCCCTACTGGCCTATTGTGGCAGAACAATCCCATTATGTGGGTACACCTGCCCTCCTCCCCTAAAAAGGTTTTGTTGCCTTATTATGATGCCATAGCTGATCTAATTATCTTGGGAAGAGAAAACAGTAGAAAATACTTTGGAATAGAACCCTCTACCATTATACAGCCCTACACTCAATCACGCATCCATTGGCTGTTACAAAATACGGAAGCCTGGCCAATTGCTTGCGCTTCTTATACTGGCGCGATTGACAACCATTACCCACCTAACAAACTTATTCAATTTTGTAAACTTCATGCGTTTGTATTTCCCCATATTACCAGTAAAGAACCTCTCAATGACGCATTACTAATTTTCACTGATGGATCTTCCACAGGACTTGCCGCTTACACTTACAATAATGTAGTCGTTAAATTCCAGACCACTTATACATCAGCTCAGCTGGTCGAATTGCAAGCTATAATTGCAGCACTATCAGCTTTTCCTTGTCAGCCACTTAACATTTATACAGACAGCGCCTACCTGGCTCATTCAATACCCCTCTTAGAGACCGTGTCTCAAATTAAACATATTTCAGACACAGCTAACCTATTTTTACAATGTCAACAACTTATCCGAAAAAGGACTACTCCCTTTTTTCTTGGGCATATTAGAGCACATTCAGGATTACCGGGACCTCTAACACAAGGTAACGCAACAGCTGACATGGCAACAAAAACCATAGCCACAGTCACTATAGACAATTTGCAACAAGCGCAAAAAGCACATGCCTTACATCATTTAAACGCCCAAACCTTAAGACTTATGTTTAAACTTACCAGAGAACAAGCTCGACAAATAGTTAAACAATGCGCCAACTGCATAACATATTTACCTGTTCCTCATCTAGGAGTTAACCCCCGAGGACTCATCCCCAATGAAATTTGGCAAATGGACGTTACTCACCACTCAAAATTCGGTCAACTAAAATATATCCATGTATGCATAGACACCTATAGTGGATTCATCAGTGCAACTCTCCAAACAGGAGAGGCCACCAAACATGTCATAGCTCATTTATTACACTGCTTTTCTATTTTAGGAATACCCAAACAAATCAAAACAGATAATGGCCCCGGTTATATAGCCAAAACCTTTTTACAATTTTGTAATACCCTACAAATTAAACATACCACAGGCATTCCCTATAATCCCCAAGGACAAGGTATAGTAGGAAGAGCTCATCTGTCATTAAAAACTATTATCACAAAATTAAAAGGGGGGAGCTGGTACCCCGTGAAGGGTACCCCCAGAAACATACTCAATCATGCCCTGTTTATCCTTAATTTTTTAAATTTGGACAGTCATGGAAAATCGGCTGCCGACCGCTTCTGGCATCCTGAATCTCAAAAACAGTTTGCAATGGTAAAATGGAAAGATCCACTTGATAGTTCATGGCATGGCCCTGATCCAGTTTTAATTTGGGGAAGAGGCTCAGTATGCATCTTCTCACAAAAAAATGATGCAGCCAGATGGCTGCCTGAAAGATTGGTAAGACAAATAAATCATAACCATTGCCAGTCCAGGGAAGGTAAATCTCCCTGAGAAGTTCTTTCCTTCTTGTTTTTCAGAAAATGAAGCCTAACATGAAATTCCTTTGGAGAATAATCGCTCTATATAACATAGTGACAGTCTATGCAGGTTTTGGTGACCCTTGTAAGGCAAAAGAATTATTACGAAAACAATACGGCCAGTCTTGTGACTGCAGAGGGGGACAAATATCTGAACCTCCGTCAGATAGAATCACCCAGGTGACCTGCATGGGCAAGACAGCTTACCTAATGCCAAACCAGTTATGGAAATGTAAGTCTACCCCAAGAGATACCTCACCTAGCGGGCCGCTCCTAGAATGCCCTTGTAGCTCTTTCCAATCTTCTGTACATAGTTCCTGTTATACTTCCTATCAACAATGCAAATCAGGCAATAGAACATATTATACGGCCACGTTACTAAAAACACAAACTGGAGGCATCAATGACGTACAAGTATTAGGATCCACTGATAAACTTGTACAGTCTCCTTGTAACGGCCAAAAAGGAAAGCCTGTTTGTTGGAGCACTACCGCCCCCATTCACATTTCTGATGGAGGAGGCCCATTAGATATTGCAAGAATTAAAACCGTCCAGAAAAAATTAGAAGAAATTCATAAAGCTCCATATCCTGAACTTCAATATCACCCTTTAGCCCTGCCTGAGCTTAGAGATAATTTTAAGCTCGATGCCCAAACCTTTGATATCCTCAATGCTACTTACAATTTACTTCAAATGTCCAATACAAGCCTGGCCCACGATTGTTGGCTTTGTCTTAAAATGGGCCCCCCTATTCCTCTAGCCATACCTAACCTTTCATTGCCCTATGTCAATTACTCAAATGAATCCTTAGTAAATAATTCCTGTCCTATTACCGCCCCCCTCTTAGTTCAACCGATGACGTTTTCTAATTCTTCTTGCCTCTTTTCACCATCATATAATAACACTAAAGAAATTGATTTAGGCTATGTTGTGTTTGGCAACTGTACTTCCATAATCAATGCCACCAACCCTTTGTGTGCTATAAATGGCTCGGTTTTCGTTTGTGGAAACAACATGGCATATACGTATCTACCCACAAATTGGACAGGGCTTTGTGTTCTGGCCACTCTTCTCCCCGACATTGATATCATCCCTGGAGATGAACCTATCCCCATCCCCGCTATTGAACATTTTATTTATAGACCGAAACGAGCCATACAATTTATTCCCTTGTTGGCTGGACTAGGAATCACCACTGCTTTTACTACAGGAGCCACAGGCCTAGGAGTCTCACTAACCCAATATACTAAATTATCCAATCAACTAATCTCAGATGTACAGACCTTATCCAGTACTATACAAGATTTACAAGACCAAGTAGACTCGTTAGCTGAAGTAGTTCTCCAAAATAGAAGAGGTCTAGATTTGTTAACGGCAGAACAGGGAGGGATATGTTTGGCTTTACAGGAAAAGTGCTGTTTTTACGCCAACAAATCCGGAATCGTCAGAGATAAGATAAAAACTTTGCAAGAAGAACTAGAAAAGCACAGAAAAGGCCTGGCCGCCAATCCACTATGGACTGGACTCGATGGACTTCTCCCCTATCTCTTGCCATTTCTTGGTCCTTTACTCACCCTTCTACTTTTCCTCTCGGGCCTATAATCCTTAATAAGCTTATGGCATTTGTCAGGCAACAAATCGAGGCCTTCCAGGCCAAACCTATACAGGTCCATTATCATCGCCTTGAGATGACTGAAAATGGTGAGTCTTATTTACCTTAATAAGACCACCTCCCCTGTGTGCTGAACTGGACAGTCAATGACGGGTAAGAGGACACTATCCCCATCGGAGCCTAAGACAGGAGGGCCGCCCTTGCTGCTGCCTTATCCCATGACGGGCCTAGAAGGTGGGGGTGAGTTGACCCAACCTAAGACAGGCGCAGTTCCCGAGGGGTTTTCTTATCATAAAAATATAAAAAGGGTGACCTGTCCGGAGCTGCACGCCCCGGCCATAGCGAATAATAATTAAGGATTAAACGCCTGAGCTGTGTTCATTTCCACCCCACACCTTCTCCCTATCTTTGCCTTTTTTCCCCTGTACTAATACCTCATTAAAGATGGCGCTCTTCCTGCTTCTTCTTCACTCACTTTTCCCGCGCCCGGGAAAATTGTTACTTAATAGCGCAAGCGCAACATGACGGCCGACCGGAGAAACCGAAACTAACCTGGCCACGCCCTCAGCAATGAGATCATTTCCGCCTTAGCCCAACCCCTTCCCTTCCAAGTGTATATAAGGCAGTGCATTACCGCCATTAAACGAGACTTGATCAGAGCACTGTCTTGTCTCCATTTCTCGTGTCTCTTGTTCCCCAAATTCCCACCCCCTCCTCCAGGGCCTACACTGACTATCCCGCAGGCCGGGATAACTTTTTTGTGCTATCTAGATCTAGTTTTTAGGCCCTGGCTAGGGGCCAGTTAGTTCCTTTTCTAGAGTGGCCAATTAAGTTCACAACACCGGCCACAAGTGAGCTTTACCTTGTGGTATTTACCTTGCCCTAATCCTATCCCCATATCCTCTGCTCCAAGGTAGCCTTGAAAAGCAACCACCTTTTAACAACAGTAACAGTGAATATCTGCACCCTAGCAGATTATCTGCACTTAAGGGGGTAGAAATGGCTCTGAAAATGGCAGAAATGGCTCTGAAACACCCAAAAGCCTCCATCCCCACAGAATTTTCACTACTAAATGTGTTGCAGCCTGAATAGGTCTATTCTCATAGTATTTCTCTATTTGACTTGACTCAGCTTTATCTATGTGAACACTCCTACCCATAGGGCACTTGTCAAAAACAATCAGTGGCAATTGTTTAACACTAGAGTGTTTAGAGGAGTGACAGTGTGTGTCTGTGTGACAGATGGAAGTAATAAGAGCGTACAGGGGAAAGGGGCCATAGGCATAAGATGATGGAACAAAGCCTGGAGTGTGGGGTATAGAGAGTGTAGGGGAAGGGAGAAGGCAGACAGGTAAAAGGAAAAAGAATGTTAAGTGTTGTTCAGCCTCAAGACTGACATGATGAAAATACCTTTATTGTGGTTTTTGTAAATTAGAACACATGCTTTATTATTAAAAAGAAAACACACAATTGAAAATGTTGACATTTTCATCCTTGCGTCTTCTAAAAAAACGTCACAAGGCATAACTTGTGGTAATAATTCTGTAGATATATGGACAATTTTAAAAAATAGTATTTTTTCATTGCAAAATATTCATTAGTGTCATATCATAGGCAGATCTCCAACTCCAGAATAATTCCCATGGTTATATTATGTTACATGACAAAAAGGACTCTGCACTGTAATCATTAATCAGCTGCCTTCAGCATTGGGAGATTATTCTGGATTGCCCAAGCACTTAATAATAGGAGAAACCGGAGAGAGGCGATAGTCAGAGGTTTCAAACATGAAAGGGATTTGACAATACTATTGTTGGCTTTAAAGATTCCTATCTTTAAAGGAGTGGGGGCAAGGAAACTGTGTGAAGGAAATTAATCTGCCAACCTAAATAATTCTAGAAAACGATCCATTTCCAGAGTCAAGAACAAAGCCAGGTGGTTTTGTTCTTCTAAAGACAATTCCACGGGCCAGTTCCACCGCAAGCTTCCCAGAGAGCATTGTTCTGCCCTACGGACACCGAACTTCCCCTAAGATGGCCGCCCCCACAGTACTCCCGCCTGACGGCGCGGTTACCTGCAGGTTACCTGCAACGCACCGCTCGCTTATTTTTTGTTCTAATCCCGCTTGATTCAGTTTTTATACGGCCTCTAAAACGCTTCGCATTTAGAATAGTGATTGAGGTGCCCAGAGGTGACTTTAATTTTCCATTGAGTTGAGACGCCATAGCCATCAAGACCGTTAAGAACTGATGTCGCGCCTTTGTGGTAATAATGGGTTCCGGCCTTTGAGAAGTTTGCGCCGTTCACTAGCCCCTGCAAGGAGAAGATCAACTTATTCTGTTCCCTGTCTGTTCAGAGGACTTTACCCACACGCCGTATCTGTCTGTGTGAACTCAAGCCTCTGATAATCTCTCCATTTTTCTGCCAGGGCTGACGTGTCTGGAAATCGGACAGTTTTAAGAGGCCTCTGTCCACAGCGTCTCGCGGCTCCTGTGCCGTCTGTACGTCACGTACTCAAAGATGGCCGCCCCCAGAGCGGCGAGGCGACTCCGGCGCGGATGCTTCTTCTGAGGAAAAGCCGGAAGGCCGCATTCCGCTCTCCATGGAAACGCGGGTGACCCTCCCTTGAGGTTTAGTGGGGAGGGAGCTGGGCGAGGGGCCCAGAAGTGGAAGAACTTTAGGGAAGTAAGTTCAGTCTTTAAGAAGTCGCAGCGATTCCAGGGAGAGTAAGGTCAGTGTGTGGGTTAGGACGTGGAAACGCGGTGGGAGGGAGCATTCTGAGGGCGTCTGCGTTGTTGGCGGCGCTGTAAGGTGTAGGTAGCGCGGCAGTGTGGGGGAGGCGGGGGCGGGTGTTTTCTTTTGGAGGGGAGCTGGTAGGAGTCCCTGGTGGGTGTCTGTGATGGGATATCTTTGGGGGTCCCTCATGGAGGCTCTGGTGGTCAGTGATTAAAGGCCTGAGTAGATCTACGACCAAGAGTCCTGAGATCAGGGATTGTGGTCCTCGCGGGTCACTCCCCTGTGGGGCTCAGTGATTGAGAATCGGTGGGGTGGCTTTTTCAACTAATGTGACTTCTGTTTCACATTCTGGATTAATCTGAGGTTCAGTGATCGAGGAATCATTAAGGAAAGCCAGTGTACATGTGTATCTACTCCATGTTTTCGTATTAATCTGGCGGGGTGGTGGCCTTTTGTGTAGAGACAAGTGAAAACTGAAGTATTTTCACAAGAGCCCTGGCAGGGTCTGTGTGTGTGTGTTGAGCTCAAACTTTGGCTGCTGGAACAGACTTGATGAACGTTAACATTTCCTAAAAGTTTCAGGTCCAAGTACTTCCTGCACGATGAGTTTTCTAATCCTCTGGCTTTCCACGACAACCCATGCTCTTGAACCTGCAGAAAATGAAAGTTTTGTTGGGGGGGCAGAGAGGGTGCGGATGAATAAGCTTTCTATTTACAGTATTTTTTTTTATTACTGCTGCACAAATTAATAAGAGCCTATTTTTATCCTTCCTCTTGCAAATGTACTGCATATTTTTTATGGGTGTTTCAGGTTTTGTATGTTCGTATATAAAGGCGGCTATTTTCCCAGTATTTATATTTTTGAATTGTTTTCTAAATTTGTACTTATACCTCGTATTCCTTCTCTCTGTCTCCCTCTTTTTTTTTTGATGTGTTTCTTGTTCTTCATATTGAAGTGTGTGTATAAACACTTTTTTTTTTTTGAGATGGAGTCCTGCTCTTTTCGCCCAGGCTTGAGTGCAATGGCTGGGCTCACTGCAACCTTCGCCTCCTAAGTTCAAGCCATTCTCCTGCCTCAGTCTCCGAGTAGCTGGGATTACAGGTGCCCGCCATCACACCCGGCTAATTTTTTGTATTTTTAGTAGAGACAGTGTTTCGCCATGTTGACCAGGCTGGTCTTGAACTCCTGACCTCAGGTGATCCGCCCACCTCAGCCTCCCAAAGTGCTGGGATTACAGATGTGAGCCATCATGCCGGGCCATATATAAACACTTTTAAATATATATAAAGACTTTTAAAGAGGTGTGAGGGTAACATTGTATAAAGGAAAAAATGTACAGTTTCTCACCGTCCATATGGCATTATTTAAAAAGCTGATACGAGAATTACCTACTGCTTAGGCATGATGCTGTGTGGCCTTTGTGACCTCCCCTTTCCTCTTCATGTTACTTCCACACTTCACCGAAGAAAGGCATTTGGCCTTCATTGAGGGTCTTGCATTTCTTTGGTTTGAGAGAACCAAATAAAGAGACAAATATTCAGGGTCATGTGTTAAGGTGAATGTACCCCTGAAAGTTGTTTTGCTCCTCAGTCTACAGGTCCTGGCTGCCCTGGGAAGAGACAAGAAGTGAATGAAGAAAGAGGAAGATTCCAGGACCTAGATAATGATTTTTGTGGGCACTCTTCACTGGTGACTGAGGTTTCTAACTAGAAATTTAAGGCAGATCCAGAGGAGACAAAGACAGAGTATCCCAGGTGCTGGCCATTTCCCACAACTGAAGAAAATGATCAATGCCCAGGTGACTTTTTCTCTATTTTACTCTCTCCTTTATTCCATGGTGGATTTGTAGAGACCTGTAAGAAATCATTTCAGAATCTAGAGAGAAATAAACTTTAAATCTAACTCCAACATCATGGCAAAGTAAGATCAGGAATATAGTGTTTATGTGATTCCTAAAAAATGACTGATGTTGGAACATAATGCCTGACTAGAAGATCCTTTCTATTACATTAGCTGTCAGTTTGCATCTGATGTCTCCGACAGCCAGTACAAGAAAGTCATGCTAAGTTATATAATATACAGTGACTGTGAGGAAAAAGCAGACACGTTCCTCAGGAGATCATTATTTCATGGCACTTAGATGTCAAGAAAAATTTGCTCTTCTTCTCAGAGGTGATATGGTTTTTTGAACAGTGTTTTGAACTAGCTTTCTAATGAAGGCAGAAGATTTCTTCCTGCTGTTTATAACAGGGTTCCTCAGAGACTCCTATGGAAATAGACCAGGAAAACTCAGTGGACACAGTTTTTTCAAGGGACGAAAGCAAGGCCACACACTCAAGTCTTTGTGTCTTTGTGAGCTGATTTAGGAATAAAATCTAAGTGGCCTAGGAAAATGGAAGGCGTGCATAGCTTCCATTTGTCCTGAACAGATGGCTGAACTGGCATTAACTGCAGATTTGGCATTAGGGAGTTGTCTGATAAGGTCTTGAGTTGTTGGGTGCCATGTTTGATAACTTTACCTCATCTCAGAATATACAGAATCCTTCTGCATTTTCACATCCAATTCTTACATATTTTTATTGCTTTTATTTTTTTGTAATTACATAAATAACTCATGGATTCCCAAGGGAAAAAAATCTGTTTTTTGTTCATTTGTTTTGCTTTTTTGAGATGGAGTATCACTCTGTTTCCCAGGCTGGAGTGCAGTGGTGTGATCTCGTCTCACTATAACCTCCGCCTCCTGGGTTCAAGGGATTCTCGTGCCGCAGCTTCCTGAGTAGCTGGGATTACAGGTGCACGCCAGCATGCCTGGCTAATTTTTGTATTTTTAGTAGAGATGGGGTTTCACCACGTTGGTCAGGCTGGTCTCGAATTCCTGACCTCAGGTGATCCACCCGCCTCTGCCTCCCAAAGTGCTGGGATTACAGGCGTGAGCCACTGTGCCTGGCCCCACAGGGAAATGAATTCTAATGATGAAGTACACACTGGTTAAAAAAGTAAATTCCCGGGCCAGGCACGGTGGCTCATGCCTGTAATCCCAGCACTTTGGGAGGCCGAGGCAGGCGGATCACCTGAGGTCAGGAGTTCAAGACCAGCCTGACCAAAACCCTGTCTCTACTAAAAACACAAAATTAGAGTGGCATGGTGGTGCATGCCTGTAATCCCAGCTACTCGGGAGCCTGAAACAGGAGAATCGCTTGAACCCAGGAGGCGGAGGTTGTGGTGAGCCGAGATCATGCCATTGTATTCCAGCCTGGGCAACAAGAGCAAAACTCTGTCTCTCTAAAAAAAAAAAGGTAAATTTGCTCATCATAACTTTCTTCCTAATCCCCTTATAGTGCTTCAACAAAGGTTTGGTAGCACGTACTTACTGTCACCGAACTGTGTGCATCTCTGTATGTATGTGTATTTATAAATCTAGGTGTTTTATGTATGTGTCTGTATATATAAACACATTTATTATGACTTCTTTTGCTTCAGTGGAATCACATTTCACCTGTTGGTCACCTTAGATCAAACTTGTACAACCTGCGGCCTGTGGGCTGCATGTGGCCCAGGATGGCTTTGAATGTGGCCCAACACAAATTTGTAAATTTTCTTAAAACATTATGAGAATTTTTTGCACTTTTTTTCCAGCTATCATTAGTGTATCTTATGCATGGCCCAACACATTTCTTCTTCCAATGTGGCCCAGGGAAGCCAAAAGATTGGACACCCCTGCCTTAGATGGTATAGTTTTAGAATATAAAGGAATATCACTATAATTAATTGAAGAATATTAATTGTATAACATTCCATTTGTCTAAAGTCATACATGGAAACATTGTTAAACTATGTAAAGTATTTAAATGAGTGCCTGCAACATAGAGACTGATACATGGAGTCCTTTTTGCCTTAAATCTTTGCCAATACTTAAAAATAAGACATTATCAAATTACACAATTTTCAGTGATCCAATATTCTTTTGTCTTATTTTGCATTTTCCTCATCACAGGTGAGGTTGAAGTCCTTCGTGTGTATTTCTTGGCCAACTGGATTTTTTTCTCTTGTGAAATGCCTGACTATAATTTTTATATTAAAAAACTTTTTTCTTACTGGTTAATGAGTTGGTTATATCTACTATATATTGACCTTTTGTTTATTGCAAATTTTTTTAGCCCGTCATTTTTCTTTTTTCTTTTTTTTTTTTTTTTTGAGACGGAGTCTTGCTCTGTAGCCCGGGCTGGAGTGCAGTGGCCGGATCTCAGCTCACTGCAAGCTCCGCCTCCCGGGTTCACGCCATTCTCCTGCCTCAGCCTCCGGAGTAGCTGGGACTACAGGCGCCCGCCACCTCGCCCGGCTAGTTTTTTGTATTTTTAGTAGAGACGGGGTTTCACGGTGTTAGCCAGGATGGTCTCGATCTCCTGACCTCGTGATTCGCCCGTCTCGGCCTCCCAAAGTGCTGGGATTACAGGCTTGAGCAACCGCGCCCGGCCTTAGCCCGTCATTTTTCTTTCAGCTTTGTTTATGATCTGTTTTTCAATGTAGATATTAAAATTTTTTTCTCATAAAATTTGTCCCTGTTTTTTCCTTTATGGCTTTGAACATGAATATATTTCATATTTGCTTCTGCTTCCATAGGTTCTTTTGCTTTCTGGTTAGGACTTTAAACGGGAGAAACTTATTTTTGAGTATGAAATTAGGTAGAAACCTAAGGGTTTTTTTTCCAAACAGCTTTATTTCTCGTGTGAAATAATTCCGAATGTGATAAGATCAGCAGCATTAAGAATTTGCAGACTCCACTAAGTCTGTTCTTTTATCTGTGTATTAATCTCTGCAATTACATGGGGATAGATTATCCCATCAATTTTCACCTAGCTCTTTCCTGCCTCAAGTTCCCACTACCATATGATTATAAGTCATGTTGAGACAGGAGAGTGGCAGTTTAGTTGACAAGAGGGTCTCAATTTATTTTCCAGTGGCATTCGGGGCTAGGCCATACCATACAATTTGCCAATTACCACAGAATCAAGACATTGAAGACGTTATTCTGCACTTTTCTTGCTTCTTTTGTTTCTATGGAAGTCAGTTGTTAGAACATTTTGTCTTTCTTTTGATGGTAATGCATCTTTTCCTTCTGTTAATGGTTGTTTATATAATGTTATATTTGCATCTGATGTTCAATAGTTTCTGTCTGATGTGTCTAGATGCAGATTTTCTGCTTGGCTTTGTTGATTTATTAAATTTGAGTTACAGGGTATTTAATCAGTTCTGAAAATTTCTCACTCAGATATTTGGAAATTGCTTCTCATTTCAATATAATATTTCAAAAACTATGTATAGGCATATGTTAGGCCTCATTCTGTCTTCCATATTTAGTAAACTCTCCTTCATACTTTCTGTCACTTTGTGTCTCTGCTTCATTTTTCAGTTATTTTAATTTTTTGAGATAGGGTCTCACTCTGTCACCCAGGCTGGAGTACAGTGGCATGATCACAGCTCACTGCAGCGTCAACTTCCTGGGCTCCAGCGATCCTCCCACCTCACCCTCCCAAGCAGCTGGGACCACAGGCGTATGCCACCGTACCTAGCTAATTTCTGTCTTTTTGGTAGAGACAGGATTTCACCATGTTTCCCAGGCTGGTCTTGAACTCCTGAGCTCAAGCTATCCACCTGCCTCAGGCTCCCAAAGTGCTGGGATTACAGGTGTGAGCCACCCCACCTGGCCCTGTTTTTTTTTTTTTTTTACTGTGAATTCCAACTCACTAATTATCTCTTCAGTGTATCTAATATAACCTTTCTGTTAATAGACACACATACCTGTGACTGTATACATATATATACACACACGTATATATGTTTGTGTGTGTACATATATATTTAATATATATTTCCAAAAATAAGTTTTCCCAATTTGATTACTCTTTAATAGTTTCTCATGCTTTCTATGCATTTCTATTTTTTAATCCATTTAATAATTAAACATGAACGTAGTGTCCTGTGATTCTAGCATCTGGAGTCTCCCCATGTCTTATGTTAGTATTAGCTGGGAAGGCTTACAGTGAATGAAACAATTTATATCAGATACCTAGATGTAGGTAGCATATGCTTTCTTGACTGGGCAATAGATACTGAAATTAAAATTTATACGTAAAACCTGTTTTTACTGAGCGGCTTTGATATAAAACCTTAATTTTTGTTGAGCAAATGGGGCACTGTACAATTATAGAATACTTGGAGATTCTCTGGTGATATTAAAAAATACAATAGATTTATAGATGGATGCAGTCTATGTGGTTAATATGAGCAGGACAACTTCCCTTCACATTCTTTTCATGTCAGTAAAAGAGAAACACTTCCTGTTAAGCAAGGCTCTGTTTTCTTACAGGAATTGCTGACACTGGAGGATGTTACTGTGGAGTTCACCTGGGAGGAGTGGCAGCTCCTGGACCCTTTTCAGAAGGACTTGTACCGGGATGTGATGTTGGAGATCTACAGCAACCTGGTATCAATGGGTAAGGACAGCTGCCCTGTGTCACCTGGAGGGTGCCCAGTCTGTGGCCTTTGCTTTCTCAGCTGCTTACCCTTGGAATTAACTGCAGTGCTCTGAATAGCAGATTTTTGGTACATCCTCTGGCTTCTGGTAAAAGGATATACAGTCACCCCTCAGTGTCTGAGAGGGATTGGTTTCATAGCTTTCCATGGATATGAAATCCACAGATGCTCAAATCTCATATAAAATGGCATTGTATTTGCATATAACCTACACACACCTCCCCCCAAATACTTTAAATCATTTCTAGATTATGACTGATACTTAATACAATGTAAGTGCTATGTAAATAGTTGTTATACTGTATGTTTTAATTTGTTTTTTATTGTGTTTTTTTTTTTTCTTTAGAGACAGCGTCTTGCTCTGTTGCTAGAATGTAGTGGTGCCTTCATGGCTCACTGCAGCTTTGAACTGGGTTCAAGTGATCCTCCTGCTTCAGCTTCCTGAGGAACTATGCCTACAGATGCAAACCACCATGCTTGGCTTTTTTTTTTTTTTTGTAGAGATGGAATCTGTGTTGCCCAGGCTGGTCTCCCACTCCTGGCTTCAAGTGTTGGTTTCATGTCAGTCTCCCATAGTGCTGGGATTATAGGCAAGAGCCACTGCACTTTGTATTTTTTATTATTGTATTTTTTTTTTAAATATTTTCAATCCATGGTTGGTTGAATCCCTGGATGTGAAATTTTCAGATATTAAGGTCTGACTGTAATCTGCCCTTTCCTGAGAGAAAAGCCTCTACTTACTTTGCAGATGTGAAAACTATCTAGTTACTTAAATGTCACATTCTCTCACATTACATACACCAGCCCAATCCAGTGTGTCTGTCTTCTGTCATTTCCCATAAACAGGTTATCAAGTCAGCAAACCAGATGCACTCTCCAGGTTGGAACGAGGAGAAGAACCATGGACAATGGAAGATGAAAGGCACAGTCAAATCTGTCCAGGTATGCGAGAACCAGCAAGATGCGTAAGTCATATTATAGTCAGTAAAAGAATGCTGTGTGGGTGTCTCAGGACACAGAAGCAGTGCCTATTAGGAATACGGATCATTTTTCCTCCACAAAAAACCCTTCCCATCTTATTTTAAGGTTGCATTCTCCTTTAGTACCATACTTCTTTCCTGTCTGTGCTGGTATTGTATTGAATGTCCTCTACCTATGGAGTTCTCTTATTAAAAGTCTCTACTATTTTTGTTGACTGTTTACCTAGAAAGGAGTTTTACATCCTACATCAGTTGTAGTCCAAACTAGGTCATAACTTATGTCTATCTCAGAGTACTTCCTTTGTACATTTGATTTCTGCTTTTCCCTTAGTTCATCTTAGACAGTAGCATTGTATTCATTTCCCTAATGTGTTTTTCCCATTATAGATTTGTTTTTTAACAGCTTAATTTACATACCATACAATTTTCCAATTTAAAGTTTATTTTTCAGTACTTCATAGTATATGAACAGTTATGTAACCATCACCATAGTCAATTTTTTTTCTTTCTTTCTTTCTTTTGTTTTTTGAGATGGAGTCTCGCTTTGTCACCCAGGCTGGAGTACAATGGTATGATCTTGGCTCACTGCAACCTCCACCTCCTGGGTTCAAGCGATTCTCCTGCCTCAGCCTCCTGAGTAGCTGGGATTACAGGTGCGCACCATCATGCCCAGCTAATTTTTGTGTTTTTGTAGAGACGGGGTTTCACCATGTTGGCCAGTTTGGTCTCATACTCCTGACCTCGTGACCCACTCGCCTCAGCCTCCCAAAGTGCTGGGATTACAGGTGTGAGCCACCACGCTCGGCCTCTACTTTTTATCTCTATAGATTTGCCTGTTCTGGACATTTTATATAAATAGAATCATAAAATATATGGTCTTTTGTGCTTCGCTTCTTTTATTTAGCATAGTGTTTTTGAAATTCTTCCATTCTTTAGCATGTATTAGTACTTCATTTCTTTTTATTGTTGAATAATATTCCATTGTATGGATATACCACATTTTATTTATCCATTCATCTATTGAATTAACATTTGGGTTGTTTCTACTTGTTGGCATTTATGAATCATGCTGCTATGAAAGTTCATGTACAACTTTTTCAGGAACATATGTTTTCATTTCTCTTGAGCCTTCACCTAGGAGTAGAATTCCCAGGTCATTTGTAGTCCAGGAGGGGGTCCAAGTGCAGTACTTCTGGTCCTTCTTTCACTGTGGACATTACGTGTCTTCCCAGCCACAGTGTGTGACAATACAGAGTATTGACAACTAGGGAAGTTCACTTGAGCCTTTGGGGGCCAGAGTTTTGATTAGGTTCCAGTCACATACAGCCCACATGGCTGACTTTTAGTCTTTTGTCTCTCCCAGAAGTCGGGCTAATACCTAGAGTATCTAGTTTTTCCAAAGTGTGGAACTGATATGGCATGGGCCAAAGCCCCCATCATAAATCATATTGTTAAATTGTCCAGCAGCTAAAGCCAGTGGGCAAACAAAGACACTCCTATAGGCCAGGACATTCCAGGGGCCTAGAGCTCATTTCCTAATAGCTAAGAACAAATGTTAGATCTCTCTTTGGATGAGGTTAGATCTAGATCCTCACTACACAGAGGATTACCATAAAAATTAATGATACAGGGGTTAATTTAGGAATACAGAGGAAATAGAGCATATGGCAGGATAGTCAGAATTGCAGCAAGAGTATGATGTGCACAAAGCATATCTAGATTTTGAATTAGGAAGATGGTGACATGAATTAGGAATGAAGGCATGGGCCAGGTGCAGTGGCTCATGCCTGTAATCCCAGCACTTTGGGAGCCTGAGGTGAGCGGATCACCTGAGGTCAGGAGTTCAAGACCAGCCTCACCAATATGGAGAAACCCCATCTCTACTAAAGATACAGAATTAGCTGGGCATGGTGGCACATGCCTGTAAGCTACTCAGGAAGGCTAAGGCAGGAGAATTGCTTGAACCTGGGAAGCGGAGGTTGCGGGGCGCCGAGATTGCGCCATTGCACTCCAGCCTGGGCAACAAGAGCGCAACTCTGTCTCAAAAAAAAAAAGAATGAAGGCATGAAATAGGAATTGTGCAAGGCCATGGGCTTGACTATCAAAAGATTGGCCTCAAGTTGGCCAAATATAGGTCAGTGATAGAAGCTGCTTGTCGGAGAAATCGTGGAGCGGAAACATGGTAATATTCATGGTAATGTAAGCTTTTTTTATCAAGATGACTTTTGATTTTATATATGAGTAATTGAGGTAGCATGGTTGAGGATTGGTTACTTTTATATTTTGGTCTTTTCACAAAATATCTTGCTAGTCTGACCTTTCACCTGGATGACAGCAGTGTAGCAATAATAAGAAACAGCTAAATATCTTAAGAAAAACTGAAGGTGAAGCTGGCACAACCTTTGTCTAGAAGGAGGAAGTTTATCCTTTAGTACAACTTAACTAATGCTGAGACATAAATGTAGCATTACTGAAGTAGATGCTATTGGTAGCAGATGAGGAAACAGTGTATCAGGGACATTGAAATGGGAAAAATTTGATACGACTTTTTTTTTTTGAGGCACGGTCTCACTTTGTTGCTCAGGCTGGAGTACAGTGGCACGATTTCAGCTCACTGCAGCCTCGACCTCTGGCCTCAAGCGATCCTCCTGCCTCAACATCCCAAGTTGCTGGAACTACAGGCGCATGTCACCATGTCTGGCTAATTTTTGTATTTTTTGTAAAGATGATATTTCACCATGTTGCCCAGGCTGGTCTGGAACTCCAGAGCTAAAGTGATCTGCCCACCTTGACCTCCTAAAAGTGCTGGTATTACAGGCGTGAGCCACCGTACCTGGCCTTGGTATGACTTTTCTACTGCATACAAAATGTGATAGAAGAAAGTGACAGTTTTCATATCCCATGCAGCAGCACATTTTCTTCTGAAGGCAACTACATGGTACACTGGCCAGTTGCAAAATTCCCTATCATTGTTTTCCTGTTTCATAATTAATGGAACATATGATAACACAACACAGCTAAACCAGAGGGTGGAATGTTGACTATAGGAGTTGTTCATTAAATGTGATGAATGTTTTTGGAAAGTTAGATGGTAGTCTACAGATTGAAGAGGGGCAAATTTAATAACAGTTAACACACAAGAGTCTTATCTCAGTTCACTTAATTTCAACAGATGGAGATTTCTAATTCTTATCCTTGCCAGGCAACAAGTATGTGGATATATTTATTCTATATATCTCAGTAAGCATATTTCCCTGATCTTTGTACTCACAATTTGGTTCCTCTAAGAGGGCTTAAATAATCCCAAAACCAAATGTTGGAATGTCTAAAACCTTGGCTCTGTACCTTCCTCTTTCATTCTACATGTCTTCTCAACGTGGTATCCTGGCCCAGTGCTTTGGCTCACACCTATAGTCCCAGCACTTTGGGAAGCAGAGGCAGGCAGATCACTTGAGCCCAAGAGTTCAAGACCAGCTTGGGCAACATGGCAAGACCCCGTCTCTACAAACAATACAAAAATCACTCAGGTGTGGTGTCATGTGCCTATAGCCCCAGCTACTCAGGAGACTGAGGTGGGAGAATTGCTTGAGCCTGGAAGGTGGAGGTTGCAGTGATGCAAGATTGTGCCACTGCACGCCAGCCTGGGTAACAGTGAGACCCTGTCTCAAAAGAAAAAAAAAAGAAAAAAAAGTCATTCAGTCCTTTTTTCTTAAATAATATGTATGTGCTGATTATTTCCATGCTGCCTTCTCCATTTATACCTCCAACCAGATTCTTGATGTCTGTGTTATGTATTTGATAACCATTTCAAAGTGTATGTTTCACAGTGTATACTTTACATGTTCTGGACTGCAGTAATATTTGCCATCTCATGAGATGCTTTCATCTACCCAGTGTCTCAAGCCATATATTTAGTAATCTTTGAGTCCTCACTTTCCTCACTCTCCCCATTGAATTCATCATTTAACCTTGTATTTTCTTTGTACAAATATATCCTGCTTCCCCCAACTCTTATCATCTACACTGCTCCACCAAACCACACTTAACATCTCCAACTCCCTTCTTTTTTTGTTCCCTCTGTTTTTCCTAACTAGAATTCAGCATCAGTGAAAAGAAGGCATATTTTGTATATCCCAAATGCCAGCAGAGTGCCTTATCCATAGGAGTCATTCAACAAATACTAGTGGAGTGAATAAATACAACCCTCAGAATTTTGGATCAGTTGCCTTTCCCACCTTTGTGGTCTGGTGTCTCCCAAAATTTTGTGGAATGGTGTTCCTCCAAGCCCTGTTGTTTGCTTGTAATAATGACTTGCTTGTATTTTACTGTGTCCACATGTTTTGCAAGGTCCTGTTTAGAAAGCAGTCAAATCTATACAGATTGTCAACTGCCTCACCTTATTTGCACACAGACTGCTTTTACTTTTTGGTTTGTTTATATTATTATGTTTTTACCAAAGTGTATACATGAAGTTGCTTTTATACTATTATCATCGTATTGTCATTAAATAGCCATATTTAAAAACACCTGGCTGGGTGTGGTGGCTCACATCTATAATCCCAGCACTTTGAGAGGCCGAGGTAGGGGGATCACCTGAGGTCAGGAGTTCAAGACCAGCCTGGCCAACATATTGAAACCCTGTCTCTACTAAAAATACAAAAATTAGCGGGGCGTGATGGCACATGCCTGTAAACCCAGCTGCTTCGGAGGCTGAGTCAGGAGAATTGCTTGAACCCAGGAGGCAGAGGTTGCAGTGAGCTGACATCACACCACTGCACTCCAGCCTGGGTAACACAGTGAGACTCTGTCTCAAATAATAATAATAATAATAAACAAGGATTTTTTTTTTTAAGAAAACAGTTTTATCCCCAACAAGATTATGAAAGGATTCATTGTTCTCTTCTTTCCTAGAAAACAACAAAGTTGATGATCATCTGCAGGATCACTTGGAAAATCAAAGGATGCTGAAGAGTGTGGAACAATACCATGAACGTAATGCATTTGGAAATACTGCCTCTCAAACCAAAAGCCATTGTCTTTTCAGGGAAAATCATGATACATTTGAGTTATATATAAAAGCTTTGAAATCAAATTTAAGTTTAGTCAACCAGAGCAAAAGCTGTAGAATTAAGAACTCTACTAAATTTAATGGAGATGGAAAATCATTTCTTCATGGTAAGTATGAAGAACTTTATTCTGCAGCTAAATTCTCTGTAAGCACAAAATCCAGTAGCACTAAATCCCAAGTCAGTAAGCATCAGAGAACTCATGAAATAGAAAAAACCCACATATGCAGTGAATGTGGGAAAGCATTTGTCAAGAAGTCACAGCTCACTGATCATGAGAGAGTTCATACAGGAGAAAAACCTTATGGATGTACTTTTTGTGCAAAAGTGTTCTCCAGAAAGTCCAGGCTAAATGAACATCAAAGAATTCATAAAAGAGAGAAATCTTTTATATGCAGTGAATGTGGAAAAGTCTTCACCATGAAGAGCCGTCTGATTGAACATCAGCGAACTCATACTGGAGAGAAACCCTACATATGCAATGAATGTGGAAAAGGCTTCCCAGGCAAGCGTAATCTCATTGTACATCAGCGAAATCATACTGGAGAGAAATCCTATGTATGTAGTGAATGTGGAAAAGGCTTCACTGGGAAGAGCATGCTTATCATACATCAGCGAACTCATACAGGAGAGAAGCCCTACATCTGTAGTGAATGTGGGAAAGGCTTCACCACAAAGCACTATGTTATCATACATCAACGAAATCATACAGGAGAGAAACCATATATATGCAATGAATGTGGGAAAGGCTTCACCATGAAGAGCCGTATGATCGAACATCAACGAACTCATACAGGAGAGAAACCCTATGTATGCAATGAATGTGGAAAAGGCTTTCCCAGGAAGAGCAATCTCATTGTACATCAGAGAAATCATACAGTAGAGAAGTCATATCTATGTAGTGAATGTGGAAAAGGTTTTACTGTGAAAAGCATGCTCGTCATACATCAGCGAACTCATACTGGAGAGAAGCCCTACATATGCAGTGAATGTGGGAAAGGCTTCCCCTTGAAGAGTCGGCTGATTGTACATCAGCGAACTCATACTGGAGAGAAACCTTACAGGTGCAGTGAATGTGGGAAAGGTTTCATTGTGAATAGTGGACTGATGTTACATCAGCGAACTCATACTGGAGAGAAACCATACATATGCAATGAATGTGGAAAAGGTTTTGCCTTTAAGAGCAATCTTGTTGTACACCAGCGAACTCATACTGGAGAGAAACCCTTTATGTGCAGTGAATGTGGAAAAGGCTTTACCATGAAACGCTATCTTATTGTACATCAGCAAATTCATACAGAAGAGAAATCTTGTATATGTAGTGAATGTGGAAGAGGCTTTGCCATGGAAACTGAACTTGCTTTACATAAGCAAGTTCATACTGGAGAAAAACCTTATGGATGCAATGAATGTGGTAAAGGCTTCACTGTGAAGAGCCGTCTAATTGTTCATCAACGAACTCACACAGGAGAGAAACCCTTTGTATGCAGTGAATGTAGAAAAGCCTTCTCCTCAAAGAGAAATCTCATTGTACATCAGCGAACTCATAGTGGAAATAAACCCTAACAATGCAATGGACGTGGTCATGCCTTTGGGAATAAAATATGTCTTGTACACCATCAGTGATTTCACAGTATAGTTTTTATGTGTATTGAGTATGAAAAATCATATTTCAAAATCCAGTGTTATCCACTAGGATAAATGCTATCAGTGTCAGAAAGGCTTCAACATGAATTCAGGCTCTGAAATCTTTGATGTACCAATGTATAGAAAATAACTCATCTGAGAGAGATTCTGTGGATTGGGGGTAACCTTTCATTTGTCAACCTTCATTAAAACTATGACAACATCCATATGTGAAATGTGTAAGGTACATAGTCCTTTTGCAGAGAATTTGAACTGATTACATACAAACAAACTCATGCAGAGAGAAAACCATGTTAGTAATGTGAACTGAGCCAGGCGTGGTGGCTCATGCATGTAATCCCAGCACTTTGGGAGGCCAAGGCGGGTGGATCATGAGGTCAGGAGATCAAGACTATCCTGTTGAACATGGTGAAACCCTGTCTCTACTAAAAATACAAAAAAATTAGCCGGGTGCGGTGGTGGGTGCCTGTAGTCCCCACTATTCAGGAGGCTGAGGCAGGAGAATGGCATGAACCCAGGGGGCGGAGCTTGCAGTGAGCAGAGATTGTGCCACTGCACTCCAGCCTGGGCGACAGAGCGAGACTCCATCTCAAAAAAAAAAAAAAAAAAGTAATGTGAACTGATTAAACAGCAGTGTGCTCCTAGCATACATGCATATAGGCAGTGTAGAGCAGCCTGTTGCTAGATTTTCACACTTGGAAGATTATGCAGTTTGCAGGAGTGAATTTTAACAAATGCAGAGAATGCACTAGTGCCTTCAGTGATTAATTACCTCATATTGTATGTCACAATAAACATGTAGGAAATAAACTTGATACATCCAATGCAGAAAAGTCTTGAAAATTTTCTAAGTAACTATGTCTTGAAAAGTATTTACTGAGATAAATCTTATAAAGGGGGAGGCTAGGAAAGCCTTCTATGGGAAGAAAGACCCTGTCTCATCAGTGATCATAATAGATCATCAGTGAACTTACACATACTAGCAGCATTATCATGGGGAAAGCCTTTGCCCAGAAATAAAACCTTAACAGTTGGCAGATATATTTCACACTGGAGAAAAAGTTTCAAATGGCAGTGAATACAGTAGGATTTCAGAGATAAATTCTGCCTCATCATCATTACTTCATACAGAAATAAAACTGAAATGAAGAGTAACTTTAAAAAGGATCAGGAAATTCATGAAGTAAAAAAGTCTCATGAAAATGATACATATTTGAGGACTTTCACAAATCTAAACTCATGATACACTTGATGTCTATTCTGGGACAGCATACCTTGCATATTATCAATGACTCCATAATTGTAAAGTGGGCTGTTCTTATCATTGATTAAATTTTAATGCCATATATAACAGGTGCTTTCTGTGCCAACCTGATGT
The DNA here is from genome assembly GCF_043159975.1 of Macaca nemestrina. Lineage (NCBI taxonomy): Eukaryota > Metazoa > Chordata > Mammalia > Primates > Cercopithecidae > Macaca > Macaca nemestrina. Next base: position 62,019,040 of record NC_092144.1, on the reverse strand, counting down.
AATTATTTGTTAGATCTTACATATAGCCCCCAAATTTATTTTTTCAATTTATTGATAAATGTAATTCAGTATATTTGGATGTGTTTATCCAAGTTAGTAGGTACCATTATGGAGTTTACAAAAATGCCTTAAATATTATTTTTCTAAAATTTGTTTTAAAATAATTTTAGATTCACAAGAGATTACAAAATATACGTGTTTCCTGAGTATCCTTTGCTTAGCATCATCAATATTATCTTATATAACCATAATAATCAAAACCAATAAAATGACATTAATGCAATGCTGTTAAACTACAGCCTTTATTTGGACTTCACTACTTTGTGCGCGCAGTAATTGCTGTTTTATTTTTATGTACAGTTCTAAGAAATTCTGTAAGATGTATAGATTTATGTAAATCCCACCACAATCAGGATGTGGAACTGTTGTGCCAACAGAAAGAAACATCCTCTTGCTACCTCTTTTTTTTTTCTTTTTTGAGACAGAGTTCTGCTCTTGTTGCCCAGGCTGGAGTGCAATAGCATGATCTTGGCTTGCTGCAACCTCTGCCTCCCAGGTTCAAGCGATTCTCCTGCCTCAGCCTCCCGAGTAGCTGGGATTACAGGCGCTCACCACCACACCTGACTAATTTTTGTATTTTTAGTAGAGACGGGGTTTCACTATGTTGGCCAGGCTGGTCTTGAACTCTTGACCCCAGGTGATCCATCTGCCTCAGCCTCCCAAAGTGCTGGGATTACAGGCATGAGCCACTGCTCACGGCCTCCTCTTGCTACCTCTTTATACTCACACTGTCCTCCCAATATGACCCATAGTAACCACTGATCCCATCACTCTAATTTTGTCATTTCAAGAATGCTATTAAAATGGAATTGTAAGGTATGCAACCTTTGAGATAGGGCTTCGTTCACTCAGCAGATTACCCTTAAGATCTATCCAAATTGTTGGGTGTCTAAATAGTTTTTTGTTACTGAGTTAGTATTCTTTTAGACGGATGCACCAGGGTTTGTGTATCCATTAACTGTTGATGGACATTTGGGTTGTTTCCAGTGTTTTGCTGTTATAAGTAAAGATGCTGTGACTATCTGTGTACCCGATATTGTATGAACATAAGTTTTTATATATTTGGGATAGACACTGGGGGCATGACTGCTGGTGAATATGGTAAGTTTGTGTTTATGAGAAATGGCCAAACTCTTTCCCAGAGTGGCTGTACTAATTTACATCCCACCACCAATGTGTGAGCATTCCGTTTGTTCCATGCTCTTTCTAGCTCTTGGCATTGCCAGTGTGCTTTAGCTTTCCTATTAGGTATGCGGTGGTATATGATCATGGGCTCAACTTACACATCCCTAACAGAAAATGACGTTCAGCATCTCTACATCCACCGAGAACCATATCAAGTAAAATTGTAACTTTTGCTTCCAACCAGCAAACACAATTTTTAAACTTAAAAGAATATTACATTTTATAACATATTTACCCTTTCTGTTGTTTTTTCTGCATTCCTGATGTTATGTTTCCTTTAGTTATTTCCTTTTTATGCAAACTTCCTTAATCATTTCGAGCAGGCCTGGTGGCAAAAAATTATTAGTTTTTCCTAGAAACGGTTCCTGTTTTCTCTATCCAGAGTTACTTCCCTTGATCTAATGAGATTTAATCCAGTTTATAAACGGTGAGTTCTCTTTATAAAAGTAATAGATATTTGCCACATAGTATTGTGGCAGAATTTAATCCCTGACTCCATATTGAGTAATTCACTCCTTTGAAAATAATTTTTGAGCTTCTACACCATGGCAGGCATGTTTTAGACAATGGAGACACATCAGTGAACAAAACAGGCAAAGTGCTGGCTTTGATATGACATACAGTCTGGTGAAGGAGACTGAGTAAGATAAATACAAAACCAAATTCAGATAAGTTCTAGGAAGAAATATAAAGCCTAGCAAGTTCATAGATTGTAATAAGAGTTATTTTAGTAAGAGTTTTCAGGGAAGGCTTTTCTGTGCAGATGTAATTTGAACCAAAGCCTAAGTGTACTGTGGGGAGACAGCCATCATATTTGTAAGTCCATAACACTATAGAATTTTCTAAGTGTTTTCTTTGGGGTGCCTGCCTCGGCATTCTCGGAGAAGCTTGTAAAAGAAGGCAAATTCTTGAGTCACTCCCCGGCTTTCTAAGCTAGAATTTCTGGGGATGGGGTTCAGACTCTACATTTATAAAAAGAGCCTTCTTAAATTTGAACATCTCTGCCCTAAATTGTGGATTCGTGCTCCCATCACCACTCCCACACTGTATAACAGGATGGATTCAGGGCAGATTGTCTACAGCAATGAGTCAGGCAAAAGTGCTCCACCAACCAGGCCCTTGAATTACCTTCCTTGTCCCGTGAGTCAGCACAACCTGCCACAGCAAAGTCGTATCAGCCCACTCCTGGAAATGATCAGTGAGTGAAGGGGTGGCCAGCCCCTCCACAACCTGTGGGTGTTTCTCGTCAGGTGGGATGAGAGACTGAGAAAAATAAGACACAGAGACAAAGTATAGAGAAAGAAAAGCGGGCCCAGGGGACCGGTGCTCAGCATACAGAGGACCCACGTCGGCACTGGTCTCTGAGTTCCCTCAGTATTTATTGATCACTATCTATCATCTCAGAAAGGGGGATGTGGCAGGACAACAGGGTAATGGTGGGGAGAGGGTCAGCAGGAAAACGTGAACAAAGGACTCTGTGTCATAAATAAGTTTAAGGAAAGGTGCTATGCCTTGATGTGCACCTAAGCCAGATTTATGTTTGACTTTACACAAACATCTCGGCGCAGTAAAGAGCAGTATTGCCGCCAGCATGTCTCACCTCCAGTCATAAGGCGGTTTTCTCCTATCTCAGTAAGTAGAACATATGATCAGGCTTTACACCGAGACATTCCATTCCCAGGGACGAGCAGGAAACAGATGCCTTCCTCTTATCTTAACTGCAAAGAGGCCTTCCTCTTTCACTCATCCTCCTCAGCACAGACCCTTTTTGGGTGTTGGGATGGGGGATGGTCAGGTCTTTCCCTTCCCACAAGGCCATATCTCAGGCTATCACATGGTGAGTAACCTTGGACAATACCTGGCTTTCCTAGGCAGAGGTCCCTGCGGCCTTCCGCTGTGCACTGTGTCCCTGGGTACTCGAGATTAGAGAACGGCGATGACTTTTACAAGCATACTGCCTGCAAACACATTTTTAACAAAGCACATCCTGTACAGCCCTAAATCCATTAAACCTTGAGTCAACACAGCACCTTTCTGCGAGCACAGAGTTGGGGCTAGGGTTACAGATTAACAGCATTTCAAGGCAGAAGAATTTTTCTTAATACAAATCAAAATGGAATTTCTTATGTCTTCCTCTTTCTACATAGACACAGTAACAGTCTGATCTCTCTTTCCCCCACACTAGAGAATAAGCATTGCATGTTCGTATAATTTCTTGAGTGTTATAACATATTCCATCCAGGATTAAATTTCAGTCCCGTTCATCTGGAATGTTAATCTCTGGTAGGTAAGTTTAGCACCTGGTCCACAGGACTGTGATCAGCCCATGATGGGATCCTCACTTGTGGGGAAAAGAAAGATCAGACTGTTACTGTGTCTATGTAGAAAGAAGTAGACATAAGAGACTCCATTTTGTTCTGTACTAAGAAAAATTCTTCTGCCTTGAGATGCTGTTAATCTGTAAACCTAGCCCCAACCCTGTGCTCACAGAAAGGTACTGTGTTGACTGAAGGTTTAATGGATGTAGGGCTGTGCAGGTTGTGCTTTGTTAAAAATGTGTTTGCAGGCAGTATGCTTGGTAAAACTCATCGCCATTCTCCAGTCTCAAGTACCCAGGGACACAATGCACTGTGGAAGGCTGCAGGGACCTCTGCCCAAGAAAGCCTGGGTATTGTCCAAGGTTTCTCCCCACTGAGACAGCCTGAGACATGGTCTTGTGGGAAGGGAAAGACTTGACCATCCCTCAGCCTGACACCCATAAAGGGTCTGTGCTGAGGAGGATTAGTGAAAGAGGAAGGCCTCTTTGCAGTTGAGATAAGAGGAAGGCATCTGTTTCCTGCTCCTCCCTGGGAAGGGAATGTCTCAGTGTAAAACCCGATCGTACATTCTATTTACTGAGATAGGAGAAACCTGCCTTATGGCTGGAGGTGAGACATGCTGGCGGCAATACTGCTCTTTACTGCACTGAGATGTTTATGTAAAGTCAAACATAAATCTGGCCTACATACATACTGAGGCACAGCACCTTTCCTTAAACTTATTTATGACGCAGAGTCCTTTGCTCACATGTTTTCCTGTTGACCCTCTTTCCACCATTACCCTATAGTCCTGCCACATCCTCCTCACCGAGATGGTAGAGATAATGATCAATAAATACTGAGGGAACTCAGAGAACAGTGTCCGTGTGGGTCCTCCGGTGCGGGTCCTCCGTATGCTGAGCGCCGGTTCCCTGGGCCCACTTTTCTTCCTCTATACTTTGTCTCTGTGTCTTATTTCTTTTCTCAGTCTCCACCTTGCAAGAAATACCCACAGGTGTGGAGGGGCAGGCCCCCTTCACTCTAGAAATTACAAAACCTAAGTACAATGCAGAAATTTTAAGTCACCATAATTGTATGGAAGAGTCAAATATTGTTAGTATATTCTCCAGAATTTTTCAAATGCATGAGTATACTTTCTGAAAGAAAACAGCCTATTTTGCATTTATCATGCCATGAACTTATACATCATCATACCTAATTTTTTTCTAAGATCAACATCTGTTTTATAATATAGATATTCATGATTATGATACGAAGATATTAAAATTAAGAAGTACAAATTGGGAATATTTTCCAAGCAAAAACATGGCATTCTCTACCTATAAACACAAACAATATTAATTCAAACTAAATGTCTTGTTTAACCAATCACAATTTTCCAAAAGATGTTTATGATTTCTTCCAATTACAAGACCATAAAATATATACTATCCTGCAGATCATTTTTTGTCCTGTGACGAATACAGTTATCCTTCCTTTTTTTATAAAACAATTGTAGTATATTCTTTTAAATTGATATATACTCTTACAGTTGAGCAGATGTTCCATAATTTACCAAAGTATTCATCTCTCATTGTAATTCCCTTTTTTTTGTAAATTACAAAGTTGTGGTTAATATTAAGATAGCTTTTCACCAAATAACTTTTAGAATTGCTGTCAAAGAAAACGAAAAAATTAAATTGGCTCTAGGTTGCCTTCCAACAAGGCAATATTTACTTAAATCTTCTACAGTTACAACGCCAACATCTGCAAAAATAGAACTAACATTTCTTAAGTGTTACTTTTAAAACAATCTGGAAACATGGCAAAGTAGGATGATCGCATTCTAATAATTTCATATTCTGAAGTGCCCCACTGTCATCTTCCTTTACTTCTGGAAGGAAACATGTAGATACTAACACAGTTGCACCTTCACCTCTTCTTCCCCTTCCCCACTGGCAGTAGTTTTATAGCAAGCCCCATGTGGGTATTAGCACTTAATGGAGCATCACTCCTATTCTCGGCTTCGTCCATCTAGTCAGCGTCTAATCTAACCTACAAAAGCCTTACCCAGTCCACAACCCCCGTCCTATCCCCAAATCTAACACTTTCAGTGACCACTGGTTTTGGCAATTCTGTGACCGCTTCCTGGCCAGCACCGTGGTTTCTTCAAACCTTGTTTATTTTTCCAATTGTCCTGGATCTAAGCATTTTCTCTGCCGTATGGCTGCTGCCTTCCTCTAAGATGGCCGTGCCCATGGTGCTCCAGCTAAGGCTCCACTCTCAGCTATCACGGGCACAGAGGGTGCCGCCATCTTTTTCTCCCCAGCCGGCTGAATAGAATGCCACTGCGCCGTGCTGGCCTTGGCTGGGCACCCGACTCTTGAGTGTCCCTCGCAACGAATTGAGAAAGGCACTGGGGTGGCCAAGAGTGATTTCCACAGCCATTATGGCCGCTTCTGTCAGAAACGCTGCCACGGGCGCAGCCCTGTGACCTCATAGAGCGGCGCCCGCAGTCTGAACTCGCGATGCCAGGCAGGCTCCATGGTTCTCGCCTCACTTCATCGTCTTCACCGCTCAGCGTCCGGGAGGCCGCGCAGGAGCGTGTGTGAATTGGAAGCGGTTTCGGACGTGGATGCGGCGTTTTGTCGCTGCTAGTGGTGTCTGGAGAGGTTCGGGCTCGGGTGAGTCGTGTTCTGGACATGGACTCGGGGCTGTAGGTCTGTGTACCCGATGGTGCCTGGAGCATCCAGGTTGGGGCTGTATTTGAACGCAGTCGCTGAGGAAGCGGGGCGTTAATGACGGCCCTTGGCTGTAGGGGTGAAGAGTCTGAGGAAATCAGCTTCGAGTCCGACGCTGTCTGGGTTTGAGGTCCTTGTGAGTCACTTGGTTTGTGGGGCTCAGTGATTGGGAACTGGAGTGAGAAGTTTGTACCTGTGAACGCGGGGGCCTGGTTCAGGGTCACAATTTAATGTGGAGCTCAGCCTTAGAGATGTCTGGGTTGGGGAGATGTCCTCTCGGTTTCCTAGATGTTTGGGGTTTCATATTGGATTTAATATGGGGCTGAGTCACGGAGAAGCCTGGTAGGGACTGTCAGTGTGTGAGGAGGTCCAGAGCCCTTTGATAATCGGTTGAAACCTTGAATGCGGGGACAGACTTGAAGGCTTCATTTTCCCCTGCTCAAATCGACTTCCCTCCATCCAGTTCAAGTCCGTCCCCGCAGTCCTTACCAAAAACTTTTTTGTCTTCCCACATTGCCACTCTTCTCATATGGAGACAGATCTGTGACGTAAAATTCATGACGTCACTTCGTAAGCTGTTTAAGTTTTGTAGAGCCAGCAGTGATAATGTTATATTCCTGATTGTCACTGCTGCTGTGCACTTATCTTAAATAAAGGACCCTGATATTTCTACTTCCTTTATTTGGTGCCTCGGAGCCTTTTACACCCTGGGGCAATAAAACAAGGTTCTAAATGTGTGAAAGCTCTGCCTTTTTTTTTTTTAAATTTTTTTTTGAGACGAGTCTCGCTCTGTCGCCCAGGCTGGTGTGCAGTGGCGCGATCTCGGCTCACTGCAAGCTCCGCCTCCCGGGTTCACGCCATTCTCCTGCCTCAGCCTCCCGAGTAGCTGGGACTACAGGCACCCGCCACCACGCCTGCCTAATTTTTTTTTTTTTTTTTTTTTTGGTATTTTTAGTAGAGACGGGGTTTCGGGGTTTCAGCGTGTTAGCCAGGATGGTCTGCATCTCCCAACCTCGTGATCTGCCCGCCTTGGCCTCCCGAAGTGCTGGGATTACAGGCGTGAGCCACCGCGCTCAGCCGAAAGCTATGTCTTTCTTTAGACACAAGGTAACTTGTGTCTTTTTTTCTTGATCAGTCTAGTTAATGAGTATCAATTTTATTGATCTTTTCAGTCACTTTTCATATTCTTTGTTGGGCACTTTTCAAAAAAAAAATTTTTTTTTTTCACTGATTTTCACTTTCCTGTTTATTTTTTCAGTCAAATTGTTTTGTGTTTTAATTGCTCCTCGTTTCCTAGTTTCTCAGTTTGGACAATGAGTAATCATTTGAGGGTGTTTTCTGATACAGGTTTTCTTTCTTTTCTGATTTAAAGTTATTTTTTTAAAACAATTCCTTTAGGGACAGCTAATTAATGTTTATGTTGTGTTTCTGTTTCCCATCAGTTCAAAATATGTCCAATTTCCCATGTGATTTTCTTTTTCCCCTCTCTTTTTTTTTTTTTTTTTTTTTTGAGACAGGGTCTTGCTCTTGCCCTTGCTGGAGTGCAATGGCGCCGTCTCTGCTCCCACCTCCAGGGTTCAAGTGATTCTTCCATCTCGGCCTCCTGAATAGCTGGGATTACAGGCACGTGCCACCGTGCCTGGCTAATTTTTTGTATTTTTAGTAGACTTGGGGTTTCACCATGTTGACCAGTCTGGTCTGGGACTCCTGGCCTCAAGTGTTCCACCTATCTCAGCCTCCCAAAGTGCTGGGGTTACAGGCGTGAGCCACCGTGCCTGGCTCATGATTTTCTGTTTAACCATGGTTATTCAGATCTGTGCTATTTTATTTCCAAATATTTGGATATCTTCTAAATTTCATTCTGACATTGATTTCTAATTAAATTGTTGTGGTTGGAAAATATATTTAGAATATATTGACACTTGTTTTATATTCCAGCACATGGTCTTATCCTGGAGAATACAACATGTACTCTTGAAAAAAAAGTTTATTTTACTGCTGTTGAGTGTAGTGTTAAATGTTAGTTAAGTATAGTTGGTTGATTATGTTGTTCAAGTTTTCAGTATCCTTGCCGAGTTTCTATTTGTTTTCTTTATTATTGCAAGTACGGTAATGCAGTCTTCAGTTATTATTGTTGAATTGTCTAATCCTCTCTCATTCTGTTTTGCTTCATATGTTTTTAAATTATCATATCCTTATATATACACCCTTATATTATTATTGCCAGCCATTGTAACCATTGTTGCCACTCACCTAGGCCTTGGTGTCTGAAGGGGTGGCCTGCTCCTCCACACCTGTGGGCGTTTCTCGTCAGGTGGGACGAGAGACTGAGAAAAGAAAGAGACACAGAGACAAAGTATAGAGAAAGAAAAGTGGGCCCGGGGGACCCGCGCTCAGCATATGGAGGAACCGCACTGCACCGGCAGTGGTCTCTGAGTTCCCTCAGTATTTATTGATGATTATCTCTACCATCTCGGAGAGGGGCAAGTGGCACGACAATAGGGTAATGGTGGGGAGAGGGTCAGCAGGAAAACATGTGAACAAATGTCTCTGTGTCATAAACAAGGTTAAGAAAAGGTGCTATACTTTGATGTGCACATACATAAAACAGCAGCATTGCCACTAGCTCGGCTCACCTCCAGCCCTAAGGCGGTTTTCTCCTATCTTAGTAAATAGAACATAACAATCGGGTTTTACACCGAGACATTCCATTGCAGAGGGACGTGCAGGAGACAGATGCCTTCCTCTTATCTCAACTGCAAAGAGGACTTCCTCTTTCACTAATCCTCCTCAGCACAGTTCCTTTATGGGTGTCGGGATGGGGGATGGTCAGGTCTTTCCCTTCCCATGAGGCCACATCTCAGGCTGTCTCAGTGGGGAGAAACATTGGACAATACCTGGCTTTCCTAGGCAGAGGTCCCTGCGGCCTTCCGCTGTGCACTGTGTCCCTGGGTACTTGAGATTAGAGAATAGAGATGACTTTTACCAAGCATACTGCCTTCAAGCACTTTTTTAACAAAGCACAACCTGCATAGCCCTAAATCCATTAAACCTTGAGTCAACACAGCACATATCTCTGTGAGCACAGGGTTGGGGTTAGGGTTACAGATTAACAGCATCTCAAGGCAGAAGAATTTTTCTTAGTACAGAACGAAATGGAGTCTCTTATGTCTACTTCTTTCTACACAGACACAGTAACAGTCTGATCTCGCTTTCTTTTCCCTACAGGTGTCCAGAATTTTTATTGGGTATCAGTTAACATACACACAATTGACTGCCTATGTGGCTGACTTCAATCTCCAGCTCCTCCATATATCAAACTAATACCACGTGGTCCAAGGCCTCCCATAGTAAATCACATTATTAGGATAGACAATTTCGCATGACTCAAATTGCCCTGATAACCAAAGACAGTTTTATCAAGCAGCATATTCCAAAGTCTTAGAGTTTGCCTCATAGAAACTGTGGGCAAAGGACAAACCTCTCTTGGGTAAAGTTAATCCTTTAGCGCATAATGTGAAAATGAGACAGTTCTTACGATTTGCTTAGTACATTGGTCTTGACATGAGGTATGTATACCCATAGAGCTTATAGAGACTTTTGAACCAGTACATGGACACACATGCTTTTTAAAGACATTCTTGGAGCCTTCCATGTGTTCTCTTTCCTAAAATTGATCTGTCTGGGAATTCACCAGCCTCTAAGGCATTGTACTGTGCCAGTTCTGCTTGCCCACCTTCTCTATAATAGTCATGCCACTTCTGCTTCACAAAAGAAAGGCATAGCTTTCACACATTTAGAACCATGAAAACCTCTGAGGCACCAAATAAAGGAACTGTTAGGAATATTAGGGTCTTTTATTTAAGGTAAGTGCAGAGCAGCAGTGACGACGACCGGACCCAGGGTGTACACTTACAGCCATTTTGTTTATCAGTCCTTAGGTCCTGGCTCCCAGAAGCAAGATAACTCAAGTGAAGCAATGAAGGAAGAAGAGGGAGGTTGCTGGCCTTGGATATCATAATTTCCGGGGACAACTTTAAGTGGACACTAATATTTCTGACTAGGAAAACTTCATGGCAAATGCAGAAGAGACAAAGACGTATAGTCCATGTTTTCCACTATTTTCTGAGCACAGAAGAAAATGATCAAGACCCAGGTGATTTTTGGTTTGTTATATTTTCCCTTTGATTTTTTGATAGATTTATGGTGGCCTGAAAATGTCAGTTCAATTTAAAGAAGTATATACTGGAATAATTTTGTTCTAGGGAGAAATTAACTTAGATTGATTTTGGGAGTAGAGGTGGGGGTTCATTCTGCCTTAAGAAGTAGATTCTGGGCCGGGCACGGTGGCTCACGCCTGTAATGCCAGCACTTTGGGAGGCCGAGGTGGACGGATCACGAGGTCAGGAGATCGAGACCATCCTGGCTAACACGGTGAAACCCCGTCTCTACTAAAAATACAAAAAACGGCCGGGCGCGGTGGCTCAAGCCTGTAATCCCAGCACTTTGGGAGGCCGAGACGGGCGGATCACGAGGTCAGGAGATCAAGACCATCCTGGCTAACACGGTGAAACCCCGTCTCTACTAAAAATACAAAAAAAAATTAGCCGGGCGTGGTGGCGGGCGCCTGTAGTCCCAGCTACTCGGAGGCTGAGGCGGGAGAATGGCGTGAACCCGGGAGGCGGAGCTTGCAGTGAGCCGAGATCGCGTCACTGCACTCCAGCCTGGGAGACACAGCGAGACTCCGTCTCAAAAAAAAAAAAAAAAATACAAAAAACTAGCCGGGCGTGGTGGCAGCGCCTGTAGTCCCAGCTACTCGGGAGGCTGAGGCAGGAGAATGGCGTGAACCCGGGAGGCGGAGCTTGCAGTGAGCTGAGATCGCGCCACTGCACTCCAGCCTGGGCGACAGAGCGAGACGCCGTCTCAAAAAAAAAAAAAAAAAAAAAAAAAAAAAAAAAAAAAAAAAAAAAAAAGAAGTAGATTCTGGATTGCCTGAGCTCAGGAGTTCAAGACCAGCCTGGGCAACATGGTAAAACCCCGTCTCTACAAAAAATACAAAAATTAGCTGGGTGTGGTGGTGCACACCTGTAGTCCCAGCTACTCGGGAGGCTGAGGTGGGAGAATTGCTAGAGCTGAGGAGGATGAGGCTACAGTGAGCCATGTTTGTACCACTGCACTCCAACCTGGGTGACAAAGTAAGACCCTGTCTCAAAAAGAAGGAAAAAAAAGTAGACTCAATATGAAAGAATGCATGCTTTCTTGGTAGTTCAACTTTTGACCATTACAATGATACATGAATCACCTCTTAAGAAGGAACTATGGGTGTCATTTTAATGTACATACTCCAGACCATTTTTGGTATATTGGCATTTTTTGCATGCTGATGCCTGCCAACCAACTTTTTTTTTTAAATTAATTAAATAATTTATTTATTTTGAGATGGTGTCTTGCTCTGTTGCCCAGGCTGGAGTGCAGTGGCGTAGTCTTGGTTCACTGCAAGCTCCGCCTCCCAGGTTCACACAATTCTCCTGCCTCAGCTTCCCAAGTAGTTGGAACTACGGGCGCCCGCCACCACGCCTGGCTAATTTTTTGTATTTTTAGTAGAGATAGAGTTTCACTGTGTTAGCCAGGATGGTCTTGATCTCCTGACCTCATGATCTGCCCGCCTTGGCCTCCCAAAGTGCTGGGATTACAGGCATAAGCCACTGTGCCCACCTTTTTTTTTTTTTTTTTTTAGGCATGTTATTATAAACCACATGACTATGAACAAGGTTTTACATGGTCGTGTTAGTGGCTTTTTTTATGAAATTATATCAGTATTACTTGAGGATAATTTTGTGAAATTATATCAGTATTTACAGATAAATCAATTATAGGATGTAGTCATTTTTTATTTTAATGCATACTTTCAGTTGCTGTCAAAATGTACATTCCACTTTATGGTTAGCATGGCATATGGTCAAAAGTGTTGACTCTGGAGCCAGTTGCCAGCTGTGTGACCTCGCATACTTCATTTAGCATATGTACCCAGTTTTCTCATCTGTAAGAGGGATAATGATATGGCACCTATGTAGTAAGTTAGGACATAAAATGAGTTAATCTATATAAAGCATTTAGAAGAGTATCTATGTGCAGGAACAACAGTTTTACTCTCTATCCTCAGACAGTGTTTCTGACACCAGATATGTGGGGTTTTTCCCACACATCAATTCAATTCTCCATGCCTATTAGATATTCTAAAATTTACTCAATTCTGACACTAATTGCCTGGACTTAGGACAGACCCCACAGGTTGAGGGCTCAGTCCCACAAGCCTGCCCCCCTGAAAAGTGCTGGGTCCCCAGGTTACTCACAACTTCTATTCGACTTGGCTACCAATTGGATGTCCTCACAACCCCCTTCTCAGATCTATTCATCTGCCAGAAGGCTCAAAAAATGCAGGAAGACAGTTTATTTACTAGATTACTGGCTTATTATGAAAGGGTACAACTCAGGAACAGCCAGTTGGAAAAGATGCATAGGTCCAGATAATGGGGAAGGGCCACAGAGCTTCCATGCCCTCTCTGGGTGTTCTACCCTCCCAGGACTGCCATATGTTCAGCAGCCTGGAAGCTCTCAACCTCAACCTTTTATTGTTATGGTGGAATCATTACATAGGCATAATTTATTAATTCATTAACTATTGGTGATAAGCTCAATTTCCATCACCTCTCCCTTCCACAGAGGTCAGGGGTTGGTTGGAGAGGTGGGACTGAAAGTTCCAACTGTCTATCACAAGGTTGGTTCACCTGGCAACCAGCTCCCTTCCTGAGGCCATGGAAGAGCCCCAGGCACCAGTAATCTCAATAGCATATATAAAAGACACTTCAGCAATTCTAAAGATTTGGAGGGCAGAGACCAAATGTATATTTATTTTTCACAGTCTGGTATTTAGAAAGTGACATGGATAAGAAGTATATTTGGTCATTGTTCCCAGTTCATGGCACAGTATGCTTAAAACCCTTGGAATTTCTTCCTGAGGAATAGGTGTGTCTTTTGTTATTCATAAGGAGCCCCTGTGATACACCTGAGTTTCTGCTCATAAGGTGACTAATTATGAGACCGCTAGATAGTGTCAGGATGAGACTGGTCCCCAGAAAGACTAAGCAATTAGAGGATTGGAACTGAAAGGAAGAATGGACTGGAGAGTAAGTTCTATAAAAACTCTTGAACAGGCCGGGCTTGGTGGCTCGCGCCTGTAATCCTGGGCGGATCATGAGGTCAAGAGATCAAGACCATCCTGGCCAACAACCCTGTCGCTACTAAAAATACAAAAATTAGCTGGGCGTGGTGGCATACGCCTGTAGTCACAGCTACTTGGGAGGCTGAGGCAAGAGAATCCCTTGAACCCGGGAGGTGGAGGTTGCAGTGAGCTGAGATCGCGCCACTGCACTCCAGCCTGGGTGACAGAGTCAGACTCCGTCTCAAAAAAAAAGAAAGAGTTTTATTTGTTATAACTATTTTTTTGAGACAGAGTTTTGCTCTGTCGCCCAGGCTGCGAGTTTTTTTTTTTTTTTTTTAAATAGACCGCGTCTGACTCTGTCACCCAGGCTGGAGTGCAGTGGCGCGATCTCGGCTCACTGCAAGCTCCGCCCCTGGGTTCGCGCCATTCTCCTGCCTTAACCTCCCAAGTAGCTGGGACTATAGATACCCGCCACCACGCCCAGCTAATTTTTTGAACTCTTGAACAAGCTTCAGGTTGGTGAACATATCAGGGTGCTGGGAGGATGCCACACCCAGAGGGGAATGGAAGCTTGGATGCCCTCTTCTATATCTCGCCCTATGCATTTCTTCAATCTGGCTGTTCCTGAGTTATATCCTTTATTATTAACTAGGTACCATAAGTAAAGTGTTTCTTGACTTCTATGAGCTGTTCTAGTAAATTATCAGACCTGAGGAGGGGTTTGTGGGAGCCCCAAATTTATAGCCAGTTAGTCAGAAACTGGTAGCCCAGGACTGGTGACTGGCATCTTAAGAGGAGGCAGTTTATTTATTTATTTATTTATTTTTAAATATATATTCTCCAATTTAAAACTTTTTAATTGAAAAGTAAACTTTAATGTCAAATGCAAACTTGGGGAGGGCAGAAAAAACACACAGGCTGTCACTTCACACTTGGAGGGTCGCACAGCAGGCAGACAAAGGCGCTCCTCACTTCCCAGGCAGTGCAGGGGGCCAGGCAGAGTCGCTCCTCACTTCCCAGAAGGTGGTGGTGGCGGCGGTGGTGGGGGCATGGGGCGGCTGGGCAGAGGCGCTCCTCACTTCCCAGACAGTGGGGCAGCCGGGCAGAGGAGCTTAAGAGGGGGCAGTCTTGTGGGATTGAACCCTTAAATCTGTGGATTCTGACATAGATAGTGTCAGAATTGAATTGAATTATTGGACATCTAGTTGATGTTTAGATAATTGGAGAATTGGTTGTTAGTGTTGGAAAACACTGCACAAAAAGAACATTCAGTGCTGCAAATCTTGCCAACACTTACTATGTTATCAAATTGTGTATTTTCCATGATCTAGATGATCCAGTATTATTTTGCCTTGTTTCACCAGTGAGGTTCAGATCCTTCTCATCTCTTTGTTGTTTCTTTGGATTATTTATTCTGTGATAAAGTGTCTTTAGTCTTTGCTCATTTAATTTTTTTGTGGTCTTACTGATTTATAATTGTTTATCTTGACTGGATATTGATTCTTTTATATGTTGCAAATATTTTTCTAGAGTCTTACTTCTCTTTTAGCTTGTTCAAAATATTTTTTCCCATGCAGGAGCCATTTTTTTTTTAAAGCTTTTTACTTATATCATCAACATGTTTTTATTCCTTTTTTTTTTCTCTATTTGAGACAGGGACTCGCTCTCTTCCCCAGGATGGAGTGCAGCAGCACAATCATGGCTCACTGCAGCCTCAACCTCCTGGGTTCAAGTACTATCTGCCTGCCTTAGCCTCCTGAATAGCTGGGACCACAGGCATCCACTACCACACCCAGCTAATTTTTTGTTCTTTGTTGAGAGTAGAGACAGGGTCTCACTATGTTGCCCAGGTTGGTCTCAAACTCCTGGGCTCAAACTGTCCTCTGGAATTACTGGGATTACAGATATGTGCCCGACTTCTGGCCTCATAAGTTCTTCTTAAGTTTATATCTTATATTCATTGCCTGTTAGTAGCTAACAAATTACTCCAAAATGTAGTGACTTGAAACAACACTTAAAAAAAAAAATCTCACACTTTTTTGTGGCTCAGGAATAAAAGCAAGGCTTAGCTGGCTACTTTGGTTCACAGTCTCTCATGCGGTTATAATCAAGGTGTTAGCTGGGTTGGAATCTGATCTGAAGGCTAAAATGGGAAAAGATGCGCTTCTAAGCTCACTTATGTGGTTGTTGGGAGGATTCATTTCCAGAATGAGAAATGAGGCAGTTTTGTTGGGGTCCTCAGTTTCTACCTGTCTGTTTGTCTAAGCCCACCTTTAGTTTTTTGCCACATGCATCTCTCCTATGTGCCAAATTGTTTAATCAAAGCTAGAAAATGACAGCTTCTGCTAGCAAGATGCAAGTCATAAAGAGTGTAATCTTAAAGTGGCATCTCATCACTTTTGCTGTATTCTTTTCTTTAGAAACAAGCTTTTAGGCCATTTGATACTCAGGAGGATGGTACTGCACAAGGGCAGGAATCACCTAGAGTGTAATAAAGAATTTGGCTAGCCTTTGTTTTCGTTCCTGGGAGGTAACCTCTAAACCCTTGTAATTACCCAAGTTAGTGTCTGTGTCATTCATAGTGGGCCACTCATATTTAATAGTTTATATGTACAGTGGTGACTCATAGTGGGTCCCTAGATAATTTATGGCAGTGACATGACTCTGGATAGGGGCTGCCCATGCCAAAAAGAGCACTATGTGATTAGAGAGTTGTGGCTTTGAGCCATGTAATACCAGTCAGGAAGGGGAGGGAACTGGAGACGGAACTCAGCTACATGGGCAATGCTTCAATAAACTGTGCCTACATAATGAAGTCTCAATAAAATCTCTGGACATCAAAGTTTGGGTGCGCCTCACTGGTTGGCAAGTACTCTTGAATATTGTTACATGATGTAGTCAGGAAGATGTAATGCCACCCAGGACTCCATGAGGAGAGGACAGTCAGCAGCTTTATGTTTGGAACCTTCCCAGACCTCACCCTGTGCATATTTTCCTTTAGCTGATTCTGATTTGTGTCATTTTGCAATAGTAAAGTGCTAATTGTAAACATAGCACTTTCTTGGGTTCTCTGAGTTGTTCTATCAAATTATTAAACCTGAGAGAGTCATGGTAGCTCCACACATTTGTAGCCAGCTCATTGGAGTTGAGGGTGGTCTGTGTAGCCTTAAGCTTGCAGCTTGTGTCTGAAGTGAGGGCAGTCTTGTGGAGGATTGTGCTTTTAACCTGGGAAGTTTGGCCTAACCCAGGTAATTGATGTCAGAAGTCACTGCAGCTAGAGAATGAGATTATCAGAGGCCACCTTAAGAGTTGGCCTGCAAGATTTCCACTCAGTAATAAATTCTTTTGGACAGTGGAGTGAGGTAGAAATTTAACTTTATACTTACCCAGTCAATAGACATCTCACATAAAGATTTTGGAATGAGATAAGCTGACCAGACTTGAGCAGTTGTGCTCTCTCATGAGTCTACTTTCTTGACTATGCAGTATCCCACACAGTAATATAGGATAGATTCTCTTATCAGTATTTCCTTGGATCTTAGTTACCTCTACTTTACACTTTGTAGTTCTCTGAAAAGTTATTGTGAAGCAGGAGAATGACAGTTTAGTTGACAAAGAGGTCCTTGATATCACAGTTGTAAGACAGCAAGTCATCTGCTAGCCATGTGTTTTAATCCTAAATGGCTGTCCAAAATTGGCCTTTTTTGTTGCAAGAATCAGGACTTTGAAGATTGTATTCCATACATTTCTGGATTCTATTATTGAAATGTCAGCCATCAGTATATTTTGTTATTTCTTTGTAGGTAATCTGTCTTTTGTCTCTTGATGATTCTATAGTTTTCCCTTTGCATTTGATGTATGGTGGTTTCAGTCTGATGTGTCACACCAGTTGTGACTTCCTGCTCTGAACTTGTTGGGATTTCTGAATTTGAGATTTGAGGTATTTAGTCCTGAAATATTTTAGGTTTTAGATATTTATTAATAGATATTGCTTCTCTATTACACTATTTTCCCTTTTAGAAACCGTAAGTGGGCATACATTGGGTCTTGCAACTCTGTATTTCATATTTATTAACTTCTTTGTTATGATTTATCTCTTTTTCTCTGTACTGCATTTTCTGCCATTTCCACAGTTATATATTCCAATTCACCAGTAATCTTCAGAGTATCTAATATGCTGTTAATCTGTCAATTATTACACATATGTACATATGTTTTTCTGTTAGAAGTTTTTTTTTGCTGGGCACAGTGGCGCACACCTGTAATCCCAGCACTTTGGAAGGCCGAGGCAGGAGGATCACTTGAGGCCAGGACTTCAAGACCAGCCTGGTCAACATAACAAGACCGTGTCTACAAAAATTGGTAGTAGCATCCACCTGTAGTCCTAATTGCTTGAGAGGCTGAGGTCGGAAGGTCGCTTGAGCCTAGGAGTTCAAGGTTTCATTGAGCTATTACCGTGACACTGCACTGCATTTGGGGCTACAGAGCAAGACCCTGTCTCTTTAAAAATTAAAAAATAAAATCTAATCAACTTTAAGGGCCTTTTGTGCTTTATAGTTATATAGTTTCCTCTTTTCTCTTACATTTATTTAAAAGCACTATTTTTTGAATTCAAGATGTGGAGTCTATTCATGACAGATCCTTATATTGGCCGTGAAGTCATTAGTAATGTAGGGATGTTTTATTTGTCCTGATGTCATTTGCCTATGTTTAATATTTAGAAATAGGTGCTAATATGTATAGATAGAGGATTTTGCTCCTACCAAAGTATATTTGAGAAAGGAATATAGATGCAGGCTGTATTGTGAAATTAAAAAAATATATATCCTTCTATATTAACAATAGGAGTTTATATCATATTAAATAGGACTTTGTAATTACAGGAATCACTGACCCTGGAGGACGTGGCTGTGGAATTCAGCTGGGAGGAGTGGCAGCTCCTGGACACTGCTCAGAAGAACCTGTACCGGGATGTGATGGTGGAGAACTATAACCACCTAGTATCACTGGGTAAGAATAGTTCCCCTGTGTCACCTAGAGGTGCCTACAATGCCCAGACACTGTCCTATGCTCACCTAATCAAAGCTTTACAGTCACTGTGGTGTTTGGAAGAGTTACATTTTCAGTCCCCTCTCTGACCCCAAAGTGGTATAATCTCTTCTAAGAGAGAATGCTTACTTTGAAATTGTTTTCTTTATCTCATGTATTATTTTCCCATCTTGACATATTGGACTCCAGTTCAGTATGTTTGTGTTTGTCTTTCCTCATGAACAGGGTATCAAACTAGCAAACCAGATGTACTCTCCAAGTTGGCGCATGGACAAGAACCATGGATAACAGTTGCTAAAATCCAGAATAAAAATTGTCCAGGTAAGTGAGAACCAGCAAGGACAGTGGCTATAGGAGTCTTATTGTAGTCATTAAGGAAAGGTGTCACAGATGTGAAGTATCTGAGGCTACCTAAGCAACTCCACCATATATTCATCTCCCCATCTGATAACTTTTTTAATGTTGTTATGGCTTTAAAGACTTTTTGTGTTTTCTTGGATCTGATTCTTACTTATTTCAGCTTATATCTTCATAATTTCCTTTTATACTGGGATCATGGAGTTGACAATAAAGAGCCAGCCCCCAGCAAATCATCTCATAAGCATTTTTTTTTTTTTTGAGACTGAGTCTCGCTCTGTCCCCCCACCGGCTGGAGTGCAATGGGGCAATCTCGGCTCGCTGCAACCTCGGCCTCGTGGGATCAAGCGATTCTCTTGCCTCAGCTTCCTGAGTAGCTGGGAGTAGCTGCCACCATGCCCATCTAATTTTGTATTTTTAGTAGAGATGGGGTTTCACCACATTGGTCAGGCTGGTCTCAAACTCCTAACCTCGTGATCCGCCTGCCTCAGCCTCCCAAAGTGCTGGGATTGCAGGCATGAGCCACCATGCCCGGCCTCATAAGCATTTTTATCTCATACAATTCTCATGGAAGAATTTGTTACTCTGTTCTTTCTTAGGAATCGGGAAAGTTGACAGTCTTCTGCAAGAGCACTCTCTAAACCAAAGACTTCTGAAGAGTGTGCAGCAATGCAATGGACAGAATACACTTAGAAATACTGTACATCTCAGCAAGACACATTTTCCTATAGTGCAAAATCATGATACATTTGACTTGTACAGAAAAAATTTGAAATCAAGTTTAAGTTTAATAAACCAGAAGAGAAGACATGGAATAAATAACCCTGTTGAGTTTATTGGAGGTGAGAAAACGCTTAAGCACGAATGTATGCATGCTAAAACTAGATTTTCTGAAAATGCAAAATGCATCCATACTAAATTCCAAGTCTTTAAGCATCAGAGGACTCAGAAAATTGAGAAACCCAATGCATGTATTGAATGTGAGCAAACCTTCCTTAGGAAGTCTCAGCTCATTTACCATGAGAACATTCATATACCAGAAAATCCTGGAAGTGGTCAATGTGAGAAATTATCCAGAAGTGTCCTGTTCACTAAGCATCTGAAAACTAATACAAGAGACAAAATCTGTATACCCAATGAATATAGAAAAGGCTCTACTGTGAAGAGTAGTCTCATTGCACATCAACAAACCCATACAGAAGAGAAATCCTATATGTGCAGTGAGTGTGGAAAGGGCTTTACAATGAAGCGCTATCTAATTGCTCATCAGCGAACTCATAGTGGAGAGAAACCTTATGTGTGCAATGAATGTGGAAAAGGTTTCACTGTGAAGAGCAATCTCATTGTACATCAGCGAACTCATACAGGGGAGAAACCCTATATATGCAGTGAATGTGGAAAAGGCTTCACCATGAAACGCTATCTTGTTGTACATCAGCGAACTCATACTGGAGAGAAACCCTATATATGCAGTGAATGTGGAAAAGGCTTTACCGTGAAGAGCAATCTCATTGTACATCAGCGCTCCCATACAGGAGAAAAATCTTACATATGCAGCGAATGTGGAAAAGGCTTCACTGTCAAACGCACTCTCATTATACATCAGCGAACTCATACAGGAGAGAAATCTTACATATGCAATGAATGTGGTAAAGGCTTCACCACAAAGCGCACTCTTATTATACATCAGCGAACTCATACAGGAGAAAAACCCTATGAATGCAATGAATGTGGTAAAGCCTTCAGCCAGAAAATATGCCTCATACAACATGAGAGATGTCATACAGGAAAGACTCCCTTTGTATGTACTGAGTGTGGAAAATCCTATTCACACAAATACGGTCTCATTACCCATCAGAGAATTCACACAGGAGAGAAACCTTATGAGTGCAATGAATGTGGAAAAGCTTTCACCACAAAGTCAGTACTCAATGTACATCAAAGAACGCATACAGGAGAGAGGCCGTATGGATGCAGTGATTGTGAGAAAGCCTTCTCCCACTTATCAAACCTTGTCAAACATAAGAAAATGCACACAAGAGAAATGGGTAGAATCAGTCAAGTTGAAAACTCCTGTAATGAAGAGTCACAGCTCCTTCCTTACAAGTGAACTCATACATACTAGTGCAGTGAGGCCAGGCACGGTGGCCCACGCCTGTAATCCCAGCACTTTGGGAGGCCGAGGCAGGTGGATCACAAGGTCAGGAGATCAAGACCATCCTGGCTAACACAGTGAAACCCAATCTCCACTAAAAATACAAAAAATTAGCCAGGCATGGTGGCGGGTGCCTGTAGTCCCAGCTACTAGGGAGGCTGAGGCAGGAGAATGGTGTGAACCCAGGAGGCAGAGCTTGCAGTGAGCCGAGACCACGCCACTGTACTCCAGCCTGGGTGACAGAGCGAAACTCAGTCTCAAAAAAAAAAAAAAAAAAAAAAAACCCTACTAGTGCAGTGACTATGGAAATGCCTTTTGTGGCAACTCAGACTTCATTAAACATCAGTGTGTTTCTAGCCATTTGGAACATAAACATGGTGCGGCCTGTTGACAGATGTGTGTCTGTCCTCAGGAGTTAAAATAATTTGCCCTAGAGATCAACTTGATGAATACAGTAAATAAGGTAGTGCCTTCAGTGGTCTTTTACCTCATATGTTCTGTCAATGAAAACATGTTGAATAAACTATATTAATGTGGAGATGTTTTGAGCAATAATTTCTGCTCATATGTCTGAAAAGTATACAGAGATAAATTCTGTGAATGCAGAGACTAGGAAAAGTCTGTGGAAAGATAGACTTTATTATCGGTGTCATCATAGATTTCAATGTAAGTGAGCTTATTGTTGATAGAAATATGATGACCATGACAAAGCCTTTACTCAGAAATATGACCTCGGTGAGTGTCAACGTTTACGCTGGAGAATAACTTTAAGGTGACAGTATTAATGGTAGGATTTCAGTGACGCACTCAGCTTCATCATTTGTCAGGAGATCACATAGAAAGTAAAATTGTTCCGAACATGCTATCAAATAAATGTGGAACACCTTTAGCAAAATATCAAGAGCTCATGAAGGCATGAAATGTGGTGAAAATGATGAATATTTGAGTGCTTAACCTTAAACATCAGCTAATACACCTGGTGTGCATTTTCAGACAGGATACCTTAATCCTCATTTCTAGTTGCCTTGCCAATGATTCCATAATATACTGTGTCTCATTACTGTTTATTTTTACTGTTTTGTAAAATTGTGGTATAATAAATACATTTGGTCTTTGTTCCTGGTTCCTGGCACAGAGCTCCTAAAACCCTTAGAATTTCATGAGTGATAGGAGTGGGGTTTTTTTGTTTGGTTGGTTGGTTTTTGCTGTTGTTGTTATTCATAGCACTGCCCTTTTCATTACACCTGATTATACTACTGAGGTGACTTATGGTTGGTGCCTAGACAGCCTCTGAATGGGGCTGTTCCCTAGGAAGATCAAGTTAACTAGAGGATGGAAACTTTGTGCCCATTTCTCCCACCTCCTGGAAGGGGAGGGGGGCTGGAGATGAGATTAGACAATGAGATTAAGAGAACTCCAAATAGCCCAGGAGGGTGGTGCACCCCCAACTTCATAGGGATAGCGACTCCTAAGATTAGGGGAACCCTTTTTAGGCTTTACTCTATGTACCTCTTCATTTGAGTGTTGATTTGCGTCCTTTATAACCAGTAAAACAAAGTACACTGTTTTCTTGAGTTTTGTGAGCCCTGTAGCAAATTATCAAACCTGAGTAGGGGTAGTGGGAACTCGGAATTTATCACCATTCAGAACTGCAGGTTGTCCTTGTGAGTGGCGTCTGATGTGGGGGCAGTTTGGACTCAGCCCCTTAACTTGTGGAGCCTGCACTAACCTGGAGAAGTTGGTGTCAGAATTGACTTGTAGAACACCCAGTTGGTGTGGGGGAATTAGATAATTTATTGGTGTCAGGAAATACCCCAGAACCACCCCATATTATGATTAGCTCTTTTCCTGTCTTTGGCTCTAAGCTTAATAGTCCATTAAGCAAACTGAAGTAGTTTAAAAAGAAACTGAATATGTTAAATATATTAACAACATATTTGGACTTGCTTGACTAAGATTATACAGATGATCAGTTTATAAAACCACCTTCAACTTAAATAAATTTGAACTCAAAAGAAATTGCCAAACTAATCTAGAGGCTTTGCTAGTATCCTTCAACCAACTTCTAGGAAAAACATCCTACATAACCATAATTATCAAAACCAGAAAAAACAACATTGGTAGGATACCATAAAGTAAACTAATCTTATTTGGGATTTGACTAAGTTTTACATGATTATTTCTTAGTTTGTAAGTTGTATTACATGTATAGATTCGTGTAACCACTGCAACCACATAAAACTATTTAATGAACACAAACTTCCTCATGCTACCTTTTTATGCTTACACTCCATCCAAACCTAACTCTGCCAACCACTTTTCTCCTGTCAGTATAATTTTCATCATTTCATGAATGTGATAAAAATAAAGTTGTTTTTGTAAATGGTTTTTGTAAATTTTATATAAATATATAAATTTTTATTGATAGAGAGTATGTAAGCTTTTGGCATTTTTGTCACTCAGCAAATTACTCCTAAGGTTTATATGAGTTGATGAATAATTGTTTTATTATTATTTTTTTACCACCATGTATCTAACCAGATGAAAGTTGTTTATATTAGAGAGTAGTATACATATTTGATGTACTAGTTTGTTTATCCATTCACCTATGAGAGATATTTGCACTGTTTTCCTGGTTTTAAGTGTTATAAATAAAGATGCTGTGAAATCTACATATAGGATTTTGCTTTTGATTTTTTTTTTTAGGATTTACAATCTTAACCTCTTTTTTTTTTTCTTTTTTAAGAGATAGGGTCTCTTGAGAGGCCAAGGCAGGCGGATCACTTGAGGTCAGAAGTTCAAGACCAGCCTGGCCGACATGGCGAAACCCTGTCTCTACTAAAAACACACACAAAAAATTAGCTGGGCCTGGTGGTGGGCTGTTGGGAGCTGAAGGCCCGTGGGATGTGACCAACTCAGCATTCCACTGGAGGCTATGTGATCAAACAGCAAACTGTTTATCATGAATGCAGGATGTGGGCAAACTCTCGACTGTTTCCGCTGCCAGAAGGTTTGCTGAGGGCAATTGCTTCCTAGTGCCAAGCTCCTTGAGGTTATCCACTGGGCCATCTAGAGAATGCTGTCTTGCAAACTCTACTCTGGACCGAGCAGCTGACCTCTTCTTCCACCCCCCTTTTCACTATCTCTCTTTTGCCTAATAAATACAGAGGGCTGTGTAAAGCTCAGGGCACTTGTCCACTAGAGGCAAGGTGCCCCCTCATCCCTTCTTCCATATATACTCTTTTGTCTCTTTTATTCCCATTTCCCCCACTTTTTTCAGTCCCCCTAGGTCTGTGTGGGTTACATAGTGGCGCCCTGAACAGCGACAGGATCGGATGCTCTACAGTTGGTGCCTGTAATCCCAACTACTTGGGAGGCTGAGGCAGGAATCACTTGAACCTGGGAGGCAGAGGTTGCAGTGAGCTGAGATCCTGCCACTGCACTCCAGGCCTGGGTGACAGAGTAAGGCTCTGTCTCAAAACAAAAACCAAAAAAAAGAGTCTCTGTTGCCTAGGCTGTAGTGCAGTGGTGCAAATTATAGCTCACTGCAGCCTCAAACTCCTGGGTTCAAGTGTTCCTCCTGCCTCAGTCTCCCAAGTAGGTGGGACTATGTGTGTGCACCATCATGCCTGGCTTTTTTTTTTTTTTGTAGAGACAGCATGTTTTAGGCCATTCTTGCATTGCTATAAATACATACTTGAGGCTGGATAATTTATAAGAAAAGAGGTTTAATTGGCTCATGATTCTAGGCTGTACAGGAAGCATAGCACTGGCATCTTGTCCTGCGGAGGCCTCAGGAAGCTTACAATCATGGTGGAAGGTGAAGAGGGAGCAGGAGTAAGAGTGGAGGGCGTAGGTGCTGCATACTCAAATAGCTAGATTTTGCTAGTACTCACTCACTATTGCAAGGGCAGCATCAAGCCATGAGGGATCTGCCCCCATGACTGAAACACCTCCCACCAGGCCCCACCTTGAACACTGGGGATTACATTTCTTTCTTTTTTTTTTTTTTTGAGACAGTCTCCCTCTGTTGCCCAGGCTGGAGTGCAGTGGCATGATCTTGGCTCACTGGAAGCTCCACCTCCCAGGTTCATGCCATTCTGCCTCAGCCTCCCAAGTAGCTGGGACTACAGGTGTGTGCCACCACATCCAGCTAATTTTTTTTTTTTTTTTTTGTATTTTTAGTAGAGACGGGGTTTCACCATGTTAGCCAGAATGGTCTTGATCTCTTGGCCTTGTGATCTGCCCACCTTGGCCTCCCAAAGTGCTGGGATTACAGGCGTGAGCCACCACGCCCAGCTGACATTGGGGATTACATTTCAATGTGAGATTTGGGCAAGAACAAATATCCAAACTATATCATTCAGCCTCTGGTCCCCCTCCCCCACAAATCTCATGTCCTCACATTGCAAAATACCATCATGCCTTCCTAAGAGTCCCTCAAAGTCTAACTCATTCCAGCATTAACTCAAAAGTCCAAAATCTTATCTGAGACAAGGCATATCTCTTCTACCTATGAGCCTGTAAAATCAAAAGTTATTTGCTTCCAAGATACAATGGGGGTACAGACATTGGGTAAACATTCCCCTTCCAAAAGGGAGAAAGCCTCAAGAAAGGGACTACAGGCTCTATACAAGTTCAAAACCCAGCAGGGTAGTCATTAAATCTAGTGCAAGCGGTGGGTTCCCAAGACCTTGGGCATCCTCTGCTCACGGGGCCCCCTCAGGCAGAGATCACTGTTTGTAGACAGCTGTAGCCTTGCCAGGTGGCCCTAGAGAGTAAGGCACGCCGGACTTTTCCAATGTCCTGCAGACCCTACTGTCTCACCTCTTATGGTGATCCAAGAGTGAGGGCCCCTCCCTACTTGGACACCGCCTAAGCTGGCAAGTCCTGCTTGGCTAGGAGCAGGGATACGCACTTGGATGGCAGATTAGGTGACTCCCACCCACTCATGGCATTATGCCTGTCCACAAAGTTTAGTAACAATTGGGACTGCTGGGCTGGAGGCTCTAGTGGTTGGATTTTGACTGGGGCTGCATGGTCTAAACAGTTGTTTTCACATATTTGGGCTTCTGCTGGAATGGATGAGGGCTTTATTTACACAGTCAACAAGAGGCTAGTCTGGGCTTTATCACAATGTGTTAGAAGATCTCCAAGAGACAAGCAAGCCTCGATGAGCAAGCTTATTTCTCACCTCTGTTTGTGTTACGCTTGCTACTGTCCTATTGGACACAGTGGTCAATCACTATGGGGAATACTATCCAAAGATGTGAATATAGAGATGTAAAAATAAATTAATGCAATAACCACAAAATTATTTCCTTATACATGTTAGATCAACACCATAAATATCCTTGCACATATTTGTTCTCACAAAGAAAAGTTCTATTGAATCAATTCTTAAAATTCATGGCTCAGAGAGAAGGAAAAGTTTAAACTGGGTAATAACAGACTGTACTACAAAAACATTTTACTAATTTATATAGAAACACAATCCTATACCTAGAAATAATGTAATGCTTAAGAACTTTGAATTATTATTATTATTATTATTATTATTATTTTTTTTTTTTTTGAGACGGAGTCTTGCTCTGTGGCCCAGGCTGGAGTGCAGTGGCCGGATCTCAGCTCACTGCAAGCTCCGCCTCCTGGGTTTACTCCATTCTCCTGCCTCAGCCTCCCGAGTAGCTGGGACTACAGGTGCCCGCCACCTCGCCCGGCTAGTTTTTTGTATTTTTTTTAGTAGAGACGGGGTTTCACCGTGTTAGCCAGGATGGTCTCGATCTCCTGACCTCGTGATCCGCCCGTCTCGGCCTCCCAAAGTGCTGGGATTACAGGCTTGAGCCACCGCGCCCGGCCAAGAACTTTGAATTATGACAAGTATGATAATACTTCATTTAAAGTTGCATGTGATAGACAACATTATTACCTAACATGCAGAAAAGGAAGACTTAAAGAGGCTTAGCATAACAGAATGCCTTTGTTGCATGGCCTTATAATCTAAATATGATTTGTCATTCAATCTTTAAGAATCTTAATAAGGGTTAAAATATTTATATGTCACGTTTACTTTGCATTTGTTTGAAAACTGGTATTTTAAAAATTCTTTAGGATCATTTACACTAAAAAAATGTGTCCTGTTTATTTCCTTCAGCTATTTATAGGAAATTTTAGGGAGCTTTTAAGTTGATCATCTTTTCCTTATTTTTATTTTTTTGAGACAAGAGTCTCGCTCTGTCTCTCAGGCTGGAGTGCAGTGGCAGTTATCTTGGCTCACTGCAACCTCTGCCTCGGGGGTTCAAGCGATTCTCGTGCAACCTCCGCCTCCCGGTTCAAGCGATTCTCGGGCCTCAGCCTTCCTAAATGGGACTACAGGCCTGGGACACCACGCCCAGCTAATTTTTTTTTTTTTTTTTTTTTTTTTTTTTTAGTAGATATGGGGTTTCGCCATGTGGCAATCCTCCCGCTTAGGCCTCCCAAAAGTGTTAGGATTACAGGCGCGAGCCACCGCGCCCATCTTTTTTCTTATTTCTTTTCAGATCTCTTTATAGGTCATGTGAAGGGTGAAGTGGCTCACACCTGTAATCCCAGCACTTTTGGAGGATGAAGTGGGAAGACTGCTTGATGCCAGTTCAAGACCAGCTGGGCAACACAGTGAGACCCCCATCTCTACAGAAAATTTAAAAATTAGCCAGGTGTGGTGGCGGCCACCTGCAGTCCCAGCTACTCAGGAGCCTAGGAGTTCCAAGTTACAGTGAGTTGTGATCTCCCCAGGCACTCTAGACTGGGCAACAAAGTGGACCTTGCCTCAAAAGAGAGACCAAAAAGAAAAAAGAAAAAAAAAAAAGAAAAAATACATCTCATATACCGACGATGAGAAGAAGGTGAGAATAGGAAATGGAACATGGACTTTAGTTTGATAATTTCTCTGTATATTCATATACTGGTATCTGTATCACACACACAAATTCACACAGGCATTTCCTTTCCCTTATTCTTCTAATACACGAGGTTTGGTTGGATTTATATTTACAGTTCAGCATTACCATGACTTTGCGGATACTATTCGCAGTTGGCACACGTAGTATAATATGATCTCTTTCTTAACCTTTCTTTTCTTTTTTCCTTCCCTCCCCCCCCAGAAGGAGTTTCCCTCCTGTTGCCCAGGCTGGAGTGCAATGACGTCATCTCGGCCCACAGCAACCTCCGCCTCCTGGGTTCAAGCGATTCTCCTGCCTCAGCCTCCCGAGTAGCTGGGATTACATGCATGCACCACCATGCCTGGCTAAGTTTGTACTTTTAGTAGACAGGGTTTCTCCATGTTGGTCAGGCTCGTCTCGAACTCCCGACCTCGGGTGATCAGCCCACCTTGGCCTCCCAAAGTGCTGGGATTACAGACGTGAGCCACCGTGCCCGGCCTCTTATCCAACTTTTCTTTCTCCCTGAAGTGGTCCTGTTCCCTTAATTTCTGGCCACTTCTCCTGAGTCCTGCCCTCATATTTGGCTCCACCTGGGTCCCAGGCTCTCCCCTCCGCCTTGGGAACTATACTTTCTGGCTTTTACTGGCTTTTCCCCATGCCTTTCACCCAACATAAATTTGGCACGTTCCAACCGTTTTCATTACCTAGTCTGTGACTGCTACCCCTGTTCCGTCAGCGTAGCTAGCAGCCCTCTTCTGCGTTCAAAAGGCGCTTCAGGCCACTTTCTGCTAGAAATCCGGCCAAAGGGCGGACGCGTCCCTTCTTGGTCGGTTCTCCTTTTCCCTCACAAGGAACTGTTTCCTAACCTTTGTACAAAATGTAAACGTCGCGGCCATCTTAGCCTTCTAGTCAGCTGGTGAAAGGAATTTACCTCCACGCCATTTTTGTCTTGTGTAAACTGGAGGTTCTGTATATGGACCCGTATTTATGAAGGGTTGAGGTGCCAGGATATGGAACAGTTTCAGTGCCCTTTCATCTTCCCGGTCACCTCCGGTCACCAGCGCCAAAACGGCCCCTTTGCCTTGTGTACGTCAGATACTCAAAGATGGCGGCCGCCACGGCGACGAGGGCGCGGCCATGTTGCATCTGCGCAAACGCTGGGAACGCCTCCTACCTTCCGTAGGCAGTGAGGAGGCCGAGAGATGAGGCCAGAGCCGACCAAGTTCTGGGAAGTAAGTTCAGTCACTGGGCGGTCGCTGTGGTGACGGGGGGAGGAAATTCTGTCCGTGGCCGGGCGTGTTCGTTGACAGTGGTGATGGACTGGTGTCTGTCGGCGCCAGCGTTTGGCGACGCCAGTGGAATTCTTTCAGGAGCTTAGCGTGGGTGCGATTCCTATCGCAGGGGAACTATAAGGGGTCCGTGATGGGGGTGTGTGTGTGTGGGGTGTGTGTGTGTGTGTGTGTGTGTGTGTGTGTGTGTGTGTGTGTGGGTGCCTCTGGGACCAGTCACAGGGTCCTCGTGTGGTTTGTGGTTAAAGATCTCTAGAGATCAGCTACTCAGTGCCCAAGTCACATTCTGTTGTCTTTGCTGTTGTCCTTTGGCGGGGCTCAGTGATTGCGAACTGCAGGGTTTGTTTTCTCAGCGAATCGGTTTCTGGTTCAGCTTTGTTTGGGACTAAATGATTGAGGAACTGTCTTGGGGGTTAAGGTATGGAAGTTTCTGATCCAGGTTTTGGAATTAATCCGAGTGACCGTGGTGGTAGCGCTACAGATTCCGATGTGGGCTGCAACTCTGGAGGCCTGGGATCCATGGCAGGTGGTGGGTTGAGCCC
This sequence comes from Macaca nemestrina, assembly GCF_043159975.1. Classification (NCBI taxonomy): domain Eukaryota; kingdom Metazoa; phylum Chordata; class Mammalia; order Primates; family Cercopithecidae; genus Macaca; species Macaca nemestrina. Next base: position 61,989,223 of record NC_092144.1, on the reverse strand, counting down.
CAGTCCTGGCTGCTGGAACAGAGTTGATGCTCGTTAGCATTCCCCTTCTGCCCAAGACCCTTCTCCACGACTGGTTTTTAAATCCCCTTTGGCACCCTCCATCACCCCTTGGTGATGAATCCTCGGAAATGGAAGTTTTTGGCGAGATCAATCATCTAGCATACCTAAAAGTAGTATGTTTTATATTTAAGATGCGGCTTCTACCCTTTGTCCTGCAAGTTACCAGTGTCTTCCTCTTGGATATTTCTTTTCAGGTTCTTTCTGACACAAGTAATATAACATCTCTGCCATGGTAAGCTCGGTTACTCAAAGACAACCTTTGTCAAATTTTTAGAATATTTCAGTTTTAGACGTGTATGTTATGTGCTTAATATTCATAATTCAGATAAATTACATAAATGGTACTATTTTCTTTTTCGCTTTATGTTATGTAATAAACATTTACAAGTTGTTTTTACTGTTTGAGCCGGTGGTACTATAAGTGCATTCACATTAAGTTTATGCATACGATTGGATAGAAGTGAAATGTTTTAAAATGTTTAGGTATCATTTTTAGGAACGTTTTATGGTTATCCATTTATCCACGAATTTTGTTTTTCCTGCCTTTAATCTTCAATCTAGACTATTACTTTTATTGCAGTGTATTGCTTTCTGACTCCCCTTTCCTTATAATTTATAACAAAAGATAAATTAATTTTAAATATTTACTTTATAATTGGTCATCTTACTTAATTCTTAGTATTACAGTATTTTTCTCTCTGCCTAACATATTTTTATGTGAAAATTTTTGAACCTATGGAAATATTGAAAGAAGTTTGAGGTTACTACCAGTATGTCTACCATCTAGCTTTTACCATTAACATTGTATTAGATCAGCTCTACTGGTTTTCTAAGTATTCATCCATTCCTCTGTGAATCATTCCTTATTTGTTGTCGATTTTGGTATATTTCAAAGTAAGTTACAGACATAAGTACCATTCCTCTAAATAATTCTGTATATGATCAATTAGAATTATTCTACTAATAGCCTTTTTTTTTTTTTTCTTTTGAGATAGAGTCTCACTGTGTCGCCCAGTCTGAAGTGCAGTGGTGCTGTCTCGGCTCACTGCAAGCTCTGCCTCCTGGGTTCATGCCATTCTCCTGCCTCAGCCTCCCAAGTAGCTAGGACTACAGGCACCCGCCACCATGCCCGGCCAATTTTTTTGTAATTTTAGTAGAGACAGAGTTTCACTGTGTTAGCCAGGATGGTCTTGATCTCCTGACCTTGTGATCCGCCCGCCTCGGCCTCCCGAAATGCTGGGATTACAGGCGTGAGCCACCATGCCCGGCCACTAATAGTCTTTTAATTGCTTTCTTTATTTACTTAATAAGGAAGCATCTGATTTACAGATAATTTTGGTTAGGTATAAAGTGGAGTAAAAGTGGATTTTGAAGTGAAACAAACCTGAATTTTCAGTCCTGATTCTGCTTCTTGCTCATTGTGTGATTGGCATAACTTGTGTCTCTTTCCTTGTTGGCCAAAAGAGGAGTTAAACATCTTTTCTCCATGGTTATTTCTGAGGATTATTTATGGTTTTGTCTTTTGTAAAATTTGTACATATATTCATTTTTTCTCTCCCTTTCTCCCGCCTTGTTTCTCTCTTTTTTCTGTTAATGAAAACATTTAAAGCCATAAACTTATATTACTGAGCTACCATCAGCAATTTTATTTTAAGTGTAGAATGCTAATATTTTTCGGACGTAAACCTGTGTTTTCCCCATGAAAAATCCAGTGAAGAAAGTAAAAATGGCCTGTCAGATAGCATACTTTTGCCAATATTACCTTTTCAGAAAGTTCTAGAAATGGGGTTTTGAGTTACCAGGGGTACCTTTACTGGCAATTTTCAATAGAATGTTAAATTATTCCCAGAATTATTCTGCTCTTAATACTGACTCTTGATCTGTATATGCTTTAGGAGGATATAAGATTTTTCTATTTAAATTTTGTATCCAGCCACCTGACTAACGGAATACAGACATTTTAAGCAAATACTGATAATTTGCCCCTTATATTCAAAAGTCATCTTTGATGATTTTTTCTCCCGGCCCGCGGGATAGTCCAAGCAGGCCCTGGAGGAGGGAGTGGGAATTTGGGGAACAAGAGATACGAGAAATGGAGACAAGACAGTGCTCTGATCAAGTCTAGTTTAATGGCGGTAATGCAGTGCCTTATATACACTTGGAGGGGAAGGGGTTGGGCCAAGGCAAAAATGATCTCATAGTGGAGGCGTGGCCGGATAGGTATTGGTTTCTCTGGTCGAACGTCATGTTGCACCTGCGCTGTCAGGTAGTAATTTTCGCCGGCGCGGGAAAAGTGGGTGAAGAAGAAGCAGGAAGAGCGCCATCTTTTATGAGGTATTAATACAGGGAAAAAGGTAAATCTAGGGAGGAGGTAGAAGGTGGAAATGAATAGAGCTCAGGCGTTTTTAATCGTCAGTTATTATTCGCTATGGCCGGGGCGTGCAGCTCCGGACAATTTTTTATACTGCATTCTACTGAGTAGCATTCTAGACCCAAATTCTCAACTCTGCCATTGTAATGTGACAATAGTCTGAGACGAGATGTCATGGAATGCATCTAGCTGTGTTCCCATAAGACTTTATTGGTGGTTCAGGTCCTGGATACTATATTACTGACTGTTGATTTAGGTGACGATACGGCTTTTCTGCACTAATTCACAGTTGGGCAACTAGAGCCCATGGACTAAATCTCCCAGCGCCTGTTTCTGTTAATAAAGTTTTGTTGGGACCTGGCCACAATCATTAGTCCGTTTTTTTTGTATATGGGCATTTTTGAGCTAGAGTTGAGTAGCTGCCACGGAAACCATAGACCTCTCTTTTAATGTGGAAATAATTTTTTTTAAATTAGTTTTATTGCTGACACTATTGATTACGAATAACATATAAACTTATTTGTTAATGTTATGGTAATTAGTATTTTTTAGTCTTCTGCTATGCAGACATCTTAAAATACTTTTTCGTTTGCCATCTTCCTACTTTATATGTTCTTATGGAATATTTTAACACTATATATGTTAAAACTTCAGGAAGTTTTTCCAGTCAATGCTGATTTAGATTTTATTACTTACTTACCATTTTGTTGCTCTTCAGACCTTGCTCCTCTGCTTGCACTGGAGTCATCTTTCTTTTGCTTGAAGAATATCCATTAGGATTTGTTGTAATATGTAATTCCTCAAGGATATTTTTGCTGAGTATCCTTTATACATTTATAATACTTTGCAAGTATCAAGATGTGCATGGCGGCCGGGTGCAGTGGCTCACGCCTGTAATCCCAGCACTTTGGGAGGCCGAGATGGGTGGATCACTTGAGGTCAGGAGTTCAAGACCAGCCTAGCCAACTTGGTGAAACCCTGTTTCTACTAAAAATACAAAAATTAGCTGGGCATGGTAGCATGCACCTGTAATCCCAGCTGCTTGGGCGGCTGAAGCAGGAGAATTGCTTGAACCCAGAAGATGGAGGTTGCATTGAACAGAGATCACACCACTGGAGTCTTACTCACTCCAGCCTGGGCGATGGAGTGAGCAAGATTCCGTCTCAAAAAAAAAAAAAAGTTCAAGATGTGGATGGTAATGAATAATTTAAATAAGATAGTGCTTATCAATTGCTTAGGACAATGTTCTCAAATTATAGTATATGCATCCTAGAATGTAAAAAGACCTCTGGAAAAGGTAGATGGGTATACATGGTTTTAAATACAAAATGTATGCATCTTAGCTGTTTGTGTGACCTCTTTCCTAAAACTGATCTGCCTGAAGATTGCCCTCCTGCTGGGCATCATGTGTGATGATTCTTTTTCCCACATTCTCTTTCACTTACTAGCAGTAATCATACTATGTCAACTTTATATGGAAGGGTGCTGTACCTCCCCTATACTCAGAATATTATATTTTACTAGCCCAGATATAAAAGCTTCTGGAGCACTAAATAAAAGAACAGACAGATATTTGGGGGCCTTGATTTAAGGTGAGCATATAGGAACAGTGACAACATCTGGGCCTAAAAAGAATGTACCACTCAGAGTAATTTGCTCTTCAGCCCACAGGTGCTGAGAACAGGAGAAATCAAGTGAAGGAAGGAGGCAGAGTTTCCAAGACTTGGGTGTCATCATTGCTGGGGACATCCTTGATTGGCGATTGAAGTTTCTGAACAGAAATTTAGAGCTGATTCAGAAGAGACAAATACAGAACATCCAAGTTAGCAGTCATTTCCCAAATTTAGGAGACAATGATGCAGGCCCAGGTGACTTTTGGTTTGTTTTATTCCTTCCTTTATTCTCCATTGTATTTTTAGAGTCTTGTAAAAATCAAGGTAATTAATCAGAAAAGTATAAATTGGAAATATCGGGACCTGGAGAAATCTGGGCAAAGAAGGATCAGGGATATAGGATTCGTAGTACATGATTCATGTTGAAATTTGTGACTGTGTGGGACCCCATAGGTTACATTGGCTGTAAATTTGCCTCTAGTATCTCTGACAGCTATACAAGAGGATCATAGTAAGTTACATCAGCTGTGAGAAAGCAGTCCAGTTTCTTGAGGGATGTTAATGTTTCGTGGCATATCATTCTGAGACTCACATACATCTTTGATAGTTCTTCACAAAGGTGTTGTGGTAGTTGGTGTTCTTAACTGCAGCCTTCTCATAAATGCAAAAGTAGATTTCTTGTAGCTGTTTCTTCATTGTATTTAATGTTATTAATGCTGTCTAATAACATACACATACATATGAATTTGTGTGGATACATGTGTCTACATATATATTCTAAGGATTTTTTTTTTTCCCAAATTTGCTTAATCATGGCCGGGCGCTGTGGCTCACGCTTGTAATCCTAGCACTTTGGAAGGCCGAGGCGGGTGGATCACCTGAGGTCAGGAGTATGAGACCAGGCTGGCCAACATGGCAAAACCTCATGTCTACTAAAAATACAAAAAATAGCCAGATGTGGTGGCATGCGCCTGTAATCCCAGCTACTAGGGAGGCTGAGGCAGGACAATTGCTTGAACCTGGGAGGCAGAGGTTGCAGTGAGCTGAGATTGTGCCACTGTACTCCAGCCTGGGCAACAGAGTGAGACTCTATCTCAAAAAAACAAAACAAGCAAACAAAAAAATAAATTTGCTTAATCATCTAATAATCTTTGTGCTTTATACGTGTTTTATATAGTTTCTTTTATTTCATTCAGAATAAAATAATAATATGGTTAACTATATTAACCATAGTTATTTAGTATGCATTATCTGGTGATACTGGCATCTGCCATGTCTTCATTGCAGAGTTTGATATTGGCCTGAAAGCTCATAGTGAATTTAAGAATCTGTATTATTCATCTACTTGTAACTAGCATATACTTATAACTAGTTTGGTATTGGGAAATAGATGCTATATATTATAGATGTTCTTTCACTAGCAAGAGGATTGGATAGCTGTGTATTACAGACATTTCTTTGACTTTCAATGTTGTTGAATGAATGGATGACTGCACAATTACAGAATATTTTACTAGGATTCTTATTCTGTCACAATGTACTGAGGAAAAAACCCCACCAGCTTCCTATATGGGGAAAATGAGCAGAATGACTTCCTTGACATTCTTTTCCTATCAGCAAAAGAATCACTTCATTAAACAGGAGTGTGTTATTATAGGAATCCCTAACACTGGAGGATGTGGCTGTGGACTTCACCTGGGAGGAGTGGCAGTTCCTGAGCCCTGCTCAGAAGGACCTGTACCGGGACGTGATGTTGGAGAACTACAGCAACCTGGTGGCAGTGGGTGAGGACAGCTGCCCTGTGTCACTCAGATGGTGCCCAGTCAGTGGCCTTCCTTTCTCAGCTGCTTACCTGCAGTACTCTGAAGTGGTGGATTCTCACATCATTCTCTCGCCCCACATAAGAGAGTATAATCTACCTTCTTGTGACAGAAAAGCCTTGATGTTACAGACTTGACACCTGTGTAGTTCTTAAAATGTAACACTCTCCTTTTTCAACATTGCCAGCCCCATTCGATTTGTCTAAATCTTCTGTCATTTCCCATGACCAGGGTATCAAGCCAGCAAACCAGATGCACTATCCAAGTTGGAACAAGGAGAAGAACCTTGCACAACAGAAGATGAAATCTACACTCGAATCTGTTGTGGTGAGTGAGAGGACCAGCCAGGTGGACAGCCACAGACATCATGTTCTGCTCACACAGAGCAGACGTCAAAGCAGTGAGGGCATCTGAAGACACAGCAACAGCCCCTCCATGACTCCTTCTTCCCAGGAAGAGCTCTTTTTTGTTGTAGTATGGAAAATATGCCCCACTTTCTTTCTTTCTTTCTTTTTTTTTTTTGAAATGGAGACTCGCTCTGTCACCAGGCTAGAGTGCAGTGGCACGATCTTGGCTTACTGCAACCTCTGCCTCCCGGGTTCAAGGGATTCTCTTGCCTCAGCCTCCCAAGTAACTGGGACTACAGGCACGTGCCACCATGCTCAGCTAATTTTTGTATTTTTAGTAGAAATGGGGTTTCACCATATTGGTCTTGATCTCTTGACCTCATGATCTGCCCGCCTTGGCCTCCCAAAGTGCTGAGATTAGAGGCGTGAGCCACCAGGCCCGGCCTCCACTTTTTTTTCCTTGAGATTTCATCTTTGTTTATTTTATACACATCTTGTTTTTGTCTACATAATTATCTTCTTAGGATTTTCAAATCTGCTTTTTCTCGTCCACTGTCACTCTGTCTCTGCTTGTGTATTACCTCTCTTGCTATGAAATTCCACTTTCCAGGACTCTCCAGAAAGAGAGACCTTTGCACTCATGACTTTTTTCTGCCTACTGCATCTTCCTGCCCTAGTAGGAAAATAATAATTTTCCTTCATTATTCCCACTCTGGGAATCATTATTCCCTCATTTTCTCCACTCTGGATGCTGTGCCCATGATAACCTGGTCTCTAATTGGCATCTATGTGGTTCTTAAGTTCTCTTATTCCTCCTATACTGAATACTGAGTTTCTCCATACTTTTTTTTTTTTTTGGAAACAAGGTCTCATCTGTCACCCAGGCTCACTGCAGCCTTGACCTCCTGGGCTCAAGCGATCCTCCCACCTCAGCCTGAAAGCTTGCACCTAGTTTCAGACTCAGTATGCCTGCACCCAGGTTATTAAAAAGCTTTATTGCTCACACACAAAAAACAAATAAATAAAATAGGGTTTTCACTAGTCACCTCACACCAAGGCAGTTTTTAAAAATAGTTTAAATAGTTTATTTCAAAACAAGAAGATGGAGTGATTGACTGTTCTCTTCTTTCCTAGAAATCAGGAAAATTGATGATCCTCTGCAGCATCACTTGCAAAATCAAAGTATTCAGAAGAGTGTGAAACAATGCCATGAACAGAATATGTTTGGAAATAGTGTTAATCAGAACAAAAGTCATCTCCTGCTGAAGCAAGATCCTGATACCTTTGACTTACATGAAAAACCTTTAAAATCAAATTTAAGTTTTGAAAACCAGAAAAGGAGCTCTGGCCTAAAGAACTCTGCTGAGTTTAATGGAGATGGGAAATCCCTTTTTCATGCTAACCATAAACAATTTTATACTGAAATGAAGTTTCCTGCAATTGCAAAACCTATTAATAAGTCCCAGGTCGTTAAGCAACAGAGAACTCATGACATAGAGAATGCCCATGTATGCAGTGAATGTGGGAAAGCCTTCCTCAAGTTGTCTCAGTTTATTGATCATCAGAGAGTTCACACTGGAGAAAAACCTCATGTATGCAGTATATGTGGGAAAGCTTTCTCCAGAAAATCCAGGCTAATGGACCATCAGAGAACTCATACAGGACTGAAACATTATGAATGCACTGAATGTGACAAAACATTCCTCAAGAAATCACAGCTCAATATACATCAGAAAACTCATATGGGAGAGAAACCTTACACATGTAGTGAATGTGGGAAAGCCTTCATCAAGAAGTGTCGGCTCATTTATCATCAACGAACTCATACAGGAGAGAAACCCCACGGATGCAGTGTATGTGGGAAGGCCTTCTCTACAAAGTTCAGTCTCACTACACATCAGAAAACTCATACAGGAGAAAAACCTTATATATGTAGTGAATGTGGAAAAGGCTTCATTGAGAAGAGGCGTCTTACTGCACATCATCGAACTCATACCGGTGAGAAACCCTTTATATGCGATAAATGTGGCAAAGGCTTCACCTTGAAGAACAGTCTTATCACACATCAGCAAACTCATACAGAAAAGAAATTATATACATGCGGTGAATGTGGAAAAGGCTTTTCAATGAAGCACTGTCTCATGGTACATCAACGAACTCATACTGGAGAGAAACCTTATAAATGCAATGAGTGTGGAAAGGGCTTTGCCTTAAAGAGCCCACTCATCAGACATCAGCGAACACATACTGGAGAGAAACCCTATGTATGCACTGAATGTCGAAAAGGTTTCACCATGAAGAGTGACCTCATTGTACATCAACGAACTCATACTGCAGAGAAGCCATATACATGCAATGATTGTGGAAAAGGTTTCACTGTGAAGAGCCGCCTTATTGTGCATCAACGAACTCATACTGGAGAAAAACCCTATGTATGTGGTGAGTGTGGAAAAGGCTTTCCAGCAAAGATCCGGCTAATGGGACATCAACGAACTCATACAGGAGAGAAACCTTATATTTGCAATGAGTGTGGAAAAGGCTTCACTGAGAAGAGTCATCTCAATGTACATCGGCGCACTCATACAGGAGAGAAACCCTATGTATGCAGTGAATGTGGCAAAGGCTTAACTGGCAAAAGCATGCTCATTGCACATCAGCGAACTCATACTGGGGAGAAACCTTATATATGCAATGAATGTGGAAAGGGCTTCACCATGAAGAGTACTCTTGGTATACATCAGCAAACTCATACTGGAGAGAAGCCATACAAATGCAATGAATGTGATAAAACCTTCAGGAAGAAGACATGCCTCATACAACATCAGCGATTTCACACAGGAAAGACTTCCTTTGCATGCACTGAATGTGGAAAATTCTCTTTGCGCAAAAATGATCTTATTACACATCAGAGAATTCACACGGGAGAGAAACCATACAAATGCAGTGACTGCGAGAAAGCCTTCACTACAAAGTCAGGGCTCAATGTTCATCAAAGAAAACATACAGGAGAGAGGCCCTATGGATGTAGCGATTGTGGGAAAGCTTTTGCCCACTTGTCTATCCTTGTTAAACACAAGAGAATTCACAGGTAGTCATTTTGGGAAAGCCTCTTGCCAAGTGTAGGCCCTCAAGATATCTGCAAAGAAGAGTAATTTCGTGAATGCAGACTATGTTTGTTTGTTTAGTGATCAATTACCTCATATTTTGTGTCAGAGAAAACAGTACAAAACATTTGAGAAAATATTTTAGGACATTATGTCTAAAAATTGTATACTGAGAAAAACCCTATGAATGTGGCAGACTATGAAAGCCTTTGGTAGGAGGATAAACCCCCTCAGAAGTGATCATAGATCATGAATAAGCTACTAATTGGTGGAAATGTAATAATTATAGGGAAATCTTTGCCCAAAAATAAAACCTCAATAGATTGAGAGAGTTCACACTGGAGAAATACTTTCCTCTGGCAGTGAATATGGCAGGGTTTTCAATAAAATGTTTTGCCTCATCATGTGCCAGGAAATAATGCAGAAAATAACTTATGAAAACATTCAATGTACAAGACTTTCAGGAAAATGTCAGAGAACTTAATGCAAGAAAGAAGCCTTGACAAAATGATGGATGAGAGCTTTCTGTCACAATTATAACCTTAGAAGATAATAGCCTCATGTGCATTTGGGAACAGGATACCTTGAGCCATATTCCTAGTTGCCTTGTCACTGATTTTATACATTTTAAATTGTGACTTCCTCTAATCATGAATTAAAATTTAATATTGTATACAATATAGGAATATTTTTTGCCTGCCTCATTTTGTTATATGATTAACTCCTTCATTTCTTTGGTTCTAAGTTTGTCTTATTTCAGAATAACTGAAGTACTTCAGAATGAAACTGGATACAGTATATTCAATTCATAAGTGTAATTGAACATACTTGAATGTGTTTAAGTTTATAAGTAACATCAGGTGTTATGAAATTAATATAAATAAGATGTGTAAGATTTTATTTTGAAATAAGTTTAGATTCACAAAATCTTACCAAAATATCCCAGGATTCTTGAATGCGCTTAACCCAGCTTCTTCCAAAGATAACACCTTACATAAGCATAGTTCATTACCAAATACAGGAAAGTGAAATTGTTACAATACTGTTAACTACAGAATTTATTTGGAAATCACCAGTTTTAACATGCGTGCATTTTTGTTTGGTTTTTATATGTAGCTTTAAGAAATCTTATCAAATATATTGATTCATGTCACCACCTCCACAATCGAGATTCAGCATTTTGCATCAGTGCAAACTCCCTCATGCTACCTTTTTATAGTCACAACCTCTCCTCAACCCTAACCCTTAGCAATCAGAAATCTTTTCATCTTTAGTTTTGTCATTAGTAGCATGTTATAAAAATGGAATCATACAGCATGTACCCTTTTGGTATTGGCTATTTGACCTAAAGCAAATTAACCTGAAATTCATCCAAATTGTTTTGTGTAGCATTGTTTTATTTTTATTGGTCACTAATAATCTATGATATGAATATACTACAATTTGTTTATTCACCCACTGAAGGACTTTAGGGTTGTTTCCAGTTTTTCTTATTTTTACAAATAAAAATCCTATGAACATTTGTGCACACAGGCTTTGCGTGAACACAATTTTTCATTTCTCTAGGATAATTACTGAAAAGTGTGATTCATGTGTTATAAGGTAAGTGTATGTTTACCTTTGTAAGATACTAACCAGAGTGGTGTTTCATTGCACACCAGCAATATATACAGAGGTTCAGTTGCTCCGCATTCTTCCACTTGATGCTGTTGTATTTTTTTTGTTTTGTATTCTTTTGTTTTTGAGATGGAGTCTTGCTCTGTCCCCCATTCTAGAGTGCAGTGGTGCAATCTTGGCTCGCTGCAACCTCCGTCTCCTGGGTTCAAGTGATTCTGCTGCCTCAGCCTCCCAAGTAGCTGGGATTACAGGCACATGCCACCAAGTCCAGCTAATTTTTGTATTTTTAGTAGAGACAGGGTTTCACCATGTGGGCCAGGATGATCTCGATCTCCTGACCTCGTGATCTGGCCACCTCGGCCTCCCAAAGTGCTGGGATTACAGGTGTGAGCCACCACACCCAGCCAGTTTTGCTTTTAATGTTTAGCAATATGATCCATTTAAATTGATCTTTGTATACAGGGTAAGGGTTAAAGTTCAGCCTATGGTTGCCCAGTTGATTCAACAGTATTGAAAACACTGTCCTCTTTCCATTAAATTGATTTTGAACATTTGTAAAAATCAGTTGCCTGTTCTTGTGTCCATTTCTTGACTCTATTCTGTTGATGTGCATGTCTATCACTCCACTAATAATACCATATAGCGATTATTGTCATATCGTGATTTTAGTCATAAAATGGAGTAGAGTCTGCCAGCTTTATTTTTCTTTTTCAAAATAGTTTTGTCTATTCTAGTTTCTTTGCTTTTCTGTATAAATTTTAAGTATACGCTTGTCTATATCCACAAAAAGTCCTTTGGGAGTTTTATTGAGATTGCATTAAATGTATAATCAAAGTTGGTTTATTTGCCATCTTTACTGTGTTGAATCTTCAACTATGTCTCTCCACTTAATTAGGCTTTCCTTGCTTTTTTTTTTTTTAAGTCAGTGTTTCTGAATTTATAGCATATACATTATTTATGTCTTGGTAAATATTTAAGTGGATCATATTTTTGCAGTGATTTTTTAATTTTTTTATTTTTTTTGGAGATGGAGTCTCACTCTGACGCCCAGGCTGGAGTGCAGTGGCATGATCTCGGCTCACTGCAAGCTCCGCGTCCTGGGTTCACGCCATTATCCTGCCTCAGTCTCCCAAGTAGCTGGGACTACAGGCACCCGCCACCACACCTGGCTAATTTTTTTTGTATTTTTGGTAGAGACGGGGTTTCACTGTGTTAGCCAGGCTGGTCTCTATCTCCTGACCTTGTGATCTGCCCGCCTCGGCCTCCCAAAGTACTGGGATTACAGGCGTGAGCCACCGTGCCTGGCCTGCCATTATTTTTGTGTTTTTTTTTTTGTTATAGAGCCTCATTCTCTTGCCCAGGCTGGAGCGCAGTGGTGCAGTCTGCGTTCGCTGCAACCTGCACCTCCCAGGTTCAAGTGATCCTCCTGCTTATCTTCCCAAGTAGCTGCGACTACAGGCATGCACCAACACACCTGGCTAATTTTTGTATTTTTTTTTTAGAGATGAGGTTTCACCATGTTGCCTAGGCTGGTCTCGAACTCTGGGCTCAAGTGATCTGCCCACCTTAGCCTCCTAAAGTGCTGAGATTACAGGTGTGAGCCACTGCTTCTGGCCATATTTTTGGAACTATTACAAATGTTCTTGTGTTCATAATTTAGCTTCCAATTGTTCATTGTTATTCTTTAGAAATAAAATTTGAGTGTGTGTTGACTTTTCACCTTATGACTGCTAAACTCACTTGTCTAGTTCTGTAGACTCCTTGGGATTATATTTGTATAATCATGTCTTCTGTGAAGACGGGCAGTGATATTTCTGCGTTCCAGTGTTTTCTTTTTCTTTTCTTACGTTTCTTCACGGGCTAGGGCTTCCACTCTGTTAAATAGATACAGTAAGAGTGGACATTTTGGCCATGTTTGCAATTTTAGGGGAGAAATATTCAGTCTTTAAAAATATGTTAGCTATAGAATCTTTTTTACTTACTTTTTTTTTTCTTTCTTTTTTTTTTTGAGACGGAGTCTTGCTCTGTCGCCGAGACTGGAGTGCAGTGGCCGGATCTCGGCTCACTGCAAGCTCCGCCTCCCGGGTTTACGCCATTCTCCTGCCTCAGCCTCCCGAGTAGCTGGGACTACAGGCACCCGCCACCTCGCCCGGCTATTTTTTTTTTTTGTATTTTTTACTAGAGACGGGGTTTCACCGCGTTAGCCAGGATGGTCTCGATCTCCTGACCTCGTGATCCGCCCGTCTCGGCCTCCCAAAGTGCTGGGATTACAGGCTTGAGCCACTACGCCCGGCCTTACTTTTTTTTTTTCTTAACCAGGTTCAGGAAGTTCCTTTGTAATCCTAAAATTTTAGCTATTATCTTTTAAAATATTCTTTGTTAACTTTTTTCTTTTGATTCCTATCTGGCCTGGGTGTTGTGGCTCAGGCCTGTAATCCTAACACTTTGGGAGGCTAAGACAGGAGGATTGCTTGATAATCAGGAGTCTGAGAGCAGCCTCAGCAAAATAGCGAAACTCCAGCTCTATTTAAAAAAAATGGTACATCTGATGTCTTACAAGTATTTAAAACTTTTCTTCTTTTCTTTCTGGTGGATAATTTCTTTTGCTCTTCAAATTTGCTCAACGTTTCTTCTGACATTGCAATCTGCTGGTGATATTGTCATGTGAATTTTTAATTGTTACTGTATTTTTCAGCACGAACATTTATATTGGATTCTTTATTTTCAATGTCTTTATTGAGATTTTCTTTTATGGAATTATTGCCATATTTTCCTTTAAACACAAATATGTCTGAAATATTTTCATTTATGTTTTTTAATATATTTATCATACTGGCTTTGAAGCTATTGTCCACTATTCTTCACTAGGGCGGACTCAGAGTTAGTTTTAATGACTGCTTTGTTTTCTGAGTATTAATGACTCTTGGCTGTTTATTTGCAAATATGTTATTTTTGCTGCTGTTGGAACCTGAACATTTTGCATCTTCAACTCCTTTTTCCTTTTACTACTAAAATTCACAGCACATCCAGTGAGACCTGAACAGGACTGAAACCTTCAGTGTTTTTGTTGTGGCCGCCCCAGTGACATCTTGGCTTCTACAAACCTCATCCAGCCAGTTGTCTGCAGTTTCTTCTGTTTTATGGACCCTGGACTTTCTGTAAGATGGTGGTTCCCGTGGTGCTGCTGCCAAACGGCTCAGGGATGCAGCCATCTTTCCATTTTGCTCCTTAGATAGTTTCTGGCCTCTGAAAACCTAGGCAGTTAGCGCAGTGTCGTGACAGTCCCTTGGAAGGAGGAAGGGAGGGTACTGGAGTCCCCCAAAGACATTTGCATTTCTTCCCACCTCCCTGAGCCATGGCAACCGTTACGGTCACTCCCATCAGAAATGACATAATATGCTCTATGAGGTAAAACACCTATGTTACCTCATATAAAATGTTCAAAGCTAGAACTTGGACTTTGGGAAACGTCGCATATCCCTCTCCGGAAGCCCGCCTCCCAGCCTCTCGGTGTTCTTAGAGATGGCGAAGGATGGGGTTGCAGCGCCAGAATTCCAGAATCGGAAGTAGGTTCTGATATGTGTTCGGCCTTTGGTAGCTGGTACTGTAGCCTTGAGAGCCTGATGCAGCGTGTGAATCCGGATGGGGAGCTTGTGGGGACCACGAAGTGGAAATGCATGCGAATGTCCGTGTTCAGGGGTTTTATTTCAGTTTAGTCACCGAGGAATATGGGTGTGAGAAAGGGACCCTTGGGAGGTCGAAGGTTAAGGCTTAGTTTTAAGAGTTTAATGACTGAGGGTCCCACGGACAGAACTTGGGGTCTACATATTCACTCTTCATGGGTCTCAGTAATTGAAAACTGGATGGAAAGTGTCTCTCAGTGAATGCAGTTTTTTGCTCAGGTTTGCAATTTAATATGGGGCTCAGACACAGAGAAGCCCGAGCTAGGAAAAGGAGTGGCGTGAATGAAAGGTCTAGGGGGAGGAGTGTCAAAGGAGTGCCTCTGCAGTAAGTTTTAAATTGAATTTGAAGGCAATTTTATTTCAGGGAAGACGGGGCTTGTCTGTGTTTGAGAATGTAATGAGGCTGGAGGCTTTGAGGTGTGCAGTTGAAGGTTAGTGGTTGCTTTGAGACTAACTGGATGCTGGAAACACTTCCTGTCAGTCTTTCAAGTCCAAATCTGTCCTGAAGGTTTCTATTAAAAAACTTTGTCTTCCTGCATCCACTCTTCTCATTGCACCCATAAAAATCAGAGTGGTTCAGGGTGACGAAGTGGTGTCTTTACCGAGGATACTTGCTCTGTCACCCAGGCTGGGGTGCAGTGGCGCGATTTAGGCTCGCTGAAACCTCCGCTTCCCGGGTTCAAGCAATTCTCCTGCCTCAGGCTCCCGAGTAGCTGGAATTACAGGCGCGGTCCCACCGCGTCCGGGTAATTTTTGTATTTTCAGTAGAGACGGATTTCGCCATGTTGGCCAGGCTGGTCTTGAACTCCTGACCTCATATGATCCGCCTGCCTCGGCCTCCCAAAGTGCTGGAATTACAGGTGTGAGCCACCGTGCCCCACCTCACTTTCTTCAATGTTGTGTTTAGAAGCACAAACTTAAAAAAAAAAAATAAGTCCACTTTATTAATTTTATTTCGTTTTATGGCTCATCCTTTACTCTCCTCTCAGAATTAACCCACGTCCATGAAGATTACCTCCCTTTTTCTTCTCTAAGTTTTATACTTTTACCTCTTACACTTAGATCAATGATCTATTTTAAGTTAACTTTTGTGTATGGTTTAAGGGTCTTAACTAATTTTTCTGCATGTGGATATCCAGTTATCCCAGTGCCGCTTGTTGAAAAGACTATCCTTATTGAATTGTCTTGGCACTTTTGTCAAAAAGCTCTTAGTATTTTTATACTCTCAATTCTGGTTCTGCTCTTCCCATTGGCACCTTTACTAAAAGTGGCCTTCCTAGGAGGCCCAACCCCAATCTTAACTAAGGTGCCTCCTCTTTTCCTTTAGTCTGTCATGGCCAGGCTCACATCGTAACTCCTTCTCGAAATCTTTCTTTTCTTCTTTCTTCTTCCTTTCTTCTTTTCTTTCTTCTTCCTCTTCTTTCTTCTTCCTTCTTCTTCTTCTTCCTCTTCTTCTTCTTTAAATAATAATTATGTTTTCGAGGCCAGGCGTGGTGGCTTACGCCTGTAATCCCAGCACTTTGGGAGGCCAAGGCACGAAGATCACGAGCTCAGGAGATCGAGACCGTCATGGCCAACATGGTGAAACCCCGTCTCTACTAAAAATACAAAAATTAGCGGGCGTGGTGGTGCGTGCCTGTAGTCCCAGCTACTCGGGAGGCTGAGGCAGGAGAATCGCGTGAACGGGGAAGGCAGAGGTTGCAGTGAGCCGAGATCTTGCCATTGAACTCCAGCCTGAGGACAGAGCAAGACTCTGCCTCAAGAAAATTACAATTATTTTTTCTTTCTTCACCCCCCACCCCGAATACTTGCTATTTTTCTGTTCTCAAAAACCGCTTCCTGCAAGCTGTTTTTTGCCAGACGCTTTCCCGTGGGTGTCTGCCTACCTGATGTGTTGCCTTTTCCCTTTCTACCTGATGTGTTACCTTTTCCATTTCCAATTCATTCTCTGGGATACCTACACCTGGCTGCACTGTTACTTGTCTTTTTCAAAATCTTTTTTTTTTTTTTTTAATTTAACAAAGTGGATGGCAAAGCGCTAAAGGAAATTTAGCTTGCCCCATATTTGCCTGATAAAGCTTGAGTCTCTGAAAATCTGCCCCTTTTCTCAAGACTTTAAGTGCCAGAAAACGAGGCGATTTCAGTGACTTCTCATCTTCCCTGTCTGCTGGCTCAAAAACCTGCCATTGCCTCTGTACGTCTGATTTTCAAACATGGCTGCCGTCATGGAGCCACAGCTGTGGGCGCGGCCATATTACAGCCTAGGAAACGCCGTAAATGCGGTTGTCCTTGCTCTTTTAACATTTTAGGTTCTCCTCGGCCGCCGTAGGTGGACCATAAACCTGTGCGAGGACTCCTGAAGTAGAAGCAGTTTACGGAAGTGTAACGTTGAGGCCCTCCTTGTGGATCTGGAGAAGATAGAGGTCAGTGTGTGGTTTTGTCTCTGAAAGTTTTTTGTCCCAGTTCAGGTTTTGTCTCAGTGGAAGGTTTGGGAGGTCTGAGGACGTGTTGTATCCTGGACCACGTAGTGTTTCGCAGGAAGACCGGGGAGCGCCGGGGTGCAGGCATTTGGGAGATACCTGGTGGGAGTCTGTGATCCCCCTGTCTGTGGGCCGCGTCCCTTTGGTGTGAATACAATGACTAAGGGTCTGTGGTGATCAACGACCGTGTCCTAACTGTCAAGTTATGGATCACTCTGCTTGTAAAGGATGGAGGTGGCGCTTAGGATCGATGCGGCGTCTGCTTCGAATATAAAAAGCATTCTTGCAGGCTGGGCCAAAAGTATAATAGGTTTTCTATCACATTCCATTATGTAAAATATAGCAGGTTTTTTTCTATTATTAATTACATTTGTATTGCCTAAAGCTTGTATTATTATGAATAATGCATCTATGAAAATTTGTGTAAATGTCCTTTGGTTCATATGTGCTCTCATTTGGGGGAGGCAGAGGTATATACCTAGATGCACGCCTCGGAATAAAATTGCTGCTTTATAGGGTGTGTATAAACTTAGTCAAAATAAGTGTCAAACTGTTTTCTAAAGTGGTTGTTCCCCTAGCAGAATAGAGTTTGCTTTATAGGGTGCTTTATGTGACCTGTTTAAAATATCTGGCCATACCTTAATAACATTGAGAGATTCTCCTAAATTAATCTTCTTTAAAGCTTTATTGATATGTTTCTACTGTTGAAATTGACAGTTGATCCTAAATGGTTTTTGTGTATGTTGTGAGGGGTAGTTTAACCTTCTGTCCCCATCCCCAGTACCATTTATTGATTTTTTTTTTTTTTTTTTGATAGAGTCTTGCTCTTGTCGCCCAGGCTGGAGTGTAGTGGCAGGATCTTGGCTCAGCTGCAACCTCCACCTTCCGGGCTCAAGTGATTCTTGTGCCACAGCCTCCCAAGTAGCTGGGATTACCAGCATGTGCCACCTTGCCTGGCTACTTTTTGTATTTTTAGTAGAGCCGGGGTTTCACCATGATGGCCACGCTGGTCTCGAACTCTGGCCTCAAGTGATCCACCTGCCTGAAGGGAACCTGCCCCTCCACACCTGTGGAGACTGAGAAAAGAAATATGACACACAGACAAAGTATAGAGGAAGAAGAGTGGACCCAGTCCTCTGTTCAGTAAGTATACAGAGGACCCGCACTGGCACTGGTCTCTGAGTTTTCTTAGTATTTATTGCTTACTATTTTTACCATCTTTGTGAGCGGGATGTGGCCGGACTATAGGGTAATGGTGGGGAGAGGGTCAGTAGGAAAACATGTGAGTAAAGGACTCTGTGTTATAAATAAGTTTAAGGAAAGGTGTTGTGTCTTGTGTACGTAGCCCAGATTTATGTTTGACTTTACACAAACATCTTAGTGTAGTAAAGAGTAGTAGTGCTGCCAGTATGTTTCACCTTTAGTCATAAGGTGGTTTTGTCCTATCTTAGTAAATAGAATGTATGATAGGATTTTACACTGAGACATCCCATTCCCAGGGACGAGCAGGAGACAGATGCCTTTCTCTCATTTTAACTGTAAAGAGGCCTTCCTCTTTTACTAATCCTCCTCAGCACAGGCCCTTTACGGGTGTTGGGCTGGGGAACGGTCAGGTCTTGCCCTTCCCACAAGGCCATATGTCAGGCTGTCTCAGTTGGGGGAATCCTTGGACAATACACCGGCTTTTTTGGGCAGAGGTCCCTGCGGCCTTCCGCAGTGCACTGTGTCCCTGAGTACTCAACACTGGAGAATGGCGATGACTTTTACCAAGCATACTGCCTGCAAACACATTTTTAACAAAGCACATCCTACACAGCCCTACATCCATTAAACCTTAAGTCAATACAGCACATGTTTCTGCAAGCTCAGGGTTCGGGCTAGGGTTACAGATTAACAGTATCTCAAGGCAGAAGAATTTTTCTTAGTACAGATTAAAATGGAGTTTCTTATGTCTTCCTCTTTCTACATAGACACAGTAACAGTCTGATCTCTGTTTCTTTCCCCCACACCTGCCTCAGCCTCCCAAAGTGCTAGGATTACAGGCACCAGCCCCAGCACCCTCAGTTCTATTTATTGAAAAGACAGCCTTTATCACTTCCCTGTAGTGCTGTCGTTGTCATTGAGTCTCTATATGTGGTTAATTCCACTTATAAGGATTTTATTCTGTTCCTTTGTCCTATTTGTCCATTATTGTACTAATATTGTGCTGTCCTAATTAAAGTACCTTTATAAGTCCTCATAACTCATATGGAAAGTCTTCTAACTTTTTTTTCAAACTTAAAAAAAAGTTTATAGCTATTTAAACTATTCATTATCAGTTTGGGATTTTGACTGTGATTTCGTTGAATCTGTATATTTGGGAGACTTGACATTTTAAAAATGCTTTGTTTTCCAGCCCATCTTTATAGTACATCTTTGAATTTATTTAAAACTGTTAAAATTTATCTCAGTATTTCTAATTTTAAAAATATATTCGAGTTCTTCTAAATGATATTGTTTATGTCAACCTAAAAGAGGAAACTGCACAAAATAAAATTTTAAAGGGTTTACTTGAGCTGAAATGAGGACAGCTGCCTGGGAAAATACTTTTAGGTTGCCTTGGTAAGTGCTCTGTTAGGATTTTGTTACAAGCAGGTTTTAAAGGCAAAAGGGAACAAACCGTGAGCTGACATAAAGTTGTTTGGCAAGAATTCTCATTGGTTTACAGAAATAACATCAATTAGTGATTGGCTATACATTGTTAACTATGGGGTTTTATGAGTTATCATTTCCAGTGAATGGCATTTTATGGCTACTTGGTGTGAGTTCGTCTAGAGCCTACATACAAGTGGCTTTAAGAGACAATTATTTAGCTTGAGGGGGAAATGAGATGTGACTGTTGTCACATTACATTTTTTTTTTTAGTTTTTAATTTTTTCTTTTCTTTTTTTTTTTTTTTTTTCCAGGGGAACCCGTATCAGAAAGACTGCTGTCACATTTTAATGCCTCTCTAGACCTGATAATTTAAAAGGAGTCACATTCCTCAGATAAAAGGTTTCATTTCTTTCTCATTTTTACATTTTATTTTGTTTGTTGATGGTGTGTTTGTTCTGTCAGGAGAGGTCTGTTAAAGTCTTCTTTTAGTCTGAATTTTCTATTTCTTGTTTTTGGTTCTATTTTTTGCTGTATACATTTCAAGACCGTTGTTATATATGTGGAGTATTTCTATGAATGAAGAGCTAAATCGCACCTCTTTTCAGTGAGCATTGTTTCTCTTTCTTTCTGATAATTCTTTAGGATTTCTGGTCAGTTTTGTCTAAGATATAGTTATAACAGATTATCTTTCGTTACTCTCTCTGTGACATATTGTCTCCAACCTTTTATTCTCAAACTTCCCATATCATTTTGTTTCGGACATATCAACTATAATAACCGCATGTGGGGAGGCCAAGGCGGGTGTATCATGAGGTCAGGAGTTCAAGGCCAGCCTGACTGAGATGGTGAAACCCAATCTCTACTAAAAATACAAAAATTAGCCAGGTGTGGTGGCGAGCTGTAACCCACATGGACCTATGGGACTGAACAAAGTGGGGGCAAACGCGGGAATAAAGACAAGAGACAAAAGAGTATATTTTGAAGAAGGGATCAGGGGTCACCTTGCCTCTAGTGGACAGGGGCCCTGAGCTTTACACAGCCCTCCGTATTTATTAGGCAAAAGACATAGTGAGAAGGGTCGGGGGTGGGGGTGAAAGAAGGGGTCAGCTGCTCAGTCCGGAGTAGGCTTGCAAGACTGCATTCTCTAGATGTTACAGTAGATAACCTCGGTGCCAGGGAGTGATTACCTCTAGCAAACCTTCTGTCGGTGGGAGCAGTCTGCAGGAGCAGTTGTGAGTTTGCTCACATCCTGCATTCATGAAAAACCCTTTGCTGTTTGATCATATAGCCTCCAGTGGAATGCTGAGTTGGTCACGTCCCAGGGGCCTTTGGCTCCCTGCATAGCCCCCTTTCTGTTTATGTATTAATTGAAAGAATGTAAGGCCAGGCTGGGCAGCTCTCATTCTCCGATTGGCAGTCCATCCGATTTTACAGTCTATGAACAGAAGACAGAGACAAAACAACATTATTCCAAGAACTACATGTAAGATGTTACTGTGGTTCTTTAGATAGGTCTGAGGGTTGAGGCTCTCCAGGCCTTCCTGGAATTTGGTCCAGTCTTCTAAAGAAGGCTGAAATTCTTGAGTTTGCCTATTTAAATCAAGAATTTTGTTTTGTAATTCACCAATATCAAAGGTGAGGTTGGATGTGAAAGCTCCCTGCAAATGGGCTTTCACGAGGTCCCATGGATACTCACTTTGGTTGTATTCTAAGTTGATTACACAAATATGAGTGTGATTAAAATGATGATGCAATTGCTGCTGCAACTGCAAGCTTTGTACTTGTTCCCCTAACCACAGAACTGTGAATTTCAACATTGCCACTTCAGTTTGTAACTCAGTGTTAATTTTATTCTGAAGTAACCACGCTTGGTTGGCTGTGCATGTCCAGTTCTCCACATACTGAGCTGGTTGAATAGAATTATGCAAAGCTACAGAAGATATCACAGCAGAAGTTATTAGTGTGACCAAGGAAACAG
The DNA here is from genome assembly GCF_043159975.1 of Macaca nemestrina. NCBI lineage: Eukaryota > Metazoa > Chordata > Mammalia > Primates > Cercopithecidae > Macaca > Macaca nemestrina. The sequence goes on along the minus strand of NC_092144.1, from coordinate 61,967,516 downwards.
TAGCAAAAATTATCATGCCTAAGGCTCTATGGACACAATGAGTAAGCTGAGTTAGAAGAAGTCTCACAAAATGCAAAGCAGGTGTGGCAGCCCACGGCTTCGACAGATGAACAGGAATCCATAGCCCAGGGATGCGACCTAAAATCATCAATGTAGAGATACTATGTGTTTGCAATGTGCTATGATTAATGCAGTGACATAACTGACAAGCTTTACAGGTCAATTGGTGTCCCGTCCCGCGGGATCGTCAATGTAGGCCCTAGAAGAGGGAGTGGGAACTCGGGGGGACAAGAGACACGAGAAATGGAGACAAGACAGTATCCTGATCAAGTCTCGTTTATTGGTGGCAGTGTAATGCCTTATATAGACCGGCAGGGGCGGAGGTTGGGCCAGGGTGATGATGGTGGCCCTGCGGTGGGCGTGGCCAGGTAGGTCTCGGTTTCTTCGGTCGGAGGTCATGTTGCGCCTGCGCCGTGGGTTGGTAATTTTCCCGGGCGCGGGATGGCGCCTGCGCTGTAAGTTGATCATTTTCCGGGGCGCGGGGAAAATGGGTGATGAAGAACCAGGAAGAGCGCCATTTTGTACTGGCGAATGAGACAGCAGAACAGGGAAGAAAGTAAATCTAGGGAGGAGGCATAAAGTGGAAATGTATAGAGCTCAGGCGTCAGTCGTCAGTTATAATCGCTATGGCCAGGCCACGCAGCTCCGGACAAATTGGGTGTTGTTTACCTGGAGCTGGTGCTTCTTAGCTGCCAAAAAGACATAAGGATTAAAAACACAAACTGTAAATTGACTGGTGATATTCCTTACAAATGCAACATTAAGACTGTGTCGCTTACTATTGCTATTATTAGTGTTCCAATCCAGATGTTGCCATTCATAAATGGGAGTGCTGCCTTTCATATCGTTTCTTGAATTGGTCCTTTCCTCCCCAGATAATGCCACTAAGGAAGAGGTGGGCTAACGCCCGCTCCATGCCAAGCAATCTGAGTGGCTGACTGGGATTGGATCCTGGTGTTGTATAAAGAAGCAGCATTAAAAGCTTGCCACCAATGCAGCAAAGTTTGTGCCATGATTTCTGACTTTCACCTTTTCCATCTAATTGACCTTTAGGTCCCCAATCCACAATGTCTCCAGTTAGCATAGATTGTTTACTAGTCAGTGGACCAAGACGCTGGGTCCACGGAGTGGGGTAGGAACTATTGAATGGAATCCATTCTGTATAATCAGCACAGTAGGGCGATTAGACCGGGAATGGTCAGTTAACACACCAGTTACATTAATAGAACCAAGACTTAATAAGTACATGATTTTTCCATAGTGACTCAACCATGTTTGAGCTTGAATTGTAAGACAGCTGTGGCTGAGCAATGTCTTTGTGGTGATACACAAAGGGAATCCTTCCAGTGGAGCGGTGTAATTAATGACATTGTTCTGAGAGTCTAAATGTTCTATGTCAGGGGGAGTGAGGGGTCCTGGAGCCGACTCTCCCTGATCGTGATAAATCTCAGGAGGAGTGAGCTCCAAAGTATAGGCTGTACTACTGGGGGATGGGAACATATGCCCAATATGTTTTTGCCTGTGCACAGGGAAAACATACCGCACAGGACATTATGGCTAGCATGGCCAAGAACGTGGAGTCAGGGGTTTTTGCCTGTCCCTGATGCTCCAGTAGTTTCTTAACTTCCTGCGTGGTTTTCTTGAGTTGTCCCCAGGTTATGGGGGTTGATGTCATTGTGACTCTGGTTGGCCTTCTCTCCATCTTTGCACTCAGGCTCAGCTGACTCATGGCTCGTATAGGAGGGACTGGGCCCATGGTTGGCCACCCTGGGTTCCTTCAGCCTCCCATTCCATGGTCACACGAACCTTGAGGGCACCACATGGCTTGTCCATCTCCTGTAAAACACAAGCATACCCTCCTCCCCATGTCAGTAAATCCACCGGGCCTTTCCATTGTCCTTCTTCTGGGGATTTCCATAACACTTTCGGATAAACTTTCCTGTTTTCCTCCAACACTTGCCAATGTCTTTCTGCTGGAGTCTTACCATCCATACCAGGAGTCAGAAAATTTAAAGTAAATAAGGCTAAATATAGTTTTGATTGAGGTGGTAGTTGGCTTCCTATACACCCTTTTTGTCTTTTCAACATGCAGTGTAATGTTTGATGTGTCCATCCTATACATTTTACTGACACATCAGCTCCTGTATACATAAGCCCATAAAATGTCTTTCCTTTAATTTGTACTACATGGGTAGGTCTATTAGAGGCTATGGGTTGGCATAGATAGATTTCCCGTGTAGTTGTGCTCCCAAACCCTTTATGTCCTCATTTCTCTTTTCATGGGGAAGGGTGTACTTCACTGGGAATAAGCAATAATTGAGCAATATATTCTCCTGGTTCAAAAACCCAAAGATCTTGTGACATTAAAACTACTTGAATTTCTCCTTCGTAATCGGAGTCAATCGCTCCTGGGACTACAGTGATGCCTTACAAGTTAAGGCGGTTTTTGTCTAAAATTAGTCCCGTGTGTCATGTTGGTAAAGGTCACCAAATACCATTGGGAACTTTGATAGGTTTGTCTCCCGTAACTAATGTGATTCTTTCTCTGGTGGGTAGATCTAATCCTGCACTTCCTGGTGTTCCTTGGTTGAGGGAGTCAATGTGCCTCCAGGAACGCATCCCTGAAACGGGGTTGTGATCTGCACTGGGAATACCCTCATTGTTTGAAGGGCCCGGGTCCAGGCCCCTGTCTCGTTTGCTGACGGTGGGTGGGGGGGGTGCCATTCTGATGAAATTTTGAGCAGCACTAGTTAGCCCAGTGATTTCCTTTGTTACAGTGAGGACAGAGTCCTGGTGTTTTTTTCTGCTGGGGAGTGAACTGCATTGTAATATCCTTTCTGTCCTGAGATCTGGCAGCATTCCTTTTTTAAATGTCCAGTTTTTCCACAGTTATAATATTTTCCCATTTTAGGGTTTGACCCTTGGCTCCTTTTAGATTTGTCAACTGCTAAATTAGTCATTGCTTATGCTAACATTGCAGGTCGATGAAACTGAGTTCCTATATCCTGACAAGCTCTGAGAAAATTTCCCAAGATTTTTGTACCCCTCACCAGTGCCAGTGCACGTTTACAATCCACGTTTGGATTCTCAAAAGCTAAGTTAAGGTTAGCATTTCTGCAGCCATAGTACGAGGAATCTAATGCTTCACTGCCTTTTGTAATCTTGCAAGAAATTGTGCATAGGGTTCCTGTGACCCTTGCATGATATATAAAAAGGATCGTGCTGGGACTCCCTCTTCAGGATTGTGGCCCGGGCGTGTTTAGCAGCCTGTGCACACTGCTGATAAGCAGCATCTGGGAGTGCCATTTGATGTTCTAGGTCTGAATAAGGGCCATTACCTAACAGCATATCTTCTGTAATGTCTCCGTATCCAGCAACACGGTTCTGTTTAGCCTGGTCTGCACACATTTCTTGCCAATTTAAATTCCATATCAGATATGCACTAGTAGACAAGCAAGTTCACGCCAAGTGTCTCACATCAAAGGGTAAAAGACACATAGCACCAAACACAGATTCTAGCAATCCTAAGGTGAATGGGCTCTGTATGCCATTATTTACCACTCTTGCTTTTAATTCCTTCAGCAACTTAAACTCCAGTGGGGTGTGTTCATGAATAATCTGCTGTGGATTGTTTGGATCAGGCCTTATGGAAATAGGAAAAGCACAAGGTCCTAAGGGCTCTCCAGCTATGACAGCAGAGCATAAAATTCTTTGTATTGGGGTTTCTATTTCTGCCGCCGAAGGAGGCTATATAGATGTTTCTGCAACTGGAGGAGGCGTTATAGGCCAGTTTTTATCCTCCCTCTCCTCCTGTTTTTTATTTTCAATTGGAACTGTGGGTGGGGTAACAGATTCTTTCAGATTTTTAGATTCAGCCTGCTGTCCCGCAGAATAATAATGAGATAATGGCAGAAATACAGTACGAACTAACTCCAAGTAGATAAAACAGAAGAATCAATTTTAAAACCTTTTTGTTGAACCTGTTTTAATCCTTCTCCTGCTCTGTCCCACTTTTCCACATCAAGAGTGCCTCCCTGTGGAAACCATGGGTTATGCGTAATAACTTTTTGTGGCTTCTGCAGGTTAGTAAGTGTCTGCGAATTAACCTGAGCTCCAGACTGTCTCAACAGAACTTTAAGCAACTGCACATCATGTTTTTCTTCAGTAGACAAATTCTTTCCCTTGTTACCCTGATTCAGAAAATTTTCCAGTACTTCTTTAAAGCACTGCTCCCAGTGCCTCTTTAGGGCACTGACCTTATATCCACTGCCAGCAGACTCATCCCGGGGTCCCCGTTCACCTTGTCAATTTCAGTTCCCCTGCTCCAGCAGACAACTTCAACCATTCACATCCTTGAAGTCCCATGTTCGGATGCCACTAGTTGGGTGTCCTTGGAGTGCCTGTTCTGAGTTGCCATTTGTAACCTGCTCCGACGTAGGTGGACTGAACAAAGGGGGACGAACGCGGGAATAAAGACAAAAGACAAAAGAGTATATTTGTAAGAAGGGATCAGGGGGCACCTTGCCTCTAGTGGACAAGGGCCCTGAGCTTTACACAGCCCTCCATATTTATTAGGCAGAAGAGATAGTGAGAAGGTGGGGTGGAAGAAGGGGTCAGCTGCTCAGTCCAGAGTAGGGTTTGCAAGACTGCATTCTCCAGATGTTGCAGTAGATAACCTTGGTGCCAGGGAGTGATTGCCTCCAGCAAGCCTTCTGTCGGCGGGAGCAGTCGTGAGATTGCTCACATCCTGCATTCATGATAAACAGTTTGCTGTTTGATCATTTGAACGCGGGAGGCTGAGGTTGCAGTGAGCCAAAATCGCACCATTGCACTCCAGCCTGGGCAACAGAGCAAGACTCTATCTCAAAAAAAAAATAAATAAATAAAATAAAATAAAAAACCCAGATGTTATTCGATTTTAATTTTTAATCCATTCTAACAGTTTTGAGGCATTTATATTTAATGTAATTAACTGGAATCCATGTTCTGTTTTTACTTAGCATAAATTCTTTTTTTTTTTTTTTTTTTTTTTTTTTTTTTTTTGAGATGGAGTCTCACTCTGTCGCCGGGGCTGGAGTACAGTGGCCGGATCTCAGCTCACTGCAAGCTCCGCCTCCCGGGTTCACGCCATTCTCCTGCCTCAGCCTCCCGAGTAGCTGGGACTACAGGCGCCCGCCACCTCGCCCGGCTAGTTTTTTGTATTTTTTTAGTAGAGACGGGGTTTCACTGTGTTAGCTAGGATGGTCTCGATCTCCTGGCCTCGTAATCCGCCCGTCTCGGCCTCCCAAAGTGCTGGGATTACAGGCTTGAGCCACCGCGCCCGGCCACTTAGCATAAATTCTTAATGTAATGTAATTTTCTTAGTACATTTTATTTTAAAACAGCTATCTAAATGCATTGTATTTGCTCTTTTTGCTCTCTGTTTTTGATTCTTTTCTTTTGGATGATTTTCTTACTATTATTTTTCCCCCTTTTGTTGGCTTGGAAATTATGTACTTTAAAACAATTACCAGGTTTTTTTTTTGTTGTTGTTGTTGTTGTTGTTGTTTTTGTGTGTGTGTGAGAGAGAGTTTCGTTCTTTTTGCCCTGGCTGGAGTGCAATGGCACGGTCTTGTCTCATGCAACCTCCGTCTCCCGGGTTCAAGTGATTCTCCTGCCTCAGCTTCCGGAATGACTGTATTTTTAGTAGAGATGGGGTTTCACCATGTTGGCCAGGCTGGTCTCAAACTCCTGATGTCAGGTAATCCGCCCGCCTTGGCATCCCAAAGTGCTGAGATTACAGGCGTGAGCCACTGTGCCTGGACTTACTAGTTTTAATTGTAACACTAGAGATTACATGTAGTGTGCAACCTTTGTCATATTCTTCTGCTAATTAGGACTTTTCCATTCTACAGAAACCTTAGAGCACGTCAACTTCATTTATCACCTAATTTATCCAGTAAATTATTGTGTATTTTAGCTATTTATGTATTTAAAACCTCCTAAAATATCGTCACTACTGTTTTTATGCCAATGCTTATGATTTGCCCAGTGCATTGGCTTTCAAACTGAAGTACATGTCCTCACAGGGTGTATGTACAAAGACTTTTGAAGAGGTGTGTGAACACACATGATTTAAACGAAAACAGACCAGCTCCTCTCCTTGCTGACTGTCTCTTTTCTAAAACTAATCTGCCTGAGAGTTCAGCAGCTCCTGAGGCGTGCCGCTACGGTGGGTCTCATTTCCTGCATGCCTTCACAGTCCTTTCACAGAAACATCACAGAGGAAAGGCATACTTCCACCCCAATAAGCATCCTCGACATTATTGGCCAGAGGGATAAAATCTTCTAGGGCTCCAAATAAAGGTATAGTTAACTATATTGGGGGCATTGTTTTAAGATGAGTGCCGAGAAGCAGTGACAGTATCTGGGCCCAGAGAAAATGTACCACTTACATTGAATTTGTTCTTCAGCCCACAGGTTCTGACTCCTCAGGAGAAAAAGCATCACCCGAAGAGGGAGGAAGTGGATTTGGGTATCACCATTTCTAGGGGCACACTTGATTGAAGACTGAGACTTCTGAAGAGAAGTCCAGAAGATACAAAGACAGACCATCCCAGTTGAATGCTGTTTTCCAAGAACAGAAGAAAATGATCCAGGCCCAGGTAACTGACTTATGGTTTATTTTATTTTATTTTATTTTGAGATGGAGACTCGCTCTGTCGCCTGGGCTGGAGTGCAGTGGCTGGATCTCAGCTCACTGCAAGCTCTGCCTCCTGGGTTTACGCTGCCTCAGCCTCCGGAGTAGCTGGGACTACAGGCGCCCGCCTAGTTTTTTTTTGTATTTTTTTAGTAGAGACGGGGTTTCACCATGTTAGCCAGGATGGTCTCGATCTCCTGACCTCGTGATCCGCCCGTCTCGGCCTCCCAAAGTGCTGGGATTACAGGCTTGAGCCACCGCGCCCGGCCTGGTTTATTTTATTCTTTCCTTTGTTCCATAATAGATTTGTAGAAGCCTATACACATCTATCTCACTAATATAAAAAGCATAAATTTCAAAAAGCAGGATCTGGAGATAAATGAGCTTAGTTTTAAACTCAATATCATGCAAAATAGTAGGATAAGGAAGATAATGTTCATAGCATTAACACTGAATTATGAATTTTGTGACATCATGCATGGCTGGAAGATCCTGTGGGTTATTTTAGCTGTCAGCTTGCATCTAATATCTCTGACAGCCAATATCACAAGAAAATCATGATTTACATGGTATGTCCTGGTTTTGAATATAAAACAGATTACTTCCTGGGGGGATGCCATTATTTCATGGCACTTTGGTCTCAGGAAATTTCTTCAGTGGTTCTTCCTAGAGATGATATGGCAGATGGTGTCCAGAATAGCAGCTTTCTCATAAATGCAGATGCAGGTTTCCTGTGGCTATTTCTTGAAGGATTCCTTATGTACTACTATGGAATATGAAGGGGGCCAGCCCCTCCACACCTGTGGGTGTTTCTCATCGGGTGGGACGAGAGACTGAGAAAAGAAATAAGACACAGAGACAAAGTATAGAGAAAGAAAAGTGGGCCCAGGGAACCGGTACTCAGCATATGGAGGACCCACGCCGGCAATGGTCTCTGAGATCCCTCAGTATTTATTGATCACTATCTCTACTATCTCAATGAGGGGGATGTGGCAAGACTACAGGGTAATGCTGGGGAGAGGGTCAGCAGGAAAACATGTGAGCAAAGGTTTTTGTGTCATAAATAAGTTTAAGGAAAGGTGCTGTGCCTTGATGTGCACATAGGCCAGACTTATGTTTGACTTTATACAAACATCTCAGTGCAGTAAAGAGCAGTATTGCCACCAGCATGTCTCATCTCCAGCCAGCCATAAGGTGGTTTTCTCCTATCTCAGTAAACAGAATGTACGATCGGGTTTTACACTGAGACATTCCATTCCCAGGGAGGAGCAGGAGACAGATGCCTTCCTCTGATCCCAATTGCAAACAGGCCTTCCTCTCACTCATCCTCCTCAGCACAGACCCTTTACGGGTGTTGGGCTGAAGGACGGTCAGGTCTTTCCCTTCCCACAAGGCCATATCTCAGGCTGTCTCAGGAGTTTGAGACCAGCCTGAGCAATCTAGTGAGACCCTGTCTCTGTTCAATAAAATTGAAGAAAAGAAAGAAAGAAAAAGTTACCTTTTCATATATTTTCTTCCTAATCCCCTTCTGTAAATGGTTGGTAATATTTACTTCCTGTCACTGTATCTGTGTGTGGATCTATGTCTATATATGTATTAACAAAAGCACGAGTATATATGAATCTACCTGTAGACATAAACATATATATCTATTATGATATATATATATATTTTTTACATGATAGAATCATATTTCAAAGAACATACCAGCCAACTTGAAGGGACTCTTCCTTGGCTTCAGATGCTATACTTTGAGCATCCAAAGACCAATGATTGCAAATGATGGAAGAACATTCATTGTATAAAATTCCATCAGTTTATAGTGATACTTGAAAAAAAAAGCATTTGTTACCATTGGGGGTTAGGAGAGAATCAAGTATTTAATTTGAAAAATGATAAAAGATCATAAACATGTTTTGTGTGTGTGTGGGGGGGGGCGGGCAGGGTTGCGTTGACTATGTTTTTTTTGTTTTTTACTTTTCTGCTTTTTTTCTTTCTTCCTTTCTTCTTTTCCTCCTTCTTCTTCCTTCTTCCTTCCTCCTCCTTCTCCTCCTCCTCCTCCTCCTCCTCTTCTTCTTCTTCTTCTTTTTTTTTTTTTTTTTAATATAGATAGGGTCTTATTGTGTTGCCCAGGCTGCTCTTGAACTCCTGGGCTCAAGCAATCCTCCTGCCTTGGCCTCCCAAAGTGCTGGGATTACAGGCATAAGCCATTGCACCTGGCCCTCTTGGTAATTTTTTATTACTGACCCTCATTCTGCTTCTTGGCTGTAAATTCCCACTTGCTTTTGCTGTATTTAGAGTTGAGTTCAGTCACCCTCTACCACTGCAAAATCCCATTACATTTGTCTATATGCCTATCATAATGGCCCTGAATAAAGTCTTCCTTACTGTACTTTAACAATTATCATTGAATAATTATTTTAAACACGTATAGCTTAATTAAGGAAGTGAGATTCCAACGCCTTTGCCATATTCTTCTGAATAGAGGTAAGTCACTAGGCCAGTCCATGCTTAAGGAGAGGGTGTAGAGCACCCAATTCTGTCCCTGTTTGGGCGCCACTGGTAACCTGCATGGACCTAGGGGGACGGAACAAAGGGTGGCAAACACAGGAATAAAAGACAAGAGATAAAAGAGTATATTTGGAAGAAGAGGTTGGGGGTACCTTGCCTCTAGTGGACAAGGACTCTGAGCTTTACACAGCCCTCCGTATTTTTAGGCAAAAGAGATAGTTGAGTGGGGTGCAGTGGAAGAAGGGGTCAGCTGCTCAGTCCAGAGTAGACTCACAAGACTGCATTCTCTAGATGTTGCAGTAGATAACCTCAGCGCCAGGGTGTGATTGCCTCCAGAAAACCTTCTGTCTGTAGGAGCAATCATGAGTTTGCTCACATCCTGCATTCATGATAAACAGTTTGCTGTTTGATCATGTAGCCTCCAGTGGAATGCTGAGTTGGTCACGTCCCACAGGCCTTTGGCTCTCTGCAAGTAGGAGCTACATAAAGGTGTGAACACTGGGAGGGTGGAGTTCATTGAGCCATCTGCCTGCCATAGATCTGTCATATAGTAAATTATTTTTGAGTGTTGATTGAGGTAGGACTGTCACTTTACTTTTTACCAAATAGATAGATATCTCACATAAATAATTTAGAATGGGTAAACCAACCAGGATTAAGTACTTATATCATCTATCAAGTGTGTTCACTGGCCTCTATAATAAAATGAGTGTAGAGTATACCTTCTGCTGTTCCCTGGGTCTTCAATGACTCAATTTTCCACCCAGCAGTATTCTTTAAAGGCATCCTGAGACAGGACATTGACAATTCATTGATAAGCAGTCTTAATTGTCACTATTACAGGGCTGTAGGTCCCTTGCCAGCCATGCCTTTGAGTCCCAAATGGTCTTCAGGGTTGGGCTGTGTTGTTCAAGAGCTTAGGACCTTAACACTTATTGTTCCGATATTTATTGGCTATAATAATTTCTCTGGAGCAGTCAGCTGTCAGAAAATTTTGTCTCCTTTGTAGGTAACTTGTCTTTGGTCTCTGGATGCTTTTATAGTCTCCTCTTTGTATCTGGTGTAATTTAGTTTCAATCTGTTGTGTCTACATGTAGACTTCTTAGTTGTTGGATTTCTTGAGTTTGAAGTTTGGAGTGTTTAATCAGTTCTGAAAAATTTTCAGTGTTACATCTTTGGATATTGTTTCTCCATTACTTGATTTTCTCCTTCTTGAAAAATTATCAAAGTCAAGGAGAAAGTCATGGGAACCCTCAATTTATAATTAGTCCATCAGAAAAATAGGAGGCCTGGATTTGTGATATATTGTTGGCCCTCCATATCCATGACTTCCACATCCATGGATTCAACCAACTGAGGATTGAAAATATATATATTTTAAAGCATCTGAACTGAGCACACACAGACTTTTTCTTGTCATAATTCCCTAAACAATACAGTATAACAACTGTTAACGTAGCATTTACATTGTATTAGATATTATAAGTAATCTAAAGATAATTTAAAGTATATGGGGTTGGGCGTGGTGGCTCGCTCCTGTAACTCCAGCACTTTGGGAGGCTGAGGCGGGTGGATCATCTGAGGTCAGGAGTTTGAGACCAGCCTTGCCAACATAGTGAAATCCCGTCTCTACTAAAAATACAAAAAATTAGCTGGGTGTGGTGGCGGGCGCCTGTAATCCTAGCTACTCGGGAGGCTGAGGCAGGAGAATCGCTTGAACCTGCGAGGCAGAGGTTGCAGTGAGCTGAGATCATACCATTGCACTCCAGCCTGGGCAACAGGAGCAAAACTCCATCTCAAAACAAAAAACAAAAATTAGCCAGGTGTAATGGCACAGCCTGTAGTCCCAGCTACTTGGGAGACTGAGGCAGAAGAATTGCCTGCTCCCGGGAGGCGGAGGTTGTAGTGAGCTGAGATTATGCCACTGCACCCCAGCCTGGGAGAGAGAGTGAGTCTCTGTTTGAAAAAAAAAAAAAAGTACGTAGGAGGATGTGCGTGGGTCACATGCAAATCTGCAAGTACTCTTCCATTTTATTTTATTTTATTAGAGACAGAGTCTTTTTCTGTTGCTCAGGCTGAAGTTCTGTAGCATGATCATACTCACTGTAGTCTCTAACTCCTGGGCTCAAATGAGCCTCCTGCCTCAGCCTCCCAAGTAGCTGGGACCACAGGCACTCACCACTGCACCCAGCTAATTTTTTAATTTTTTGTACCGATGGGGTCTCATGTTGCCCAGGCTGGTCTTGAACTCCTGGGCTCAGGTGACCCTCCTGCCTTGGCCTCCCAAAGTGCTGGGATTACAGGTGTGATCTACTGTGCCTGACCAATACTGTGCCATTTTATATCAGACACTTGAGCATCCTCAGGAGGTCCTGGAACCCATACCCTACAGACACTAAAGGACGACTGTATATATGTCTTTTGTCTGCATCTATGTAAACAAATATATGTACATGTATTCATATATATTTACATATATAAAATGTGTAAATATGTTGTTTTTAGGTTAGCAAGATTTAACTTCCACACTTTATAGAAACTTCCAATTGGAATGAAGGGGTGGCCTGCCCCTCCACACCTGTGGGCATTTCTCATCAGGTGGGAGGAGAGACTGAGAAAAGAAATAAGACACAGAGACAAAGTATAGAGAAAGAAAAGTGGGCCCAGGGCACTGGTGCTCAGCATACAGAGGACCCGCGCCTGGCCCTGGTCTCTAAGTTCCCTCAGTATTTGTTGATCACTATCTCTACCATCTCGGAGATGGGGATGTGGCAGGACAATAGGGTGATAGTGGGGAGAGGGTCAGCAGGAAAACATGTGAGCAAAGATCTGTGTCAAACTTATTTATAAGTTTAAGGAAAGGTGCTGTGCCTTGATGTGCATGTAGTCCAGATTTATGTTTGACTTTACACAAACATCTCGGTGCAGCAAAGAGCAGTATTGCCGCCAGCATGTCTCACCTCCAGCCCTAAGGCGGTTTTCTCCTATCTCAGTAAATAGAACACACAATTGGGTTTTACACCAAGACATTCCATTGCCCAGCAACGAGCAGAAGACAGATGCCTTCCTCTTATCTCAATTGCAAACAGGCCTTCCTCTTTCACTCATCCTCCTCAGCCCAGACCCTTTATGGATGTTGGGCTGGGGGACGGTCAGGTCTTTCCCTTCCCAGGAGACCATATCTCAGGCTATCACATGGGGAGAAACCTTGGACAATACCTGGCTTTCTTGGACAGAGGTCCCTGCGGCCTTCCACAGTGTATTGTGTCCCTGGGTACTTGAGATTAGAGAATGGCGATGAGTTTTACCAAGCATACTGCCTTCAAGCACTTTTTTAACAAAGCACATCCTGCACAGCCCTAAATCCATTAAACTCTGAGTCAACACAGCACATGTCTCTGCGAGCACAGGGTTGGGGCTAGTGTTATAGATTAACAGCATCTCAAGGCAGAAGAATTTCTCTTAGTACAGAACAAAATGGAGTTCCTTATGTCTACTTCTTTCTACATAGACACAGTAACAGTCTAATCTCTCTTTCTTTTCCCCACATGGGTGAATGGAGGATAATTGAATATACAATGACATAATATTATATTAGGACTTTACTTCTTCCACAATGTATTTTTTTTTTAAAAAAACAACTATTTGGTATAAACACACAGCCTGTAGAGTGGAAATGAGCAGAAAAACTTTAGCATTTCTTCCATATCATCAAAAAGACATCACTTTATTAAACAGGACTGTTATTATAGGAATCCGTAACACTGGAGGATGTGGCTGTGGACTTCACCTGGGAGGAGTGGCAGCTTCTGGGCCCTGCTCAGAAGGACCTGTACCGGGACGTGATGTTGGAGAACTACAGCAACCTGGTGGCAGTGGGTAAGGACAGCTGCCCTGTGTCACTCAGAGGGTGCCCAGTCAGTGGCCTTCCTTTCTCAGATGCTTACCTCTTTGGAATGCCTGCAGTACTCTGAAGTGTTAGATTCTCAGATCCTTCTCTTGCTCCCACACACGATGGTGTAATCTACCCTCTTGTGAGAGAAAAACCTTGATGTTACAGATATGAAACTGAACTTTCATAGTTTCAGATATAAAACTAAACTTTCCATATTTTAAGAAACTCAAGTTTCCTGAAGTGTAGCGTTCTTCCTCCTGACATTGCCAGCCCAATTTGATATGTCTAAGTCCTCTATCCTTTCCCATGAACAGGGTATCAAGCCAGCAAACCGGATGTATTCTTCAAGTTGGAACAAGGAGAACCACCGTGGACAACAGAAGATGGAATCCACAGTGGAGCCTGTTCAGGTGAGAGAACCTACAAGGCAGAAGGCTGTGGAAGTCACATTCTAAGTCGGTCAGAGAAGGCAACACAGCTGTGAAGGGGGTTTGAGGATATGTAAACAGTTCCTCTACTCATCTCTCTCCCAGTGTGAGACCTGTTTTTCTTTGTAGGAATTTAGAGTTTAAAAAAAAAAATCCCTTTATCTCTTCAGAGATCTGATTCTTTATTTTATCTACATATTTTTTGTTTGCCTGCCTGCATAATTTTCTTCTTCCTGGGGTTTCAAGTATTTCCCTTCTTCGTGTCCTTCCACCTCTCTTGTTATGAAATTCCACCTTCCAGGCCTCTCTCCAAAGAGGAAACTTCTAAAACTCCCGCCCCTTCATGCCCCTTGACTAATGCTGACCTCCCCTCCTAACACCTCCGCTGTGTTGGATGTGACAGTGGCTTCCTCAGGGTAAACTGGGCTTTCATTGTGCGTTGGCTTCCTTGGCTTCTCTTTTTCCTTATTCTTAGGTTCTCCAAAGGCCCCGTTTTCCATTTTCTCATCTGTGCCCTTCACTCTTCAAAGTTTCCTTCATTCTAGTAAGTTAAGCGCCTTCCATTCCCTGGAGGAGAGTCCCAAACTGACATCTCCCGGTTGTTACCTAACACAGATTTTAGTTCTGTGTTTATGTGATGGCAGTTCTCCCCTGAGTTCCTAGTAACTGCAAAGAACTAGAATCATCTTTCCTCCAAGAAAACCCCTGTTAAGTTTGTATTCTCGTTTGTTCCTGTACATCCTGAATCTTGGCCATCCAGGCATTACCTGCCCGAAGAGCTCTCTTCTTTAAAGGTATCTGCTAGTCATGATGAATCTCTAAGTAAAAAAGTCATTTTTTAAAACATCCTACGTTCCCAAGGCCAGCTTAAACCAGGTCATAACTCCTGCCCTACTTCCATTTGATTCCTTTCTGTGTTTAATAATTTGCTTTTGTTTTTTTCCCCGTCATATTCTGATGCCACTAAGTCCCAGTAAACCATGTTACCCGTCAAAGTTCTCGTTTCAGTGATCTCTGTGATACAATACCATCCTGCTCACAAAGAGATTTCCATCTTCTTTCCTAAACCCTCCCCGGTGTGTTCCACACATATGATTACTTCCCTGACTCATTCCCTTAAAAATTACTTATTATTATTTATTTTTTATTTATTTTTTTTTTTGAGACAGAGTCTCACTGTGTGCCCAGGCTGGAGTGCAATGGTGTGATCTTGGCTCATAGCAACCTCCGCCTCCTGGGTTCAAACGATTCTCATGCCTATCCCCAACACTAGCACCATACCTGGTACATGGTGATCATTCAGTAAGAGGATGTGGAATGGATGGATCTGTTCTTTGGATGAAATGGCCCTCCAACCTCTGGTCTGCTGGTCACAGTGAATTGCTTGTATTTTTAAGGTCTTTGTTTTGCAAGGCACATTTAGAATGCAGCCAAATCTGTCTTTATTCATTATTAGTGATCTAACCTTGTTTTTATGCTAACTGCTTTCACCTTTTAGTTTGTCTATACTATTATTTTTTGCCAATGTGCAAGGAACATTAAACATGTAGTTTTATTTACACTCAGGTCATACTGTTATTACTAAAGAGACACCTCACATCAAGGCATTAAAAAAAATACTTTGGGGCCGGGTGCAGCAGCTCATACCTGTAATCCCAGCACTTTGGGAGACCAAAGCGGGCAGATCACCTGAGGTCGAGAATTTGAGATCAACTTGGCTAACATGGTGAAACCCCGTCTCTACTAAATATACAAAATTAGCTGGGCGTGGTGGCACATGCCTATAATCCCAGCCACATGGAAGGCTGAGGCAGAGAATCGCTTCCAAGGTTACGGTGAGCTGGGATTGTGCCACTACACTCCAGCCTGGGCAACAGAGTGAGACTCCATCTCCGCCCTGCCCCCCGCAAAAAAAAAAAAAGTACTTAGGCTGTGAGCCAGGATTGTGCCACTGCACTCCAGCCTGGGCGACAGAGTGAGACTCCATCTCCCCCGCAAAAAAAACAAAACAAAACAAGTTTGGTCATGAGCCGGAATTGTGCCACTGCACTCCAGCATGGGCAACAGAGTGAGACTCCATCTCCCCGACTCAAAAAAAAAAAAAAAAAATACTTTGTCCGGGCACAATGGCTCACGTGAGGTCAGGAGTTTGAGACCAGCCTGGCCAACATGGTGAAACCCCGTCTGTACTAAAACTACAGAAATTAGCTGGGTGTGGTAGCAGGCACCTGTAATCCCAGCTACTTGGGAGGCTAAGGCAGAACAGTGGCTTGAACCCGGGAAGTGGAAGTTGCAGTGAGCTGAGATTGCAGCATTGCACTCCAGTCTGGGCAACAGAGTGAAACTCCATCTAAAACAAAAAAACAAAAGAAAACAAAACAAAAAAAAAAACAGAACAGACTTTTACCTCAAATCAAAATGATGGAAATCTTTGTTCTTTTCTTTCTAGAAATCTGGAAAGTTGATGATCATGTGCTGAAGCGCTTGCATAGTGAAAGCCTAGTGAACAGAAGGAAACAATGTCATGAACATGATGCATTTGAAAATATCGTTCATTGCAGCAAAAGTCAGTTTCTGTTAGGGCAAAATCATGATATATTTGACTTACATGGAAAAAGTTTGAAATCAAATTTAACTTTAGTTAATAAGAGCAAAGGCTATGAAATAAAGAACTCTTGTGAGTTTACTGGAAATGGGGACTCCTTTCTTCATGCTAACCATGAACGACTTCATACTGCAATTAAATTCCCTGCAAGTCAAAAACTCATCAGCACTAAGTCCCAATTCATCAATCCCAAGCATCAGAAAACACGAAAATTGGAGAAGCATCATGTATGCAGTGAATGTGGGAAAGCCTTCATCAAGAAGTCTTGGCTAACTGATCACCAGGTAATGCATACAGGAGAGAAACCCCACAGATGTAGTCTGTGTGAGAAAGCCTTCTCCAGAAAGTTCATGCTCACTGAACATCAGCGAACTCATACGGGAGAAAAACCTTATGAATGCCCTGAATGTGGCAAAGCCTTTCTCAAGAAATCACGGCTCAACATACATCAGAAAACACATACCGGAGAGAAACCCTATATATGCAGTGAATGTGGAAAAGGCTTCATCCAGAAAGGAAATCTCATTGTACACCAGCGAATTCATACAGGTGAGAAACCTTATATATGCAGTGAATGTGGAAAAGGCTTCATTCAGAAGACTTGCCTCATAGCTCATCAGAGATTTCACACGGGAAAGACGCCCTTTGTGTGCAGTGAATGTGGAAAATCCTGTTCTCAGAAGTCAGGTCTCATTAAACATCAAAGAATTCACACAGGAGAGAAACCCTTTGAATGTAGTGAATGTGGGAAAGCCTTTAGCACAAAGCAAAAGCTCATTGTCCATCAAAGGACTCATACAGGAGAGAGACCCTATGGCTGCAACGAGTGTGGGAAAGCATTTGCTTATATGTCGTGCCTGGTTAAGCATAAGAGAATACACACGAGGGAGAAACAAGATGCAGTCAAGGTGGAAAATCCTCCTGCAGAGAGGCACAGCATATTACATACCAGTGATGTCATGCAGGAGAAAAACTCCACTAACGGGGTGACTACACAAGTGCCTTCCGTGACCCCTCAGACATCACTAAACATCAGCGGCCTCCTTGCAAACAGGAACATAGTCCTTGTGGGACAGCCAGTGGTCAGATGTGCAGCCTCAGGAGATGATAGAGGATTTGCACAGGACAGAAACCTTGTGAATGCGGTGAATGTGGTTGTGCCTTCCGTGATCAATTATGTCTTATTTTATGTTACAGAAAACCCATAGGAAGAGAACTCAGATCTATGTGGAAAAAGGGTGGAGCAAAAATTTGTAGTTCATTATGTGGCTGAAAAGCATACACTGAGAGAAAATGTATAAGGCAGAGAAAGCCTGATAAACTCATCCTATTTAAATGTATGCTGTGATGCACAGGCAAAATCTGATGTTAGCCTAAACACATACACAGCAGTTGCTCTATTGTGTCAAATAAATGAGTAAAGGAAGCCCAAGTACTTTGAAGTGGAAGAAATGAAGTACTGTGAATTTTTAAAAGAGATGAAAGAATTGGTATCGGGGGTGTTGCAGTGACTGAAAAACCCCATAAGGGGTGGTTGGTGGGAAAGGGCTAGTACTGGAATGGTGGGATGTGGGACGCATTTGTGTCAATTCAGTTTCCTTAGACCAGTGTGAAGGATTAATTGAAAACCAGGACCATAAACTTTCAGAACTTTATATTTTGCAGAGGGATCTGCTGTTAATGGTACTTAAGCACCTGAGTACAAAAATGAGGTTTGGTTTGGTTTTGTTTTTTATGCCCAGGTCTCATCTCTCCAAAAGATTACAAATTCCCTGCTAATTTTTGTGGCTACTTAAATTTTAGAATTAAAGAAACTGAACACAAAATTTAAAAATTCAGTTCCCTCACTGCTCAAGAGCTGTACGTGAATAGCTGCTACCAAACTGGACAGCAGAGTGAACAGAACTTTGAGACAATGGGGACTCTCTGTCATCATTTCCAGCATCCCAGAAAGTTGTGCTGAAGAGGCTGCTTTGCATGATTTAATATTTCCCAACACATAGAAAATCAAAAACTATATTGATTTGGAGAGAGAATGATTTGGAAAGAGAAGAGTATTTTGTTATTGAAGGGAATGACAGTTGTAAAGAATGGAATTGTCACCCACAACTTTTGTGTGATTAGAGAGACTTAGTCAAATATAAAAGGGGCAGAGCAGGCCGGGCGCGGTGGCTCAAGCCTGTAATCCCAGCACTTTGGGAGGCCGAGACGGGCGGATCACGAGGCCAGGAGATCGAGACCATCCTGGCTAACACGGTGAAACCCCGTCTCTACTAAAAAATACAAAAAACTAGCGGGCGCGGTGGCAGGCTCCTGTAGTCCCAACTACTCGGGAGGCTGAGGCAGGAGAATGGCGTGAACCCGGGAGGCGGAGCTTGCAGTGAGCTGAGATCCGGCCACTGCACTCCAGCCTGGGCGGCAGAGCGAGACTCCCTCTCAAAAAAAAAAAAAAAAAAAAAAAAAAAAAGGGGCAGAGCAGAAAAGGAAAAGGACCCTTAGAATAAGTAGAACACAAAGGAGGAGGAAAATCTTAGTCTCTGAGAATGGATGAGACTGTAACAGATGGGGGGAGGTGGGTTTCTTTTGGGATGTCTTAGAGATGACCCTTTTATTTGTCCGTAAGACCTATCCCTTGCTAAAGTTACCATTTCAAAGATCCTGGCTTCTCTGTGACCTGCTGAACTGAGATGTGATTTTTTTTTTTTTTTTTTTTTTTTTTTTGAGATCATGATTTATCTTCATCGTTCTCCCTTTTCTGGGAGTAGATCTCTTGGCCTTCTTTATCCAGTTTTTTAACCTTCATCCCATATGGATACACTGTCCAAGTTACAGTAAGTGCTGCGCATAGGAAAAGAAATGAAAATTTGCCTTGTTGTGGCTAGCTCAGAATTCAACAGAAATCCTGGGTTACTAGGTAACTTTTGTTTTGTTTTTGTGTTTTTTTTGAGATGGAGCCTTGCTCTGTCGCCCAGGATGGAATGCAGTGGCACGATCTCAGCTCACTACAACCGTCGCTTCCCAGTGGGGTGTGTTGTCCCTGAAAACCCTGAGGAACAAAGGGCTGAATTGGGAATGCCCCAGTTTGTTGTGGGGCCTGAAGTTGGCCCCTCTTCTCCTTTCCCAACAACAGTTGCCCATTTTTATCAAATTTATTACAACGTTGATTAGCCAGTGTTTTCCTTTTTTATATCTTGGGCATAGGCCAGGTGGCTCTTTCTTTGTTGTAGTAGCTTGAGTTGTTATATTTTGTTCATTTGAGACTGGGCAATTCTGTTTTAGATGACCAATTGGACCACAATTATAACATTTCCCCCCAAATGTTCTAACTTGTCCTCCTAAAACAACTCCCATTATTGCTTGAGCTATAAGTTTAGCTTTATGCATAGCTCCTCCAATTCCATCACAGGCTTTTATGTACTCTGAGATTACATCTGATCCTGCTGGGACCTTTTCTTTTAATGGCTTAATGGCTGAGTGACACTCAGGAGTGGCATTTTCTTATGCCATCAACTCCACTATGACCTTACAGGCATTCTCATCCATAATTGACTTTTGAGCAGCATGTTGGAGCCTTGCCACAAAATCAGGGTAGGGCTCTTTAGAGCCTTGTCTTATTTTATTGAATGAGGGGCAGGTAGTTCCTGGGTCTTGGATTTTCTCCCAGGCCATAAGGCAGATAGCTCTAACTTGCTCAATGACCTCATCTTGCATTATTGCTTGTTGATTAATAGTGCTCCAATTTTGACCTGTTCCTAATAGTTGATCTGCATCTATGTTAACTGGAGGATTGGCAGCCCTGTTTCTTCAGACCTGTTCTTGTGCCCCATCAATACACCAAGTCTTAAATTGTAAAAATTGAGAGGGTGAGAGTGATGATTTCGCCAGAATCTCCCAATCATAAGGAATGTGTCTATGTCCATGAGCAATGGAATCTAATAATGTCCTCATATAAGGGGAGTTGAGTCCATATGCTTTACTCCCTCTTTCATATCTTTGAGCATTTTCATAGAAAATGACTCATATGTGGCCTCAGCTAGGGGAGGCTCTCCCTCTTGGGCCCCTTCTCCAGGTTGTACCTAATATTACTCTAATATTACTGGGAACCTCAATATCTCCTTGTTTTCTTGCCTTGTCAATAATCTTATATAATGCGCTACCCTGTCCACTAGGTGGTGATACAGGATTAAGTCTCATAGTGGGCGCTGAGGCTGTAGAGCCCTGCCCTGTGGTGCTGGAAACATTCCTGGCTGTCCATACTGATTTTCTGGGGGCAGCCGATACTGAAGTTCAGCTGGCGGCCAGTATTGATAGGCTACTGGCAGTTGGGTCTTATTTTCTACCGACTGTTATTGTGGATACTGTATTTGGATTGGCATTGCCGTGACAGAGACTCTGTCTTTCTCTATTTGATATTCTCTTGGGGTTTGGACTTGTCTAACCTGCATTTGAGGTTGTAATGTTACAGGCATCTGAACTGCTGGAAGAGGAGTTGGTCTTCGTGGTTTAGACTCTGATGGACCCACTAATTCTGGACCTTTTTCTTCTAATTTTAATGTTTCAGGGTATATTACCTCCTGTAATTGATTGTAGTCAACATTTTGCGTTGACCGAGCCATTACAGACTCTGCTACATATTTACAACGTAAACTTTCTGTTCCTTTCCAGGATTCTGTCCCTGCCTCTTCCTCACAATCTATTACACAGCTTTCAGGGGCATCAGAAACTGAAATGCTGTCTTCTCCTGTTTGAAACTATTCTAAAGGTACTTTAATAATGGCCCAATCATTCCATACTGTAAGTGCGACGATTTTACCCTCCCGACTTGCTTGTTTTAATTCTTTGCCAATTTTGTCCCAATCTTTTAGATCTAAAGTTCCCTGTTCTGAAAACCATAGGCAGAATTGTTCTGTCATTTGAGATAGTGTGATTATATTTTCTGTAGAGACTCTACCTCCCCCTCTTCTTAAAAGAATTTTAATTAAGCTGAGATAAGAGGCATATTTACTATCAGTTTGTTCTATTTTTACCCTGGGTTCTTCCGAGTGCACAAGCTTAACGCAAGGCTGACCATGGATGTACTTGGGAATCTCTTGTCAACTTGTTCTCGATGACCACGCTCTAGCGTATTTCACCCACGTTGGGCACCAGATGAAGGGGGCCAGCCCTTCCACACCTGTGGGTGTTTCTCATCAGGTGGGATGAGAGACTGAGAAAAGAAATAAGTCACAGAGACAATAGAGAAAGAAAAGTGGGTCCAGGGGACCGGCGCTCAGCATATAGAGGACCTGTGCCAGCACTGGTCTCTGAGTTCCCTCAGTATTAACTGATTACTCTCTACCATCTCAGAGAGGGGGTAGACTTTTACTAACCATACTGCCTTCAAACACATTTTTATCAAAGCACATCCTGCACAGCCCTAAATCCATTAAACCTTAAGTCAACAGAGCACATGTCTCTGCAAGCACAAGGCTGGGGTTAGGGTTACAGATTAACAGCATCTCAAGGCAGAAAATTTTCTGTAGTACAGAACAAAATGGAGTTTCTTATGTCTACTTCTTTCTACATAGACACAGTAACAGTCTGATCTCTCTTTTCCCCACAAGTGAGAGCAAATAGAAAAAAAAAAGCATAATTCAACATTTTCAGAATACAGTGATTTTGCTAGTAATATGTAAGAAAAGAAACAGCCTCATTCACTACCCATGCCATTCAACAAACCAATACTAATGGATTGCTGATTGAAATTTACAACCAGATAATGCAATTTTGAGAATTACAAAATGAAATATTTGCTATGGTCTTAGAATCTGAGGATGTTTTATAAACAGTATGAAACACATTGATGATATGGGTGAAATGACAAATTAGAACATTAAATAAGAGTAGGCCGCCATCTCACACACACACACACACACACACACACACGCATGTACACACAGCGGGGAGCATAGGTAGGAAGAGTTGTATGTAGCATAAAGAACACATATCACATAATATAATGAAGTATAGGGAAAACATTACATCAGAAACAAAAAAATGGAAATTGTCCAGTGAGTAGTAACTATGAGGAAAGTTTTGATGTCCTCAGTAATCATGAAACTTCAAATACCACCACCTGGTGCCATCATACGCCAACTAGAAGTCTAAAATTAAAATGGCAGGAAATACCAAGTTTTGGCAAACATGTGCCAGGAATTCCATGTGCTGCTGATGGGCGTTAAAATTGGCACAGGCATTTTGGAGAACTGTTTGGCAGTACCTACTTAAGTGGAACAGATACCAACCTCTGTCTCGACAATTCCCCTCTTATAAGTATGCCCCAAATGAATTTCTAAATATATCATCAAAAGACAAATTCCAGAATTTGTATATCAGCACTAGTCATAACAGTCCCAAACCAGAAGACCAACCACTTGCTCCCTCAGAATAGAATGATTCAAATATTTGATATTAACAGAAGGAATGTTATGTATCAATGCTAATGGAAATCAATAGTACATTTGAAAAATCATAAAAATTTAAGAGCTAAATATAGACAGGTTCTTGCTGTATGATTTTATTTATATAAAAAACAAAACATACAAAAGCGATGTGACCTCTTAAATGTTGGAATAGATATAAACCTATGTCTCAACAATTCTGCTACTCAAATATACCCAACAGAACTATGCTCTTGGGGGTAGGAATTTAAGAATATGAAATCTTCTGCAATGTAAAAATTCAAATAACAGAAAAACGTGTCATGAGCCTGAGACTGATGTTCATATGTTATTAAACCAGAAGAAATAACACAAGACATAAATGGTCCTGGCAATGTCATCTGATATCCATAATTAAAATATTACCTTTTCCTTTAATAAGTCCTTAACTTTAAGAGAAAATGCACTCTCCCATAATCATCAGAACATGGATACTTCATTATAGACACAGTTGTGACCTCCATTAACATAATAATAAACCTAGATTTATATAAAATATTTTTTATTCCAGAGATGAATTGACATCATGGTTTTTGTACAGGATTATGTAGTTCTTATAGTTCCATCCTAATCTTTCTTATAAACACATAGGCATTATGTGACCGTAACAATAATTTTGAAAACGTAGTCTATAATTCAAGCAAGGCAATGTGAACAACCTGAATTATTTCATATTACAATTCTTAAGCATCTTCAAAATGAGATATGAGATTTTATCACTTGAATTATTCACTAACATCCTCAGTGAGAGTTTTATTAAATTATAATAGGAGCCATTGAGGACTGGCATATGGTCTAGGACGCCGGTCTTTTTACTAACCCGACTCAGAGCTAAGGTATTATTCCTCCTCCTTGACTGGCCTTGCCACTGAATCTGCTTCTACCCCAGAATACTCCCTTTGTAGACATGAGCATGTAGTAAGACTTCCTTTCCTTGCAGACTCTGCATCTCAGAGTGCAACAGAAAATACTCACTAGACTTCTTCCCTCTGCCAGGACAGTGAGCTCAGTGTGAAGGTTGTGACAGCCATTACATGAGGGAGGGAGGCAGCCACACCTCAAATAAAGGTTTGTGATTCTGTGACTTCACGTCCCCTCAGAACTGCAATTGTCACTTTACCTATAGGGTAAATGACAGTGAAGGCCTGGGGAGCTGAGAACACTTCTGAAATTTTGTTTCCCAGTTGCTAATTACCAACACCAATGACAAGTCTCTTATGTGTGTCTTCAAACAGGCTGCTGCAGTGTTTGGGAAAAGCTCTTACTTTTTCATGATCTCTAGAGGTACACAGGGTCTCATATGGAAGGAACAGGAAATACTGAGGTCTGACCCATGAGGGACCCGCAGAGAGATTTGTGTGTCTCACTGGGTTCCAGGCTTCCCTGAGTTCTTCTACCCATTAGTTAGCTAGATTAGTTAACCCTTAATTTTCAGATGTCTGAGCTATACCACTTTAAAGTATTCAACAGATACACAGAATCGGAAAACGTTCCTGAGAAGGATGTCTCGTGAGGTAAGAGTAAAAGCAAGAACACAATGTCAGTAATTCACATTGGAGGTCACTGGACTTGTTTGTATAATTAAAGGCAAAATAACTTGAAAATGATTATATAGAAATATTCTAGAAAAATGTGCTCCACCAATATTGACCCCTGCAGAGATAAGAAATCGAGACAGAAATTTATCCCTAGAAGAAAGAGAGATGTATAGCATTCTCTCAAAGGTGAAAGCACCAGTATCAGACAGTTTAACCAGAAGATTACATCATTCTTTTAATTGTTACATAAGCCAACTCTACGTCTCAATTCAACAGCATGGAATGGTTATGAAAATTGTCACACTTATTTTTGCCAAAAAATAAGGAGCATTCATTGGTTATGTAATTAAAGAAGACGTGTAAAATTTAATCATCAAAATCAATCCTTTGGATTTTGCAACAGACAAATCTACATTTGACAAGGTCCACTATCTATTCCCTTCATGAGGATTTGTAGGCAAGCAAACTGTAGAAGAAACTCAGTTTTCACAAGGCCACCATTCCTTCTGACACCATTTGTAAGATTTCAGGTCCCCCAATTCACCCTCAGTATTGGTAATTCTCTGAAGGACACACAGAACTCACTGAGAGCTATTTTACTCACTATTCTGGGGAAAGGATACAGATTAAAATCAGCAATGGGAAGAAACATAGAAGACAGACTCCAGGACTAGTACCCAAAACGCTGAGTTTTCAGTTGTCCTCTCTCCATGTTGTCATGATATGTTACTTTATCAGCAGCAATATGAGATAATACTCATGAATGTTTTCATTCAGTAAATCTCTCCTAAGCCTTGGAGACCAGAGTTTTTTCTGAAGCTTCAGTGCATACTGCCTGCTTGGCTGCCCTTAAGTCTACCTCCTCCAGAGGCTAAGCTGTTACTGTGAGACCCAAAGCCCCCACCATAAGGCAAATTCTTAGACTGTCTGATGGTCAAGCCCATGGGAAAACAAAAATACTTTCTTCAGGCACGACATATGAAAAAAATGGGCATCACCTCCAGGTAGGTAAGGGTAAAGGCCACACTTCCTGTTGGGAATGGTAAATGTTTTGCTACACAGGCCACCTCCAGGTCTCTGCCCACGACTTGTCTTACAGCCAAATGAGCATATTTGTCTGGGTATCTATGTTAGTTATATTTACAGGACAGACATAGCAACTGTGTCATGTATTTCCAGTATGTGGATCAGCCTGCATGGGATAGAGAGTGATTTAAAGAAACAACTAATCAAGTAGGAAGTGGAGAAAGATATTTGAATAAGAGCCTCCATCAATCGTCCTCCCTGCAGGAATTGAGCAGCTATCCACACAAAAGAAGCAGCTTCATAAGAGCCAAAAATCAGGTGAGCAATTACAGTACCTGGTTTTTACTTCATATCACTGAAAGAGGCACTGAGTAGGGTAGAAAAAACAGTCTTGAATTGCCAACACCACCCCACCCCTTCCCCCAGCGGTGGCCGCGTGGTGCAAAGAGAGAACCTGTGCTCTTGGGTTGGGCAGAGAGAGTACAGTGATTGCGGGACTATGCATGTGAACTCAGCGCTGCTCTGTCACAGCAGCCAGCAACACTGAGCAGAACTTAGCTAGCACTCATGGATGAAGCATTTAGATCAGCCCTGGCTAGAATCTCCAGTTTTGTTCTTTTTGCTTAGGATCATTTTGACTATTCTGGGTCTTTTGTGTTTCCATATGAAAAACATAGGAAAACATTAAAAAACACAAATCCCATTTATAACAGCTGCAAATGAAACAAAATACTAGGAAATAACAAAACAAGTGAAAGATCTCTACAATCAAAAAGTATAAAACATTGATGCAAGATATTGAAAACACAAACAAATGTAAGATATTCCATGTTTAGGAATGAAAGAATTGACAGATTAAAATGTTCATACTACTTAAAGCAATCTACAGATTTAATGCAATTCCTCTCAAAATACCAATGACTTTCTCCACAGAAATAGGGAAGAAAAAACTAAAATTCATATGGGAACACAAAAGATCCAGAATAGCCAAAACCAACCTAAGCAAAAAGAACAAAACTGGAGGAATCACAACCTGACTTTAAATTATACCAGAGAGCTATAGTAACCAAAACACCATGCTACTGGCATAAAATCAGACACACAGATCAGTGGAACAGAATAGAGAATCCAGAGATAAATACATACATCTACAGTGAGCACATTTTTGACAAAGGTGCCAAGAACATACCTTGAGGAAAAGACAGTTATCGTCAATAAGTGATGCTGGGAAAACTGGATATTTATATTCAAAAGAATAAAACTGGGTACCTATTTCTCACTGTATACAAAATGTCAAGTAATAGGATTAAATGCTTAAATCTAAGACCTCAACCTATGAAACTGCTATAAGAAAGCATTGTGGAAACTCACCAGAACATTGGTCAGTGGAAGATTTCTTAAGTAATACCCTACAAGCACAGCAACCAAAGCAAAAATGGACAAATGAGATCATGTCGAGTTAAAAACTTTGGCACAGCAAAGGAAACAATTAACAAAATGAAGAGAAAACCCACAGAATGGGAAAAATATTTGCAAACTACCCATGTGATAAGGGATTAATAACTAGAATATATAAAGAGCCCAAACAACTCTAGAGGGGGAATATCTAATAATCTGATTAAAAATGGGCAAACGATCTGAATAGACATTTCCCAAAAGAAGACATACAAATGGCAAAGGGGTATATGGGAAGGTGATTAACATCAGTGATCATCAGAGAAACGTAAATCCAAAGTACAATGAGGTATCATTTCTCGCCAGTTAAAATGACTTTTATCCAAATGTCAGGCAATAACAAAATCTGGAGAGGATATGGAGAAAAGCGACCCTCATACACTGTTGGTAATAATGTAAATTAGTACATCCACTATGGAGAACAGTTTGGACGTTCCTCAAAAATCTAAAAATAGAGGTACCATATGATCCAGCAATCCCACTGCTAGCTGTGTATCCAAAAGAAAGGAAGTCAGTATACTGAAGACTTATCTGTACTTTCATATTTATTGTAACAGTATTCACAATAGTCAAAATTTGGAAGGAACCTAAGTGTCCACCAACAGATGAATGGATAAAGGAAATGTGGTACTTATACACAATGCAGTACTATTCAGCTATAAAAAAAGAATGAGATTCTGTCATTTACAACAACATGGATGGAACTGGAGGCCATTATGCTAAGTGAAATAAGCCAGGCACAGAAAGACAAACTTCACATCTTCACTTATTTGTGGGATCTAAAAATTTAAATAATTGAACTCATGGAGATAGAGAGTAGAATAATGGTTATCAGAGGCTGAAAAGGGTCGTAGTTTTGGGTGGGGGATGTAGAGATGGTTAATGGATATAAAAATAGTTGGAAATAATTAGGCCTAGTATATGCTAGCACAGCAGGGTGACTCATCAAAAATAATTTATTGTACATTCTAAAATAATTACAAGAGTATCATCAGATTGCTTGTAACATGAAGGATAAATACTTGAGGGGATAGATACCTCATTTACCCTCATGTGATTATTACACATTATAAGCCTGTATCAAAATCTCTCATATAACCCATAAATATATATATATATATATTCTATGTACCCACAAAAGTTAAAAATAAAATTTTTTAAAAAGAGGATTGACTATTGCCTGTACAAGCCTATGTTAACTACAGTTCTTCCTGTGAGACAGCCAAACTATAAAGGGTGGAAATCTGTACAGGATCTCAGAACAATCAATAACAATAACATATGGGGATGGACAGTACTATATGTAGTTCCTCTACATTCAACACTGAATAACACTATATGTAGGTAGCTGCCATCTTAGCTAATGGTTACTTTATGTAGTGCTTTTCTTAGCATTTCTGTTGATAGAGATTTAGCTACTACTTGGCTTCACATGGAAAGACGAACAATGGACATGGATGGTTGTGCCTCAGGGATATACTCAGAGTCCAACTTATTTCTCAGAAAAATTGAAACCAAATGTCTTGTATGCTGCATTTTTTGAAAACTACACTTTAATACAATATGTGGATGATTTCCTTCTTTTTTCAGAAGATGAGAAAGCTGCTATAAAAAGATGGGATTCACTTGTTACAAAAATTGCTTTCAAAGAGACATGGGGTCTCCAATAAAAAATCTTGAGTTCTGTCAACAATGAGTAAAATATTTAGAGTTATCTGTTATCCAAGAAAGGCCTTTTTATTGATCCAGATAGAATAAAACAAATATGGCCGGGCGCGGTGGCTCATGCCTGTAATCCCAGCACTTTGGGAGGCCGAGGCGGGCGGATCACAAGGTCAGGAGATCGAGACCACGGTGAAACCCCGTCTCTACTAAAAATACAAAAAAAAAAAAATGAGCCGGGCGCAGTGGCAGGCGCCTGTAGTCCCAGCTACTCGGGAGGCTGGGGCAGGAGAATGGCGTGAACCCAGGAGGCGGAGCTTGCAGTGAGCCAGGATCGCGCCACTGCACTCCAGCTTGGCGACAGAGCAAGACTCCGTCTCAAAAAAAAAAAAAAAAAAAAAAAAAAAAAAAAAAAAAAAAATTTTCCTTGCTTACTCTAAAAACGAAGAAAACAACTAAGAGGATTTCTGGAACTGGAAAATTATTGCAGAAATTAGAGTCTGAATTTTTCATTAAAAGCTCACCTTTCTATACTCTTTTAAAATGAGACAAGCAGACTCTCTGGATTGGACAGAAAAAAATCAATGTTAGAAACAATTTAAAGATCTCATAGATGCCCCAGCACTGGAAAATCCAAATTATAAATTTTGTTTACATTGTTTGTACATGAAAATCAAGAAAACACCCTAGACATTCTGACTGAAAAACATGGGGCTCAAAATAGACCTACATAATACAATAGTCAGCAATTGGATTCAGTGGCTAGAGGACTACCAGCCTGCATGGGGTTAATACAGCAATCACCCTACTAGTAACCCTCCTGGGCTCAAGCAATCTTCCCACCTCAGCCTCCCACCTAGCTGGGACTTCAGGCCATGCACGCCACCATGCCTGGCTAATTTTTCACATTTTTTTGTAGAGGCAGGGTGGTCTCCTTATGTTGCCCAGGCAGGTCTCAAACTCCTGAGCTCAAGAGAACCTCCTGCCTCAGCCTCCCAGTGTGCTGGGATTACAGGCATTAGCCACCACACCCAGCCTGGAAGCACTTTTAAATTCACTCCATGCTCAGAATTATTTAGTTAGCAGGCTGATACCTTCAGAAGACCTACTTCTTTTTTTTTTTTTTTTTTTTTTTTTTTTTGAGATGGAGTCTGGCTCTGTCGCCCAGGCTGGAGTGCAGTGGCCGGATCTCAGCTCACTGCAAGCTCCGCCTCCCAGGTTTACGTCATTCTCCTGCCTCAGCCTCCCGAGTAGCTGGGACTACAGGTGCCCGCCACCTCGCCCGGCTAGTTTTTTTGTATTTTTTAGTAGAGACGGGGTTTCACCGTGTTCGCCAGGATGGTCTCGATCTCCTGACCTTGTGATCCGCCCGTCTCGGCCTCCCAAAGTGCTGGGATTACAGGCTTGAGCCACCGCGCCCAGCCCAGAAGCCCTACTTCTTTCTGCACCTCATATGACACTGCCCCTAAATTTGAATGAAATGCCTCATGATTGCATATAAATTTTTTTTTTTTTTTGAGACAGAGTCTTGCTCTTGTCGCCCAGGCTGGAGTGCAATAGCATGATCTCGACTCACTGCAACTTCTGCCTCCTGGGTTCAAGTGATTCTCCTGCCTCAGCCTCCCAAGTAGCTGGGATTAAGGTGCCTGACACCATGCCCGGCTAATTTTTGTATTTTTAGTAGAGACGGGGTTTCACCATGTTGGCCAGGCTAGCCTCAGACTCTTGACCTCGTGATCCACCCACCTCAGTCTTACACGTGTGAGCCACCGTGCCCAGCCTGAATTTTTGAGACATAAAATGTGACGTCATTGATCACTGAAGCCACTACCACACTCACTGCATTTATAAGTTTTTTCCTTTCGGCAAATTTTCTGCTCTCTCCTGAAGGCACATATGGAGCAAGAGACTGTTCCAAAAGAACTATGTTCCTATTTTGTAGGAGTCCACTGATACTTAATGATATCTGAGGAGTTACAGAGGCATTTTAAAACAATCACTGCATTAACAGGGTTTTCCTTATGTGTTCACAGTTTCACTTGTAAGAAGCTGCAATTCTTTGTGCAGGGATTTTCCACCTTCACCGAATTGACATTTCTCCCTTGTATTTTCTCATGTTTAATAACGCAAGGCTTGTAGACAAAAGCTGTCCCATTTGTGATACATTCAAAAATTCTCTCTCCTGTATGAATTCTTTGATGTACAATGAGCTGTGGCTTCCTATGAAAGCTTTCCCACATTCACTACATTCAGGAGTCATCTCTCCTTTATGAATTTTCTGGCATGTAATGACACATGACTTCTGAGAACAGGATCTTCCACATTCACTACATACAAAGGGAGTCTTGTCGATATGAAATCTCTGATGTGAAATGAGACCCAACTTCTGGATAAAACTTTGTCCACATTTACTGCATATACAGGGATTCTCTAGAGTAAAAGTTTCCTGCTGTACAATGAAACTGTCCTTTTGGGTGAAGCCTTTTCTGCAATCATTGCATATGCAGGGTTTCTCTCCAGTATGGATTTTCTGATGTAAAATAAGATGTGATTTAATGAGGACAGCTTTCCACATTCAACGCATTGGTGGGTTTTTCTTCTCTTTTGTTTCTTTTGTGCATAATACATTCTTTCTATAACATTCGTTGCCATATTCAGCACATTCATGGGATTTCTCTCCTGTATGCATTCTGTCATGTTCAGTGAACGTGGACTTTGGTGGTATACAGTTTCCCACATTCACAGCATACATGAGGTTTCTCAATTTGGGGAGCTCTCCAATGCTTAATAAATTGAGACTTCATGCTAATGGATTTTCTACGTCCAGGGAAAGTGATTTTGTATAAAATTTCTCATGCTGTGCATGGAGAAAGGATTTCCCATCTCCATTTCACTCATAAGAACTCTATTTCATGGCTTCCTGTTCTGTTTAAAATTTGAGTTTTTCCATGATTTTGCCTTAAAGGAAAATGATTCTGGCCCAGATGAACCATATTTTCAAAGGCATTATGTTCATAGCATTGTTCCATTCTCTTCAGACATTGTTGATTATCCAAATGTCCCTGAAAAAGATGACCAACATTTTTTATTTCTAGAAAAGGAAAAAACAATAAATGCAAAGGTGTGGATTGGCTCTTTACTGTCTACTACATGATCTCAGTATAATAATAATAATATTGTATAATATTTAATGATATTAGATTCCTTAACATAATAAAATACTTATATAACAATATATTAAGGAATCTAATATAATTAAATTTTATAATATTAATATTGTAATTACTATTTTTTTTAGATGGGGTCTTGCTCCATTGCCCTGGCTGGAGTACAGTGGTGCGATCTTGGCTCACTGCAACCTCCGCCTCCCAAGTTCAAGCGATTCTCCTGCCTCAGCCTCCTGAGTAGCTGGGATTACAGATGCACGCTACACGCCCAGCTAATTTTTGTATTTTTAGTAGAGACAGGGTTTCACTATGTTGGCCAGGCTGGTCTTGAACTCCTGACCTCATGATCTGCCTGCCTTGGCCTCCCAAAGGCCGTGAGCCACTGTACCCTGCCTATAAATACTATTTAATAATATTCCTTATCTATAGGCAACTGGTAAATAAAAAAAAAAAAATTACACAAACCATGTGGCAAAAGCAGTAAGTATACAAGCAAGCTTAAATAACTCACAATGAATAAATATAGATTTGGCTACTTTCTAAATATCTTCTTGAAAAACATGCAGAGTATTAAAACAAACAAGAAAATCACCTTTAGATGAGAGAAATAGAGGTTGAAGGAAAACCTGATCCAAAATTACAAGGGCTGCATTCAGTTATTCTACAAATCCTTATTAAATGCCCATCAAGTACTGGCCATGGTGCTGATGCTGGTGACACACAAACAAATTCTTTATTCTCAGTGAGCTTACGTTCTGGTTGGGGAAAACAAAATAAAAACACAAGCAAACTAAAAAATGAGGTATCTGCAAATTATGAGAAGTGGTCTGAAGGAGCAAAGGAGACAGACAGAGGGGGAAGAAAGGAGGATATATAATGGAGGAAGACAAGGCTCACTGATGAGTTCAAAATGAGGGGATGAAGAAAGTGAGGAATTAAGGTTTGCTCCTAAGTATTCTGCTTGAGTCAAGAGATAAGTGGAAACTGCGTTTGCGAGAGTGAATATTACTGAGGTTTGGAATGTAGGAGAAATAAGTATACTTTTAAAAATATATACATATTTAGATTTTTATTAGATATTAAAGTACAAAGTACCCAACTGGATACCTAAATGTTGAGAAAGGGCTTGAGAAGGGCAATGTGGAAAATATCAGGACATAAATATTTAAGGATAAAAGACTAGATGAGATCATGTTCAGAGAATGCCAAAACTGAATAAAAATTAAGGCAAAAAACCAAGATGTTAGCCATTTAAACATTTGGCTTGGAAAAGACCACTAAAGGGAACCAAACACTCATCAGGGAAATAAGCAGACACGCTTATTTTAAACAAATATCTTGAGAGAGTCAAGTCAGAATGTCAGATTTTGACTTCAACGTATCTGCGACACTCTTAGATGGTCATCCTGTTTTCATTCTGTATCATCAAACTAATTTTCCCAAAGCACCAATCTCACATTTAGAGTGAAACTTATTCTCAGTGTTCAACCTCTAGCTTCACTGTGGGCACATTCTCCTGTGCTTCTAAAGAAAGAGGGAAATATAAGAAACAATGATCATTTGGAAATTTTGTAACAGGCCAATGAACCATGTTGATCTCTCCAGAAGCAGATGTGCTTCTGAATAGGATAAGATGTGTTACTGAATGGGTGCTGCTGCTGGTGCCCAGATGTGTTGTCTGTCACCTTCTTCAGTCACATTTGGCACGTGGTACCTACACAGATGTCACATCGGAATTTTTCCCATTTCATTATCCCTAATACACTGATCCCTTGTCATGTAACTAATAGCATCTTCTATAATTCTACAATTATGTCTTGGATGGCATCACACAAGGGGCCTAGGGGACCACCTTCTTCCTTTTAAACCAAGACTTATGCCACCTTTAAATATTTCTTAGAGGCCGGGCATGGTGGTTCATACCTGTAATCCCAGCACTTTGGGAGGCCAAGGCGGGTGGATCACCTGAGGTCTGGAGTTTGAGACCAACCTGGCCAACATGGTGAAACCCCAGCTCTACTAAAAATACAAAAAATTAGCTGGGTGTGGTTATGGGCACCTGTAATCCCAGCTACTAGGGAGGCTGAGGTGGGAGAATCGCTTGAACCCAGGAGGCGGAGGTTGCATTGAGCCAAGATCACACCATTGCACCAGCCTGGGGACAATAGCGAGACTCCATCTCAAAAAATATATGTAATTTGTATATATATATTTGTGTATATATATATTTATTTATAGTTATATATGAAACTCTGGCTGTTCCTTATTATTGCATCATTACTGTCACTGCCTGAAAGATAAGACTACCCATAGGCTAGAAAAATACAAAAGAAACTTACCCCCTACCATGCTACCTCAATTACTAATACAAAATCCAGTCAGCCTGGCAATAAAAGTTAATGTTGCTATGATTACCCCACTTATCCACATTTCCATTCTACTACTTTCCCTACAGACACCTTCTAACATTGGCTTTCATACGGCTGGCTTCAGACCAAATCTTTTGGCAGTCTCCGCCATGGCCTGACAAATTTTCCATTTAATCTCTTCATTCTCTGCCCTTAATTCTCTTTATCCAAAATTTAGATATGCCTTTCACATATCATGCCATCATTCCCTATGCTCTATATATCACTTTAACCTTTATTTCCTTTACATTTCTACCATATTCCCTATCTTTGCTAATCATTTTTTAAACTGGCCTGATTTCCCCACAGAACTGATGTTAACAGTCTTTTTGAATAAATATAGACATTGACCCTCCTAGTCTTAAAGCTTGAAACTTATATTTGCCTTATCTGAGTTCGTTTCTCCTGAAACCAACCATCAGGGCTCCCAGATAGTATCAAGGAACTGAAACTTACCAGATCACTGCATCTAGACAATGAGATGGCGGACCTGTCATCCATCATGATTGCCTAACCGACCACCTGATTCCTGTTAGCCAACTCCCCTTCCTTACCCTTCCCTAATTCCTGTTTTATATTCCTTACCTGTTATATAAGCCACCAATTTCGGTTGGTTGTGGGGAGACAGATTTGATATTTATCTTCCTCTCCCACTTGATGTTACCCAAAAAAGGCTTTCTTCTCTCACAATACTCATTATCTCAGTGATTGTCTTTCTGTGTGGCAAGGAACAGGACCTAGACCAAACCCTTGGCATTTCAGTAATATCTTTTTTTTTTTTTTTTTTTTTTGAGACGGAGTCTCACGCTGTTGCCCAGGCTGGAGTGCAGTGGCGCGATCTCGGCTCACTGCAAGCTCCGCCTCCCGGGTTCCCGCCATTCTCCTGCCTCAGCCTCCTGAGTAGCTGGGACTACAGGCGCCCGCCACCGCGCCCGGCTAATTTTTTTGTATTTTTAGTAGAGACGGGGTTTCACTGTGGTCTCGATCTCCTGACCTTGTGATCCGCCCGCCTCGGCCTCCCAAAGTGCTGGGATTACAGGCTTGAGCCACCGCGCCCGGCCTTCAGTAATATCTTGACATGTAACTTCACACAACCTAGAATTCTAACAATACCTTGTGTTCAAATCCTGTATTAAATATAGATGTTTCATATTTTTTCTACAAAAAAATCATCACTATTAGAAGATATTTTCTTGTTTCTCACAAAATTCCATCCATTTTAGCATATATTAGGGCTGTGAGTTACCAAGTATGTCACAACAGCATCCCCTAGAGAATTTTATCAACACTATCAGGGATTGTACTCCAAATCGTATCAACCCAGACTCTCAGAGGAATAGGCCTTAATACATGCATTAGGTAGGCATACTCCAGCAAATATTTGGATTTAAGAAATGCTTGACTAGGAGCAGTGGCTCATGCCTGTAATCCTAGCACTTTGGAGTCTGAGGCAGGTAATGCCTCAGGTGGATCACTTGGGCTCAGGAGTTCAAGACCAGCCTCGGCAACATGGTGAAACTTCATTTCTACAAAAAATAAAAAAATTAGCTGGGCATGGTGGCGAGTGCCTGTAGTCCCAGCTACTGAAGTGGGAGAATCCCTTGAGCCTGGGACATGGAGGTTGCAGTGAGCCAAGATCATACCACTGCACTCTAGCCTGGGCAACAGTGTGACACTCTGTCTCAATTTTTTTAAAAAATGACTTCCTCTTCTAGAGGAATTATGAAAAAACAGTATAAGCTACTTAAGAATAAATATAACCATAAGGTCTAGGACATAAAATAGTGAACCACAAATCTTGGGGTGGGAATGGAAGAACTTGTGTAATTAAAGAATGAGAATGTTATATATAGAGAGAAAATATAGAAATAGAATTGAGTATTTTATACTTGTCAATTCCATCCTAATTAAGGCAAACATTTAATGTGACTCCATTTACTAAGCCACTGGTACAACCTTCTGATATGATACAGCCATTGAAAATTTTTATATGTAGTCCCAGCTACTTGGGAGGCTGAGCCAGGAGGATCCCTTAAGCCTAGGAGTTGAAGGTTACAGTGAGCTGATGGCACCACTGTACTCCAGGCTGGGAGACAGGGCAAGACTGACTCCCTCTGGATAGATAGATAGACAGACAGATAGATAGATAAATAGATAGATAGATTTATAGATAGATAGAGACACATACATAGATATATAGAGAGATATATACTATATATACATACATACATGTATGTATGTGATGAGAATTTAAGTGATAAAATCAAATATTTACCCAAAATATTGCAATTGTGAAAACTGTAGGAAGAAACGAAAAAAAAAAATGTTCCTCAATAAGAATCAGAAGTGTGGGTAATAGAGATTTTTTTCTTGTGTTGGAATAAATCTGAAAGAAAATATGAAACGACACGGTAAAGTTGGGAACTAAAGAGAAAAAAAACTCGACTTTAGTAGCAAACTCATAATTACCTCGTCCAGAAATTTGTAGACAGTGATATGAATATAGGAAGGGAAATGTTTTTCATTGTTATTTTTAAGACAGACTTGGACTTGAAGAACTAAACTGCATGTAGATCCACTAGGTAAATGTAGCTTTAATCACAACTGTAACCAGCAGTCAATTATTAAGCCTCAACCCACCCACTCTCCAGGGCCCTTGGGCCTCCAAAGCTCCAGCCTCCTCAGGCCCCTAAACCACAGACATGTACAGGCCTCCTCAAACATTGACTCCAAATTAAATCTGAAACCTCTTTCACCAAAACCTTCTCCAGCCCCAAGCTTCTCTATAACATTAAATTGCAAACCCGGACTGGACACCAAGTTCATTCATTGACACACACTTTCCTACTCCATTTCTCAACCACAGATTCCCACGGCATTCCCTCAACGACCATAAACCTTAACAGTTGGGCTATCGATCGTTAATATCTTCCAGTCTCTTAATTACTGACCACCAGGAGCCCTATCACCAAAGCCAGTCTTCTCCAATGAGTAAACCCAGGGAGAACCCCAGGACGCAGGGTCCCACGTGGTCTCAGAACAGAGGGCTCCCCTTCATTGACCCCCACAGGCCTTTCACTTGGAGCCACATCCAGACCCCAACCCATCTGATCCTGAGTCTCTCCGGACTCCACCTAACGCTGGGACCAAACACTGAGCCTGCGTCCAAAACGACTTCCATCCCCCTCCGCAGCCGTTGCTAGGGACTTTGAGGGCCCTCGGCATCCGGTCGGGAAACCAGGCCTTCCCAGACGTCAGAGTTCCTCCCTCGGCCTCGCATTGTGACGTATCATGGCCACGCCCATCTCGGCGACTCCCACCAGAGAACCCGGAAGGAAAGGCTGTTACCACGGCGTTGGAAGACAGTGAATTAATTTCAGGGCAACACAGTCACTGCGCAAACTGGATAAATTATCAGAAAATTATAAAAACTTTTAACAGACGGAGCAAAAAAATAAGATGGCCGCGCGCTCTACTCCATACTGAGCCGTTAGGAAGAAGCATCATGGCTGCAGTTCATTTTAGGAGGTGTCAGTTTCCATTCAATAGAAAATACAATCTGTTGGGAGTTTAGGCCGAAATCGTATTTCTGAGGGCCTCTTCAGGACCAACAAGGTGTGCCAAAGGCGAATTGGCTGAAGGGGAATGGGGGACAGCGGTCACAGAGTGGACCAAATTTGTGGACATTGTGAATCTCCTTCAAGGGATGTAGAAAAGAATGGGCAAGGCTAGTCTAGCCGAAAATTGTCTTGAGGCCAAATACGGGGGCGATCTCTATGAGGATCAATGCCCACGTGCAACTGCATACAGTGTGTGGTTACCTGTAATAAGGAAAAAGGAATGAGGCCTCAAATTTAATCAAATATTTCCCTAAAACACATGAAGATGGAAATGGAGCATATAAGAGCGTTAAATTACTCAAGAGGCCGGGTGCCATGGCTCAAACCTGTAATCCCAGCAATTTGGGAGGTTAAGTTGGGAGGATCACTTATGCCCAGGAGTTGAGACCAGCCTGGGAAATATAGCAAGACCCTGCCTTTACAAAAAAAAAAATAATAATAATACAAAAATTAGCAGAGTGTGGTGGCATGCACCTGTAGTCCCAGCCACTTTGGAGGCTGAGGTGGAAGAATGGCTTTAGGCCAGGAGGTCAAGGCTTCAGTAAGCCATGATCAGGCCACTGCACTCCAGCCTGGGCGACAGACCACGACCCTGTCTCAAACAAAGCAAAACAAAAACAAACAACTGTTTAAATTTTTAAAATTATTAAAATAATGCAGTCACCATTTGGCAAACAGCACACTTAATAAATGTCGGCTACAATTTTTATGAAGGCGAGGGGCGATATGCCTTTTGAAAGAGGCAACCTGGAATTGAGGACCCAGTTAAATTTATTTAGCTGGGATGCCAACTTCTGAAGTGAGTTCAACACTTGGTCCCAAGGACAGGCCTGGGCAGCCCAGTAGCGCACCCTAATTTATGTGTTCAGGGAGTAAGAAGATGCTACGACTGCTATGATAGGATGTGCAGATTCACAAGGCAAGAAATAGAGAGAATCTGAAGTCCAGGTTGAAGAAGAGTTCATTTCTTATACTCTTAACTGCAGAGCATCTGTACTGAATCCCTCCTGTTACAGGCCACTACTTTATATTTTGTTCATCAGTATATCCTGTGTGTACAAGTGTTTGCCACAGTGCAGATGCTCAAAAACTATTTGCTGTGATCACCCAATAACCCAGAGTTTGGGTTTCAATTGTGAGGCAGCCACTTTATGGCAAATTTCCAGTTTATTTTTCCTTGTGAGCAGGACTGTTTCTAACATGGACATATCTTTATTAGATCAAAGGAAGGAACTCTGAGTACAGGAGAGGACAAGGGTCTTAACCCCAGGTGAGAAGGAATGAAGAAGATAAACCGTATGTTCCAATTCAGCATACCACAGAGGAGTCAGGATCTTTCAGACAGTAGCAACTCTCCAAGGTGAAAGATCTGTAGACAAATTTCAGGGTTCTTCTCCAAGATATCCAAAAGGATCTCACCTTTACTGATCTTACATGCTGTCCTTCATTTTTAGAGAATGAAGTTATTTTGTTCTTTTAATTGGGGTTATTCTGTGAATCCTATTCCTTCTCTGTTCTGCCCCTCTTATGACAGAAATGAGTCTCTATTCAGGATTTTTTTTTAAGTTTTTTTTTAGAATAATACTAATCCTTAGAATTTTTTTGGGGTCGCTCCTTTCCTTCAATGGCAAAAGTAATTTTATCAATTGTCCACTGGGTTATTCATGCACCTTCATTCATCTTCCAAATCTACATATAATTAATTTATATTTTGGTATCTGCTGTGGTATACAAAGTTCCTATCAAGGAATTTATAATTTAGGCAGAGATAAGACATGAACACTTTTTAGAAAACTATTTGTATTCTGTTTTATGTAAGGAAAATTGAGTCCTTTCCCCTTCCCACTCCAAATATGTCCCCTGAACAAGAAATTATCAGGACAATTTGATCTTTACATTGTACGTCTCTTTCAACGGATACAGGCATATGCATTTTTTAACTACAGCTGCTGGAGGGTAGAATAGCTACGTGCATATAATCCAGCTTTTTAAAAATGCTGGCTTGAAATTTTGCTTTGTTTCCCACTGCCATCATCCACGGTTCCTACATAAAGGAAACAGTTTCGGGTAAAGAAAATAGATCATTCAAACTATTCTGAATGGTGTTTATGCCAACAATAAGACAAACCACAAGGTTAGGATGAGGACTACCTTCTAAATTACGAGCATGGCCAATTGGTTATTCACAAGTTTTGAACTTCATTCCTCTGGGGTGATACTTATAAACAGATCCAAACTTGTGTTACATTATTAAATTAAATACATTTTTTCCTTTTGAAGAGCTTCAGTAGTCTGAAATAACAAGTGAAGAAATTTGGAATCAAAGAAACATAAGAGCTAATCATATAATGATCTTGGTTGGGAATAGAAGACGCATATCAAAAAAGAAGGAAGAGGTACATTGTGTTATAAATTTAACCAATGATGTGTAACACTGACAACCCCTTTTAATTAGTCATTGACATATACTAGTGATTCAAGGTATATTGTCCTAAAATACACATCCTGTATATTATCTGCTGTATAATGATGTTAGATTTGTGATCGAAATCTCTAAAATATTCCTTTTCACAGGACTTACTTGCTCATGTGTTCTTCCATATTTTGCTTAAGATGTTCTAGTTACTATTTTCATAGTTTTATTTCTATGATTTCCTCTGAGGATAAGGCAGAATGTACCACTAGCAACCCTGCCAGATTCATAGCCTTCAAAGGTCTTCCAACAGTTTCCCTCCTGTGAAAACCCCCTGATACCTACTAGGGTATTATTTCTGAACAAGGACTTTTCCATGATCATTATATTTCTGCCAACTATAAACTCACTGATGATGTGATCTATGGTCACTGATGAGAGGATCTATCTTCCCATAAAAGACTTTCCCAGTCTCTACATCATACTATTTTTCTCTGTAGTATATGCTTATCAGCCATAAGGTTTTACT
Source organism: Macaca nemestrina (assembly GCF_043159975.1). Lineage (NCBI taxonomy): Eukaryota > Metazoa > Chordata > Mammalia > Primates > Cercopithecidae > Macaca > Macaca nemestrina. The sequence goes on along the minus strand of NC_092144.1, from coordinate 61,927,041 downwards.
CAAGGGTTTTCCACCTTGAATGTATCACAGTTTGCTCCTGTTTTTTGTGACATAGATGTAATTGATCACTGAAAGCACTACCACATTCACTGCATTCATAAGGTTTTTATTCTGTGCAAATTCTACTATCTGCTGAGACTAAACTTCTGGCAACAGGCTGGCTCACAATGGCTACTTTGCTATCTGCTTGGAACTCACTGTTAGTTAATGAAGTCTGAGCTGCCACAGAAGGCATGTGCACAGTCACCATGTTAACAGAGTCTTTATCCTGTATGAGATCATTTGTATGTGATAAGCTATGACTCTCTGAGAAAGGATTTTCCAATTTGACTTAACTTACACGTTTCTCTCTTGCATGCAGCATTCCCTTATGATAAACAAGGCATGACAAGTGGGAGAAAGCTTTCCCACAATCAGAGCATCCATAGGGTCTCTCCCCTGTATGAGTTCTCCGATGTCTGTTGAGACATGATTTATCTCTGAAAGCTTTCCCACAGTCACTGCATGTATAGGGTTTTTCTCCTGTGTGAATTCTCTGGTGGTTAATGAGACCCGACTTGTGTGAACAGGATTTTCCACACTCAGTACATACAAAGGGTGTCTTTCCTGTGTGAAATCTCTGATGCGATATTAAGCATGTCTTCTGGCTGAAGCCTTTCCCACATTCATTGCATACATAGGGTTTCTCTCCAGTGTGAGTACGTCGATGAATAAGGAGATTACCCTTTTGGATGAAGCCTTTCCCACATTCATTGCATATATAGGGTTTTTCCCCAGTATGAATTCGCTGATGTACAATGAGATTTCCCTTCTGAATGAAGCCTTTTCCACAATCACTGCATATATATGACTTCTCTCCTGTGTGAGCTTTCTGATGCGCATTGAGCTGTGATTTCCAGCGGAATGCTTTGTCACATTCAGTGCATTCATAGGGTTTCTCTCCTGTATGAGTTCTCTGGTGTTCAGTGAGCCTGGACTTTTTGGAGAAGGCTTTCCCACACAGGCTGCATCCATGTGGTTTCTCTCCTGTATGAACTCTCTGATGATTAATGAGCCGAGACTTCTTGATGAAGCCTTTTCCACAATCACTGCATATATATGATTTCTCTCCTGTATGAATTTTCTGGTGCGCATTGAGCTGTGATTTCCAGCGGAATGCTTTGTCACATTCAGTGCATTCATAGGGTTTCTCTCCTGTGTGATTTCTCTGGTGTTCAGTAAGCCCGGACTTTCTGGAGAAGGCTTTCCCACATATACTGCATCCATGAGGTTTCTCTCCAGTGTGAACTCTCTGATGATAGATGAGGCGAGACTTCTTGAGGAAAGCCTTCCCGCACTCAGTGCATACATGGGGTTTATCTATTTTTTGAGTTTGCTGATGCTTAATGAATTGTGAATTTGTATTCATAGAATTTCCACCTTTGGGGAAGTTCATTTCATTATTAAACTGTTCATGCTTGGCATGAAGGAAGGATTTCCCATCTCCATTAACCCCCACAGACTTCTTGATTTCATACCTTTTGTTCTGGTTGATTAAACGTAAATTTGATTTCAGTATTTTCCCATGTAAGTCAAATGTATCATGATTTTGCCTTAAAGGAAAATCACTTTTCCTCTGATGAATGATGTTTCCAAATGCATTATGTTTATGGCATTGTTCCACTCTCTTCAGACATCTTTGGTTTTGTGAGTGCATCTGTAGATGATTGTCAACTTTCTTGATTTCTAGGAAAGAAGAGAACAATAAATCTTTGCATGAGCATGGAATAGAACTGTTTCACAAATAGCTTTGTACAGGCTGGCTCTACTGACCACACTATTTCCATGGTTTAAAAAACTCCAAGTAGATATGCCTATTGTCACTTGGATAAGAATAAACCATTATAATTTAAACAAAGAAAACAAAAAAATAAAAGCAGTCAGTGTATAAACAAGGTAAATTTCTCAGGAAATGGCAAGTTAATTCCTGCTCACACTCATGCCAGAAACCTTACTATTATCTTTCATTTGTATGTTTGTCTCACACCCTTTGTCTACTTCAACAGGAAATTCCATATGTCCTCTTTTATAAATATATAGTAATCCCTCATCTATGGGCGATATGTTCCAAGACCCCGCCGACCATGGATGTCTGAAACTTTGAATCACACTAAACCCTATATCCGTTATGTTTTTTCCTATACAGTGCATATACACCTATAATAAAGTTTATAAACTAGGCACAGCAAGAGATTAACAATAACAAATCATGAAATAGAAGAATTATAACAATAGGCCAGCATCACACTCTTGAGCATTGGAGACACTATTAAGTAAAACAAGGGTTACTTAAACACAAGCACTGTGATACCTTGACAGTTGATCTGATAACCAAGATGGCTACTAAGCGACACAGGTGGGTAGGGTACACAGCATGGATATGCTGGACAAAAAAATGATTCCTGTTCTAGGATGGAGCAAGATGGTGCAAGATTTCATGCTCCTTGGAATGGTGAGCAGTGTAATTAAGAATTGTTTATTTCTGGAATTTCCCATTTAACATTTCCAGGCCATAGTTGACTGCGGGTAACTGAAACTGTAGAAAGAGAAACTGCGGATAACAGGGGACTCCTGTATTCTGCAACTAACTAACACTCACCCCCTCTACCTAGGTGGAAGAGAATCACTCTGTCTGGTACTATAGCAATAGCCTCCCTAGTGGACTTCAGGTTTCAACCTCTGCCTTCTCCTGTATACTTTCTACAAAGTAGTCAAAGTGATCCTTTTAAATATAAATGACATCATGTCACTCTTCTACTCAAAACTCCCTCATGTTTCCTCATCTCATAATGTTTTTTTAAAAAGTCATGGCCGGATGTGGTGGCTCACGCCTGTAATCCCAGCACTTTGGGAGGCCAAGGCATGCAGATCAGAAGGTCAGGAGATCAAGACCATCCTGGCCAACATGGTAAAACCCTGTCTCTACTAAAAATACAAAAATTAGCTGGGCATGGTGGAATGCAACTGTAGTCCCAGCTACTCGGGAGGCTGAGGCAGGAGAATTGCTTGAATCAGGTTGAATCACGGAGGCAGAGGTTACAATGAGCTGAGATCGTGCCACTGCACTCCAGCCTGGCGACAGAGAGAGACTCTGTCTCAAAAAAAAAAAAAAAAAAGAAAAAAAAAATCAAGTCATTAAAATGACTACCTCAAACTCCAGATCCCATCACACTGTCCTTACCTCCATATTATCTCCAACCACTGCCCCTCTTGTTCACTCCTCTGTATTCACACAGGCTTCCTTAAAAGTTCCTCAAACGCACACCTGCCTTGGGCCTTTGGACCTGCTATTTTGTCTACTTGGAAGGTAATTCACCTGAGGGATGTACTCACATCTCTCATACAGCTGCTGAAAGGCATCTCACCAAAGACCCATTCCCACTCCCAGCATCCCTCATTATGCTTTGTTATTGATCTTCCCAGCATTTTTCACCACAAGACATTTATCCATTTTGATTAATTTCGTGCCTCTTCCTTTTAGCATGTAATCTCCAAGAAGAATTCTGTTGTTGTTTTAGATGTTCACAGCTGTCAGGGCCCGTATGTAATAGGCTATCAAAAAATATTTAAGGCAATGAAACAAGGAAAGTATGGGACACACTGGGGAGACTACTTCAAATGTAGCGCTTTAAATATAGTTGGCTTTGAATTTATGAAAAGGAAAAGGAAAGCAAACTCTGTGTGAGCAAGATGATAACATATCATGGAGATTCAACTAGAATATCACTTGACAGATGAGAAATTTCCATCTTATATGACTGCTATGATTCACTGGGACTCAATGCCATCAGACTATGGTAAGAACAGAAAAGCTTTAAGGGAATAAGCCCAGCAATATAATTTAAGAGAAACTAAATAATGGGCAGAATTAATGATTCCAAAAGGAAATTGAAGCAAAGCAGGCGTGAGGTTTAGTAATCTGGTTTGGGTTGGAAAGAGAATGAGAATTCTTCAAAAATCAATTGAAAGAACAAGGACTTTAAATACGGGAGCTGAGGAGGCAGGGAAGTTTCAAGGTAGCCCTATGGTGGCCAGGTCGACTCAAGGAGTTGACATGCAAGTGGGTAAAAAATATGGTACAAACATGTAAGTTAGGAAATATTAAGGGAGATGTCAATCTGAGAGTCTCCATAGAGAACAAGAACTTAAGTAATCAGAATGAAGGAAACTTTTAAAGGATATGAGAACAGAGCAAAATAAATGGAAAACAGAACCTCTGGAGGACCTCAGAGTGGGAGAAAAAAGAGAAGCTAAGGAAGCAAATACATGCAAAGCAACAGACCAGGTTACTAAGGGGGCACAGAGTCCAAGATAGTGTGGGAAGACCTTAGGAAGAAAAATCAACATTATCTAAAGGGGCAGAAAGATATAGTGGCCAGGAGAGAGTGCTGATATTCAAGATCACTCTTTGGAGACAGACATGGAAGGAGGAATTTCACAGCAAGAGAAGTAGAATGAACAGGTAGAGATGCTCTGATGGGGGAACAAGAAATGATGAGATTTGAGAATCCTAAAAAGGAAGAAACCTTGAGAAAAACAAATGAAACCTAGATTAAATGAAGACTGATGAGGCTGGGCGTGGTGGCTCACACCTATAATCCTAGCACTTCGGGAGGCCGAAGCAGGTGGATCACCAGAGGTCAGGTGTTCGAGATCATCCTGGTCAACTTGGTGAAACCCCATCTCCACTGAAAATACAAAAAAACTTAGCTGGGTATAGTGGTGGGTGCCTGTGATCCCAGCTACTGGGGAGACTGAGACAGGAGAATTGCTGCAACTGGGAGGCAGAGGATGCAGTGAGCCAAGATTGCACCACTGGGCTCCAGCCTGGGTGACAGAGTGAGACTCCATCGCAAAAAAATAAAATAAAATAAATAAAAAATAAACAGTGATGAAATCCAAGAGGAGATAAAGAGGTAGATGTTCCTCTAAACACCTGAAGGAGAAAGAGCTTTTGTGTGGGGAGAGGGATACATGGAGGCCCTGTCCACACAGCCTCAGATGCCCTGACAGCTCAGACACTGCTGAACAACTATCATGTGACTTGCTAGCTACCCTCCTTGCTGGCTCTCACCCTGAACTCACCTGGACAGATTTGGCTGTGGATTTCATTTTCTACTGTCCATGGTTCTCCTTGTTCCAACTTGGAGAGTGCATCTGGCTTGCTGGCTTGATACCCTGTTCATAGGAAATGATAAGACAACTTAGGCTCACTGAATTAAGCTGTGGTCTATCAACATGGGACCATGTTCTGTTTTAGGAACTATGTAATTTATGTGTCTGCAAAGCAAAGGGATTTCCTCTCTGAAGGGGGCACATTATACTCTTTTATCTGGGGCTACGGAGAGGACAGATCTACCACTTGAGAGCAACACAGGCCCTCCACAGCTTTTGAAAGCTGAGAGAGCAAAGGCCTTTGACTGGGTACTCTCTGAGTGACACAGGGCAGCTGTCCTCACCCACTGACACCAAGTTGCTATAGTTCTCCAACATCACGTCCCGGTACAGGTCCTTCTGAGCAGGGCCGAGGAGCTGCCACTCCTCCCAGGTGAACTCCACAGCCACATCCTCCAGGGTCAGTGATTCCTGTAATAAGAGAGTCCTGCTTAATATGAAGTATTTCTCTTATTTATATGGAAGCAATGTGAAGGACATTGTTCTGCTCATTTTCACCAAATAGTCTGCATCTATATATCTAGGTGCTGTGATTTTTTAAAAAATACATTGTCAGCCGGGTGCGGTGGCTTACGCCTGTAATCCCAGCACTTTGGGAGGCCGAGACGGGCGGATCACGAGGTCAGGAGATCGAGACCATCCTGGCTAACACGGTGAAACCCCGTCTCTACTAAAAAAATACAAAAATTAGCCGGGCGCGGTGGCGGGCGCCTGTAGTCCCAGCTACACGGGAGGCTGAGACAGGAGAATGGCTTGAACCTGGGAGGTGGAGCTTGCAGTGAGTGGAGATTGCGCCACTGCACTCCAGCCTGTGCGACAGAGCGAGACTCTGTCTCAAAAAAAAAAAAACAAAAACAAAAACATTGTCATAGAGGCAAAAATCCATCTCCAAAGTCTATCTATATTCAAAATCTATCTCTAGCAAAATATTCTGTAATTGTGTAATTATCTATCATTTAACAAATCAGAAGTTTCTATAAGAACCAATCATTTAATCTTCTTGCTAATCCTCTTTTTTTTTTTGAACACATATTTGCCAGACACTAAATATATTTTAGCAATATCAGGATGAATAAAGCATACTCCTTTATTCACCATGAATCTTCAATGAATCTTCATGTGCACTATCAGAATCAACCAGGAAGAAACCCCAAACACTACAAGATATTACATAATAAATAAGTGTATTTTATATGTTAGGAGGAATAAAAGAACCTTTCCAAAACATGTCCAAAGAACAAGAGACAATTAAGTATTATTACCCCCTACTGCTAAATGTGACTGGCTTAAAAAATAAATAGGCCAGGCATGGTGGCTCACGCCTGTAATCCTAGCACCTTGGGAGGCCTAGGTGGACGGATCACCTGAGGTCAGCAGTTCGAGACCAGCTCGCCCAAAATGGCAAAACCCCATCTTTACTAAAAATACAAAAATTAGCCAGGCATGGTGGCACATGCCTGTAATCCCAGCTACTTGGGAGACTGAGGCAGGAGAATCACTTGAACCCAGGAGGCAAAGGTTGCAGTGAGCCGAGATCATGCCACTGTACTCCAGCCCGGGTGGCAGAGCGAGACTCCATCTCAAAATAAATAAATAAATAATAAAAAAATAAAAAATATTATTCAAAAACCATACACACACATATGGTTTTGAAGTATTTATATTTACATTATCAGGCATGTAAGCAGCCTAACTGAAGAGATAGTCAATGAACTGGTAAGTAGATCTGAAAAAACTACCAAAAATGCAACAAAAGGGCAGAATGATGCAATACATAAAAGACAGATTAATAAATACAGACGATAGGTAAGGTCTAGCATGTACCAATTTAGTGAAAGAGCAAATACAAGATTCAATTCTGACACCAACTCCTGGAAGACCCATAGGTTAAGGTTTCAGTCCCACAAGACCAACCTTACTTCAGACACCAGTCACAAGTGTGAGGTCCCCAGGTTACAAAGACTTTTGTCCCTTGGCTACAAATGTGGGGATTTCTGCAACCCACCTTGAGGTTCAATAATCTACTAGAACAACTCACAGAACTCAGGAAAGCACTTTACTGTTACTGGTTTATTTACAACCCAGGAACAACCCAATGGAAAAGCTGCACAGGGCACGGTATGGTGGTGTATGGGCATAAATTTCCATGCTCTCTCTGCATGCACAAACCTCCCAGCACCTCAATGTGTTCACCAACCCAGCTCTCCAAACCCCGCTGTTGAGGGGTTTTTATGTTACACAGGCATGGTTGAAAAAATCATTGGCCACTGGTGACTGAACTCAATCTCCAGCCTCCCTCTACTCCCTGGAGATTAGGGGTAGGACTGAAAGTTCCAAGCTTCTAATCAAGGCTTGGTCTTTCTGGCAACCAGTCTCCGTACTGAAGCTACCTAGGGGTCCACTGAGAGTAGTCTCACTAGAAAAAAAGAGCACCAGGCATAGTGGCTCACAGCTGTAGTCCCAGAACTTTGGGAGGCCAAGGGAGACAGACTGCTTCAGCTCGGGAGTTAGAGACCAGTCTGTGCAACATGGTGAAACCCCATCTCTACAAGAAAAATACAAAAAATTAGCTGGGCCTGGTGGCACACAGTCCCAGCTAGTTGGGACGCTGAGATGGGATGATTGCTTGAGCCCAGGAGGCAGAGGCTGCAGTGAGCCGAGATTGCACCACTGCACTCCAGCTGGGTGACAAAGTGAGACCCTGTCTCAAAAAAAAAAAAAAAAAAAGACCCTTATCATTCAGGAAATTCCAAGGGTTTTAGGAGCTCTATGCCAGGAACTGCAGACAAAGACCAAATATCTTTCTATGATACCACATGTGAACAATATAGTCCCGATCCTACTTTGCCTAGATGTTGAAATTAAAATCTAAATTTACTGATGCACAAATCCTAGTTTACCAATTTATACTTTTTCACTTAATTCAATTGACTTTTAAAGTCTTCCAGAAATCAATCATGTGATGAAGGAAAGAATAAAACAAACCAAAAGTCACCTGGGACTTGATCATTTTCTTCTGTTACTGGGAAATAGCCAGTAAGTAGGATGCTGTGTCTGGAGTCTCTCCTTGAGCTGCCCTCAATTTCTGGCTAGAAATCTTGGTCTCTGGTGAATTATATCCCTGCAAAAGATGGGATCCAGGTCCTGGAACCTCCTCCTCACCTCACTTGAAGTGTCTCGCCCCTGGAGTCAGGAACTGCGGGCTGAAGAGTAAATTTATTTGAGTGTACATTCCCTGCAGGCCCAGGTGCTGTCACTGCTGCTGTGTACTCACCTTAATGCAAGGCCATCTCTAACTGTCCCTTTATTTGGGGCCCCGGAAGTTTTTTTTTTTTTTTTTTTTTTTTTTTGAGACGGAGTCTCGCTCTGTCGCCCAGGCTGGAGTGCAGTGGCCAGATCTCAGCTCACTGCAAGCTCCGCCTCCCGGGTTCCCGCCATTCTCCTGCCTCAGCCTCCCGAGTAGCTGGGACCACAGGCGCCGCCACCTCGCCCGGCTAATTTTTTGTGTTTTTAGTAGAGACGGGGTTTCGCCGTGTTAGCCAGGATGGTCTCGATCTCCTGACCTTGTGATCCGCCCGTCTCGGCCTCCCAAAGTGCTGGGATTACAGGCTTGAGCCACTGCGCCCGGCCGCCCCAGAAGTTTTTACCCACCCTGGGGCAACAACAAATCCTGGGACAACAAAATATAACACTCTATATGTATGACCAATACATTTACAAACTGTCTTTCTTCTGTGAGATGGAAGCGGGGTGACTGTGAGGAGAGTTGGGAAAGGAGAACCAGCACCAGCATGATGCTGCCACACGAAGACACTTCTTAGATCAGGTTTCCGAAAAAGGACAGAGAAGGTGAGGATTTGGATATTTATTTCTTTAAAACCACATGTCCACATGCCTGGTCAACAGTCACCATACACCTCACATGTAGGCACGCCTCAGTTTGAAGACAAACGTACTGAGCCAAGCAGAGGCACTGTCTTATTTCTCATTACTACCTACTGCGTTATATCCTTATAAGGTATCAATCATTATTTTTCATTCCAATATTGACCTAAGGCTTACAGATTGAACTATATTGTCCAAACACAGAAGTAAAATCTGAACCGACACGGCCTGTCTCCAAGGACATGACCTCAGCCACTCTGAATTCCTTTGGACCGCATACCGTCATCATACATCTTAGCTCTCTTTGCTACTACCTTGAGGGAGTTTCATTCATCATGGAAGATGGCCAGCGTCACGGACATATAATGTGACCTTCTGAAATCAGCACTGCCAACAGTGACACAGGCACAAAGACAAATGGAAAAGCTGCACGCTACACCCCTGGCCTGAAAGCAGCAGGTCAGAGAGTGGCAGCCCCAGAGGCTTTCTTTAGGCCCAATTCTAAAACTCAAGTAAGAGACTCACATGGTGAGAGCATCAACTGGATGGAGTCACCCTGAGCTTTCTTTCTACCTGGATGGAATCATTGTAGCAAGCTCCCGGTGGCCCTCCTGCATGCTCCAAACCCACAGGGCCTGCACTGACTCATCCTCTAACCCACAGCTACAAATGCTCCCCTTCCGTCTGCAGTCTCAGAAGCACATAATTGTGGCAAGAGATGTTTCACACTTTTCTTCTTAGAATGCCACCAGTGGAAAGGTGCGGAACCCAAATGATCTAATATTCCTGGGCAGGAGGCGGTGGATGCAACATTTCAGTGACATCCAGGGTATGCATTTCAAATGGCAAGGCTTCCTTTCCCATGAGCTTCCACAGCCCCTTTCCCAGGAACAGCTGAAGAGCTTCTACTTCATTTTTGACCCTTACGAGCTTTCTGGAGAATGTAATCACACCTGTTTGCTCCAGTGGCTAGGTCCTTTCCCTGGAGGAGTACATTTCCTGAAAACTCATGTATGTATAGGAAGCCATAAAGAAAATTTCCATAAATTCTAAAGCATCATTACCAAACAGGACATGTTCACAAATCATCATCATATGAAAGAAACAACAAAGTAAAGTATATTTAAAAAATTAAAAAACATAAAACAAGACTATGTATTAATTTTGGATATGTACACATTTAATAAAACATGTATTATATGAAATTAGTTCAAGAGAATAGTTATCCCTAGGGATGGAGGAGAAGAAAGGGGGTGGATTAGAGGATATCACTGAAGGTGCACTTGCATCAGCTTATTTCTTTTTTAAAAGTACCAACAACAGAAAAAACAAAATCAAGTATACTGTGGAGGAAAATCTCATTGAGTAAAAATAGCAGAGTAGGTAGGTCCAAGAGTCCGCCCCTCTACATAAAAATCAAAAACTCAAGTAAAAACACTATCAAAAAATCAAGTAAAAACAATAAAAAATGAAACAAAAACTTGGTCAGGACTCTGAAAAATAGTCAAAGGTTCACAACAACAGAGCAAATGTTGAGTAAAAAAAAAAGGCAACTGGCCAGGCACAGTGGCTCATGCCTGCGTATAATCCTAGCACTTTGGGAGACGGAGGCAGGAGGATCACTTGAGGCCAGGAGTTCAAGACCAACCTGGCCAATATGGTGAAACCCCATCTCTACTAAAAATATAAAAAGTGGCCGGGTGTGGTGGCACATGTCTGTAGTCCCAGCTACTCAAGAGGCTGAGGCAGGAGAATCATTTGAACCTGGCAGGTGGAGGTTGCAGTGAGCTGAGATCACGCCACTGCACTCCAGTTTGGGCAACAGAGCTAGATTCCATCTCAGAGAAACAAAACAAACAACAACAAAACGGTGACTTAAAAATAGTAGGAAAGTTCTGGGCCATTTTTACTTGTCTTTGCTCCACCCCCTCCCCAGCTCAGTGATGGTCTTAAACATTGCGGCCAACATCCCCAGTGTGGGATCCTGGATTCAGGCCCTGGAGGGAACAGAATAGGCTTTATTCACAAATAATTTTGTTTAGCTGGGTGGAGTGGCTCACGCCTGTAATCCCAGCACTTTGGGAGGTTGAGGTGGGAGGATCACTTGAGCCCAGGAGTTTGAGTCTGCGGTGAGCCATGATCTCGTCACTGTACTCCACCCTGGGTGACAGAGTGAGACCCTGTCTCAAAAATAAAAATAAAAAATTGATTGTTGTCTTTTCTAACTACCTGAAGGACCTACGCAACAGGCCCCTTCCTGTTTTGGAACTCACTCAGGGAGGAAAAGTAACGGGCATTTCTCAAAAACTTTGTGAAGCAGAACAACAACCTTCAGCTGCCTGGGGCAAAAGATTACACTTGAGCCATAGAGAAAAGGTTGAGAGAAAAAGCTAGGAGGAAAGTGTCTTGGGGAAATCATGCCATTCAAAAGCACTCGTATAGACTGAGGAATTTATAAAGCCACATGCATGCACAGGGGAGGATGTTGGCTGAGAAAAGACCTGAGAAGACTCTAAACGTTCCTTCTAGTTGATGTCTACAGGTTCAGTGCAAGCAGGAAGTGAAGGGTAAGGCAGGTTTACAGATGCCCTGGCTAATCATTAAAGGAGTAGCCCAGGCCGGGCGCGGTGGCTCAAGCCTGTAATCCCAGCACTTTGGGAGGCCGAGACGGGCGGATCACGAGGTCAGGAGATCGAGACCATGCTGGCTAACACGGTGAAACCCCATCTCTACTAAAAAATACAAAAAATTAGCCGGGCGAGGTGGTGGGCGCCTGTAGTCCCAGCTACTCGGGAGGCTGAGGCAGGAGAATGGCGTGAACCCGGCAGGCGGAGCTTGCAGTGAGCTGAGATCCGGCCACTGCACTCCAGCCTGGGCGACAGAGTGAGACTCCGTCTCAAAAAAAAAAAAAGGAGTAGCCCAGCACACAACCCACAACCACAAAAACATTATACTAAGTGAAAATGTCAGACACTCAGGTGCAGGAGCTCACACCTGTAATCCCAGCACTTTGGGAGGCCAAGGCGGGGAGATTGCTTTGAGCTCAAGAGTTCAAGACCAGCCTGGGCAACATGAAGAAACTCCATCTCTATAAAAAGTTAAAAAATTAGCCAAGCATGGTGGTGTGCGCCTGTAATCCCAGCTATTAGGGTGGCTGAGGCATGAGAATTGCTTGAGCCTAGAAGGCAGAGGTTGCAGTGAGCCAAGAGTACACCACTGTACTCCAGCCTGGGCAACAGAGTGAGACCCTGTCTCAAAAAAAAAAAGAAAATATCAGACACTAAATGTCACATTATATGATTTCATTTATATAAAATACCCAGATTAGGTAAATGCATAGAGACAGAAAGCACACTGGCTGGGTGCGGTGGCTCATGCCTGTAATCCCAGGACTTTGGGAGGCCGAGGCGGGCAGATCATCTGAGATCAGGAGTTCGAGACCAGCCCGACCAACATAGAGAAACCCAGTCTCTACTAAAAATACAAAATTAGCCGGGTGTGGTGGGGCATGCCTGTAATCCTAGCTGAGGCAGAATTGCTTGAACCCGGGAGGCAGAGGCTGCGGTGAGGTGAGATCAAGCCATTGCACTTCAGCCAGGGAAATGAGAGTGAAACTCTGTCTCAAAAAAAAAAAAAATGTTGGGAGCTGAAAAGGCCAAAGGGATGGTGATCAACTCAGCATTCCACTGGAGGCTACATGATCAAACAGCAAACTGTTTATCATAAGTATAGAATGTGGGCAAACTTGCTTCTGTACCTGTCCCAGAAAGTTTGCTGAGGGCCATCACTCCCTGGCGCCAGGCTCCTTGAGGCCATCTACGGGGGCATCTAGAGTCTATTGTTAAAGGAATGCAGTCTCACAAGCCTGCTGTGAACCAAAGGGCCCGACTGACAATTACTCAACAATCACCTGCCTCCCCCGCAACCACTCCCACCGCCACCCCCCCTCCCCCACCCCGCTTCTCTCTATCTCTTTTGGCTAATAAATACAGAGGGCTGCGTAAAGCTCAGGGCCCTTGTCCACTAGAGGCAAGGTGCCCCCACCCCTTCTTCCAAATATACTATTTTATCTTTGTCTTTTTGTTTGTTTGTTTGTTTTTTGAGACGGAGTCTCCCTCTGCCGCCCAGGCTGGAGTGCAGTGGCCAGATCTCAGCTCACTGCAAGCTCCGCCTGCCGGGTTCACGCCATTCTCCTGCCTCAGCCTCCCGAGGAGTAGCTGGGACTACAGGGGCCCGCCATCTCGCCCGGCTAGTTTTTTATTTTTTAGTAGAGACGGGGTTTCACCGTGTTCACCAGGATGGTCTTGATCTCCTGACCTCGTGATCCACCCGTCTCGGCCTCCCAAAGTGCTGGGATTACAGGCTTGAGCCACCGCGCCCGGCCTTATCTTTGTCTTTTATTCTAGCATTTGCCCCGCTTTGTTCAGTCCACCAGGGATTGTGGTCGGTTACAAGTGGCGCCCCGAACAGCGACAGAATCAGGCACTCTACAAAAAGAGACAGAAAGCACATGGGTGGTTGCCAGGGTCTACTGGAGGGGAGAATATGAAGTGACTGCAAGTAGTGGTTGTACAACAAAAGGGTACGGGGCTTCTTTTTAAGTGATGAAAATATTCTAAAATTGACTTTGGTGATGACTGCACATAGTAAAAGCCACTGAATTATACAGTATGTGACTAATAGACCTGTAATTAGGAAAAGCTGTCAGTAGAACTTAATTATGATAAACCTACTAAAATATTTAGGGGCAAATGTATGAATGTCTGCAACTTACTTTGAAATGCCCCCAAAAAACAAAGCAATATTTTACAAGATGGATAAATGTGACCGGGTGAGGTGGCTCACACCTGGAATCCCAGCACTTTAGGAGGCGAAGGAGAGAGGATCACTTGAGGTCAGGAGTTCAAGATCAGTCTGGACAACATAGTGAGATGCCATCTCTACAAAAAGAAAAAAAGATGGATTAATGATGAGTAGAAGGATATACAGATAGATATGTAATAAAAGAAACACAACAAAATGATGATAAAATCCAGGTGGTAGGCATACAGGTATTCAATTGTAAAGTTCTTTTTTTTTTTTTTTTTTTTTTTTGAGATGGAGTCTCGCTCTGTTGCCCAGGTTGGAGTGCAGTGGCGGGATCTCAGCTCACTGCAAGCTCCACCTCCCAGGTTTACGCCATTCTCCTGCCTCAGCCTCCTGAGTAGCTGGGACTACAGGCGCCAGCCACCTCGCCCGGCTAGTTTTTTGTATTTTTAGTAGAGACGGGGTTTCACCGTGTTAGCCAGGATGGTCTCGATCTCCTGACCTCGTGATCCGCCCGTCTCGGCCTCCCAAAGTGCTGGGATTACAGGCTTGAGCCACCGTGCCCGGCCCAATTGTAAAGTTCTTTAAATCGTGTTATATGTTTGAAAAGTTTTGTAACCTGGAGAACAGGGAAGCTTGTTCAGTAAGGTGACCAAAAACAATGTAAATATTTTATAAACTAATTGCTCTTCTATGTAAGAGTAAATTGGAAGAGAACAGAAAGGTCAAAAATAAAAATACACCATTTACAATTGCAAAAAAATTAAAAACCAAGGTGCTGATGAGGGTCAGGGAGAAACATGTTTGGGTAAACACAGAATCATAACCAGTTCTTAAAAGTGATAAGTGAACATTTTAAGTCTTAAAATTCTATCTAAATATATCCATATACTTAGTGATTCAAGTCGCAATGGTGCAGTTTTGCCTCTTGATGGTATACTATTACAGAAATCTTAAAAAAAGTTTTTAAACAAAAACATGTATGATATGTTTAGTATAAGAATGTTATAATATAAAATTAAATAGGGCAAATTATACCAATGTTTCAGTAGTTTATCTGAATTGTGAAAAATCAAGCATAGAAAACTGAAATTAAAATATACGAAAATCTTATCAAAAGTCATTACTGGGGAACACATTTTGGGATAAGAGAGATGTTGTTTTACTTGTGTCAGAACCTGAAAGAAAATATTTATGTGTGTGTATACATACATTCACACAGTAAACTTGAGGAAGAAAGACGAAAATCTTTAATAGAAACCTTATCATTTTCTTTTTTTGTTTTTTTCCTTTTCTGTCTCTCTCTCTCTCTCTCTTTCTTTTTTTCTGTTGAGACAGGGCCTCACTCTGTTGCCCAAGCTGGAGTGCAGTGGCTCAATCATAGTTCACTGCAGCCTAGACCTCCTAAGGGTCAGGTGATCCTCCCACCTCAGCCTCGGGAGTAGCTGGGACTACAGGCATGTGTCACCACACCCAGTTAATTTTTGTCTTTTTTTGGAGAGACAGGCTGTGTTGTTCAGGCTGGTCTGCAACTCCTAGGCTCAAGCAATCTGCCCACGTTGGCCTCCCAAATGCTGGGAATACAGGTGTGAACCACCGCGCCAGATTTGATTAATCTTTGATCTTCCCCAAGGTTTCCTATTTACCAGGATGAGAGGGAGGAGTGATGTGAGAAGTCAAATGAGGTCTGTAAACCAGTCCTTGCAGAGAAACTTAAAAGGGACTGATAGGGAATTACCATTGGACTTCAGCACACACACCAATCAGCATGCCTCGGCTGCCAAGGCTTCAGCCTTCACAAGCGTCTAGACCTCCCTAACGCTGGTCACACCCCCTAAGATTAATCCTAAAACCTGGACCACACACCCAGGTTCACATGAACCCGGGCTCCTCCTCACTGAGTCACATATTAAATCCTGATTACAGCCTGGAGCGAAGGCTCACGCCCGTAATCCCAGCACTTTGGGAGGCCAAGGTGAGAGGATCGTTTGAGGCCAGGAGTTGGAGACCAGCCTGGGCAACATAGTGAGACCCCCATCTCTGCAATAAGTAGATAGATAGATAGATAGATAGATAGATAGATAGATAGATAGATAGATCGATCTCTGCAATAAGTAGATAGATAGATAGATATAGATAGATAGATCTCTGCAATAAGTAGATAGATAGATAGATAGATAGATAGATAGATAGATAGATAGATAAAATAGATAGATAGATAATTAGATAGATAGGCGTGGTGGCGCTCACCTGTAGTCCAAGCTACTCGGGAAAGCTGAGGTGGGAAGATCACCTGAGCCCCGGGAGATGGAGGCTGCAGTGAGCCACGATCGCGCCACTGCACTCAAGCCTGTGTGACAGAGCGAGACCCTGTCTCAAAAATAAAAAAATAAAATCCCGAATCCACGGCAGACACCGTTTTCCTTGACAAAAACCACTCCTCACTCCAGTCCTCAACCACCGAGCCCTACAGAGTGACCCGTAAAGGCACCAAACCCTGATCACGGACTTCCAAGCGTTGCGCTCGACAGACTGACCACTGACCACTGGGATCCCTCAGGGCTGAATCCTGAGACGCCCCAACTCCAACATCCCGACTCCCACTTGCTCCAGCTTCCCCCACAAACTCCACGACTCCGCACTAAACGGACGCTCACAGACACCCTCCTCCCCTCATCCTGACAGACGGACCCACACACAGACCTGATTTTCCGGGGAACCCACCGACACTTCCCTGAGCCTGCACTTTTCCTGAATTCTTCCACTTCTGGGCCCTCCCACAGCCTCCAAGCCGGCCTACGGCGGCCGACGAAGGTCTGAAGTTGCAGGTGTACGGAGCACGGACGACTGGGCGGTAGTAAGTTCGCGTCCTCTCGTCACGGATACTGAAGGCGGCCATCTTTGAATCCTGCACGTACGGAAGGTAAAGTGGATCTTTTCTGCCCAAATATGCAGGGATGGCTCGGGACCGTGAAGAACCCCATATTTTGGCACCTAAATCCTGCACTCAAGTTTCATTTATTTTCAGAGGCTCGAGCTTAGCCAAGACAAACACGGGATGGGCTACGTGCACCTTAGCGGGCTGGGGGGAAAAGTCATCCGCTTTGCACAAAGAATGACCGGAATGACACAATGGGTGCGGCCATCTTAGAAGTTAGGTGTCCGTACAAGTGAAAACGCTGTCTCCGCTGAGGAAAAAGAACAATCGCACCCTGAGTCATATACCGCGAAAACGCTTCTAGCTACATGGGCAAGAGGAAGATTTTTTAGGACAAAAAGGGTGTGGAGAAGCAGTTGAGGTACCAGGATATTGTTCACCCCGTCAACGGAAAGTGAAAAAACAGCGACCAGCCGGAACCTTATTTACGTTTGAGGGACATGGTCACCGCCCAGTGCAGGTAAGGAGAGCAGCCAGGAGCCAACAGGAAAAGGGAATCCAATGTGGGAGGAGGGAATTTTTCTTAAGAGAGGAGAAGGGCTTCCCTCTGCTGGAGGTGGAGTCAATCTTAAGGTCGGGGCTTTCCGAGAACCAAGTGCCTAAAATTCTATAAGGAATAAATAAGACGACTCTGGGAGAATGAAAAGTTGTGCAAGCCCGGGCGCGATGGCGCGCACATGTAGTCCTAGCTACTGGGGAAACCGAGGCAGGAAGATCGCTTGAGCCCAGTAGTTCCAGGCTGCAGTGAGCTATGATCGCACCTATCAATAGCCACTGCACCACGCAGCCTTGGCAACCCCTTCTTGAGGAAAAAAAGAAAAAAGAAAAAAAAAAAGTTATGCAAGAAAAGAAATCATAGGGTACTACCTGACTGACCTATAAATATTATTTACATAGTCATCATAATGTAAATTCTAATTCTGATCCTACCTAAATTAAGACAATTCCATTGGAAGAATGAGAAGGAAATTCGCGTGTAGTGGAGTGTTTCTATTTCTAACAGAGTTTTCACGTGTCCTTCATGATAAATCTATAGAAAATGCCCCAAAATGCAAACTCCATTTCAGAAACATACCATGTTACTTAAAATATCGAATCTGTGAAGAGTAAAAAGCTTTACAGAACTATATGACTCCTTAGGAGAATTGCAAAATAAAAGCAATAATTTTATGACTCAGGAATTTCACTCCTAAATATTTATTCAACAGTAATGAAACTATATGTCCTCACAAAGTCTCACAAGAATGTTCTTGGTCCTTTTATGCATAATACCCTGAACAGGAAACAGTCCAGGTGTCCATCAGTAGATGAATGTATAAGCAAATGGTAATGTAATCATACCCTGGAATACTACTCAACAATAATAAAAGAACAAATCACAGATGTATGCACCATTATAGATAAATGTCAACAACCTTATGAAGGGGGCCAGCCCCTCCACACCTATGGGTATTTCTTGTCAGGTGGGACGAGAGACTGAGAAAAGAAATAGGACACAGAGAAAGTATAAAGAAAGAACAATGGGCCCAGAGGACTGGCACTCAGCATACGTATTTCTCGTCAGGTGGGATGAGAGACTGAGAAAAGAAATAGGACACAGAGAAAGTATAAAGAAAGAACAGTGGGCGCAGGGGGTGCAAGGGACCGGCACTCAGCATATGGAGGACCCGCGCCGGCACTGGTCTGTGAGTTCCCTCAGTATTTATTGATCACTATACCATCTCAGTGAAGGGGATGTGGCAGGACTATAGGGTAATGGTGGGGAGAGGGTCAGCAGGAAAACGTGAGCAAAGGACTCTGTGTCATAAATAAGCTTAAGGAAAGGTGCTGTGCCTTGGTATGTACGTATGCCAGACTTATGTTTGACTTTACACAAAGAGCAGTAAAGAGCAGTATTGTCACCAGCATGTCTCATCTCCAGCCATAAGGCGGTTTTCTCCTTTCTCAGTAAATAGAATGTATGATCCGGTTTTACACCAGGACATTCTATTCCATTCCATTCCTCCCAGACGAGCAGGAGACAGATGCCTTCCTCTTATCTCAGCTGCAAAGAGGCCTTCCTCTTTCACTAATCCTTCTCAGCACAGACCCTTTATGGATGTGGGGCTGGGGGACGGTCGGGTCTTTCCCTTCCCATGAGGCCATATCTCAGGCTGTCTCAGTTGGGAGAAACCTTGGACAATACGTAGGCTTTCTTGGGCAGAGGTCCTTTCGGCCTTCCGCAGTGCACTGTGTCCCTGGGTACTCGAGACTGGAGAATGGCGATGACTTTTAGCAAGCATATTGCCTGCAAACACATTTTTAACAAAGCACATCCTGCACAGCCCTAAATCCATTAAACTTTGAGTCAACACAGTGCATTTCTGCGAGCACAGGGTTGCGGCTAGGGTTACAGATTAACAGCATCTCAAGGCAGAAGAATTTTTCTTAGTACAGAACAAAATGGAGTTTCTTATGTCTACTTCTTTCTACATAGACACAGTAACAATCTGATCTCTCTTTCTTTCCCCCACACCTTATTCTGAGAGAAAGAAGCCAGGCAGAAAGAGAGAAGAGAGAACATGTTATATGATTCCATTTACACGGAATAACAAGTGTAGTGAGGATATGGAAGAACTGGAACCTTCACATACTGCTGGTGGAAATGTAAAATGGTGCAGCCACTTTGGAAAATAATCTGGCAGTTCCTCAAATGGTTAAACATACTGACCATATGATCTGACAGTTTCACTCCTGGGTTTATATCCAAGAGAAATAAAAACATGTCCATACAAAAATTTGTGCATGAATGTTTATAGCAGCATTATTTATAATAGCCTGAAGTGAAAACAACTCAATTATCCATCATCTGATGAAGGGAAAAATAAAATGTAGTATTGTGGGGAAAAGAAAGAGGGATCAGACTGTTACTGGGTCTATGTAGAAAGAAGTAGACATAAGAGACTCCATTTTGTTCTGTACTATAGAAACTCTTGTGCCTTGAGATGCTCTTAATCTGTAACCCTACCCCCAACCCTGTGCTTGCAGAGACGTGTGCTGTGTTTACTCAAGGTTTAATGGATTTAGGGCTATGCAGGATGTCCTTTGTTAAAAAAGTGCTTGAAGGCAGTATGCTTGGTAAAAGGCCATTCGCTAATCTCTAGTACCCAGGGACACAAAACACTGCGGAAGGCCACAGGGACCTCTGTCTAGGAAAGCCAGGTATTGTCCAAGGTTTCTCCGCATGTGCTAGTCTGAAATATGGCCTCATGGGAAGGGAAAGACCTGACCGTCTCCTAGCCCGACACCCATAAAGGGTTTGTGCTGAGGAGGATTAGTGAAAGAGGAAGGCCTCTTTGCAGTTGAGCTAGAGGAAGGCATATGTCTCCTGCTCGTCCCTGGGCAATGCGAAACCTGTGTAAAACCTGATTGTATGTTCTATTTACTGAGATAGGAGAAAACCGCCCTAGGGCTGGAGGTGAGATGTGGTAGTGGCAATGCTGCCGTTTAATGCATAGAAATGTTTGTGGAGATGTTTGTTTACATGCACATCAAGGCACAGCACCTTTCCTTAAACTTATTTATGACACAGAGATCTTTGTTCACATGTTTTCCTGCTAACCCTCTCCCCACTATTACTCTATTGTCCTGCCACATCCCCCTCTCTGAGATGGTAAAGATAATGATCAATAAATACTGAAGGAACTCAGAGACCTGTGCCCACATGGGTCCTCCATATGCTGAGCACTGGTCCCCCGGGCCCACTTTCCTTTCTCTGTACTTTGTCTCCGTGTCTCTTTCTTTTCTCAAGTCTCTCGTTCTACCTGACAAAAAAATGCCCACAGGTGTGGAGGGGCAGGCCACCCCTTCAACTATAGCCATACATTAGAATATTATGCAGGTATAAAAAGGAATAAAGTGCTGAAACATGCTAAAACATAAATGAACCTTGAAAACATCCTAAAGGAAGAAGCCAGTCACAAAAGACTTAAGATTATATGATTGCATTTATATGAAAAGTCCATATAGACAAATCTAGAGGTGGGGGGAATGGCAGAATTAACAGGTGTTAATATTCACAGTATGAATAAGAAAAAGATAACCAATATAAAGTTGAAAAAAATACTGAAGTAAATAAACAAGCAACTTATAAAATATGAAATAAAACTAAGGTAAGATTTTTATTCATGAAGGGGCCAGCCCCTCCACACCTGTGGGTATTTCTTGTCAGGTGGGATGAGAGACTGAGAAAAGAAATAAGACACAGAGACAAAGTGTAGAGAAAAGAAAAGTGGGCCCAGGGGACCTGCGCTCAGCATATGGAGGACCCACGCCGCCGGTACTGGTCTCTGAGTTCCCTCAGTATTTATTGATCACTATTTCTACCATCTCGGAAAGGGGGATGTGGCAGGACTATAGGGTAATGGTGGGGAGAGGGTCAGCAGGAAAACATGTGAGCAAAGGTCTCTGTGTCATAAATAAGTTTAAGGAGAGGTGCTGTGCCTCGATGTGTACATAGGCGAGATTTATGTTTGACTTTACACAAACATCGCAATGCAGTAAAGAGCAGTATTGTCGCCAGCATGTCTCACCTCCAGCCCTAAGGCAGTTCTCTCCTATCTCAGTAAATTGAACTTACCATCAGGAGGAGCAGGAGACAGATGCTTTCCTCTTATCTCAACTGCAAAGAGGCCTTCCTCTTTCACTAATCCTCCTCAGTACAGACCCTTTACAGGTGTCGGGCTGGGGGACACTCAGGTCTTTCCCTTTCCAAGAGGCCATATCTCAGGCTGTCTCAGTAGGGGAAACCTTGGACAATACCCAGGCTTTCTTGGGCAGAGGTCCCTGCGGCCTTCTGCAGTGTATTGTGTCCCTGGGTACTCGAGACTGGAGAATGGCAATGACTTTTACCAAGCATACTGCCTGCAAACACAGCACATGTCTCTGCAAGCGCAGGGTTGGGGCTAGGGTTACAGATGAACAGCATCTCAAGGCAGAAGAATTTCTCTTAGTACAGAACAAAATGGAGTCTCTTATGTCTACTTCTTTCTACATAGACACAGTAACAGTCTGATCTCTCTTTTCCTCACACCTGAGCACCAGTTTAAGTAAAACTTTAAGCAACTGCACATAGTATTTTTCTTCAATAGACAAATCTGCCCCATGTTACCCTGATTCAGAAAACTTCCCATTCCCAGTACTTCTTTAAAGCAATGCTCACAGTGCCTCTTTAGGTACTGACCTCATATCTGCTGCCAGCCAACTCGTCCCGGGGTCCCCATTCATCTTGTCAATTTCAGTTCCTCTGCTCCAGCAGACCTTCTTCATTCACGTCCTTGTGTCCCTGTGTTCGGATGTGACCATGTCATCCGATTCTGTCGCTGTTCATTGAGCCACTATGCCGCGGACCCTGTTGGACTGAACAAAGGAGGGCGAATGAGGGAATAAAGACAAAAGGCAAAAGAGTGTATTTGGAAGAAGTGGTCGGGGGCACCTTGCTCTTAGTGAACAAGGGCCCTAAACTTTGAGCTGTCTTAGGATTTATTGGTAGCGAGAAGGGGGGTGGTTGTCAGTCCAGAGCAGGTCTGCAAGACTGCATTCCTCAAACAATAAGCTCTAGATGTCCTAGTACATAACCTCAAGAATCCCAGCGCCAGGGAGTGATGGCCCTCAGCAAACCTTCTGGGGCCGGGACAGAAGCGAGTTTGCCCACATTCTGCATTCATGATAAGCAATGTGCTGTTTGATCATATAGCCTCAGTGGAAGGCTGACTTGGTCACAATTCCCCAGCCTCTGGCTCTCTACAATTACTAATGTGTTTTATTACTATTATTTAATAATAAATAATATGTTTTATTATTTAGTAATAATATGCATTATTACTAATATGTTTTATTAATATATTACTAATATGTTTAAGTATAGGTTTTCTAGGGAAGCAGTCAGAACATCTACAGGTAAGTTTGACTCAGCAAAGCATACAGACTTCGGATTTGAGCAGACTTAGGTTTTTATCTGTATTCTGCATTTATACTGTGAGAACATGGGTGAGTGTTTTAACTTCTCTGAGATTCTTTTTTTATTTGTATAAAAACAAAATCATTAATAACTACTCATATAGTAAAAATACATAGCACATAGTAGGTACCCAAGATGGATTAACAAACAGTATTCCACTTCTTCTATCTGTTTCTCTGGATTTTTTTTTGGCTTTTAAAATTTTCTCCTTTGATTTTTCTCCCCCTTTCTCTTTATAACTGTTTTTTCCCAAATGAAGACCTTTGGGTATAGTTTTTGGCAGGATTTCATAATTTAATGAAGATGACTTTGTTGGTGTTTGCTATATAAAATAATTGTGTTTCTTGTAAAACCAACCATCTGGTACTGTATGTTACTTTTTTTTCCTTTAAATTATTAGATTAACCTATCACCTGAAGAAAACACAGTTAACAGTTAAATAATTGTGTATATGTGTGTATCTAAGGCACACATATACACAACTCAAACAACTCAAAACATCTGTTATAATCATAGTTTACTAAGGCAGTGAATTCCTTTAATCCTCAGGTCCCGGCTTCCTGGGAAAAAATATTTCCTATAAGGGAAGGAAGTGAAGGTATTAAGATCAATACATCATCCTTGACCAGTGACCAGCTTCAGAGAAGAGCCAGAGTCAACAATAGAACAAATATTCCCGTTGCTGGCTGTATCTAAGGGCACCAGAAAATGTCCAAGTCCCAAGTGAGTTATACATGTATATTTTGACTTCCTACTTGGTTTTCCAGTGGATTTGAAGAGGTTTCATAATGCTCATAATTAAAAGGATATTATGAGCCTGGGCACAGTGGCCTCACACCTGTAATTTCAGCACGTTGGTAGGCGGAGGTGGGAGGATCGCTTGATCTCAGGAGTTCGGGACCAGCCTGGGCAACATAGTGAGACCTCATATTTGAAAAAAAGGGAAAAAAAAGGATATTATGTTTGTTCAATATTTATGAGGTGAAGGGGGCCAGCCCCTCCACACCTGTCAGTATTTCTCTTCAAGTGGGACAAGAGACAGAAAAGAAATAAGACACAGAGACAAAGTATAGAGAAAGAAAAATGGGCCCAGGGGACCAGCACTCAGCATAGAGAGGACCCGCACCAGCACTGGTCTCTGAGTTCTCTCAGTATTTATTGATCGCTATCTCTACCATCTCAGTGAGGGGGATGTGGCAGGAAACAGAGAAAGGTGTGTAGGGCAAGTTTTGGGAGATTCTGTGCAGAAGCTTCGAGTTTTCCTCACCCCATGGAGTTACACAGACAATGTTTGATTGTCCTAGCCATGATGTGTGACAACAGGCATGACATATTGCCAGTCCAGGAAGCCCACTTGAGCCTGGGTGTCCAGGGTTTTTATTTGGCTTTAGTTATTATGGGCAAGGCTGATCACATGAGTGGCTGACCTTATTCTTCAGCCCCTTCAGAGGCCACTATACTACAGTGTGGCCCAAGGCTCCCATCATACATTGTTAGCATACATGATCTTGTGTGACCCAAGGCTCCCAGCAAACAAAGACACTCATCAGACAGTATATTCCAATGGCTTAGAGTAGGAGTGTCCAGTCTTTTGGCTTCCCTGGGCCACACTGGAAGAAGAATTGTCTTGGGTCACACATAAAATATACTAACACTACCAACAGCTGATGAGCTTAAAGAAAAAAGAAAAAAGAAAAACTAAAATATCTCATAATGTTTTAAGAAAGTTTACAAATTTGTTTTGCATTCAAAGCCCTCCTGGAGGCCAGGCACAGTGGCTTATTCCTGTAATCCCAGCACTTTGGGAGGCCAAAGTGGGCAGACCACTTGAGGTGAGGAGTTTGAGACCAGCCTTGCCAATATGGTGAAACCCCATCTTTACTAAAAATACAAAAAATTAGCTGGGCATGGTGATGCATGCCTGTAATCTCAACTACTTGGGAGGTTGAAGTGGGAGAATTGTTTGAATGTGGGAGAATCGCTTGAACTTGGGAGTTGGAGGTTGCAGTGAGCTGAGATTGTGCCCCTGCACTCCAGCCTGGGCGAGAGAGTGAAACTCTGTCTCAAACAACAACAACAACAACAACAACAACAACAAACGAAACAAAGCCCTCCTGGGCCACGTGCACCCCATGGTCCACAGGTTGGAAAAGTTTGATTTAGAAGTTACCTCCCAGGGACAGGCAAAGGCTGAGCCTTTCTTTGGAATGTTCAGTTTATGGGTAACCCAGACTCACTCTGTTAATCCTTTACTGCACAGCTTATCTTCACACCATGATGTCTTGAATCTCAGCTGGAAGACTCAGAAGGTTAGGGACTAGAATCATCTGAAGGCTTCTTCCTCTCTGTTTCTATGTGCCAGGCTGAGATTACTTGAAAACTAGGCTCAGCTGAGGCTGCTAGCCAGAGCACCTGTGTGTGACCTTCTCATGTGGTGTGGATGGGCTTCTCACAGCATGGTGCTGGCTCTGAGACAGCCAAGATGAGGCTACAGGGCCTTTTCTGCCTTAGCCTCAGAAGTTATGTTGTGTCACCTCTGTTGCATTCTGCGGCTAGCTCACCTGGTAGAGCATGAGATTCTTAATCTCAGGGTCGTGGGTTTGTGCCCCACCTTGGGCGCCAGATGAAGGAAGCCTGCCCCTCCACACCTGTGGGTATTTCTCGCAAGGTGGAGATGAGAGACTGAGAAAAGAAATAAGACACAGAGACAAAATATAGAGGAAGAAAAGTGAGCCCAGGGAACTGGCATATGGAGGACCCACACTGGCACTGGTCGCTGAGTTCCTTCAGTATTTATTGATTACTATCTCTACTATTCTCAGTGAGGGGGACGTGACAGGCCTATAGGGTAATGCTGGGGAGAGGGTCAGCAGGAAAACATGTGAACAAAGGACTCTGTGTCATAAATAAGTTTAAGGAAAGGTGCTGTGCCTTGATGTGTACATAGGCGAGATTTATGTTTGACTTTACACAAACATCTCAGTGCAGTAAAGAGCAGTATTCCCACAAGCATGTCTCACCTCCAGCCATAAGGCGGTTTTCTCCTATCTCAGTAAATAGAATGTATGATTGGGTTTTACACCGAGACATTCCATTCCCAGGGACGAGCAGGAGACAGATGCCTTCCTCTTATCTCAACTGCAAAGAGACCTTCCTCTTTCACTATTCCTCCTCAGCACAGACCCTTTATGGGTGTTGGGCTGGGAGATGGTCAGGTCTTTCACTTCCCATGAGGCCATATATCAAGCTGTCTCAGTGGGGAGAAACCTTGGACAATACTCAGGCTTTCTTGGGCAGAGATCCCTGCAGCTTCTGTAGTGCATTGCGTCCCTGGGTACTCGAGACTGGAGAATGGCAATGACTTTTACCAAGCATGCTACCTGCAAACACATTTTCACCAAGGCACAGCCTGCACAGCCCTAAATCCATTAAACCTTGAGTCAATACATCTCATGTCTCTGCAAGCACAGGGTTGGGACTAGGGTTACAGATTAACAGCATCTCAAGGCAGAAGAATTTTTCTTTGTACAGAACAAGATGGAGTTTCTTATGTCTTCCTTTTTCTACATAGACACAGTAACAGTCTGATCTCTCTTTCTTCCCCCACACTTTTCTGTCTTAGCCTCAGAAGTTATGTTGTGTCACCTCTGTTGCATTCTGTGGGTACAAGCAAATCACCAAGACAAGCCAGATTCGAGGGGGAAGGGAATAGGCTCCATCTCTTTGTGTGGGAGTGGCAAGGTTTTGCAGAAGGTTTTCTTTGGAATGTGAGATATTATTGTGGTCATCTTTGGGAAATGCAGTCTACCACATGGGCACAGTAAGAAATTGTTTCCTTCTCCTGAGGATAAAGCTCCTCTAGAAAAGTAAATATTTCATGTCACTTAAATAAGAAGAAATTTATTTGATGGGTCATCACATAGATCATATAGAAGTTAGTGCCCTCCACAGAGAAGCCAGTGGTGTAATACCAAAACCAAACTCAGTGATCAGAGTGCTTCAGGGCTCCAAAACATTGTAGCCAAAGTTCACAGCCTCCTGATGGTCTGTTTTTTTTTTCAGGGATAAAATGTAGAGATTTTTAAGATGGATGGATTCTATGACCATTGTATGGTCTTCCACAAAGAGTCCTCAATATTCTGTTTTTGTTTTTTTTTTTTCTCAGTGGTTTCCATTTTCAGACAGTTTTGACCCTAGGTGACATTTGGCAATGTCTGGAGACATTTTTGATTGTCACACCTGGGAAAGGAGGGTGTGCTAATCACAGCTAGTGGATAGAGGCTAAGAATGCTGCTAAGCATCCTGTGATGACACTACCGGGCCTTAAAATAAAGAATTCTCCAACCCAAAATGTCAGTGCATGTCGCAGTCTGTTCCTACATGATTGAATGAAGGGGGACGAATGTAGAAGTGAAGACAAAGACAAAAAGATACATCTTAAAATAAGGGGTCAGAGGGCTCCTTGCTTCTAGTGAGCAAAGGCAGCTCTGAGCTTCTACAGCCCTTCATATTTATTAGGTGGAATCAATAGTGAGAGAGAGGTAATGGTTGGTCAGCTGCTTTGACTCATCACAGGTACACATAATTACTTTCTTTATACAACAGTCTTCAGATATTCCTATAGATGACCAGTGTGGAGCACCTGATTCTGTCACTGTTCCAGGGTCGGGAGGGCACTGTGTACCCTGCCACAATCCCTGGTGGACTGAACAAAGGGGGGCAAATGTGGAAACACAAGACAAGAGACAAAAGAATATATTTGGAAGAAGGGGTCAGGGAGCACCTTGCCTGTAGTGGACAAGGGCCCTGAGCTTTACACAGCCCTCCATATTTATTAGGCAAAAGAGATAGTGAGAAGGGGGGTGGAAGAAGGGGGTCAGCCGGTTGGTCCAGAGTAGGCTTGCAAGACTGCATTCCATGAACAACAGGCTCCAGATGTTGCAGTAGATAACCTCAGTGCCAGGGAGTGATAGCCTCCAGCAAACTTTCTGTCGGCAGGCACAGTCATGAGTTTGCTCTTATCCTGCATTCGTGAAAAACAGT
Source organism: Macaca nemestrina (assembly GCF_043159975.1). NCBI lineage: Eukaryota > Metazoa > Chordata > Mammalia > Primates > Cercopithecidae > Macaca > Macaca nemestrina. Next base: position 61,899,157 of record NC_092144.1, on the reverse strand, counting down.
TTGCTGTTTGATCATATAGCTTCCAGTGGAATTCTGAGTTGATCATGTCCCATGGGCTTTCGGCTGCCTACAAACCACAAGGAACACTGTGCCTGGGGTATGACTGCCCGTGGCACTCCTTCTGGAGGCAACGCAAATTGTCAGTTTTCCAACATCCTACTTTCATGAGAACAGTTTTCTGTTTGCTCATATAGCCTCCAGTGGTATACTGAATTGGTCACGACCCCATTTTCTTGGCCTCCAACAAATGCAGATTGAGCATCCCTTATCAGAAATGCTTGAAACTGGAAGTGTTTCAGATTTTAGATTTTTTTTTTTTTTCAGAATGCTTGCATTATACTTACTAGTTGAGCATCCCTAATCTGAAAATCCAAAATTTGAAATGTCCTGGTCTTTGAGTGTGACCTTTGTGCATCATGTCAGCCCTCAAAAGAATTTCAGAATTTGGAGCATTATAGGTTTCAGAATTTTGAATCAGGGATGCTCAACCTGTAGTGCTGAGGTAGAGAAACTCCTATTTACATTGATTAGTAAACAGTTCCAAGTTATGTTGACAGAGTCTTAGATTTTTCCTTCATAATCTCTTCATACCCGAGAATGCAGTGTCAGCTCTCTGTTCAAAGTCAATACTTACCTACTTCTTTTTTTTTTTTTTTTTTTTTAATTCCAATTATATTAAGCTCAAAATATTCACAATGTCAGCTGGGCAGTGGTGGCTCACCCTTGTAATCCCAGCACTTTAGGAGGCTGAGTTGGGAAGATCAGTTGAGCCCAGGACTTTGAAACCAGCTGGACAACATAGTGAGACCCCATCTCTACAAAAAAATACGAAAGTTAGCTGGGCATGGTGGCACACACCTGTAGTTCCAGTTGCTCAGGAGGCTGAGGTGGGAGGATCGCTTGAGCTTAGGAGGTCAAGGCTGCAGTGAGCTGTGATCATGCCACTGCCTTCCAGCCTGGGTAACAGAGCAATACTCTGTCTCTAAACAAAATCATCATCTTTATAATACTTCTCCAACTTGAATGAATTTCAAAAAAGAAAATATTCACAGTATCAAACTTTCAAACAATGTAGAAGTTTATAGTGCAAAACCTGAAAGTTCCCCCTTAATCCTTTTTCACCATCTTTAAAATAATCTCAAAACATTTTTGTGTATTCTTATGGTTTCCTGTATCAGCATTGGCATATCTAAATGTGAATTTGAGTGAATTTTTGCTAAGTGTCTCTTGCTCACCCTCAGGCTGAATGATTCTCTAGAACAGGGGTTCCCAACCCCTGCTACTGGTCCATGGCCTGTGAGGAAGTGGGCCAGGCCAGTGAGCAAATTTTATCTGTATTTACAGCCAATCCCTATCATGTGCATAACCATCTGAGCTCCCCTTCCTGTCAGATCAGAGACAGCATTAGATACTTCTAGGAGCTCAAACCCTGTTATGAACTGCACATGCGAGGGATCTAGGTTGCACACTCCTTATGAGAATCTAATGCCTGATGATCTGTCACTGTCTCCCATCACTCACAGCTGGAACCATCTAGTTGCAGGAAAACAAGCTCAGGGCTCCCACTGATTCTACATTATGGTGAGTTGTATAATTATTTCATTATATATTACAATGTAATAATAATAGAAATAAAGTACACAGTTAATGTAATGCACTTGAATCATTCCAAAACCATCCCCTTGCTCTGATATGTGGAAAAATTGTCTTCCACAAAACCAATCCGTGGTGCCAAAAAAGTTGGGGACTGCAGATTAAATACTTTATTAAAGGATGTAAGGAGGTTCTGTTTCTCTTTTGTGAATGAATGATTAAATATGTGAATCAGTGAATGAATGGAAGTACCAAAATAGGATATTTTAACTAAAACATTTTTTCCTATATATTATAATGCAAAACTAGTTACATGGAAGGCAGCCAAATAACTTACTCTGGGAAAATGTATTATAAGAAATTATCATTTATATTAATAGCATTACACAATGGTAATTCTTTAGAATTTGAGTAGGAATGTTCTATTACAGAGCTCACTGTCATTCAAGGATGTAGCTGTGGGTTTCACAGAAGACATCTGTTCAGAAGAATCTGTACCAAGATGTGATGTTGGAAAATTATAGCAACCTGGTATCACTGGGTAAGCATAGTTTTTCTGGGTAGTGTAGGCAATCAATTGCCCTTCCTTTCTGAGTAATTAAAAAGGGTCGGGCCTCACAAATACTTTACTTTTTTCAGACTTCAGTTTAATACATTATAGATTTTTAGTACTTTTCTGGCCTCTAACAGAGTGTTTTTCTCTCATTTCCAAAGGACGTTGAAGGCCTTTACTTGGCCCAGATACAAATTATTTAACTCCTTAAATGTAATCTTTGGCTGGGTGTGGTGACTGACGCCTATAATCCCAGCACTTTGGGAGGCCAAGGGGGGCGGATCATGAGGTCAAGAGATCGAGACCATGCTGACCAACATGGTGAAATCCCATCTGTACTAAAAATAGAAATATTAGCTGGGTGTCATAGCACACAGCTGTAGTCCCAGCTACTTGGGAGGCTGAGGCAGGAGAATCACTTGAACCCAGGAGGCAGAGGTTGCAGTGAGTTAAGATCACACCACTTCACTCCAGCCTAGAGACAGAGTGAGACTCCAGCTGAAAAAAAAGTACATAATTTTTCAGAAGTCTTGTAGCCCTAGTATTTGCGTTCATGTGTCCTTTATGAGTTTCCTTGATGCTTTTCTAGGGTATCAAGTTGCCAAAGCAGATGCATTATTCTGGTTGGACCAAGGAAAACCATGGATACTAGAGGAAGAAATCCAGAGTCAGGTTTGTCCAGGTAAGTGAAAAACCAGTCCTGTAGGGGAACGTGAAGTAATACCCCAGTTAAGCAGAAATAGGGGGGCACCTCTGAAATGCTGTTTGGAGAAATGTTTTTGAAGTTCTTAAAGCTGTGAATGTGACTAAGAACAGCTGATGTAAGCTCCTCACATACCTTAATACTGCCTCCACTTTTTAATCTCTCCATATTAGAACTCTTTTGCTTGACTTTTAAAAGAATCCATGTTCTTCTTTTAGGTACTCTGATCAAATCCCTCTCTGGCTCATCTCAGAACTTGCTTTCCTGGTTAATCTTTCTCCCTGGCATGTTTAGTTTACTTGCTTTTCCCTGTCTCCATCCCCCTAATCCATAGTCATAGCCCCGTTTTCAAGTATTCCTAAATTTTCCTCCCTTATCTTCATTTTATGTGTGTTTCATACCTCTCATAGTTTCTTCTGTTTTTTTCTTCTTCCATTTACAAATGTCTCAGATTTTCATTCTCTACCCAGTTTCACTTCCTCTTCTCTCCTTGGCCCTTGCTGTGAACATCTACCCCTTTTATTACATGATCAAGTGGATTAATTGGTCTCCTTTCTAGAAGATGTCTGGCAATTCAATGATCACACAGAATGGCACCAAGAAAATCAAAGCAGCCTTGAAACTATGGAGAGGCACCACAAATATCATACATTTGGCAAAATAATATCTCGTCTGAGCTCAAACCTTCATACCCCTTTTGTACTTGGGAAACACCTGAATCCTAATCTAGAGTACTTTATTCAAAATAGAAGCTATGCAAGAAATGAAGATGAATGTAATGGGTATGACGAAGTTTTTCTTTATCCTAAGCATGAGAAAATTCATGCTGAAGAGAAATACAATGAATATAATGAATGTGTAAAGGCTTTCAGTCATAAGTCACAGCTCATAAAACACTGGAAACCTCAAAAACAAAAGAAACAGTATGACTGCAGTGACTGTGGGAAAGCCTTTTCCCAGAAGTCGGACCTCATTAAGCATCAAAAAACACAGGAGAGAAGCCCTGTGGATGCAGTAGGTGTCAGACAGCCTTCAGCAGGAAGTCCTGTCTCATTTTACACCAGAGAACCCATACAGGAGAGAAACCTTATGAGTGCAATAAATGTCGGAAAGCTTTTACTGATAAGTCATGCCTTAATAAACATCAAATAACTCACACAGGAGAGAAATGCTTTGAGTGTCGTATATGTCAGAAAGGTTTTAGTGATAAGTCAAAACTCACTTTACATCAAATAACTCATACCGGAGAGAAACCCTATGGATGCAGCAAATGTCAGAAAAGCTTCAGCAATAAGTCACAGCTCATGAGCCATCAGAGAGCTCACACAGGAGATAAACCCTATGGTTGTGATGAGTGCGGAAAAACATTCCCCCTTAAGTTTAGCCTCATTTTACATTAAAAAAACCCATACTGGGGAAAAACTGTATGGGTGTAATGAATGTGGGAAAACCTTCATCCAGAGATCTGAGCTCAGTAGACATCAGAGAACTCACACAGGAGAGAAACCGTATCACTGCAGTGAATGTGGAAAAGGCTTTAGTGTAAAGTCATTCCTCAATACTTACTGGAGAACTCATACGGGAGAAAAACCCTATGGATGCAATGAATGTGGGAAAATGTTCTCCATCAAGTTTAGTCTCATCCTACACCAAAGAACTCATACAGGGGAAAAACCCTATGAGTGCAGTCAGTGTCAGAAGGCTTTCAGCCAAAAGTCACACCTGAATATTCATCAGCGGTCTCACACTGGAGAGAAACCTTACGAATGTGGAGAATGTCACAAAGCCTTCAGCCGGAAGTCCTATCTCCTGATCCATCAGAGAATTCACTTGGGAGAGAAACCTTGTGAATGCCTTGAGTGTGGGAAGACTTTCTCTCATAAGTTTAGTCTCACTACTCATCAAAGAATCCATACAGGAGAGAAACCCTATGGATGTAGTCAATGTGGGAAAACTTTCCCCATCAAGTTTAGCCTGGTTTTACATCAGAAAGCACATACAGGAGAGAAACCCCATGAATGCAGCAAATGTCAGAAATCTTTTGCCCAGAAGTCACATCTTATTATACATCAAAGAACGCATATAGGTGAGAAATCTTATGAATGCACTGAGTGTTGGAAAACCTTCTCCCGCAAATTCAGCCTCATTCTACATCAGAAAACACACAAAGGAGAGAAATAATAAATGAAGTGAATATCTGAAAGTTTGCAGTGAGAAGAGCTAGCTCATTATACCACAAGGTTAATATAGGAGTGAAACCTCGAGGCTGCAGAAAACGTGAACAAACTTTAATTTCAAGCTTACACATCATTTCTTATCAGAGAATAGTGCTGGGCATGATGCCAGTCAGGAAGTAATACCTTTTCCAATAAATGTCAATTGAATATAAGCCAGTGGGAACAAACAGGAAGGAACATCTATGTATTATTGATTGTGGGGATGTTGTTGGGATAAAAGGCAGTTACATCAGTTTCAGATAATTGACACTAAGGGAGAATTTCTGTACTTTAGGTGAGGTGCAGTGACTCACACTTGTAATCTCGGCACTTTGGAAGGCCAAAGTGGAAGGATCGTTTGAGCTCAGGAGTTCAAGACCAGTGTTTTCAACATGGTGAAACCCTGTCTCTACAAAAAATACAAAAATTTTCTGGACATGGTGGTGCACATGTGTAGTCCCAGCTACTCAGGAGGCTGAGGCAGGAGAATTACTTGAGCCAAGAGGTGGAGGTTTCAGTGAACCAAGATTTCACCAGCCTGGGTGATAGCCTGTCTCAAAGAAAGAAAATAAAAGAAAAAATAAATTTGTATGTTAATGAATCTGGGAAATCATGCTTTTTCATAATTTTTTTTCTGCTCTCATATAATCAGCATTATAGAAAGTATTAAATATGTAAATAAATATGCTTGTCAGAAAACAAAGCAAAAAATATCAGAATAATACCAAATATTTAAGTGTTTTGTACCTATTTTTATTATAAAAAATGATTGTTCATATTTGGGAACTGCATGTGTTAGCATCACAATTGTGAATTTGTAGTATGTATGCTTAAATGTGCATAAAGCCTTCCCATAGAATATCTGCATTGAATCTTTGTATAATGCTATGTAAATTATAATTGAACTGTGCCATGGACCCTACTGGACTGAACAAAGGAGGATGAATGTGGGAATAAAGATAAACACAAAAGAATATGTTTGGAAGAAGGGGTCAGGGGCTCCTTGCTTCTAGTGAACAAGGGCTCTGAGCTTCTACAGCACTTCCTATTTACTGAGTAAAGAAAATGAGGAGGGGGTGGTTGTCAGTCAGCTGCTTGATTTAGTACAGGCCTGCATGACTGCATTCTTTGAACAGTAGGCTCCAGATGTCCCAATAGATAATCTCAAGGAGCACAGCACCAGGGAGTGATTGCCCTCAGCATACCTTCTGGCGGCAGGTGCAGATGCGAGTTTGCTCACATTCTGCATTCATGGTAAACAGTTTGCTGTTTGATCATAAAGCCTCCAGTGGAATGCTGAGCCAGTCATGACCCTCAGGCTTTCGGGTCCCCACAGAACTGCAGTGGTTCATTGTTTTAGTAAAAAACTCATTACAATACTATATATCTTTATGCCCCTAGTGTTTGCTAGTATTTGTAAATGGGTCTGGAAGATGTTGTGCTGCTCTTGGGTAAAACTTTGTCTCATGAATTCTAAGGTAGACATTTTTCCAACATATTACCACTGCTAAAATAATGTGGCATACAATTGATGGCTTAATGTATTTAAATGGAGAACTTGGTGTATAAAATTGTGGTGTGCCGTACAACCAAAGGTATCTCAGATTGGATGAAATATAGTAGAAGCCATCATCTTTATACAGGGTTTTGTTTCTTGTAAACCAATGAAATATTTGGGGATTGAGGAAAATGAGTCTTCCAGGTTTCATGCCCCTTCTGAATTCTAAATAGTTTGAGAAATAGTCCCTGATATCAGAGAGATGGAAATTAAATAATTGTTGCAGTCCTGGTTCTATTGCATGAATGGATAATGTGGCTTGATCCTATAGTCAAATAAAATAAGCTCTTTCCTTCATAGCCACAAGGTGTGCAAGATGTGTTTCCCTTTGAAACATCATAAGCCAAATGTAAGACATGTTTTTATTAATCCCTCTCTAGAATGTAGCAGGAAAGTCTCCTAAACTGTTTTCTTAAATTGAGAATAAATTCTAAAATACATTGAACTTGATTTTAATTTTACAAAAATATGTTTCCTTTTCAAGCACGATGTTTTTCCTTAAAATAGGTGACTGCAATTATAGCAGTTACTCAGGGTAAGATGTTGAACAGTCTCACATGACTCCACAAGTTATATTTACATAAGACTCCAAGAAAGGCAAAGGTTACAGTATAGCATGAAAAATAAAATCCAATGAAATAAAATACAGGTAAATATGACGGTGTTCTGAGACATACAGGCACAGATTCCAGGGATCTTTTTCAGTCACACAGGATACTATTTGTCTCCAGATAACCAACAACCAAATATAGGTGAGGTATCTGTTTCAGGGGAACCAAGGCACAAGATTGCTGAGAGGTCTTTTATATACACAGTTGCAGCCAAAATCAGACTTTTAAAACAGAGATCATCTATCTATTTTCAAAACACAGGCCAGGTACAGTGGCTCACACCTGTAATCCCAGCACTGTTGGAGGCTGAGGTGAGTGGATCACCTGAGGTCAGGAGTTTGAGACCAGCCTGGCCAACATGGTGAAACCCTGTCTCTAATAAAAATACAAAAATTACCTGGGTGTGGTGATGCACACCTGTAATCCCAGCTACTTGGGAGGCTGAGGCAGGAGAATCACTTGAACCCAGGAGGCAGAGGTTGCAGTGAGCTGAGATCGCACCACTACACTCCAGCCTAGGTGACAGCAAGACTGTCTCAAAAAAAAAAAAAAAAAAAAAAAAAGATAGTGTAAGCAAACTGGTAAATGCACCTCAAGGGGAGTTTTGGGATTTTTTTTTTTTTTTTTTTTTTTTTTTTTTTTTTTTTTTTTGCTTTTTTGAGTCGGAATCTCACTTTGTTGCTCAGGCTGGAGTGCAGTAGTGCAATCTCCACTCACTGCAACCTCTATCTCCCAGGTTCAAGCAATTCTCTTGCCTCAGCCTCCCCAGTGGCTGGGATTACAAGTGCCACTTCATATCCTACATAAATCAGTATTTCCTGTATTAGACTATAAAAGTCAGCAGATTATTTTGGAGCAAGACCAGATAGTAAGTATTTCAGGCTTTGCGGGCTACATATGATCTCTGTTGTATATTCTATTTATTTTACTCTTTAAAAATATTAAAATCCAATCTTAGCTCAAGGGCAAAGCAGGCTGTGGACTGGATATGGCTCATGAGCAGCAGTTTGCTAACCCCTGGAAACCTGAATTGAACAGCAAAACTCTAAAAGTGTTAGAAGAAAATATAAGATAATGTTTCTATGATCTTAATGTGGGGAAGGATTTCTTTAAAAAGAGTTAACATAAACGATAATAGAAAATATTAAGGCCAAGCGTAGTGGGTCACGAGATTGCAGTAGCCAAGATCATGCCATTGCACTCCAGGTGACAAGAGTGAGAGAGACTCCCCATCTCGGGGGAGGGGGGAGGGAAAAATGGGGAGTTGTCTGTTTTGAATTCCCAACATGTACAGAGCACCCTTGACATTGACATAACTAACTCCATTTTACAAAAAAACTTCATCTTACGTTTCTTTTTTTTTTCTTTTCTTTTTTTTTTTTTTTTTTGAGATGGAGTTTCGCTCTGTCACCCAGGCTGGAGTGCGGCGGCCGGATCTTGGCTCACGGCAAGTTCCGCCTCCCGGGTTTACGCCATTCTCCTGCCTCAGCCTCCCGAGTAACTGGGACTACAGGCATGTGCCACCACACCTGTCTAATTTTTGTATTTTTTTTATATATACTTTAAGTTCTAGGGTACATGTTCACAACGTGCAGGTTCGTTACATAGGTATGCATGTGCCATGTTGGTTTGCTGCACCCATCAACTCGTCATTTACATTAGGTATTTCTCCCAATGCTATCCCTCGCCCAGTCTGCCACCCCCTGACAGGCCCCAGTGTGTGATGTTCCCCTCCCTGCGTCCATATGTTCTCATTGTTAAACTCCCACTTATGAGTGAGAACATGCAGTGTTTGGTTTTCTATCCTTGTGATACTTTGCTGAGAATGATGGTCTTCAGCCTAATTTTTGTATTTTTAGTAGAGACAGTGTTTCACCATATTGGCCAGGCTGCTCTCAAACTCCTGACCTCGTGATCCGCCTGCCTTGGCCTCCCAAAGTGCTGGGATTACAGGCGTGAGCCACTGCACCCGGCCTTTGATAGCAACTTTTATTGAAGTGGCAATGTACAACAGCAGCAGAGGTACTGCTCCTTGTGGAGCAGTATGCCCAGAGTAGCAGCTCAGAGGCAGCCCTTCAGTCATATTTCTACCCACTTTTAATTATATGCAAAGTAAGTGGTGGATTATGCAGAAATTTCTAGGAAAAGGTGGTAACTTTCAGGTCATCAGCTTGTCATGGAAAGCAGCAATAACTCCCAGGTGTTACCGTGGAAATGGTAAACATGACATGGCATACTAGCAGGTATGTCTTATGAAAAGCTGCTTCTGCCCTGTTGCTGTTTTAGCTAGTCCTCTTTTTGGTCTAGTGTTGGAGCCTGGCCTCTTGAGTCAAGTCCCACCCCCTGCCTTGATAGTGGCTTTTGTATCCAGTTTTTTCATAGAACACAATTTCAAATTTCTATGCTTGGTGTTTTCCAAACAGCCTGAAGCAAAAAGCAATCTTTAATATGAATATATATATCGATCCTCACTCACAACTTTAAAGTCAGTAACTGAGATGCAGTGACTTGTCATGAGCCTTGACTACTCAAGCTAAGTGGCCTATTTTTCCCCCCTTTCTCAAGGCATGTTCTCTGCTGTAGGGACACCTGAAATTCCCCTAAGATGGCCATGCTCAGTGGGCTGCCTCTTGACAGTTTCCTAGTAGTCAGTCAATAAAGGGTGCAGTCACCTCTCCCCAGCTCACTGAGGTAGACATAGTTGGTACTGTGCTGACCTTGGTTCCATTTGAGCCTCTGAATATCTGTGTGGCTTGTGCAGTGGTGTTGGTGCTCTAATCTCACAGTGCAGGGGTTGAGGTGTCAGGAGAGGGAACACATCAGTGCCGTTTCACTGTCTCCTGTGTCAAAGCAAAATTAAAATGCAGACCAGACTTGAAAAACTCCTGAGAAAACAAAACCTGGTAGACCTTAAAAACAGCCTTAACCTTGCTTAACCTGTAAACATAAGCAACAATTCACTTGAGTCATTTCTGGTAAATGCTTGTGTTAGGGAAAGACAAAACTCAATTTCAACCGATCAAAAGCGGCCAATTCACATACTATTATGTCATTAGGGACTTTTCAAGGCAAATTTTAAAATCCATTTTTATAATTGTAACTGATCAAATAATTTCTTTGTTTTACTTCTTCATTCACCCTATGAATACTTGCGTCTAATGCTTTAAGCATAAAAGGACCACGAGACTTCTTTTGGTGTGATGCTTCCCAATTCATGAACTGCTGTTTGTTCAGTAAACTCTAGAAAATGTTTACTGCGCTTCAGATTTTTGTTTTCAGGAGAGCCATCCCGGTTAATGATACAAGAACAACTGTTTCCCTTCTGTACGTCAGATCTACCAAGATGGCCGCGCCCAGAGAGCCGTGGCACAGGGTGCGGACATGTTACATCCCTGAAGAGAAGCCTAAATCCGGTCGTCCTAGCGCAGCAGAATCGACTCTCGCCCTCGTCGGCCGCCGTAGGCCGGTGCCAATGCCGGGGTTTAAGGGCCAGAAAAGGAAGCAATCACGGAATTTAGGTGTAGCCAGGAGAAAATCAGGTGAGCGTTTGGGTCTCTCCGTGGAGTAGGTTAAAGTGGCAGGGAGCTTCTGAGGAGCCTGTGGGGAGAGGTGGCGGCCTGGGCGGTGGAGCCTTTGCGGTCCGGCATGGGAGAGTTCTGGTTGTCGGGCGTTAACGGTCTGTCGGGTTCAGCGACTGAGATTCGGCGTCAAAGTTTGGGGTCTCTGAGGGTCACTCTGTTAGTAGGGCTGTCGATCACTGGATCGAGAACTGTAGGGGGACGCTGCCCAGCACACCGGCTTCATCACCGACCCCATTATTATCACTTCAAACGCCGCAGTTTAAAGTCGGTGATGAAGCCGGGGTGCTGGGCAGCCTACGAGGGTGTCTGGTGTAGGTTTTAGGGTGAATCAGGGATGTGTGTTAAGTGTTTAGGGAAGGTCCAGGCATATGGGGCTCAGAGTCTTGTAAAATCTGATATTTTACAAGCCCAGGCCCCTGGCTGGTGGTTGAGTTGTGAAACTATAACCGCCCACCCTTGCCGGCTGCCTAGACAGAACCGATTTGTCAAGATAGGGAAATTGCAATGGAGAAAGAGCAATTCATGCAGAGCCGGCTGTGCGGGGAGACCGAAGTTTCATTATTACTCAAATCAGTGATGAAAGAAAATTTTCAGCGGAATTAAATTTAAAGGAGTTTAAATGAGCAATGAACGATTCGCGAATTGGGCAGCCCCCAGAATCACAATAGATTAACAGAGACTCCAGGGGTGCCTCGTGGTCAGAACAAATTTATAGACAAAAAAGTGACATACGGGAATCGGAAGCGAGGTCCAGAAACAGTGAGATTGGTTACCACTCGTCGTTTGCCTTATTTGAACGCCATTGGAACATTCAGCATTCTATCACTATGGCCGCTGGGATTGGCAACGCTCAGCTATTGTTACAGGTGCATACGATTAAGTTCGGTTTTCAATTTTGTCTGCAGTTTATCCACAAGGACTCAAATATAGAAGTATGGAGCCCTTCTCAGGCAATATTTAGTTTGCTTAAGCATCAGTCTCCTTGAGTATTTGAGGATCAAAGTTTCCCCCCATCCCCCAGACGGAATCTAGCTCTGTTGTCCAGGCTGGAGTGCAGTGATGAGATCTCAGCTCACTGCAACCCCCGCCTCCTGGCTTCGAGCGATTCTTCTGCCTCAGCCTCCCGAGCGGCTGGGATTACAGGCCCGCACCATCATGCCCGGCTAATTTTTGTATTTTTAGTAGAGACAGGATTTCACCATGTTGGCCAGGCTGGTCTTGAACTCCTGACCTCAGGTGATCTGCCCGCCTCAGCCTCCCAAAGTGTTGGGATTACAGGCGTGAGCCACCGCACCCAGCTATGATTGTTATGATTTATAAGAAATGTGTGCTTGATCTTTATCCTGTTTCCTGGCACATGTCTCCTAAAACCCTTGGAACCTCTTCAGGGATAAGTGTCTTCGTGTGGCATTGAGATGGCAGGTGACTGGGTGCTTCTGGCTGACCTTAGGATGGGGGAGGCTGCTTGCCAGGGCAACTAACTGTGTGATTTGAGGGTTGGAAATTTTAGCTCTGCCTGGCAACAGGGAGGTTGAAGGTTGAGTTGATCACCAGTGGTTAGTGTTTTAATCAAGTATGCCCATATAATGAAACTGGCATAAAAACTCAAAAGGATTGGTGAACTTCTGGGGAACTTACAGATTCTTGAGCAGGTGGAGGTGCCTGAGGGGTGGTGCACTGAATCTCTAATAAGCTGCCTTGGAGGGCATGGAAGTCCAACGCCCCTTGCTACAAACTTTGCCCTGTTTTATCCCTTCCATCTGGCTCTTCATCTGTATCCTTTGTAATATCCTTTATTCCTTTTCCCATTTGCCCTGAGAATATTCACCGTCGATGCTTGCAGCTGGAGCATTTACCCCGAGATAACTTTGTCATGAACGGTCTCGCTTTTATTATTTTCATATTGTTCTAGTAGATGGACTTTGGAAATAAAAGACATCATTCTATTTATAGCATTCTGTTTTTAGTAGTGGTATTTCCATTTACAAAATGTGGTAGTTCTTGATCACTGAAAATGTCAAATCCTAAAAAACATAGCATTCCTACACGTGATGTTAACATCATTCTCAAGCAGTTCTTGGCTGAAGACTCGCTAGATGGAGCCGATTTTTCCAAATAGACAATTCTGATGATTCAGATGATTCTGATGTTAGTTCTGATTAGAAATAACTCCTAGAACAGCTTTTATATTTTATTTCCACATTGAAAATCAGATTTACTGCAGCCTCAAAGAGCATATTTATGACAAGTTAAATAAGCGCTGGCAGCAAGCTGCACTTTGTTTTTCTAGACAGTAAAAGAGTTAAAATAAACCAGTAAATGTTAAGTGTTTTCCTGAGTTCTGTGAGCAATCCAGCAAATTAATCAAACCTGAGGAGGAGGCCGTGTGAATCCTGATTTATAGCTGGTCTATCAGAGATACAGGTGACAACCTGCTGCTTGCAACTTGCATCTGAAGTTGGGGGCAGGCTTGAACTGAGCACTTAATCTATGGTATCTGACACTATGTCCAGATACACAGTCTCAGAATTGAATTAAATTGTAGGATGCTGTCTTAGTCTTGTTGGTGCTGCTATAACAACATAGCTGAGACTGGATAATTTATAAACAACAGAAATTTATTTGTTATAGTTCTGGAGACAGGGAAATGTAAGATCAAAGCACCAGCAGGTTTGGTGTCTGGCGAGGGCCCAATTTCTGCTTTCAATATAGTGTTTTGTCCCTATTTCTCTGGAGGTGAATAATGCTGTGCCCTCACGTGGCAGAAGGCGGAAGAGCAAAAAGGGCCGATGTGTGTGTGAAGCCTCTTTTATTTTTATTATTACTATTATTCTTTCTTTAGGTTTTTTTTTTTTTTTTTTTTGGATACAGAGTCTCACTTTGTCACCCAGCCTGGAGTGCAGTGGCACCATCATAGCTCACTGCAGTCTCAACCTCTCAACCTCCCAGGCTCAAGCAATCCTGCCTTGGCCACCTGAGTAGCTGGGAATACAGGCATATGCCACCACGCTTGGATAATTTTTGTATTTTTTGTAGAGATGGGGTTTCACTATGTTGCCAAGTCCTGAGCTCAAGTGATCTGCCCACTTTTGCCTCCCAGAGTACTGGAATTACAGGTGTGAGCCACCACACCTGGCCTTTTTTTTTTTTTTTTTGAAGAGACAGGGTCTTGCTGTGTTGCCCAGGCTAGAGTTCAGTGGTGCAGTCACAACTCACTGCAGCCTCAAACTCCTGGCCTCAAGCGATCCTCCCACCTCAGCCTTCCAAAGTGCTGGGATTACGTGCATGAGCCACTGCGCCTGGCCAAAGCCTCTTGTGTAAGGGCCTTAATGCCACTCACAAGGGAGGAGCTCTCATGACTTAATCACTTCCTAAAAGCCCATCTCTTGATACCACTGCATTGGAGAGTAAGTTTCAACATGAATTTTGGAGGGCACAAACATTCAAACCATAGCATCTGGTGTTTGGAAGCTTAGATTTTTGGAGGCTGTCTCACCATTTCCTAATAAGAGTGGCTCACTGTGCCTAAGTTGTTTTTTCAAACAATGTGGTTTATCCTGAACACCTGCTTTCCTCTAGGATTCTGGAGTTTTGGTGTATGTTAGCCAGTAAGCACCTTCATGATCAGCCCCCAATAAAAACCATGGGCACACAATTTCTCTCTAATAAACTTCCTTGGTCTGTAGTGTTTCACGTGTGTTGTCACAACTTGTGGCTGGAGGAATCAAGTGTATCCTGTGTGACTCCAAAGAGACTGAACTTGAAACTTGTGTCAGGCTTCCTCCAGACTTTGCCACATGTACCTTTTCCCTTTGCTGGTTTTGCTCTGTATGTTTTCACAGTAATCAGTGGTTGCCATGAATATGATTACAAACTGAGTGTTGTGAGTTCACCTAGTGAATCACTGCATCTGGGAGTGGTCTTGAGGGACCCCTGGCACAGCTGTCTGCATTCATTCACCTGTCTCCCGTTTTCCAACAGACTCTCAGGTGTCCTTGACTTGTGGCAGCATCACTCCAGTCTCTGCCTCCATCTTCACATGGCCTTGTCTTTTCCCTGTGTGTTTCTTCTCTGTGTGTCTCAAGATTGTTGGGAAAAAGGCTTGTAGGGTGCCGGTATAAACTGGTCATAAAAGTATGGGACAATAAATTGTGGAAAGCCTCAGGAGGCCTCTGAGGAGGAAAGCCGCCTTATTGCCATCACGTTGACCTGCTCTTTTGTCTATAAACACTGTGCTTAAGGAGAAAGACACTCCTTTGAAGCACTGGAATGTGGTCAGATATGCCGGCTGCTAGTTAAGCCCACTCCCATATGACTCTCCACATTCAGAGTGTTGTTCTATTGCCCTGGGATGTAAAGACGTGGAGACACCTGACAAAGGGATGCTTAGATGTATTGCTTGGCCTTGACTTCAGGAGAGTTTAAGCAGCAGAGACAGCATCTGGGCCCAGAGGGAATGTGTCACCAAATGAACTTGATTTTTACTCCACAGATCCTGGCTCCCCAGAAGCAAGAGACTTCAAGTGAAGGAAGGAGGAGGTTCCTGCATGTGGATGTCATCATTTCTGGGAACACTCTTAAATGGATTTCTTAGCCAAAATTTAGGGAGGATCCAGAAGAAACCAAAGATGAAGCATCCCAGTTCTTGGGTATTTCCTGAAACAGAAGAAAATGACAGAGGCCCAGGTGACTTTTGGTTTGTTTTATTCTTAACTCGATTCCCTGATGGATTTGTGGAAGTCTAAAGAAATCAGTTCCTTTACATTAAAAGTATAAATTGGAAAAAATGAGCTCTGGGGAGAAACAGACTTAGACTGTACCTTTCAACCAGGACAAAGCGGGATCATGAATACATTGTTCACATAGCTCACATGTGACCAGTGTTGGAATATAATGTGTGACTCTGCCGGACCCTGTTGGTTACATTAAGTGTCAACTTGTGTCCAAAATCTTTGGCCACCATCACACCCAGAGAATCATGGTAAGTTACATGATGTGCACTGATTCTGAGGAGAATGTGAGTCCCTTCCTCAGGGGATGTCAGTATTTCATGGCACTTAAATCTTGGAAAATTCGTTTGATGCTTTCTGCTAGAGGTGACAAGATAGACTTTTTGTCCTTAACAGCTTTCTTCCAAAAGATACACAAGCAAGTTTCGTGTGGCTGTTTCTACACGATTATTCTCAGTCCTCTCTGGGACTATACCAAGCAGAATTTAATGAACACAGTATTTCAGGAGCCCTCAGCACCGCGGCCTATATACCCAACCTTGTTGCAGTCTGTTTAGTCTGTGAATAAACCTAGTTGCCTAAACAATGCAAGGTTTGCTTTCAAAGGCGCTCCTTGAACAGGTCACTAAACTGGCGTTTAAGTACAGATTTGACCATAGGGAGTTGAAAGTTCCCTTTGGCAATGGCTTGGGTTGTTGAGATCCACAGGGTTTGCTTTAGAATGTCATGTTGTCTCAGAAAATACAGATCCCTTCCCTGTTTTCAAATCCAGTTGTTAACCTCTCACCTCTTTTAATGCCTTAACTTGAAAAAATTATGCAAATGACTCATTATGGTTTTAAATGTGTATATATTTGGTTTCTATCTCTGGTTCCTGGCACAGAGCTCCTAAAACCTTTAGAATTTCCTGAGTGATAGGAGTGTTATTTTGTTCTTCATAACCAGCCCCTTTCAACCATACCTGAGTTTATGGTAATGAGGTGACTCAGGGTGGGCTCCTTTTATAGTAATGAGGTGACCTCAGGATGGGGCTGGTTGCCAGAAAGACCAAGCCTTGATTACAGAGTTGGAACTTTCAGTCCCACCCCTGACCTCCAGATTCTGTCACCAATGGTTGATTATTTCTTTTTTCTTTTTCTTTTTTCTGAGACAGAGTCTCGCTCTGTCGCCAGGCTGGAGTGCAGTGGCACAATCTCGGCTCACTGCATCCTCCACCTCCTGGGTTCAAGCAATTCTCCTGCCTCAGCCTCCTGAGTAGCTGGGACTATAGGTGGGCACCACCACACCCAGCTACCCTTTTTTTTTTTTTTTTTTTTCAGTAGAGACAGGGTTTCACTATGTTGGCCAGGATGGTCTCGATCTCTTGACCTCATGATCTGCCTGCCTCGGCCTCCCCAAGTGTTGGGATCACAGGTGTGAGCCACCATGCCCAGCCATGGTTGATGATTTAATCATGCCCACATCGTAGAATCTCCATAAAAACCCCCATGGGGTTTGGAGATCACATGTGGAAGTGGGGGGTGGGGGAAGGGTGTGCTGCAATTCCACAGGAACAGAGGCTTCTGTGCTTGGCACCCTTTGGACCTTGACTTCTGTACCTCTTCACCTGGCTGTCATTTGTATCCTAGATAATAAACTGTAATTGTGTGACATTTTCCTGAGTTCTGTGAGTCATTCTAGCAAATTATCAAACCTGAGCAGAAAGGTTGTGGCAGCCCCCAATTGTGGTCAAGTTGGACAGAAGTGCGATAATGTGGGGACCCCAGAGCGGCACATGATGTGAGGGCAGTCTTGTGGGACCGAGCCCTTAAACTTGCAGAGTCTGATGATAACCCTCAGTGGTTAGTGTTAGCAGAGGATCGAACTCTAGGATACCCAGTTGGCATCAGAGAATCAAAGGGTTGGAGAAGTGTTGCTGGAAAAGACACTGTGTATTTGGTATCAGAAAGAACCACAGATTCATGGATAGTTTTTTTTGTTTGTTTGTTTGAGATACAGTCTTACTTTGGTGCCCAGGCTGGAGTGCAGTGATGTGATCTCCGCTCACTGCAACCTCTGCCTCCTGGGTTCAAGCGATTCTCATGCTTCATCTAGGCGCCACCATGCCCAACTAATTTTAGTATTTTTAGTTGAGACCAGGTTTCGCCTTGTTGGCTAGGCTGGTCTCTGATTCCTGACCTCAGGTGATCCACCCGCCTTCACCTCCCAAAGTGCTGGGTTTACAGGCATGAGATACCATGCCTGACCTCATGGATAGATTTTTCAATGTGAAAGACTCAAGTTAAATAGTACACAAAGTTCCCCCTCTGTATACTTTTTTACCTAATTCCCTAGTATGTCATTAACAAATGCTTGTCTTCCTGTTCTAGGGATTTACCTGTGAGGACGTCTATGTCTGCATGTGTGTGTGTGTGTGTGTGTGTGTATGTACACATGCATTTGTATACATATACATGTATCTATGCATGTCAATGTTTACATGTATGATGGCTTATTTTTTACAGCCACTGCATAGTTTATTTGTTGTTTTGCTAAACATCATGGTATAGTTCACATGAAGGGAATCATGCTAGATTATTCTGCTCATGCTATATGACTATAGCATATAGTTCAGGGTTGCAAGTAGGTGCTGAAAAACACTGCAGATGTTCTTATGTTAGCAAGAGGATTTAATGGCTGCATATTACAGAAACTTACGATTTGTTGGATTAATGGATGGCTTCATGGTTATTATAAAAGATAGAATATTTTACTATGACTTTGCTTCTGTCACAGTATATTGAAAGAACTAGGAATACAGTTTATTTGTGAACATGCTGAGTTTGTACTGCAAGGGTCCACTTATATACAAGCTTGAATCAAAAATATAATATTCTCAGGATGTGCAACTCACTTATACAGAGTGCCATAAGCAGATTCCACCAGGCCAACTGTGTGGGTCATGAGTATGCACAGTTTCAGTATATGTGGGGCATCCTGAAACCATTCCATTGGGTATACCAAGGGACAACTGTACAGGTGCAACTTATATGGTGAAAATGGGCAGAACAACTTCATATTTCTTCCATGCCAATAAAAGAGAAACACTTCATATTAAGCAGGACTGTGTTATTACAGGAATCACTGACCCTGAGGGATGTGGCTGTGGACTTCACCTGGGAGGAGTGGCAGCTCCTGGGCCCTGCTCAGAAGCATCTGTACCGGGATGTGATGTTGGAGAACTACAGCAACCTTGTGTCAGTGGGTGAGGACAGCTGCCCTGTGTCACTCAGAGGGTGCCCAGTCAGTGGCCTTTGCTTCCTTAGCTTCTGGAAGCTTTGGTGTGTCTGCTATGCTCCCAAATGGCAGATCCTCAGGCCCCTCTGTGGTCCCAGAGGAAGAGGCACTATCTTCCTTCATCTTAGAAAAAAACGCTTTAATTTGCTAACATGCAAATTATGCAGTCCCTAACATGTACCTTTCTCCTATCATCAGAGCCATGTAGTGCAATTCAGTGAGCCTAAGTCTTCTCCCATTTCCCACAAACAGGGTTTCAAGCTAACAAACCTGATGCCCTCACCAAGTTGGAACAAGGAGAACCGCTATGGGCATTAGAAGATGAAATCCACAGTCCAACTCATCCAGGTAAGTGAGAGAGAACCAGCAAGAGAGGAAGGCAGTGAAAGTCACATTCTGGTCGTTTAGAGAAGGCATGACAGTTGTGAAAGTGTTTAGGGAGACAGAAACAGCTGCCACATATCCTTCTCCCCATATGATACAAGAACTCTTTTTCTTATAGGAATTTAGAGAAACATTGGCCGGGCGCGGTGGCTCAAGCCTGTAATCCCAGCACTTTGGGAGGCCGAGGCGGGCGGATCACAAGGTCAGGAGATCGAGACCACAGTGAAACCCCGTCTCTACTAAAAATACAAAAAATTAGCCGGGCGCGGTGGCGGGCGCCTGTAGTCCCAGCTACTCAGGAGGCTGAGGCAGGAGAATGGCGGGAACCCGGGAGGCGGAGCTTGCAGTGAGCCGAGATCGCGCCACTGCACTCCAGCCTGGGCGACAGCGTGAGACTCCGTCTCAAAAAAAAAAAAAAAAAAAGAAACATACATACCCCTTTATCCCTTCTTGGAACTGAACTGATCCCTATTCATTTCTTCTTAGATGTTGTTTCCCGTAAGTTCTTCTTGCTTGGATTTTCACATCTTCCCATTCTTCTTCATCACTTGTCAGAGGATCATTTTGTGTTTCTGAGGCAAAAACAACAAACTGTTTTTTTTTTGTCTCACATAGTCACTCAACCCAGCATTTATGCCACTGGATATATAGGGTTGTTTTCTCACACCTCAGACAATTCTCCAGCAGACATCAGCTGGGTGTCCTCTATTTCAAATCAGCTCTGACACTATCTACCTGATGCGGCATCAGATCCCACAGGTTAAGGGATCAGTCCAAGACTGTCTCCCACTTCAAATGCCAGTGGCAAGTCCCAGGTTGTCACCTCAGCTTCTGATCAACCAGCTGTAAAGTAGAGGTTCCCAAGACCCTCTCCTCAAGTTTGATTAATTTGCTAGAACAGCACTTATATGTATATGCATGTGTGTGTATATATATATGTGTATGTGTCTATATATGTGTATATACATTTATACATATACTTTATATCTATATATACATTTATATAAGAGAGAGAGAATGCCATAAGCATTGTCTAGAGTTGCTGATTCATCAAATGAGATAAGAACTGAGGCACAGGAGGCCAGGCATAGTGGCTGTAATCCCAGCAGTTTGGGAGGCCGAGGCAGGCATATCATGAGGTCAAGAGTTTGAGACCAGCTTGGCCAACATGGTGAAACCCTGTTTCTACTAAAAATACAAAAATTATCCGGGCGTGGTGACATATGCCTGTAGTCCCAGCTATTTGGGAGGCTGAGGCAGGAGAATCACTTGAACCCAGGAGGTGGAGGTTGCAGTGAGCAGAGATCACGCCATTGCACTCCAGCCTGGGTGACAGAGTAAGACTCCATCTCAAAACAAAAAACAGAAAAAAAAACCTGAGGCATAGGTATGTGACTATGGTTTGTTTTTTGCATTCTGACAGTATGTATTTTTCACCTTGAATTTTCTTTTCATGACATGGTTTATAATACACTACAATATAATAATATCTTCCATCTCTAGATTCCCATTCTACTTTGCACCCTAATCACACACAAGCCACTCCCATAGATATCATATCAGTGGGATTTGGTGGTGCTTGAGGTTCCTTTGCTACTCTGGAGTCAAGGGCCTGGTTTTCGTTCTTCCTTGTATAAGACTGAAATACATCTTGGTCATTCATGCATTTCTTTATCGAAGGACAGATTAGCCAGGCTGAAGAGAGATCATACTTTTCTATCTATTAAGCATTTCTTAAAGGCAAGATCTTTATTAAAGGAGTTTTCATGACACTATCCATCCCAAGGCCTCTTGCTCTGCGAGTCTGGTTTCGTTAGAATTGGGTTGGGGGCCTGGGCTTGTCTCTCGGGGGCTGTTTCCATAAGTTGATGAACTGTAGCCATAATACACAGTAGAAGAGACTGAATTTACTGAGAAACAGAAATGTCTCTCTTGAGCAAAGATTTTATTAGCAAAAATAGGGCAAATTTTTATGTAATATTTACAAATTAAACTTTTGAACATATGAAATGTTTTTGTTACAATTCAGGGCTATACAAAGATAAAGTGAATAGTAAATACAGAAAGAATTGTAGGACTTTAGAAGAAATGTAACCTACAGTGGTCTAGA
Organism: Macaca nemestrina; assembly: GCF_043159975.1. Lineage (NCBI taxonomy): Eukaryota > Metazoa > Chordata > Mammalia > Primates > Cercopithecidae > Macaca > Macaca nemestrina. The sequence continues at coordinate 61,877,842 of NC_092144.1, read as the reverse complement.
CAAGATGGAGAATGACAGACTGATATGCAAGAGACATAGCTAGGTATTGAATTAAGATGAAGAACTATGACAAGACAAGAAGTTGTAGAGCTGGAAATGCAAGGCCATGTGGGGACTGTCAGAAGATTAGCCTGAAGGCCAGGTGCGGTGGCTCATTCCTGTAATCCCAGCACTTTGGGAGGCCGAGGTGGGCAGATCACCCGAGGGTCAGGAGTTTGAGACCAGTCTGGCCAACGTGGTGAAACCCTGCCTCTACTTAAAATACAAAAAATTAGCCAGGTGTGGTGGCACACGCCTGTGATTCCAGCTGCTCAGGAGGCTGAGGCAGAACTGCTTGAACCCGGGAGGCAGAGATTGAAGTGAGCTGAGATTGTGCCACTGTACTCCAGCCTGGGTGACAGAGCAAGACTCCATCTCAAAAAAAAAAAAGAGATTAGCCTGAAACTGGTCACATGGAGGCCAGTGTTAGAAGATATTTGCTGGGAAACGGTCAAGTGGGAACTTAAAGTGGATGCGTCTGGTAATGGTAAAACTTTTATTGTTCAGCCCCTGCTGTGAGTTTTCTGTGCCAGTAATTTAGGATGGTGGTGGAGGTAAAGTTGTGTATTTTTCTAGCTCTACGTAGAGGTTACCTTTCACCTGGTGGCAGTATTGTAGCAATAATACTGTGTAGTTGATGTTCTAAGAAAAACTAAAAGTAAAGCTGCCTCAAGTCTTGATTCAGAAGTAGGAACGTGTTCCTTAAGGGTTCCCTTCACCGATGCCAACAGAGACATAAGTACAAAATTCAGGAAGTAGAGGCTGTTAGTGGCAAGGTGAGGGATTAGTATATTAGGGACAGTAAAGTGGAAAAAAAAAATTCTAATATGACATCTATGCAAGTAGGGCATGATAAAGAAGGTGACAGTTTCCACATGTGGTGCAGTGGCAGAGCTGTGCGGAGAGGACTGCGTGTTCCGCTTGCATATTCTGAAAGTCCATAGGGATGGCTGTGTTTCTCTTTCTGTTGGAACATAAGAGAATGTGTCATAGCCAGGTAGATACAAGGTGTTAATTGAAAAATCGAGGAGACAAAGAGAAACTTTATATTCTAACAAAAGATGATTCGCAAATCTCAGTAATGTGACCTTGGGGAAGTGAAAGAAACACACATCACTGAAGAGAGGGGAAACTCTTTTTTTTTTTTTTTTTTTTTTGCCTTGCAGGAGGCTTTTTGCCTTGCAGAATTTGCTTTGCATACCTGTTCAGTGAGAGATGGGGGAGTCTTAGGAATATCTTTATGAGAATCAGCAAACGTGTGCATAGCAAGCAAACATATATGTAACATATCCATGTTCATTTTGGAGTGGAGTTTTAACATTAAAATGAGGTGGAATTTGACTCTATGCTAGGAGGTCTTTTACAGGATATAAGAAAAGTCTGCACAGACTCCAGCAACTGACCAAAACAGCCTCACTGATGTTTCTCAGGAGAAAGATATTGAGATCAGTCTCCTGTCCAATCATAGCTGCAGTTAGGAATGCTGTTGGGGGTGAGGGGCATCAGTTAGTCAGCGTCTGGTGGTCGGGGAGCTGCAATTGTTTCAATATTGCTTGTCCCAAGGTCAGTGTTTGTTTAGCTGCTACAGAAAAAGAAAAAAACAGAACAAAAAAAGTCGTGGCAGTTAGAACATAGTTTATTCTTTAAATGTAGGGGGTGTACGACTTAACCGTTGCCTGTGTTTCCTTAGGCCTAGTTTATAATTTGGTATCTTATTGCCACAAAGAGTCTGTTCCATCAGTCTGTGATCTCTATTTTAACAAAGGTTAGAGTACTGACTGCAATTTTCCTTCACATGTGAGATTGGCGCTCTAGGAAAGTTAGTGTGATGATGGTCTACAGAATGGAGAAGGGCATATTTTAGCACCCAACAGTCTAATAGAATTAGGATGAAGTCAAATGCTGTGTATCTAACATTCTAACGTGACTTTCTATTTATTCTAATCCCTATGTCTGCTGTTTCCCTACTCAGGATTATTCTTTTTCAAATTAAAAAAAAATGTTTCTGTAGAGACAGGGTCTCCCTATGTAGCCCAGGCTGGTCTCAAACTCCTGGGCTCAAGCGATCCTCCCACCTCAGCCTCCCAAAGTGTTGAGATTAGAGGCATGAGCCACTGTGCCTGGCTGGCAAATTTTTTGTTTTTTTTTTTAGATGGAGTCTCGCTCTGTTGGCAGGCTGGAGTGCAGAGGCACAATCTCGGCTCACTGCAACCTCCTCCCAGGTTCAAGCGATTCTTCTGCCTCAACCTCCTGAGTTGCTGGGACTACAGGCGTGTGCCATCACGCCAAGCCAATTTTTTCTATTTTTAGTAAAGACGGGGTTTCACCATCTTGACCAGGATGGTCTCGATCTCTTGACCTCATGATCCACCTGCCTTGGCCTCCCAAAGTGCTGGGATTACAGGCATAAGCCACCGTGCCTGGCCGGCAAATTTTATCTTATGTGTATTTAACTGCAATTCTTAAAAGGTTTTTAACAGATAGGGAACGTTTATACTTGGAATTCCTTCCATGTTGGTATCATAGGGTTTCCAGTAAAAAGCCAGCCAACCCCGAGGCATCTTTGAAGCAGTTTTATTCCATGTGAGGATCATGGAAGGATTTATTGTTCTGTCTCTTAGAAATTGAGAAAGCTGATGATCATCCGCAGCAGCACTTGCAAAACCAAAGAATACTGAAGAGGATGGGACAACACTATGAACATGGAAGAACTTTGAAATCATATTTAGGTTTAACCAACCAGAGCAGAAGATACAACAGAAAGGAGCCTGCTGAGTTTAATGGAGATGGAGCTTTTCTCCTTGATAATCATGAACAAATGCCTATGGAAATTGAATTCCATGAAAATAGAAAACTCATCAGCACTAAGTCACGATTCCTTAAACATCAGCAAACACGCAATATAGAGAAAGCCCATGAATGCACTGACTGTGGGAAAGCTTTCCTCAAGAAGTCTCAGCTCACTGAGCATAAGAGAATTCATACAGGAAAGAAACCCCATGGGTGTAGCTTGTGTGGGAAAACCTTCTACAAGAAGTACAGGCTCACTGAACATGAGAGAGCTCACAAAGGAGAGAAACCTCATGGGTGTAGTGAATGTGGGAAAGCCTTCCCCAGGAAATCTCAGCTTACTGAACATCAAAGGATTCACACGGGAAATAAGCCGCATCAATGCAGCGAATGTGGGAAAGCTTTCTCCAGAAAATCACTACTCATTGTACATCAGCGAACTCATACAGGAGAGAAGCCTTACACATGCGGTGAATGTGGAAAAGGCTTCATTCAGAAGGGCAATCTCATTATACATCAACGAACTCACACTGGAGAGAAACCTTATGGTTGCATTGACTGTGGTAAGGCCTTCAGCCAGAAGTCTTGCCTTGTAGCACATCAGAGATATCATACAGGAAAGACTCCCTTTGTATGTCCTGAATGTGGACAACCCTGTTCACAGAAGTCAGGACTCATTAGACATCAGAGAATTCACTCAGGAGAGAAACCCTATAAATGCAGTGACTGTGGGAAAGCCTTCATTACAAAGACAATGCTCATTGTACATCACAGAACTCACACGGGAGAGAGACCCTATGGCTGTGATGAGTGTGAGAAAGCCTACTTCTATATGTCTTGCCTTGTTAAACATAAGAGAATACACACAAGGGAGAAACGGGGGGATTCAGTGAAGGTGGACAGTCCTTCCACAGCAAGTCATAGCTTAAGTCCTAGTGAACACACGCAGGGGAAAAGCCCTGTTAATATGGTGACTCTGCAGATACCTTCTGTGAACCCGCAGATGCCATTTAACACCAGCGGGCTCCTAGCAGATAGGAACGTAGTCCTTGTGGGACAGCCACTTGCCAGATGTGCACCCTCGGGAGATAATAGAAGCTTTGCACAGGACAGAAGCCTTACAAATGCAGTGAACGTGGTCGTGCCTTCAGTCATCAATTACATCTTCTTTTATGTTATAAACACGTAATTGAAAACTGTATATTAAATGCGGAAAAGCCTTGACCAAAAGTATCTAGTTGATTACCTGGTTAAGTCCTCCATAAGATTTCAAGCTTATGGTTCAATACAAAGCTTGAAATCCTGTGAATGCAGAAAGTAGGAAAGCCTCTTTTGGAAGAGGGACCCTATCATTGGTGATCACCATGGCAACAGTGAGCTCATAGTGGGTAGAAATACAGTGATGGTGGGAGAGCCTTTGTCCTTAAGAGGTGTCAGTACACACTGGAGAAAAACTCCTGGAAGGTAGTTAATGTGACAGCATTTTCAGTGGTACATTCTGCCACATCCTTTAGCAGGTGAAATATAGAAATAAAACACTGTGAACCCACTACTGTGAAGTGCCTTTATCAAAATATTAAAGTACTCTTGAAACAAAGAAGCCCTGCGGAAATGAGGATTGTTTGAGAGCTTTCTGTTCCATTCCTGACTTCATCATATGTCAGATAGTATAACTGATGTCTATTTTTAGACAGAATATCTTGAACTATTACTATTTACTGCATTAATTATTCCAAAAGTTAAAGGAGATAGTGTCTGCCCCACATCACTGGTTAAGGTTATCACATTGAGGGAGGAAAAAAGGAAAAATTAATTGGGCAGACAGCTAAAGCTGGCCTTTGGCAAAATTCTTTTAAACAGAAAGCCTGAAAAATCAAGCACAGGCATGAAAAGAGCAGAGTGGGGGAAAACTCAGGCAGCAGCTACTCTGATAAGAAAGTAAGGCCCAGCATAGAAGCCTTTTGTTCTTTGTGTGATTAGTGGGCTCCCAGGAAGAAGTTTCCTCCCCTTTTCAGGCATGTACATGGTGAACTCCATGGGAGCTTGCAGGGGGAGTGAGGAGTCTTACTTAAAACAGACCCACAGTTACACAAACAGGAGAAGCTATGCTTTGTGCTTGCCTAAAGACAGCTACACAGATAAGGGGAGTTGCACAGACAGCTTCACAGATAAGTTATACAAATAGCTACAGAGATGAGTTTCGTAGAAAAGCTTTTGAATTCAGTTGTAAAAATGGCAACCCATTCAGGCTCCCTTTCTGCTGTGGAGAGCTTTCTTTTTTCACTTATTAAACTTTCACTCCAACCTCTCCCTTTGCGTCCATACTCCTTAATTTTCTTGGTTGTGAGACAAAGAAGTCTGGATGATACCTCACAACCAGGGACTGCTACATTGTGATGCATCGGTGAGACTGTAACGACATTATATTCACTTCTCCCATTTGTGGGTTCCTTTTTTTAATTGTCTATCTTCAGTGCCCAACCAAGATCATGTGATGATTAGCTGTTAAATTTCTGACCCTAAAGTTAATTCAATATTATTTCAGAAAATGAGTCCTTCAAAAAGAAAGGGTAAGGGACAGGACCAAGCAATACTACAGTGCTAGGTTCCCTCTAGTGGGGCCAGAGACAGCTGATCTTTCTAGTTAAGTGTGCAACATATCAGATGTCAAGTTTATATAGGATGTGACCTCCCTTCCTGGACTAGGCAACTGAAGCTGAAAGGTTTGGGTCAATCAACAGGGACTGGTATAAACAGACTGGGTTCCTACCCCAACTCAGCTCAACCCCTATCCAATAGGTAGGGAATATCTGAGGCCCCAGGAAAGTTAGGGGGAGGGCACTGATCTGTCAATATGCTTTTTTCACAATGACAAGGCAGCAGAGACCTGGAAACATAAAGCTTTCCTTATGCTCTCCCAAGCTCTGGCCACCAAGGGTAACCTGATGAAGCCCTGCTGGATCTGCCATCCTGGCCCACCTGTCACCACCTAGAGTGACCCTCTCATCCTACCAGTGATAAACTACACCAGTATACCTAACATGACAGCATATACCAGCAGAACTCGAGTGGCTTACTGGCTTACCGAACATGGAAAGGAAGCAGAGGTGCCCTGTTTTAACGTAATCAACTATGACAAAATGCCACAGCCACAACTAACAAAACCTTGGTGGGCTGGCACTTTGATGCACCACACTTTTGATTACATGAAGAGTGTCCCACTGGTGATGATGAAAAGAAAGACTGGAGTGTTGTTAGCCATTTGTGCAGGGGCTTCATGAACAACATTGTGTGGGAGAAACTAAGTTCCTGTAACAGGTTTGAGACTTGGATGGCAAACCACGAATGGGCCACTGAACAAGAAAATGGAGAAGGGGTGTTGTGTGCACCTGAGAGCTACACCTACATTTTTCTCTGTGGGTGGTCTGGGGTTTATATAAATACAGGACAGGCAATGTCATGCCTGATCCAAATTGTTGTTTTCAGAATCCTGGGAATATGAACTTGTAAACTCCTAGATAACTGACCAGCTGCAACCTTCCTTGTGGAATGGAACAGACCCAACATTCTTCCTGGCATCTACCCTCATTTCCTCGCACTGCAGAAGTACTCGCAGGTAAGTATCCTCGTGCCTTATGAAAAGAGATCTTTAAAGGAGAATCAACTGTGTTCTGGTATCTCATGTTCCACAGAGAGCTGAAGAGGCTGAACAGGATTAGGGGAAGACAAAGAGGTTGTGGAAGAGCTGAATCTAGTTGTAAACTGGAATACTGCAGGCCTTTGTCCAGTCTGGATGATATTTTCAGAGGCTGATAGATATAATAATTGAACTGTGGTCAGTGGTAATGTCAATAGGTGCTGGCACAAAATGATGCTAGCTTAAGGCTGAGGTCAAGTCTATTACTGCAAAAGTGATATTTGAGGAAGGGCTTGAGGTCTTATCACTTAGGCCTGTCAGTAGGTAAACTGTCTTAATTAGGGCAAGTTTAAAAAAAAAATCAGTGTATTGTGGGGAAAAGAAAGAGAGATCAGACTGTTACTGTGCCTATGTAGAAAGAAGTAGACATAAAGAACTCCATTTTGTTCTGTACTAAGAGAAATTCTACCTTGAGATGCTGTCAGTCTATAACACTAGCCCCAACCGTGTGCTCGCAGAGACATGTGCTGTGTTGACTCAAGGTTTAATGGATTTAGGGCTGTGCAGGATGTGCTTTGTTAAAAAAGTGCTTGAAGGCAGTATGCTTGGTAAAAGTCGTGGCTGTTCTCTAATCTCAAGTACCTAGGGACACGATACATTGTGGAAGGCCGCAGGGACCTCTGCCTAGGAAAGCCAGGTATTGTCCAAGGTTTCTCTCCATGTGATTGCCTGAGATATGGCCTCGTGGGAAGGGAAAGAGCTGACCATCCCCCAGCCCGACACCCGTAAAGGGTCTGTGCTGAGGAGGATTAGTGAAAGAGGAAGGCCTCTTTACAGTTGAGATAAGAGGAAGGCATCTGTCTCCTCCTCGTCCCTGGGAATGGAATGTCTTGGTGTAAAACTGGATTGTACGTTCTATTTACTGAGATAGGAGAAAACCGCCTTATGGCTTGAGGTGAGACATGCTGGCGGCAATACTGCTCTTTAATGCACGGAGATGTTTGTGTAAAGTCAAACATAAATCTGGCCTATGTGCACATCGAGGCACAGCACCTTTCCTTAAATTTATTGATGACACAGAGATCTTTGCTCACATGTTTTCCTGCTGACCCTCTCCTCACCATTACCCTACAGTCCTGCCACATCCTCCTTTCCGAGATGGTAGAGATAGTGATTAATAAATACTGAGGGAACTCAGAGACCAGTGCCGGGCAGGTCCCCTGGGATGACTTTTCTTTCTCTATACTTTGTCTCTGTGTCTTATTTCTTTTCTCAGTCTCTCGACCCACCTGACGAGAAATGCCCACAGGTGTGGAGGGGCAGGCCACCCCTTCAACCTCCAGTCTTAAGGCGGTTTTCTTGTATATCTCAGTAAATAAAAAATACAATCGGGTTTTACACCGAGACATTCCATTGCTCTTTAATGCACTGAGATGTTTATGTATGTGCACATCAAACCACAGCACCTTTTCTTAACCTTGTTTATGACACAGAGACATTTGTTCACATGTTTTCCTGCTGACCCTCTCCCCACCATTACTCTATTGTCCTGTCACATCCCCCTCTCTGAGATGGTAGAGATAATGATCAATAAATACAGAGGGAACTCAGAGACTGGTGCAGATGTGGGTCCTCATCCGTATGCTGAGCACCAGTGGGTCCACTTTTCTTCCCCTATACTTTGTCTCTGTCTCTTATTTCTTTTCTCAGTCTCTGGTCCCACCTGACGAGAAACACCCACGAGTTGTTGAGGAGCTGGCCCCCTTCAGTTCCCCACTTTGGTCGGCCCGCTGATCAACCCTGTTCTCCATTCTCCACCCCAATTATAACCTAAGCTTTGCCGTTGTTTTACCCATTCTTTGACTGACTCCTTCATCTGAGGCTACATCTGATGTAGATGTAAAGATACTTCTCAGGCAGTTCTCTTTTTTTTTTTTTTTTTTGAGACGGAGTCTGGCTCTGTCGCCCGGGCTGGAGTGCAGTGGCCGGATCTCAGCTCACTGCAAGCTCCGCCTCCCGGGTTTACGCCATTCTCCTGCCTCAGCCTCCCGAGTAGCTGGGACTACAGGCGCCCGCCGCCTCGCCCGGCTAGTTTTTTGTATTTTTTAGTAGAGACGGGGTTTCACCGTGTTCGCCAGGATGGTCTCGATCTCCTGACCTAGTGATCCGCCCGTCTCGGCCTCCCAAAGTGCTGGGATTACAGGCTTGAGCCACCGCGCCCGGCTTTCAGGCAGTTCTCAAAGGCAGCTTTCTCCTTAAGGTCCCTCCAGCCAGAAGCATCCTCAGGATAATAGCCCCTCCGATTGTTGCTCAGGTCCCTTCCTCTTGAAATTCCTCTCAGATTGCCGCGCCCACATGGTTTCTTTCCATTCTTCTTAGGATTAAAGTGCCTAAATGTCTGTGACTATCTCTACCCAGCCTGCAGACAGATCAGGGCAGGCTTGAGCTTTCGAGAAACTAAGAAGTTTATGTAGCGCCCCTGGCGAATGTTGCAAAGCCAAAGTCCGGCAGTTCACGTGGAATGGAAAAAGGGTGGGTCGTTTTCAATCGCTTTTCATTGGCAGAGCCTACCTGTCTTAAGGCGCGAAAAGGGGAACTCCGCCTGCTGTACGGCAGTAGGGTTGAAAATGGCTGCTCCCAGCAAGCATCCCTTGGGCGCAGACATATTGCATCATGAAGCGACGGCATTCGCCGGATTCCGCGTCTCTGGAAAGACACTGTGTGGCCCTCGCCGGCCGCCATCCCTGAAACTTGGGAGTGTCGCGTCTGCAGCTCGCGGGGTTTGCGGGTCGGCGGGCAGAGGCGAGTGTTTAGGGATTTACGGTCCGTGACTCGCCTCCAGCAGTGGACACAGAGGGTCATCGATCTGGTCTACGTGGGCTTCTGGGAATGTTTCAGAGCCAGGGAGAGCGCGTTGAGGTTTTTTTTGGTTGTTCGCTAGCGCGTGGGGTCCGTGTTGCGGGGAGCTCGTGGGGAGTCCTCGCTGGGGGTTCGTTTCGCAGAGTCGTGTTGTGGTTCCCAGAGTCTGGGAGCTCATGCGCTCCGCATTGGAACAAGCGCTTGGGAGGTCTTCGTTGCACGGTAGCACTAGGGCGTCGTGGTGGGGAAGCGAATCGTGTCGGTGTTGGAGACAGCTCTGGGCAGTTCGTGTTCATTGCTTATCACATGCGTGCTTAAAAAGGGGTCTGCTGGTCCCCTTGCTTCCCTGCTCCTGTATATTCTGTAGAAAATTTGCTTTCAGGATCATTGCGACTCAAGTAATAACATCCCCATCATTTTAAATACTCTCCAGAAAATAACTCTGGTTTAGTATATTTCATGTTTAGCGTTGGGATCAGATGTCTAGGTATTGGTATAATTTTACTCGTATTTTGGGTTCAGGTGTCTACATATTGGTATAATTTTATTCGTATTTAATCTAACATCTTGTCAACTACATATTCCCATATTACATTCTCTTTGAGAGTTTTCTTTCTTAAACTGCTGCGGTTCCGTCAGGTGGTTGCTTTAATTTGGGTAGAACTGATGTAGATCTAGATACAACACTTTCAGGAACATGCGATGGATTTCCATTAACCCAAGGTTTTTATTTCTTCGACTAGCTGTAGTGTTTTCCATACGTGTCTTGGACATTTCTGGTTATGCTTATTTCTACATAGTTAATACTTTTTGATGTAAATCGTGACTTTTTTTTTTTCGCATAAGACCCCTCCCTCTTTACTTTTTTCCTTTCTAATTTTACTTAGTGGACAAGAACAGAAGTTAAAAATATATACGTTTATTCTGTCACTTCATTCTACTCATGTCATTACACATAACTTATAAATTGATGTCTTTCTTTTTTCTAGTTGAGCATTTTTGTCATCTGCTAATAATTTTAGCCAGGTGGCAAGTGGATGGACTGTGGAGTAAGAAGTACCTGCCTCTGCCTCTGACTTGGGTATGTTAATCTCTGAGTCAGTTTCCTTATTTGTGGAAAAAAAGCTGTCCTAGTTTCTTTTTCATGGAATCGTTATGAAGATTAAGTGAGCAAATGTTCTTTAAGTATGTTCAAAGTGTAGTACTAGGTACACAGTATGGTCTGAATAAATAATGATTGTGATTTATCAAGTTTTTATTTCTCTTTCCTAAGGGCTTTTGACCTTTACAATTATTTTCATTTATATTTTTTTCTCTTTAAAATTTTCTTGGCCGGGCGCGGTGGCTCAAGCCTGTAATCCCAGCACTTTGGGAGGCCGAGGCGGGCGGATCACGAGGTCAGGAGATCGAGACCATCCTGGCTAACACGGTGAAACCCCGTCTCTACTAAAAAATACAAAAAACTAGCCGGGCGAGGTGGCGGGCACCTGTAGTCCCAGCTACTGGGGAGGCTGAGGCAGGAGAATAGCAGGAACCCGGGAGGCGGAGCTTGCAGTGAGCGGAGATCTGGCCACTGCACTCCAGCCTGGGTGACAGAGCAAGACTCTGTCTCAAAAAAAAAAAAAAAAAAATTTTTCTTTATGTTGCTCTATTTCCCAATTTCATGTATTCCTGAGGAAAAAAACCATACTTGTCAATAATGGTTTGTTCTTTTAATATGAGACTGGATTTTATTTGCTAAAATTTTATTTAATATTTTTGCATCAAGAAATGAAAAGAGATCTTGGATGAGCTTGGGAATAATCCATAATCCATTGGTGGAGAGGGACTGAATGGTGGTATAGATAAAACAAAATCAGGTGTGAGTTCATCATTCTTGAAGTCACATGATGAATATGTGGAATTTGAGTATACTGTTCTTTTGCTTGAAATTTTTCACAGTAGAAAATTTAAAAAATTTTTTTGCCTATACATTTATAAGAGAAATTGGTCTGTAGTTTTCTTAAGTTTTTTTCCCAAATGATTATACTTGAAAAATCACCAGGTTAAGAAAATAGAATAATTTTATCTTCCCAGAAGCCCTCGTCTTCTCTGTCCTCCCCAGAGGTAATTGTTATCCTAAAAACATCATAGATGTGCTTGGTTGTCACCTTTATGTGAATGAAATCCTAAGGTACACATTCTTTTGTGGCTGGCTTCTTCTGCTCAGTATTTTTGTTGTGAAATTCATCTACGTTGCTGCATATAGCAGTAGCTCATTTCTTCTTCATTGCTATGTAGTATTCCATTGATGATTATACCCCATGTTTTTTATCCATTCCAGTATCAAGAGACATTGTTATGGCTTATGGGAGTTATGAGAATTGTTGATATGAATGTTTTTGTACATGTCTTTTGGTGCATAAAAGTTCTATTCAGGGCTGGGCGTGAGAGCTCACGCCTGTAATCCCAGCACTTTGGGAGGCTGAGGCGGGTAGATCACCTGAGATCAGGAGTTTGAGACCAGTCTGGGCAACATGATGAAACCCCGTCTCTACTGAAAATACAAAAATTAGCCGGGCGTGGTAGCGGTTGTCTGTAATCCCAGCTGCTCAGGAGGATGAGGCAGGAGAATCACTTGAACCCAGGAGACAGAAATTGCAGTGAGCTGGGATCATGACATTGCACTCCAGCCTAGGCAACAAGAGTGAAACTCCGTCTCAAAAAAAAAAAAAAAAAAAAAAGTTAATTAAGCATATACTTAGTGTGTTAAGTGTAGAGAAATGGAGTATGCTAGACACAAGGAGAAACCACAAATGCCCAATCATAATGGGAAATTCTTAACATACCTTTCTCAGTAACTGATAGAACAGGCAGACAAAAAGTTAAAAGGGCATAGATTAACCATTGCTGGCAAACTTCCTGTCTGCAATTATAGAATGAAGGTAGCTATACAGAATGTATAAACAAATGGGTGTGGCTGTATTCTGATAAAACATTATTTACAAAAATGGGCAGCTAACCCACAATAGTCCCAACCCCTGAAAGGTTAGAAAGACCTACGTAATTAACAAATTTGACCAATCTAAAACACTGCACTCAATAATTTTCCTCAGATGCACATAGAACATTTATAAAAAGTCACCATATGGTTGGCCCTCAGGGAAGTCTACATAAATTTCAAAGGATTAAAATCATACAGAGTATTTTCTCTACAGTGGAATTAAGCTGTAAATCAATATCAAAATGATTTATTTGCCATAGAATAGTCATGTGACTTTTTGGAACTATCAAATCAGAACATGCTGTTTTCTTGTCAGAATGATTGGCAGTTATGCCATACACTTCTAAATAATCTGAGTTCAAAAAAAAATCACAGTGGAAATATTTTAAATTGCATTTTAATAAGAATTCTACATGTAAACACTTGTTGAATTTAACCTAAGCAGTCAGTGGAGGAAATTTATAACCTTGATTGCAAGTATTAGAAAAGGAAGGATGAAAATCAGTGAATAAGCACCTATCTCTATAATTCTTTTTTTTTTTCTATTCTATTGATTCGTGTTTGGAAATGCTGGTTTTATGTAATTGTTAGAGAGGCTTCACTTTTTCTGTGATTTGTGAATGTTACAAAATGTTGGAGTCATCTGTATTGTAAAGATTAGATAGAACTCATCAGGCTCTGATGACTCTTTTTAACTTTTTTTTCATGGAAATTGAGAGTATAGTATAATATTTGCCTATAACTTAGCTTCAACAGTAATCAATTCATATTCATCTGTCGTATCAGTCATATTTATCTGTGCCTCCACTTTTGTTTTACTCTGGAGAATTTCATAGCAAATTCAAGGCTTCATGCCTTGAAACTTGTAAGTATCCCAGTATGAATCTCTAACCGGTATGGTCATTAAAAAAATTTATAACCACTAGACCATTTCCTTTTTGTTTTTTCTTTTAGAGACAGGATCTTGGTGTGTTGCTCAGGCTGGTCTTGAACTCCTGGGCTCAAGCAGTCCTCCTGCCTCGGCTTCCCAAAGTGCTAGGATTACAGGTGTGAGCCACTTCACCCATCCTAGACCATTTTCAGTGTATCCAAGTTAATAATAATTTCTTTCCTTATCGTTTTGGGTGGACGGACTTTCGCTCTGTCACTGAGGCTGGAGTGTAGTGGCACGATCTTTTCTCACTGCAATTCCCGCCTCCCGGGTTGAAGCAGTTCTCCTGCCTCAGCCTCCTGAGTAGCTGGGCTTATAGGCATCCGCCATCACACCAGGCTAAGTTTTGTATTTTTTGTAGAGATGGGGTTTCGTCCTGTTGGCCAGGCTGGTCTTGAACTCTTGACCTCAAGTGATCTGCCCATGTTGGCCTCCCACAGTGCTGGGGTTACAGGCGTGAGCCGCTGTGCCCAGCCTATTTCTTTAGTTCATTGAATAGCTAGTCCGTATTCAGTTTTTTCTGATCATCTCATCATTGTCTTTTAACATTGGATTGTTTAAATCATGATCCAAATGATGTGGGTGCTTTCGATTTGCTTGTTGTATCTCTTAGATCTCTTTAATTTTATAACAACTCCCCTTTTTTTATTTTTTTTGTTTTTGTTTTTGTTTTGCTCTCATACCTCTTCATGTGTTGTGGTGGGAAGTATACAGCACCATCCACGAAGGATTCTTACCTAAAAAAATTGAACATGGGACTAATCAAACCTCTAAGTTGAGCTACTCACTTAATTAAAAGGAAAAATTGGGAGTTGGGTAGGTAGAGAACAACAAGTTAAACTATACCATGAGGCTGGGACCAGTCACTCATGCCTGTAATCCTAGCACGTTGGGAGGCTGAGGCGGGAGGATTGCTTGAGGCCAAGAGTTGAAGACCAACCTGGCCAACATAGCAAGACCCTGTCTCTATTAAAAAAAAAACATTTAGCCAGGTGCAGTGGCTCACGCCTGTAATCTCAGCACTTTGGGAGGCTAAGGCAGGTGGATCATGAGGTTGGGACTTCAAGACCAGCCTGGCCAAGATGGAGAAACCTTGTCTTTACTAAAAATACAAAAATTAGCCGGGCGTGGTGGTGGGCACCTGTAATCCCAGCTACTCAGGAGGCTGAGGCAGAGAATTGCTTGAACCCGGGAGGCGGAGTTTGCAGTGAGCTGAGATCGCGCTACTGCACTCCAGCCTGGTGACAGATCGAGACTCCTTCTCAAAAAAAAAAAAAAAGTTTTGAAAAACCCACACAAAATGATACCCTGATACAGCAGTCAGCCAGATCCAAAGGTAGGCCATCATATGAGAGAAATTACCTGTTTCCTTCCTCTCTGCTTCATTCTTCTCAAAAGCAGATGAGGCTGAGGGCTTGTAATGGTTTGGAAGCATCCCAACTTTTATTTGAAGTGGAGGGCTTTTTTTTTTTGCCTTTTTTTTTTTTTTCCCGAGGCAGGATCTTGCTGTGTTGTGCAGGTTGGAGTGCAGTGATGCGATCATAAACTCAATTCAGCCTGGAACTCCTGGGCTCAAGCGATCCTCCTGCCTCACCGTCCTAAGTACCTGGGACTACATGCATGCACCACCATGCCTGGCTAAGTTTTAAATTTTTCTGTAGAGGCAAGGTCTTGGTATGTTACCCAGGCTGGTCTCGAATTCCTGGCCTCAAGGAATTCTCCTGCCTTCACCTCCAGAATTGCTGCAATTACAGGCCTGAGCCAACACAGCAGGCCCTAGTTTTTTTTTTTTTTTTTTTTTTTTTATTGGATACTGTTGGCTGACAATCTGACATCCAAGCCCCCTTTGTTAAGCAAATTCCTCTTTAATTTAGGTAGCTGTCCCTCTGGACGTTTGACCTGAACCTCAGTTCAGTAGGAAATCCAGATTATTCTTACCAATCAGGGTGCTATATCATTGCCATTCTCGGTTACATTGCCATGTTCTCCGCGTGAGTATCTGGTGCAGTTCTGATGTATTACATATGACGGAAAGTCTGCCATGAGCTTCTGGGAAATGGCTGGATCCTGGATTTTTCAACCCTGGAGAACTCAGCTCCAACCCATTCATGCGTAACTGCCTTTTCTGCCTCTTAGCCATCGATACGGATTTCTACATTTGGGTTGGGTACCACTGTTTTTGGACTGGCCCTGTGGGGAGGCTAGACTGAAGGGCCGGGGCTGGGATGAAGCAGTCTCAGGATTGAAGGTAGAGGAGGTTTGCATTTTGACCAGTGTGTTTACCAGTGGGTCAGAAAATGGCTTGGAGATGAGCTCTCTGGGTGTAAAGGATACAGGCTTGCTAGAGAGTCTTGAGAATGACTTGCTGGGGTGACAGCAACATTCAAGTTGGTCTCACAGTGTGGGTGTTCTCAGAGTGTGAGTTTCTAGAGCGGCTCTTGGGGAGACTGATCTCTGAACTGCTGCTTCTGGGGCAAGGATGGGACCCTCTTTGCTTTCCTGCCTGTGTGGAAGGAGCAGGCTGAGCATGCACACTGAATATTGCATTAGGAGATCGCAGGCTCTTGTTTGTGTAGCTGTGACTGTGTGGCCACCACGCAGTGTAATGCGCTGGGAAGTAGAGTTCTAAAAGTGAGCGGGAAAGAGAACAAATTTGCACTGTGAGGCTGTTGTAGGAGGGAAGTGTCACAAGGGAGAGAGCCAGATGTAGATTCAAGTTCCCACGCTTCTAATTAGGAAGAATGTTAACCTGCACAACACACTTCGTCTCAGCAAGCCTCAGCTTACTCATGTTTAAAATGGAAATAATAACGAGTACCTTATAAAGTAGTATTGAGGGTTTAGTAAGACAGTGCGTATGGTTTGTATGATTAGTAAGACAGTGCAATAAACAAAAAATTTAGGAGCATGTGGCTGCCGGTGAATTTAAGTCAGTTTCCTGAGCCACCACTTCTTTTATGTTTTTGTTTTTAGAGACAGTCTTGCCATGTTGTCCAGGCTGGTCTTGAACTCTAGAGCTCAGGTGAGATCCACCCATCTCAGCCTCTACAATAGCTGGGACCCTAGGGCCTAGGCCACCATGCCTGGCTTTACCACTTCCTTCATTGTCTTACCTAAAACATATATGTGAGAACTTGGCAGTAGACAAGACCATAAGGTGGTTTTAGTTTACTATCTCCTGTTTCACATCCATTCTATTTCTGACATAACCAAAAAAAAAAAAAAAAGGCATTCCTCTTGCTCATTCCGTATCTTCCTATGGACCAGTGCCCCATGATTCCAGGGTGTTAAGGAGACCGATGAAATATTGGAACCTGATGTTAATGTGAGTCCAGATGGCAATTGGAGACTTGTGGTCCTAGGAGCATGTTTCTCATCATTGAATTTGGTCTTGAACCCCCAGGTTCTAGCCTATAGGAACAAGACATTTTCAGTAATGGAAGAAAGAGCTTCCAGGCTGGGGAAGATCATCGTTTCCAGTGGTAGCTTGACCTGAGATGATACCTGACCACAACTTCTGGGAAGGCCCAGAATAGATAGAAGAGAGAGAACACCCTAGAGTTGCTAGCCCCTAAGAGTTGAAGAAAATGGCCAAGGCCCAGGTGAGGTTTGTTTTACCTATTTTGTCTTTTGTTTCCCAGTGGATCTGTGGAAGCTTGTAAAAGACAGTCTGGTTAAATGAGATAGTGTATTCTGATAAAAATCAGGATCTGTCAGAAAATAAGTTTAAGTTGGAATCTTAAAATCCTGGCAAATTAAGAAACGAGATATATAGATCGGGGGGTTTGTGCCAAGTTCTTAATGTCGGAACATAGCTAAGTGCCTGTTAAGACCCTGTGGGTTTTCTCTGCTTTAAACTGTGTCTCCTTTTTTTTGGCAGCTGAAATAACAGGAAACACATGAAAAATGCCACGATTGTAATGTCTGTGAGGAGAGAGCAAGGCAGTTCTTCAGGGGAGGTAAATGTGTCATTGCTGTTAGATCTTGAGAAATTTCTTTCCTTCAGAGAGCTTTTGTGGTTGACAGTATCCTCAAAGTCACCCTTGTAATAAAGGCATGGGATGTTTTCTTTGGCTTTTTCCTATTATTTAGGGAGGTAAGCTAAGGAGTAATGCCAAAGGAAAACTGGATTGGACAAAATTCTTTGAAAATAGGGTGCTTTGAAAATAGACGCTTCTGGTCATCTGACTTTGCCCAGGAGTAAAGCCTGGAGCATCCAATAGAATGAATGGGCTGCCTGACCTTTGATCCTCCATGAAGTAGAATTCTTTCAGCCAGATTTTTGTTATTGATACAACAGGAGACAACTAACAGCTCCATTCTTTGGTAACAGCTTGGAATGCAGATACTGACAATGCTTCTTTCTTACCTTCTTAACTCCAGGTTCAAAAAACAAAGCACCAGTTCTGCTTGTTTTGCTTTTACTATGTTTAATTACTGAAATGATACATGGCTACATTTGCATGCAAGAGATTCAAGCAAATAGAAGCATTTGTATCAAAAGACAGTATCTCCTTTCACCCTTTTTCTGCCCAAACTTCAACCCAAAGGGTAATAAATAAGTGTTCATAGTTTGGGTCTCTATCTAGTTCCTCCCTGTGATTGACATCTGATAGAATATATTTATATTTAGGTACATTTCTGTATACATACGTGTGTACTTATATAATTGTATATATTATTACTTTTTTTTTCCCCCCAAGATAGAGTCTTGCTCTGTTGCCCAGGCTGGAGTGCAATGGCGCAATCTTGGCTCACTGCAACCTCCGCCTCCTGGGCTCAAGCAATTCTCCTGCCTCAGCCTCCCGAGTAGCTGGGACTGCAGATGCCCGCCACTATGCCCAGCTAATTTTTTGTATTTTTAGTGGAGATGGGGTTTCACCGTGTTAGCTAAGATGGTCTTAATCTCATGACTTCGTGATCTGCCCTCCTTGGCCTTCCAAAGTGCTGAGATTACAGATGTGAGCCACCATGCCCAGCCATATTATTACATTTTTTAAAATATGTCTTAGATCATATATTATTTGGGAGCTTAATTTTTTGCGTTTAAGAGAATGCCTTGAAGATCATTGATAATCACGTGGTTATGTATACATCTACCTCATTGATTTTAACATTTTTGTAGTATAGCATGGAGGTGGTGTAATTTAACCTTGTCTGCTTTTGATAGACATTTAGATTATTGATAAGTTTTTCATTATCAGAAACAAAGGAATAATGAACATTCTTATTACACGTTATTTCATATCTATGTGAATACTGCCTTAGTGCTTTTTTAGGGTAGGAGGTATTGCTGGAATTCCATGGTCCTTTGGTATGTGACATAGTCATGGTGTGCATAATTTGTCATGGAGAAAAGGATCAAGACGCTTCCCTGTGCCTCTTTTCTGCATCATCTATTGTTATCCACCTCAGATTGCATTGGAATTGCTCTTATAGGGATCATTGTCATTCGAAGATGTGGCTGTGGACTTCACCAGGGAGGAGTGGCAGTTTTTGGACTGGTCTCAGAAGGTCTTGTACAAGGAAGTAATGTTGGAAAACTACAGCAACCTAGTATCAGTAGGTAAGGACAGCATCACAGTCACTTACCTTTTCTTTCTTATTTGGTGACCTCTGTATGGTCCTGTAAATATTTAATGGTTTAGACTAAAGTGTTGTATGTCATAGATTTTTTTGTTGTTGTGGTAAAATGTATAACATAAAATTTACCATCTTAATCATAAGTGTGCAGTTCATTGGGATTCACTCATAGTGTTATGCACCCACCACCACTACCTTCTGTCTTCTAAAACTGAAACTCTGTACTCACAAAACAACTACCCATTCCCCCACTTCTCCCCAGCCCCTTGCAACCACCATTCACTTTCTGTCTTTAGGATTTTGACTTCTCTAAGTACCTCATATAAGTGGCATCATATAGTGTCTGTCTTTTTGTGTCTGGCTTATTTCACTTAGTATGATGTTCTCAAGGTTTATCCGTGTTGTCACGTGTGCCAGAATTTCCTTTTTAAGGCTGAATGATATTCTTTTGTATGTATATACCACCTTTTGCTTATCCACTTATCTGTTAAGGAACACTGGGTTCCTTCCACATTTGAGGGCTTGTGAATCATGTTGCTATGAAATAGGTGTACAAATATCTGAGACCCTGCTTTCCATTCTTTGGGGTATATACCCAGAGGTGGAATTGCTGGGTGATATGGTCATTCCATTGTTAATTTTTTGAGGAAGTTTTCCACAATATCATTACCATTTTACATTCCCACCAAGAGTGCACAGGGTCCCAGTTTCTCCACATTGTTGCCAACAATTGTTATTTTCTGCTTTTTTTTTTTTTTTTTTTTTGATAGTAGCCATCCTAATGGGTATGAGTGTGTCATAGACTTGTATTTTCCTCCCTGGCACAAAGTGATTGTGCTCTTTTACTGAGTGAAAGACTTTTACTTTATCAAAGTGCAAATGCTGTGGTTCCTGAGACATAACTCTCTCTATCTTCATCCATTCCCCAAGCACACGTGCCAAGTGTTCAGTGATCTCCTGTTTACAGGGTATCAAGGCACCAAGCCAGATTCACTCTTCAAGTTGGAGCAAGGAGAACTCCCATGGATAGTAGAAGGAGCAGCCCACAGTCAAACCTGTCCAGGTAAGTGAGTGAAAACTAAGAAAACGGGGAGAAATGGCACAAAAATCCCAGCTGGGTCGGAGAAGGGTTGATGCTTTTAAAATGTTCTTTAGAGGACTTTGCAGTAGTTGGTGGCCCAGAAACCTAATCAGCCTTTCTGCATCTGTGTCCATCCCTAATAGAACTGTCCCTTCCCGGCTCTCACAGGATCATGTCTTCCTTTCTTCTATTTTCTGGATCTAATTTCAGTCCATATCATTGAAGACCTTGAATTCTTAGCTGGTTCCATTCTTCCCAGCCTGCTCCCAGCTTTTGTCCCTTCCTGCTCCCTACCTTACTTGCTTTGAAACTCTCCTTGTAACCCATCTGGATTGTGTTGCCTTTATTTATTTATTTATTTATTTATTTTTTTTTTGAGATGGAGTCTTGCACTGTTGGCTGGGCTGGAGTGCAGTGGTGCAATCTTGGCTCACTGCAACCTCCACCTCCCAGATTCAAGTGATTCTCATGCCTCAGCCTCCTGAGTAGCTGGGATTACAGCTGCCGGCCATGAGGCCGGCTAATTTTTTGTATTTTTAGTAGAGATGGGGTTTCACTACATTGGCCAGGCTGGTCTCGAACTCCTGACCTCATGATCCGCCCACCTTGGCCTCCCAAAGTGCTGAGATTTCAGGCATGAGCCACTGCACCTGGCCGGATTGTGTTACTTTTAGCACTTCTGCCGCTTAAAAGCGTACCCCGGCCCCTTTGGAAAGGGCCGATTTCCTTTACTGAAAATCACCTCACCTTAGCTCGTGTCAAAGCGCCCACACCTTGTCTCTCGGGGCATCTCTGTTGACTTACTCACCCACTGCTCCCACCTTTCCAGCTTCTGTTTTCTTTTTATCTTCTGCTGATTCTCCTGGTAGAAGTTTAATTCACCCTCAAGGCCTAAGCTCTCTGGCCCCTGCTGGAGACTCGCAAATAGACATCTCTGCTACTAATGTCTCATCTGCACTCTAACCCTCTGTGTGTCGCCAGCCGCCAGGACAGCTCTCCAAATATTTCCTTATTCCAGTATGTGAAACCGGAATCCTCCTTTCTCCCAGATGTTTCTACCATCATATAGTATACTCATATATACTAAAGATTTCAGTTCTGTCTTCTGACAAATAGTTTCATGCAGATATCTCCTTTTCTGTAATCTCACCTGCCTTATTCTATATTTTGCCAGCACCCAGGACGAGTGTTCTGTGAAATTCTTCTTCCCTCGGCTTCAGGGTTAGAAGCTGGGATTCTCTTTCCTCCTGGAAAATCCTTTCCCTCCCTGTGCATTATATTTAGGTTCTGCTGTATTGCTCACCACTCCGGTTCCTGCTCACCTTGGCGTTGCTTTGAGTCTTCTCGGTTTACTCTGTTGTATGTCTGAACGTCTCGGCTGCTCCTGTTAATTTTTATTGTTTTGAATACTCCACTCTCAAGCCCCAAATCACAGTAGGCCATGGTAATAGAGGTTCGCATCACCTCCATTGCTGCATGTTTGACTGACTTCCGTTTTTCTGTGAGTTCCATTTGATGTGATGGCTTCATTCCCTTCTGGGCAGGGGCCGTCAAGGCACTGGAACTTGATGAGAAGACGTGAGGAGTGAGTGTTGCTCACTCCTCATGTGGAAGAAACAAGAGGTCCACATATATTCAGAGATTCAGAAGAGAAGAACCCAGCCACATAGGAAAAGTATTAGGGTTGCGGTAGGAAAATCAGAAGATGTCCATGAAATAAGTGACAAAATTATTCCAAAGAGGAGGAAGGCATATGTTTTATTGAATGCTACAGATAATGTCAAATAACGTGAGGACTGACATCTGTGCATTTGATCATGTTGCATTTTTACATCCAGATACTGCTTTCTTTTACTGTCAGCTCTTGTTTTACTTCCAAGAAGTAGTTTTTGACTATTGCAGGGTACATTTGGAGCTCCCTCTTTTTTTTTTTTTGTTTTTTGAAACAGAGTTTTGCTCTTGTTGCCCAGGCTGGAGTGCAGTAGCCCAATCTTGGCTCACTGCAACCTCTGCCTCCCAGGTTCAAGGGATTCTCCTGCCTCAGCCTCCCAAGTAGCTGAGATTATAGGTGCCCACCACCATGCCCGGCCAATTTTTTTTTTTTTTTTTTTTTTTTGTAGTAGAGACAAGGTTTCACCATGTTGGCCAGGCTGGTCTCAAACTCCTCCCACCTGCCTTGACCTCCCAAAGTGTTGGAATTACAGACGTGAGCCACTGCGCCTGGCCACTCTCTTTTCTGACTTTTATCTCCTTTGTGTCTATGCTGCACTAACTTAGTAATGGTCATGTATTGTTTTGTGCGTGTATTTTACTGGTTGGTATGAGGCTTCTTTTACCCTCATTTTATTAAATGGCACCAGCACCTACATAGGTGTTTAAGCCACATATTGAGCAATTATCCTCAATTCTTCCCTTTTCTACCGGCAATATTTGTTCTAAGAGTGAATCCTGTCTTTCCCTCCTCCATACTTATGTCCTTGTTTTTTCACATTTCTCCATCTCCATTGTAATTATTCCTAATCAAGCCACCTGAATTCTGCCATAGCCTCTGGGGTATTCTCTTCTATAATTTCATCTCTCCACTTCATTCTCCATAGAACAGTCATGTTTTGGAACTGTCAATTCAGAGTATGTTTTCTTGGCAAAAAATGTTTTGTGGCTTACTGCCATTGTTCTTAGCATAAATTCCAATTTCTAACAAAGTCTTCCTCCAAAATCTCTATGTTGTTAATTCTGCCAGCCTTGCCAAACTTTTGTATTTCTACTTCACTCAAGCTCAGGATATTCCAGGTAAACCAGCTTTTCTTACATTTTTTTTTTTAATCACACCTAAGTTTTTTCTGCCTCTGGGTTTTCACACTGGCTGTTCCCTTTTCTTGGAATGTTCTTTATTTTGTTCTTTGCATAACATTGCTCATTCTTACCCTATGATGTGAGCCACTTCCTTTGTACTGTTCTTCACATTCTGTAATTTTCTTACTTCTTTGCATACCTGTTGATTCTCTATCTTTACCTGAATGACAGGTTCATGGAGAGAGAGAATATATTATTAGTCACTGTAGTATCCCAAATACCAGTCCATTCAGTGTTTGTTGGGTGAATATATCCATCCCCTCCATCTATTTTTGATTTATTCCGGTTACAATGTGTTTCTCTTTCTACTCTGTCTCCATTTGCAAGGTCCAATTTGGGAGGCAGCCCAAGTTGTATTGATTCATTATAGAGTATCCATTGTTGTTGCTAAAGTTGCTATATTTTCCTTTTGCTGTTTTATAGTATCATCCTTTTTCACAGAGGGTGAGGTACACTACTCTGAGACTGAGATCTTATAAAAGCCAGCCAAAACCATGGCATTTTTGTACCTTCTGCTACCTCCACAAAAAATTATCATGGATGTTCTTATTGTTCTTTTTCCTAGAAGAAATTTGGGGGGATTGACCATATGCAGTGGTACCCAGAAAACCAAAATGAGCTTAAACATTTCAAAAGATGTCAGTAAAGTTATGCCCTTGGAAATAAGTTTGATTTATTTAAGAGCATTGTTCCTTTAATATAAAGACACAATAAGTTTGGCTCACATTGTAAAAGTCTGAAATCTCATTTAGGGTTTGTTATCCAGAATAGAAGATACACAGGAAAAGATTCTGATGCATTTGGTGGATATGGGAAATCATGCCTCCATATCAAGCGTGACAAAACTCTTACTGAAGTTAAATACCATAGATGTGTTAAACCCACCAGCCCTAAATCAGAGCTCAATGACCATCAAAAAATTTGTGTAGGAGAGAAACCACATGAATGCAGTGTGTGCGGGAGAGCCTTCTCCAGGAAAGCACAGCTTATTCAACATCAGAGAACTGAAAGAGGAGAGAAACCCCATGGATGTGGTGAATGTGGGAAAACATTCATGAGGAAGATTCAGCTCACTGAGCATCAGAGAACTCACACGGGAGAGAAGCCCCATGAATGTAGTGAATGCGGAAAAGCCTTCTCCAGAAAGTCACAGCTCATGGTCCATCAGAGAACCCATACAGGAGAGAAACCCTACAGATGCAGCGAATGCGGAAAAGCCTTCAGCCGGAAGTGCCGGCTCAATAGACATCAGCGATCCCATACTGGAGAGAAACTCTATGGCTGCAGTGTGTGTGGGAAAGCCTTTTCTCAGAAGGCATACCTCATTGCACACCAGAGACTTCACACAGGAGAGAAGCCTTATAAATGCAGTGATTGTGGGAGAACCTTCTATTTTAAGTCAGACCTGACCAGACATCAGAGAATTCATACAGGAGAGAAACCTTATGAATGTCATGAGTGTGAAAAAGCCTTTAGAAGCAAGTCAAAGCTCATTCAGCATCAGCGTACTCACACTGGAGAGAGACCATATTCATGCAGCGAATGTGGCAAAGCCTTTGCCCACATGTCAGTCCTCATTAAACATAAGAAAACTCACATAAGAGAGAAAGCCATACATTCACTGAAGGTGGAGAAACCTTCTTCAAGGAGTCATACCTCCTTATACATGAGTGAACACATGCAAGAGCAAAAGACTGTACCTATAGAAATGCCTGCCTCAGGAACCCCGGCATTGTTAAACAAGAGTGAGCGCCTAGTGGGTAGAAATGTAGTGATTGTAGAACAACCTTTTCCAAGAAATCAAGCCTTTGTAGTTAATCAGGAATTTGAACAGGGAATAAGCCTCGCAAATGAAGTGAATGTGGCCCCATCAGTAATAAATTATATCTTGTATGTTACAGATATTGTATAAGAATAAATCTGATACCAGAAAGGTGGGAAAATCTTTAGTAGGAATCCTGCAGCCACTGTATGCTGGAGAGCTCATTTAGGGCTGAAACACTGGAGGCAGTGGTCGTGGAGGACATTTCTGTGAGAAGTCAAACCTGTTAAATGCCATTGAAATCATGTTGGGCAGAAATGCATCTGTTATGAGGAAGCCTTTACCTGGATATGATATCTCAATTGGTATCAAAAGAATTCTTACAGGAATGTTTATGAAAGATTGTGATGGTGCTTTTAGCACTAAATTGTGCCTTGTGTGCCAAAGAAACAAAGACAACTGTAGAGGCAATGGATATGGAAAACATTTTTAGTAAAATATGGGAGAATTTATAGAAAAGAAAAACTCTTGAAAGTAAGACATGATGGAAACTCACCAAATTAACTCCTGTATCACACTTTTATGTCTTGAGAGTCTTGGAGGGACATGGTTAATAAATGAAATCGTGAACCCCAGGAATGGTATTATGTAATGAAAACCTATGAATATAACAAATATGGAAGTAAAATTATGTTAGTTTGTTATGAGTGCTGCACCAAACTAACACAGATTTAATGACTTAGAACAACACAAAATAATTATCTTAGAGTTCTGGAGGTCTGAAGTCCAAATGCATCTCACGGGGCTACATCAAGCTGTAGACAGGGCTGCTTTTCTTTTTGGAGGCTCTAGGGGAGCATCTTTCCTTGCCCTTCCAGCTCCTAGAAGTTGCCCAGATTCTGTGGTTTGGGACTTCTTTCAAAACCAGCAGTGGCCAATCAGTCTGACATCACTCAAACACTTGAGTGTTCTGTCTCCCTCTTCCATGTTTGAGGACCCTTGTGATTACACTGGGAAAACCCAGATAAGCCAGGATAATCTCCCTATCTGATTATGATCCAAATATTTTAACATTTTACTCTATAATCACAGAATGTTATGCTATGATTGTTATATGTGAACATTGTAGATGCTCTTGAAATGTTAAAATTGCATCAGCATGGAAAATAACTCCTAAATGTCCAGAAAGAACATGAGATTTATGATACTTGAAATGTTGCTAAACATAAATTTGTATCTACTCCGAAATTACGTAAATTAACATACCCGGCCAGGCATGGTGGCTCACACCTGTAATCTCAGCACTTTGGGAGGCCAAGGCAGGATGATCACTTGAGCCCAGAAATTTGAGACCACCCTGGGCAACATAGTGAGACTCTATCTCTACAAAAAAATAAAAATAAATAATAGCTGGACATGGTGGTGTGTGCCCATAGTTCCAGCTACTTGGGAGGCTGAGGCAAGAGGATTGCTTGAGCCCAGGAGTTCTAGGCTGCAGTGAGCTATGATCGTGCCACTGCACTCCAGCCTGAGTGACAAGACTCTGTTTCTTAAAAAAGGTTGGAGGGGGGTGGAACTAACGTGCCTTATTATGAGTATGGAATGCATATGACATAATGCACCTGGATATTGACTAATCTTTTTCATAGCCAACTCCAACAGTCCCTTTTTCTTTTACAGTAAATGTCTAATATATATAATCTCCTGCCTTAAATGTCTAAAAAAGATACACAAAATGTATGAATGAACTTCATCAGACATTGGGAAGTGAAGGGCTCAGGATGGCTTTCCATGAGAGAAAGGAAGCAATGAAATGAGCCTTATGATTGCCCCAGCTTAGTGCTTGGAGAAAGTTTCCAGCCTGCAGCAATGAGAGGAGAAAGCCAAGCAGATCCCAGCCATCTTTCTGAATTGAGACAGAGTTTAGGGTTTGAGGAATTCAAGGTGACCCAAATTCATGAGTTGGATTACTGGAGAAGAGCTGCACTCAGGAATTGAGAGTTCTATCGAGTTTCCCCCACAAGCCTTTGAGTCGTAATCAGCACATGTATGTGAGGAAAACCCTCCTAGGCTGGAGGAAGAACAGGAAGAAATGAACATGCAGAAAAATCCTTGGATTATACACAAGGTTGGGAGTAATTGGCATTTCCACCAGCTGGAATGGAAACGCCTCTTAACATTTGGAGAATCACAGTGAACCTTAAGTAAGAAGTATTGCCTCTGTGGGTGGCTCAGATTTGCTGTACAGTAAAGGCTGACTGGAACCCTCTTTAGAAAGCATACATGCAATCCACGAAAAGGCCAGACTTTCCAAGTAATTTAGCAGTTTTCCAGACAGAGACTAATAAAGAAATAGAAAGCAGTCTATCAGTCAGTACTTGGCCATGTCTGGCATCCAATCAAAAGTTACCCAGGTGTGCAAAGAAGCAGGAAAATATAACCCCATAACATGAAGAAAAGTCAGTAGAGACCCAGAAGTGACACACTGATAGCAGAAAAGGATGTTAGAAACAGCTGCTATAAATGTCCCATATGAATCAAGTGGATTATAAAAATTATAATTTACTGATGGGTTCCCCCCACCTGAACAAGAGGCAGATGAAGCTCAGTGTAGGCACAGGAGCCAATGCCCCTAGGATGTTCATCCTCCCAGGGAGGCACCAGAAGGAAGCAGTTGCCAGCAGTTGAAACCAGGTTCCCTGGGAGGCAGAAGCAAGCTCAGCTGAATTTGTGGAGCGTAGTCTACCCAGTGTTTAGCCCCTCTTTGCCTTTTCTGGGAACTGAGGCTTCTGAGCAGGGCTGCTGAGTTTCCTAGGAAGTGTAGTTTGGCCATGGGCAGTGCCTGAGACACCTGTGCTGGGCTGTTGAGGTTTCTGGGAAGTATAGTTAGGAGGCCTAACAACTGTTACTCTAGGTAGCGGCTGGTGTGTCCTGACTGTTTAGCCCCTGTAGGGGTTTCTGTCACACATCTGCCTTTGGCCATTTTTCTCCACGTGAGTGAATTCTATCTGGGTTTCAAGGCAGTTGAAGAGGGTAACAGTCAGAACCTTAGCCAGTGCTTGCTGGGGCAGCATTATGAGGGAATTGGCCTTGGGCATATTAAGTCTGAGCTCATCTGGCAGTTCTGCTTTGGCCGGGACAGACTTTGGTGGGTCAGACCCAGTCAGTCCATGGTGAGTCTGCCCTGCTGTGTGGCTGAGGTGGGAAGCAGCCCTACAGAATCCCGTTGTTGTGTGGGACATGTTTGCCCTTGTTCTTCCTGCCATCATGGGCCAGATGGATCCCATGTTGGAGGCTGGGGAGGGCACTCAGGGCATGGGTCTTACTTAACCTTACTCTGCTGACTTTCTCCTTTTACACGCCAGATAAAACTTTTTTAGGTGTGTAGGTGTCTGTGTGTCCTATGGGGTGTCCAGAACTGGCCTATTAACTGCATCACTGTTAACAGAAAGCTTCTAGAACAGTGTCTACAGTGCAGTGCTTTGAGGACTAAGTCAGCAACTTTTAAATAGAACTTTTGTTACAAGTGGGAAGATGATTTATGTATAAAGAAATTTGACACACTTAAAAACTTACAACTCCTGCTGCACAGATTTATAGATTCCATCCACTTTGTCTTGATTCCCAGTTTAGAACTTGGGTCTGTAGATTCTAGAACCTGTCAGACCTCAGAGTAGAAGTTCAGTGTCAGCTCTCCCACCAGAACTTGCATGACTGTGATCCCATGCAAGGGAGAAGACAGTCCAGGTTCTCATTGCCTTGCTCTGTATCTGTATTTAGGGGTGGGGGTAGAGAACTGGAAATTCCTCATTGGTGCTGATTAGTCTGCCCTCCGAAGGCTTTTTTCCAACCCTAGCTTTGTTTTTTTTGTTTGTTTTTGTTTTTGTTTTTTGTTTTTTTGAGATGGAGTTTTGCTCTTTTGTCCAGGCTGGAGTGCAGTGGCATGATTGTGGCTCACTGCAACCTCTGCCTTCCAGTTTCAAGTGATTCTCCTGCCTCAGTCTCCTGAGTAGCTGGGATTACAGGTGCCCACCACCACACCTGGCTGCATTTTTTTTTTTTTTTTTTGGTATTTTAATAGAGATGGGGTTTCACCATGTTGGCCAGTCTGGTCTCAAATTCCTGACCTTGTGATCCGCCCACCTCGGCCTCCCATAGTGCTGGGATTACAGGTGTGAGCCACCACACCTGGCCAGCTTTGTATTTTTAAAAAGTTGTCCTTCATTAAGGGAGGGAAATTGAGTAATTGTCACAATTCTAAAAGCTGGGCCTCTCTCTGAAATGTCTCCTTTACTCTTGATAAGAGATCTTTTGTCAGATGTTCAGAATCAGAAAAGACAACAGCTAGATCATACCTGAGAAATAATAGCCTTTTCCTAAGAACCGAAGAAAACCATAAAAGCCCTGGTGAGGTTTTGTTTCTTACTTTTGCCTTTCTTTCCAATGGCTTTGCAAGGCTTCAGACAAATAACTATTAAATGGAAATACATTTCTAATTTAAAAATTTCAGAAACCATCAAATCAAGGTTCAGGCAAAGATAGAATGAGGAAATGTAGCTTCATACAGAGTGCCTTAAGTTTGAATACAGGTGAATAAATATGTAAGAATGTATGATGTACTTAAGTTTCTGGTTTTGTTTGTTTTGTTTTTTTGAGACAGAGTCTTACTCTGTTGCTCAGGTTGGAATTCAATGGCACAGTCTTGGCTCACTGCAACCTCTGCCTCTTAGGTTTGAGTGATTATCTTGCCCCAGCCTCCTGAATAGCTGGGATTAAGGTGTGCCACCACGCCTGGCTAATTTTTGTATTTTTAGTAGAGATGGGATTTCACCATGTTGGCCAGGTTGGTCTCAAACTCGACCTCAAATGATTTGCCCACCTCAGCCTCCCAAAGTGCTGGAATTGTAGGCATGAGCCACCACAACTGGTCTGTTTCTGATGTTTCTGGTGTCAATAATGTATTAATTTTCTGTTGATGCCAAAACAGATTCTCACAAACATTTAGCAGCTTGAAACAACACAAATTTGTTATCTCCCAGTTCTTTAGGTCAGAAGTCTGGATTGGCTTGATTGGTTTCTTTGATCTGGATTTCAAAGACTGAAGTCAAGGTGTGGGCCAACAGGGCTCTTACTGGAAGACTCTGGGAGGAATCCATTTTCAAGCTTATTCACGGTGTTGGCAGACTAATTCTGAGATTTGTTTCTTTGCTGGCTGTCAGCTGGGGGTTGTTCTTATTTATTTATTTTACTTTTTTTTTTTTTACTTTTAATTTTTTTTTGAGACAGGGTCTTGCTCTGTCACCCAGGTTGGAGTGCAGTGGTGCAATCTTGGCTCACTGCAACCTCTGCCATAGTAGATGTTGAATCTGCCGAGCTGGAAGTGTGTCAGTTCCAGAAACATTTCTGTGCTGTTCATAGACACCTCCCATCAAGCCCAATTATAAGTGTTCAAGTCTGTCATTTCCCATAAACAGGCTCTCAAGCTACCAAACCAGATATCTTTAATTTTTTTTCTTTTTTTTTGTTTTGTTTTTGAGATGGAGTCTTGCTCTGTCACCAGGCTGGAGTGCAGTGGCACCATCCCGGCTCACTGCAGTCTCTGCCTCCTGGGTTCAAGCAATTCTCCTGCGTCAGCTTCCTGAGTAGCTGGGATTACAGGCGTGTGCCACCACACCCAGCTAATTTTTGTATTTTTAGTAGAGCTGGGGTTTCACCATGTTGGCCAGGATGGTCCTGATCTCCTGACCTCATGATCTTCCCGCCTCAGCCTCCCAAAGTGCTGGGATTACAGGCATGAGCCACTGCACCCAGCCAGTGATATTTAATTTCAAACATGGAGAAGAGTCATGGAGAATAGAGGGTAAAATGCGAGGTCAGTGCATTTCAGGTGAGTGAGAACCAACAAGATGGGAGACCTGGAAAGTAAAGTAACTGGTCATGAGGGGTGGACCCCTTCCAAATGTGTTTAACAGGGCTAAGACTTGGAAGGTGACTACAGATACCTAGATCGTTGATGAGGCTCTCTTGTTTGGCGTTTCAAAGAAAATGTGCCTTTTTTTCTCTTTATATTGACTCAGATTCTCACAATTGCCACATCATCACAGCACTACCTTTTTTCCTGGGGTAAGGATATTTGGCCTGATGTTTGTATTTCCTAGAGACCTCAGTGAGTCATATGAGAATGTATCAAAGCAACCTAGAAGGTGGGAGTGCTCACCACAGTGGTGTTCCTGTAAATATGGTGTTAGAAGTCTTTGGGAAGGCCGGTCTTGGTGGCTCACACATGTAATCCCAGCACTTTAGGAGGCCAAGGTGGGTGGATCACCTGAGGTCAGAAGTTCGAGACCAACCTGGCCAACATGGCGAAACCCTGTCTCTACTAAAAATACAAAAATTAGCTGGGCATGGTGGCGAGTGCCCTGTAATCCCAGCTACTCCAGAGTCTGAGGCTGGAGAATTGCTTGAATCTGGGAGGTGAAGGTTGCAGTGAGCCAAGATTGTGCCATTGCACTCCAGCCTGGGTGACAAGAGCGAAACTCTGTCTCAAAAAAAGAAAAGAGAAAAAAGAAATCTGTGGGAAAGTTCATTGACTGTTGCATTTAGAATTAAAGAAGAATGAATCAGTGAAACAGGATGACTGCACTTACCTTTATGTGAAGAGCTGAGAAGACTTCATTCTATCTTGCTTCCGACAGATGTTGGTTCCTAAGACTTAAGTTGGCCTCTTTTCTTGGTACTCATTGTTTGAACCTGATGGATGGACTTTTTCCATTCTCTGGGCATCTCCTTCTCCTAAAGCCTTCAGAGTCAGACAGCATAAGGGTAGTTCATCGTTGGTAGTTTCCTTTCTTTGTTCCCAGTGTGATCTCTTCGATTTCATGGACTTAACAATACTATTTATATGCTGATGACTCACAGATTTCTCTCTACAGGCTAGATATTTCCTTATCCTCCTACATTTGCCTGGGAATTTCTTGGAGATCTAATAGCTGACTCAAACTTCAAGTCATCCTTGCTTCACCATTTCACTCATCCCACAAATGCAGTCCATTTAGCAAGTTTAGTCTTTCTCCTTATATCCCAAGGTCGTCTACTCCTTTCTCTAACAGTTATTTTCACTCAAGCTTCGATGTCCATTATCTCTTGCCAAAATTATGATAGTTTTCTCTAATAGACTCTCAGTCCTTTACTCTTGTTTCTGTTCTCCACATAATACCCTTAAGGAATTTATTTTACTATTTTTATTTATAAAAATGAATATGGGAGTCAGGGGCAGGAGTCAATGTTTCTAGCCTCTCACCTCCAAAATCCCTAAACATTAAGATAAATTATCAGAAACATCTTGGTTCTTAAAGACTTCAGGTTCTGACAAAAGTGTGGAAGGTAATTAAAGCTTCATATAAGAAGGTAAATCTTAGTTGGAAGATGGAAATATCTAAATTATGGTCTAAAAATGTTATATGATATAGCAAATCTATACTCATTCACAGGGCACAAGCCTAAAAATATTTATGCTGTAATATTTAAGACAATGGTCAGTGTTAGTTACTGAAAAACATACACACAGGATGTTGCTTTTAAATTGGAAATCAGGACATGTCATCCTGCTCCCACTATCATTGGGAATGGCATCCTGTTACTGTTAGCACAAGATCCAAATTCTTTTCAGGATCCTCCTACAAGGGAGCATGCCATGATTTCTGCCTAGATGTTTTTGTTTACTTATTAATGAAAAATGTTTTGGTATAACATACATATAATGTAATTCTACAGCTAGGTAACTTTCTAGTCAGCACACTGTGCAACCAGCACCTAGATCAAGAATCAGAGTTCTGTGCAGAATGGCATTGGGTGAATATTACACTGTTTATCTGTTTTACATTCAGGCCATTATACTTAGTGTCCCTATGTATGTTTTTTATGAATATCTTTATTTATTTTTTCTTTTCTGCTTTTGAAAATGCTTATCTCCAAATGGTCTAGACTTAATGAGAAGTTCCAAAATAATATACAAATTTCTTGCACATTCTTTTTGCAAGTTCCCCAAAATATGATATTTTACCAATTTGCTTTATTTTATCTATACACACACACCACACACAGGTATGGTTTTTCTGAACTCTACCCTATAACTCAAGTGTGTATATCATAGAAAGAAGGGCATTCTTTTGTA
Organism: Macaca nemestrina; assembly: GCF_043159975.1. Classification (NCBI taxonomy): domain Eukaryota; kingdom Metazoa; phylum Chordata; class Mammalia; order Primates; family Cercopithecidae; genus Macaca; species Macaca nemestrina. The sequence continues at coordinate 61,845,151 of NC_092144.1, read as the reverse complement.
TAATCAGAATACTGTGATCAAAATCAAAATATTGACATTGATACAGTATTATCTAAACTACAGAGCTTACCAAATTTAACCATCTTACTAATATTTTTTATAGTAAATGGGAAAAGAAGCCCTTTTCTGGACCTCTTCTTGTTATCTCACTTACTCTGTTGTGCATACACTAGCTTTCATAACATCCGGAAGTCAGAGCTTGCTAATTATAACCAATTCTTTTGGAAAGAAATCATATGGATGCAATGAATGTGCAGTGAATACTTGTAAACTACTCATGACTATACCTGAGAGAACTCATGCAGGAAAGAAATCCCAGGAATATCATGATTTTAGGAGAGCCCTTCCTAGTGAGTTAAAGCTCATTGCTCATCAGCAAACTCAAACAGGAGTGAGACCCTACTGATGTAATCAATGTCATAAAGCCTTCATTGCAAATTCAGGTCTTGTGTATCATCAGAAAACTCATCATAGAGAAGGGAAAGTCTGTACATGCAGTAAATGTGGAGAAGTTTTCCCTTGGAAGTCAAAACTCATTTTACATCAAAGAAATCATTCAGGAGAGAGACCATTCATTTGCAAAGTATGTGATAAAGGCTTCGTGGTTAGGACACATCTCACTGTACATCAGAGAGCTCACACAGGAGAGAAACCATATGCTTGCTCAGATTGTGAGAAAGCCATCTCAAAAAAGGCTTTACTCATGATTCATCAGTGAATCCACACAGGAGAGATACCCTATTAATGTGTTCAATGTCAAACAGCTTTGAAGACCAGATCTGAGCTCAGTTATCATCAGAAAGTTTTTCATAGAAAAGGAAAATTCTAGGGATGCAGTAAATGTGGGAAAGCTTTTCCTTGGAAGTCAAACCTCATTTTGCATCTCAGAACTCATTCAGGAGAGAGACCTTTCAGGTGCAAAGTCTGTCATAAAGCCTTCATTGTTAGAACACAGCTAACTATGCATCAGAGAACTCACACAGGACAGAAACCATATGCTTGCTTGGATTATGAGAAAGCCTTCTTGAAAAAGGCTCAGCTTATGAAGCATCGGTGAATTCACACAGGAGAAAGACCCTATAGATGCAGTGAATGTCAAGAAGCTGTCATCTGGAAGTTGGATCTCAACAATCATAAGAAAACTCATCATGCAGTAAGGAAATCCCATGAATGCAGTGAATGTGGGAAGGTTTTATCCTCCCCAAAAAAACTTTGTTATACATCAGAGAACCCATACAGGTGAGAAACCCTTCAAATGCAATGTATGTGATAAAGCCTTCACATTAAAGGGAAATATCATTGTATATCAGAGAACTCATACAAGAAATAAATAATATGAATGCTCAGACTGTGATAGGGCCTTCTCCAGTAAGGTATATCTCATGAATCATCAGCCAGTTCACACAGGAGGGAGACCCTATCAATGCAATGAAAGTCAACAAGCTTTCACCCAAAAGACAGGTCTCACTAAGCATCATAAAACTTGCCATTCAAGAATGAAATCTTATGGATGCAGTGAATGTGGGAAGGTTTTGTCCTGTAAGTTAACTCTCATTATATAAATAACAGAGAACCTATACAGGTGAGAAACTCTTCATATGTAGCGTGTGTGATAAAGCCATCATAGTTAAATCCTGTCTCACTCTACATCAGAGAATTCATACAGGAGAGAAACCATATAAATGCTGTGATTGTAAGAAAGCATTTGCTACTTTGTCAACTCTCATTGGTCACCAGAGAACTCACACAGGAAAGAGGCCCTATAGATGCAGTGAATGTCAAAAAGCTTCACTCAGAAATCAACTCTTATTAATCATCAGAAGACCCAGCATAAAGGAAGAAAGTCCTTCATGCAGTGACTTGGAATATGAGAAAGCTTTTTTGATTAGTCACATCAGCTCAGACATAATAGAAGTTCCATGAATACTATGATTGTAATGGGCCCTTTTGGAACTCTTGTGGGAGAGAAACCTTATAGATGCAATGAATATTTTAAGCCTTCTTTTTTGAAGATCTCCCTCATTTACCATAGGGATCTCACCAAGAAGAATGATTGGCCAGGCGCAGTGGCTCATGCCTGTAATCTCAGCAATTTGGGAGGCTGAGGCAGGCGGATCACTTGAGGTTGGGAGTTCGAGACCAGCCTGGCCAACATGATGAAACCCTGTCCCCACTAAAAATACAAAAAAAAAAATTAGCCAGGTGTGGTGGTGCACGCCTGTAATCCTAACTACTCGGGAGGCTGAGGCAGGAGAATCTCTTGAACTTCGGAGGTGGAGGTTGCAGCAAGCTGAGATTGCACCAGTGCACTCCAGCCTGGGTGACAGAGTGAGACTCTGTCTCAACAAAAAAAAAAAAAGGGTGGAGGAGAGAGAGAGTCATTATGAGTGCAGTTATTGTCAAAGGAGCTTATTAGAAAATGAGAGGCTTTGCATTTAGTAGGCAGCACCTGTGGATGTAATGAAAATGATAAGTCATTTTCAAATTATATTTGTTACACATTAGGGTATTCATTCAGGAGAAGGACCCTACAGATCGAGTGAATGCGGGAAAGCTAAGAAGAATCACACCTCATTGCAGGTAAAAATTAAAATCTCATGAACGTTTTTATAATGAGAACCTTCTCCAGAAAGTCAAAACTCTTTGAATATCTTGTTTAAGAGAGAAATCTCATAGATACAGTGAATGTGATTGTGATAAAGTCTTCCCAGTTAATGTTTATCTTCCTTATTGTAGCAAACTCATACAAGAGGAAACCCCTATTAATGCAGTAAATGTGGTAAAACCTTCATGTAGATACCAAAAGTCACTAATTATATCAGCAAACCCATGTAGTAGATAGGTCCTTCTGAAACGGAATGTGGAAAGCTTTTGAAAGTGACGTATACATCAGGTACTTAAATCAGAAGGGAAAATGATAGAGTTAAACTTGGCCATTGGCCACAAAACCCATTGCATAGCAGGAAAGAATTGCAGTGATTGTCTAAAACTCTTATTTAAAATTCAGAGCTCCTGAATTTTCCCCTAACTCACTTATCAGAGAGATCCTATTCTCAAAGAAGGCAATAATATTTAGGTTCAATGAGGTATAAAATCCTAATGGAGCCATATCTATTCTGCTTCAGCAGATTCATACATTTACCTAAAAGCTATGGTTATAGTCACAGGAAATAGTTTCTGTGGAGGATTAGATAGCATTAAGCATCATATAAAACTTGCCATTCCTAAATATAGGAGCAGAATTTGCTCCATACAGAGATTTTATGAACACAGTGAAAGTGGTAAAAGCATCAGTGATAAGTTATTTTTTATTTCATGGATTCACTTCTTCACATCCTACCATGTCTTAAATTGTGAAGCATCTTGTGATCTGGAATGTCATAGCAATTGTCAGGGCTTTTTAAATGTGTGATGGCAGTTTAGATTTGAGTAATTACACTTGCCTGTATATATAATTTTACAATGGTTTTGCATTATTACAGAAAGGATTCCAGAAAATATTCTATAAATATTAGACATTTCATTGTCAAATATTCCTTTTGAATATATGAAAAATAAGAATATAATAAGGATTAGTCAAATAGTGACAAAGGATTTTAGGGGTTATGTTGTGGACTGTACTATGTGACATGGACTTTACATATTTATAAACTTTATTGTTTATTTGGAATCACACGAAGAAACAATTTTCAGGGTTAAAGAAATTCTCAACATAAGACAAAATGTTGAATAATACAATGTAGTGCAAATAAAATGTTTTTTTCTTATGAATCAAAATGTCTTGTAATACATAATTTGACTCATTATTAAGGAGTTTAAAGAATTATACCACGTAAGTGTGAATTCCTTATTTTTACTGTCATTTGTAGTATTTTTGCCAACTGTGATGATCCATCACAAGTAAAAGTTTACATTTTTCTAAAGCCTTGTGACTCTGAAACATCCAAAGATTATAAAAGATTTACCTAAAATTTTGAAAATCCAGCAACACATTAGAGTAATGGAAGAAAAAAGTGTGAGGTTATATGAGGTGAGTTTATGGCTATATATTTCAAGTTTGTGTCACACAGAAACTTTTGATTTGTTATGATAATATGCCATTGCTTTGGTGGTTCCTCAAAAAGTTAAATCCAGAATTACCATATGACCCAGGAATTCCATTCCTAAGTAAAATACCCATGAGAATTGAAAACAGGTACTCAACCAAATATTTGTCCATGAATGTTTTTTAGCACTGTTCACAATAGCCAAAATGGCATTTGGTTGAAAAAACTCAAATGCTTATCGAAGGATGAATAAATAAAATGTGCTACATGCCTGTACACATGAATACATAAATGAATGTTCAGCTATACAAATGAATGAAGTACTGATGACATGTTGCATGAATGAGCCCCAAAAACATTATACTAAGTGAAAGAAGCCAAATGCAAATTCCACATTTTATACTTTCATTTTTATCAAATCCTCTGAATAGGTAAATCCATAGAGAAATAAAGCAAATTAATGGTTATTGGGCACTAGAGGGGAAGGGAGAATGGAAACCATCTGTGTAGTATGTATGGGGTTTTCTTTTAGAATGATGAAAATGTTTTTGAACTAGTTAGAGATGGTGGTTGCATAATATTGTAAATGTACTAAACTTCACTGAATTGTACACTCTGAAATTGTTAATATTTGAATTTTTATATGAATAAAATTATATTTAAAAAGAAAAATATTGCGTGAACTCTGGCACTTCAAATATGGACTTTTTTTAAACAAAATGAGACTTGACTGAATCGTCTATAAAACTTCTAGTGAGTATTCTAGTTATTAAAAATCAAGGTTTTTATTACCTCCATGTGAAATACCTGACCTATTTTAGTTATCAGTGAAACCTATTGTTTTGCAAGGAATTCTATAAAAATGTACCAGCAAAATCTTGCTTATTTTTTTCTCTAGATTTTTGCCCCTTCCCCACTTTGTTTGACAGTTGTCAAGAAACCTTTTCTTCACCATTTTATTATGAAAATCTTCAGACATAAAGATGTTTAAGGAATACTAAAGTAAACACTAATCTGGATTTGACCATTGCAACATTTTTCTGTGTGTGTTTGTGTGTGTCATATATTCTGACAACCTCCTATTCACCCTGGTGGGTGAGGGAGGGATCCCCTACCCTAAATGGTATGGCATGGCTGAACACAATACCTGACACTGGCTAGTTGAAATTGACAGCAGTTTATTAGTCACAGATACTCACAGCCTGAGAGGGATGGTCATTGCATATAGGTATTGCACTCAGGAATAGAGTGAACAGGCACTTAGATTATGGGAAGTAGGCTTTATAGTAATGGAGAGGGTAATGTGCCCATGGTTTCCGTGGAAGAATGCAATTGCTTTGTATAATTCCATGGGCTGAATATCGATTGAGGACCATGTTGGGTGCAGCTTGTTCACCTGATTGGGGAGTTAGTTGGGTGGGAGCCTTTCCTGTGCAGTGGAAGCCTATCTGGTGAGAGTAAGGGAATTCAACGATAGGCCTTCAGGGTTCTGTAAAGCTCAAAGACTAAAAGCAGGCCAGACACAATGGCCTGCACCTGTAATCCCAGCACTTTGGGAGGCCAAGGTCGGAGGGTCCCTTGAACCCCGGAGTTTGAGACCAGCCTGGGCAACACAGCAAGACTCCATCTCTATAAAATATTTAAAAATAATAATTTTAGGAAGATTTAAAAGCAGCATATGAGATAATAGGTTCTTAGAGTTCAGTGTGTGTGCCTGTGTGTGTGTGTGTGTACAGATATATATGTATCTTGTGTGTGTGTGTGCAGATATATATGTATCTATGTATTTCTGGTGAGCAGCCTGAAAGCTACAGTCACTTGCCACTTGAGCAGTTGTCTGGCAGTCACCCACCTGAGAGCTGGTGGATGGATGAAGTTCAAAGACAGCTTTGAAGAACATTGGTTTCTCCTGTTTTCTGTATTGGTTCACCAACCTACTAATAAAAATCTTTGTTCTTATACATGTGGAGGCCCTTCAGCATATCCCCAATTCTGTCAAGATACGAAATTGTGGTCTATGCTCTTCTAAAAATCCTGAAACATCTACTACAAAATACATATTTATTCTCTTTTCTTCTTTTTTTTTTTTTTTGGAGATGGAGTCTTGCTCTGTTGCCAGGCTGGAGTGCAGTGGCATGATCTCGGTTCACTGCAGCCTCCGGCTCCCAGGTTCAAGCAGTTCTCCAGCCTCAGCCTCCTGAATAGCTGGGACTACAGGCATGTGCCACCACACCCAGCTAATTTTTGTATTTTTAGAGAGGTGAGGTTTCACCATGTTGGCCAGGATGGTCTTGATCTCTTGACCTCGTGTTCTGCCTGTCTCGGCCTTCCAAAGTGCTGAGATTACACAAAATACACATTTCTGTTGACTTTCCCGGATGTTGTGTTCATGGGACTCATGGTTGGAGCTAGTATCTACATGGTACTCCTCCTACATAGACACCACTGGAGAGTGAGGCATATTCACACCCTCAGCAACTCCTACAGATTCTCCCCTGAGGCAAAAGCCATTCAAATCATGCTGCTTCTAGGAAGTACTTTCATTTTGTTTTACTTCTTCAATTTTGTCCTGCTCATTTATAATGCTGTTCTTTTCCAATCAAGCCTCTGGCTGCAGCATACTACCACCTTTCAGACAGCATGTTATCCCTCCCTCAGCCCCCTGATCGTGATGCTTCGAGGTCCCTGAGCACCATGTTTCTGGTCTTAAATGGTGAAAAAAAAATCCAAAATTACTGACGGTCCTGTTCACAACAGTGTCTCTTCTTCAAAGAATCTGGTTATTGACTTAATAAAGCAAGGATTTGTGAAGGAAGCCAGCTTCTCCACACCTGTGGGTGTTTCTCGTCAAGTGGGACGAGAGACTGCGAAGAGAAATAATACACAGAGACAAAGTATAGAGAACAGTGGGCCCAGGGGACCAATGCTAGGCATTCGGAGGACCCGCGCCGGTACTGGTCTCTGAGTTCCCTCAGTATTTATTGATCACTATCTCTACTATCTCGGAGAGGGGGATGTGGCAGGACTATAGGGTAATAGTGGGGAGAGGGTCAGCAGGAAAACATGTGAGCAAAGGTCTCTGTGTCATAAATAAGTTTAAGGAAAGGTGCTGTGCTTTGATGTGCACATACACAAACATCTCAGTGCATTAAAGAGCAGTATTGCCGCCAGCATGTCTCACCTCCAGCCCTAAGGCGGTTTTCTCCTATCTCAGTAAGTAGAGCACACAATCGAGTTTTACACCAAGACATTCCATTCCCAGGGACCTGCAGGAAACAGATGCCTTCCTCTTATCTCAGCTGCAAAGAGGCCTCCCTCTTTCACTCATCCTCCTCAGCACAGACCCTTAACGGGTGTCGGGCTGGGGAATAGTCAGGTCTTTCTCTTCCCACGAGGCCATATCTCAGGCAATCACATGGGGAGAAAGCTTGGACAATACCTGGCTTTCCTAGGCAGAGGTCCCTGTGGCCTTCTGCAGTGTATTGTGTCCCTGGGTACTCGAGATAGAGAATGGCGATGACTTTTACCAAGCATACTGCCTTCAAGCACTTTTTTAACAAAGCACATCCTGCACAGCCCTAAATCCATTAAACCTTGAGTCAACACAGCACATGTCTCTGCAAGCGCAGGGTTGGGGCTAGGGTTACAGATTAACAGCATCTCAAGGCAGAAGAATTGCTCTTAGTACAGAACAAAATGGAGTTCTTTATGTCTACTTCTTTCTACATAGACACAGTAACAGGCTGATCTGTCTTTCTTTTCCCCACAGATGTGTGGATGTCTAGAATATGACAGACATGCACCTAAGATATGGATAATTAAAGGATTTGCATGACATTGACTTAGCGACTAGAGGCTTTACTCAGAAGGCAGGCATACAACCAAATAAACACAAAACTGTGTGTTAGCATTATCCTGATGCTCTCTGTATTTTTCCTTTGAGATAACTTGATGGAAGCATGGAGGTGAGGTTGGGTAGAAATAATCTGGGGATATATTCAAATTTTTAACGGTTCATTAGCACAATTATTAAATTGGTGCAGTATTATGTATTGATAAACAGTAATGGCTTTGTGCATCAACTGTATAACCCATGGTAAACCATTTAATCATTAGAAGACTTAGGGTCTTTACTTGTAAAATTAATAAATTTTATCCTAGAGATTACTGCGCAAAAAATAAATTACATGATAAGGCATGATGTCCAGAATAGCAGAGGCAAGGCCTCTGTATATCCATTCTTTCATTAAATCAACATAAATATTGTCACAGTCAAGTTTGGAAAATAACCAAAGGCTTACAGTATTTTGAACAGCATTTTTCTTTTTGAAGAAAAACATTTTGAACTTCATTAAAAATACTGGGGTATGTGGAATTTTGGCCTACTTCCATATCCCTTTCCCCAGATCTGCATTACCTTTGGAAAACAGCAGCCTCAGAACCACAGTAGCCATGAAAACCATCAGCCTTGCAATCACCACCCTTACATCAGAGGAGACAAATAAGCATGGAAGTCCTCAAAAAGCCTCATACTCAGAGCAATGTCATTATGTATGTTATCTTACAGCTCCATGATGCAGTTCCATTCTTTGTCCTAAGTCATTCTTTCACCTGACTCAAAGCTGACTTTGAAGGAAAAGTGCGATACTAGGGCACTGGTCAAAAAAAATCAGCTTCAATTGTTTAACGTTGTAGTAGCCTAAGCCTGCAGTACCGTTAGGGAGCAAACAGGAGCTCTGAAAAAATTGTTAAAGGGACATCTGAAGAAGAAGATGTTAATAGGGAGCTCTTGAATACTCTGACATATTCCTGAGGATCTAGAAGGCCCAACACATACACAGGGATGTGTGCATGCCCTTGAGATACCTGAGGGTACCAGTAGTTCACCTCTGGCTGATCTTGAAGCCCTTGAGAAGAAGGAAGAGAAGGCTAAAGTAGACTTATAAACTGCTTGAGCATTGAAGTAGACACACACACACACATACACACACACACAGTGCCCTCAGCAAAGAGTGGAAAACTTGCTCGAAGAAATGAAGGAAATCTTGATTAATCATTAGCTAACCAAGAAGAGACTTCAAGTGACTGCACACTGCAGGGAATACATGAATTACTCCAGGAATGCCACTAAACAAGCTGCAGCAACAACAGCAACAATAAACCCTGGGCAGAGAGGGAATCTGATTTCCAAAGAAACAACTTTATATGATCTAAAATTTCTGTATTCAAGAAAAATTTGTGACACACAAAGAATCAGAAAAGTGTAGTCCATATTCAGGTAATGAGGTTGTCAACTGAAACTATCCCTGAGGAGGCTCATATGTCAGACTTTATATGCAAAGATTAAAAGTCAGCTATGTTAAATATGTTCAAGGAACTGAAATAAACCATGTATAAAGACCTATGAAGTAGCAACAAAGAGAACAGGTCTCAACAACAGATTCGAGCTGGCAGAAGAGAGAATAAGCAAACACGAAGCTGGGTCAATGGAAGTTATCCAGTCTGTGGAACATGAAGAAGTGAAAGAGAAAAATAGTGAAAAACATAAAGAGAATGGACCCTCAGAAACATATGGTATACCTTCCAGCATACCAACATATATGTAATGTAAGTCTCAGAGCATGAATAAAGGGAATAAGGAACAGAATATTTGAAGAAATAATGGCCAAACTTTCCCAAATTTGATGAAAATTATTGTGTCCATCTAAGAAGGTCAATCAATTTCAAATAGGCTGGGCACAGTGGCTCTCACCTGTGAACCCAGTACTTTGGGAAGCCAAGATTGGAGGATTGCTTGAGTCCAGGAGTTCAAGAGAAGCATGGGTAACATAGCGAGACCTCACCTCTTAAAAAAAAAAAAATGGCTGGGCATGGTGGTGCATGCCTGTAGTCCCAGCTACTCAGGAGACTGAGGCAGGAGGATTGCCTGAGCTCAGGAGGTCAAGACTGCAGTGAGCTATGATCATGCCACTGCACCCCATCTGGAGTGAGATCCTATCTCAAAAAAAAAAAAAAAATCCAAGTAGCATGAATTCATTACCTTCTCCACAGGCTTTCATCCTGGTAAACTAAACAGAAACCTGGTCTTTCCCAGATGGGTGCAGAATGGATTATTATCAGATGAGCACTGAGAATATTTATGCCAATGATATATGATAGACAGAACCTCCACTTTATTCTTGGATTTCCTGCTACACAGAAAACAAGCAACCCAAGAATCAATTACATACAATCCAGTATCAGTCACTGGTAGATTTCTCAAGGATTTTATTATAAAATTTTTCAGACACATAGAAAAACTTAAAAGAATAGTATAGCAGAGACCCTTACATACATCACATAGATTCAACAAATGTTAATTTTTGCCATATTTTCTTTATCTTCTACCTGTAATCTATATCGCTCTTCTATCCAGTTTGCTGCTTTTGACTGAACTATTTGAAGGTAAATAGCAGACATCATAACCCTTCACCCCCAAATGCCTCAACTTGGATCTTACAATAATGTATTGTCCTACAAAGCACAACACCGTCACGATGTCAATCCTTTAAGGGTGTAGTATTTAAGAAAGAAGGGGGCTTACACACTGAAGAAGACTAGCAAGCTGAAAAAGAGAAACTTAGTCTCAATGAAAGTTTCAAGCAAGAAAGCAACAGTGAAACTTTCTGAAGCCAAGAAGCCTACAGATCTGGGGATATTATAGAAGGTAGCAACAGAGCCTTCATTATATTTAAAGATCATATGGCCAGGTTCAGAACCAGGCTGTACTACATAGACTCCCATACAGTTACCTGTTCTGGAAACTGGACAGCCACTATCCTTTAGATTGGTCCAGTTGAGGACTGAAATCCTCTAATGCATCTGTAAAAAGACGAATACAACGCAGATCACCCAAGATCCAGCAGGTAAAAGAGAAAGAGAAAAAATGTTAAATCTTAGGATAGTGCCCTTTTCACATGAGATTACTGGCTCCTGGCTCACTTTTTACTTGTGGCTGGCCAAAAATTGTTGTCCCTATTGGGAAGTTTGAGATAGTGGGTTCTAAGAAGTATCTGTAATTGCTGAGCAGACCACTTAAGACCCAATGGTGTTGAGTTAGAGAAAGGGAGTAAGGAGTAGGAAGTAAGAAAACTGTCTTTTGGGTCAGGGCCCATCACCCGGCTCATGCCTGTAATCCCACACTTTGGGAAGCCAAAACGGTCAGATCACTTGAGCTTAGGAATTCGAGACCAGTCTGGGCAACATGGCAAAACCTTGTCTCTACAAAAAATACAAAAATTAGCCAGGTGGGGCAGCCTGTGCCTGTCGTCCCAGTTACTCTGGAGGCTGAGGCAGCAGAATTGCTTGAGCCTGAAGGCAGAGGCAGAGGTTGCAGTGAGCCAAGATTGTGCCATTGCACTCCAGCCTGGGCAACGGGAGTGAAACCCTGTCTCAAAACAAAGCAAAAAACAGAAAACTGTCTTTTGAGTAGAGCCATTCACCCTACCTGACAACTAGCTGTGTAAAGACAGGGCGTATGCAATTATTAAAACATTCATACCATTACAGAAGAGTATATTAAACACGATTAGACACACATGACATTTTAACATGTGATGGGAACACCTATATGTGGACAAGTGTGTAATACCACTCAGATCAAGCAATGGAGCATTCCAGAAGTCCTTTTTATCCATTCCTATGCTATTGAGCATGGGGGCATTATGGGTGTCAGTGCTAGGAGATCATATAATATTCATCTTTTTCTGCCTGGCTTATTTCACTTAACATAATGTCCTCCAGGTTCACCTATGTTGTCACAAATGACAAGATTTCTTTCTATTTTTATGGCTGAATAGTATTTCATTGTGTATCTGTGCCACATTTTCTTTATCCATTCATCCACTGACAGACACTGCTTTGATTCCATATCTTAGGTATTATGAATAGTGCTGCAATGAATATATAGTACAGATATCTATTCCACACAGTGATTTCATTTCCTTTGGAAATATGCTCAGTAGTGAGATCTTTAAGTTTATTACAATATCCTTACATGCCTATCATCAATAAAAAGCAGATAATAAAACTCCCCTTAAATTTACTGTCTACACCAAAGTATCTGTCATGCATTTTAAAACTGAAGTGCATATTATGGATATTTTTTCTTTTTTTAGTTTATAAAAGTAGGCCTGATTAAATGCATAATTACAGCCTTTGATTTGGTTTTACAACAACTTGAACTTACTTAGTTTTATCACATATTTATGAATTCTTAAAGAATTTATACTCTTTAGTTTTGCTTGTAAGTTTTATAATGAAGATATTATAATACGGTATTCTGAAGCTTGCTTACTATTTACGAAGTCTAAATTTATTATTTTTTTCTATTATGCAGTGTCCTATTTAAGAAATCATTGCCTAATACAAGGTTACTTACATATTTTTTATGCTTTCTTGTTGAAGTTTTACAGTTTTGATTCTTATATTTGTAATCCATGTGGAGTTAATTTTGGTGTGAAGTGCAAGGCAAAGATGAATATCTAATAGTTTTGATCATATTTGTTAAACATTTTATTTTCCACATCATGCTCTTGCTTTTTTCTAACATCTTGAATATATGGAGTATATATAATATAGCATTTTTAAATGGACTTGCCTGCCAGTTCTATCACTTTTGACATTTTTGGTCTTTCTTGCTTGATTTTCAGCCTGGCAGTAGGTCATTTCCTGCATCTTTGCATGTCTGGTAACTTTTGACTAATTGGATGTCAGACATTGTCAACATTACATTGTTGTTTACTGGACTTCTTTTATTTCTTCAACTGTTTTTGAGGTTTGATGTAGTTAAGCTACATTAAAATGGCTTAATTCTTTTGAGGCTTGTTTGTAAACTTTGTTACGTGGGGGGTCCTAAACAGTCTTTTATGTAGCATTACTTGGTCTCCATTACTGAGGCAATACCCTTATTAGATTCTGTTAGAAGTCAACTAGATGTGTGGTCTTTCCTTTCTTGTTTTTTTTCCTAAAATTGAATAATCTTAGACTGTACTTCATAGGGCTGTTGTAACAATTAAATGAGATTATAATAACATGCCTAAAACAGTCCCATGCCTGAAGTTTTCAAAAGAAGACATACAAACAGCCAACAATTTGTGAAAAGATATTCATCACTAATTATCACAGAAATGGGAATTAAATCCACAATGAAATATTACTTCACACCTGTTTGAATGGCAGTTATAAAAAATATATAAAAGGTAAGCATGTGGAGAAAAAGGAACCCTTGCACACTGTTGGTGGTAATGTAAATTAGTATATCCATTATGGAAGACATTAAGGAGGTTTCTCTCAGAAAATTACAAATAGGTCAGGCAAAGTTGCTCATTCTTGTAATCCTGACACTTTGGGAAGCCAAGGCAGGAGGATTGCTTGAGCATAGGGGTTTGAGACCAGCCTGTACAACATAGTGAGTTCTTGTCTCTACAAGAAATAAAAAATTAGCTGGGCATGGTGGACTAATTAGCTGGACACACCTGTAGTCCCAGCTATTCAGGAGGCTGAGGTGAGAGGATTGCTTGAGCTTGGGAGGTTGGGGCTGCAGTCAGCCATGACAGTGCCACTGCACTCCAGCCTGGACAATAGGGCAAGACTCTTGTCTCCAAAAAAAAAAAAAAAAAAAAAAATATATATATATATATATATATGACCACCATATAATCCAGCAATCCTACTACTGGGCACATATCCAAAGGAAATGAAATCAGCACTTTGTAGATATAGCTGCACTCCCATGTTCATTGCAGCATTATTCACAATAGCCAAGAGAAGTAATCAACCTAGGTGTCCAGCAACAATGAATGAAGAAAACATGGCATATATACACAATGGAATACTCTTGAGCCATAAAAAAGAAGGCAATCCTGTCACTTGTGACAACATAGATGAACTTGGAATACATTATGTTAAGTGAAATAAGCCTCACAAAGAAAGACAAATATTGCTTGATCTCACTTACATGTGGAATCTAAAATTATTGAATTCATAGAAATGGAGAGTAGAATGGTGGTTACCATGACTAGGGGAGGGAGAGGGTTGTGGAAATGTTGGTGAAAGAATGAAAAATTTCAGTTAGATAGGACATGAACTTTTATGTTTAAGAGATCTATTGTACAACATGGTGACTGTAGTAAATAACAAGGTTTGTAGTATTTCTTTTCTTTTCTTTCTTTTTTTTTTTTGAGGTAGAGTTTTGCTCTTGTTGCCCAGGCGGGAGTGCAATGGCGTGATCTCGGCTGACCACAACCTCCACCTCTCGGGTTCAAGCGATTCTTCTGCCTCAGCCTCCCGAGTAGCTGGGATTACAGGTATACAACACCACGGCTAATTTGGTATTTTTAGTAGTGATGGGGTTTCTCCATGTTGGTCAGGCTGGTCTCAAACTCCCGACCTCAGGTGATCCACCTGCCTTGGCCTCTCAAAGTGCTGGGATTACAGGTGTGAGCCACCGTGCCTGGCCAAGTATTGTATTCTTGAAAATTGCTTAAGAGAATAGATTTTAAGTGTTCACACCACAAAAATATGGCAAGTATGTGAAGTAATATATATGTTAATTAGTTTGATTTAGCTATTCCACAGTATATACTTATTGCAAAACAACGTGTTGTACTGATAAATACAGTTTTATTTGTTAGGTATAGGAAATGAATTAATTTTAAAAAGAAAAGTCTTTTTATGTATAAGGACTTCCTTTTTATTATTTCTACTTAAAACACATTTTTGTTTGAATCCATAGATGCTGACTTCTTAGAATGAGGCAGCTCCTGTAAAGGAAAAAAGTATATCTCATATCTAGAAATTCATCTTTGTTGAGGATATCCTTGATGAGACATTATCAGAATTGCAGGACAAACAGATACTAAAAGTACTGGCCATTTTCTGAAAGCTCTTGAACGTGACAAAGTTCCAGGTGACGTGTTTATTTACTTCCCATTAGATTTTTAGAAGTTTGTAACAATATATGTAATCAAAGAGAAAAACGAATATAAGTACACTCTGGCTGGCAGGGATGTGGTTAGACTAGGAGACAGAATAAACGATCAAGAGTAGCCAATTAGGAAGGGAGATCTATCTTCAGGTCATAGGGTCCTGAAAGGTGCTAATAATTAGACAATGCCGTATAAGTAGCAGGATCTAAATTAAGTTGCAAAAATTTCTGTGGCAGTACTGTCAACCATCACAAGAGAATTTTTAAAAGTTACAAGATTTACTTTGTCCAGAAGGAGAAAGCACATAAATTCCTTGATATCAGTAAATATTTCCTGGGCATCAAGTGTGAAGAAATATCTTTGATGGATCTTCCTCTTCCTCTTCAGTCTTTGTGTTCCAGCATAGGGACCCAGTGAACAGTAATCTTTAAGGAAATGTGGCAGATCTACAAGGCACAGCTAGGAAACTTAAAAATCTCTTCTCATAAAAATAACATAATAGTGCTTAAACAAGGGTTATTGTGCAGATTATTATGTTAATATATGTAAAATTTCTAAATGATACATAGCACATAGAACTCCTGACCTCAAGTGATCCACCTGCCTCGGCCTCCCAAAGTGCTGGGATTACGGGCATAAGCCGCCATGCCCAGCCTGAATAGTAAGATTTTAAAACCAAATTGTACTCTGGTCAGTCAGGAAAAAAAGTGTATTAGAAAGACTGAGGTCTAAAACTGATCAGTAATCACAACTCTTCTGTCCCTAGCTGAGTTCTGAAAAAGTGGACACAGCTTCTATATATGACTCATAGGAGATGTGCCTCTTTTTCTCCCTCTGGTTGAGATTCTTGCCTATTTGGCCCTTGCCTTTTTGCTTAGTCACTCTTCTTTTGCAGCCTATTAGATACAACCACCCTTCACCTCCTCCCAATATTTATAGACCTCTTCTATTATGCTTTCAAATATTCCTAGAATCTTTTCCAAGTTTGATGACACCTGTGTCCTTCAAGCCTATTATATATTTCTTTTATTGAATGTCTCAGCCTTACACTGTGTATCTGCAGATCACTTTCTGAATTTTTCTTGTGTATGAACTTGAGATTCCATCCCTCTCCATTTCATGATAATGGTAGAATTCATTGTTTTTTGTTTGTTTTTCACTAGAACTAATGTGGCAAGCATATGATTGGCATCAGGAAGATATTAAGAAGGTTGAACCTTTGAAGATAGACTGTGAAAATAATGCATTGGGAAAAATATTTTCTTGGAGTGCAAGCTTTGTTCCCTTCAGAGACAGATTCCATAAATGTGACTCAGGAGGAGTAAGTTTGAAACAGAATTTATATTCAAATTTTCAGAGTAAAAGCCATGCAAAAATGAACTCTGATGAATTAAACAGTCATGGGAAATCACTTTTCTGCACCATACTTGAAACCTTCCACTCTCAAGGCAAGTACTGTGAGCATAATTTATGTGTAAAGGCTTTCAGTGTAGTGACAAATTTTACAAGACATCACAGAATTCACACAGAAAGGAAACCTTATGAATGCAGTGAATGTTCAAAATCCTTTGGGTATAAGTCAAAGCTTATCATATACCAGAGAACTCATACAGGAGAGAAGCCATATCGGTGCAGTGAATGTCAGAGAGCTTTCAGTACAAAATGTCATCTCACTCTGCACCAGAGAACTCATACAGGAGAGAAACCATATGGATGTGCTGAGTGTCAGAAAGCCTTCAGAACAAAGTATCATCTCATTCTACACCAGAGGATTCATAAAGGAGAAAAACCCTACGAAGGCAAAGAATTTGGAAAGGCTTACAGGGAGAAGGCAACACTCAGATTACATTACAGAGTGCATACAGGAGAGAAACATTTCACGTGTAGTGATTGTGAAAAACGTTTTATGCAGAAGTCAAACCCAATTATCCATCAAAGAATTCATACAGGAGATAAACCCTATTGATGTAGAGAATGTGAAAAGGCCTTCTGTAGTAAATCTCAGGTTGTTGTTCACCAGCGAATTCATGTAGGAGAAAAATCCTATGAATGCAAGGAATGTGGGAAAGGCTTTAATAAAAACACACACCTCATAACACATCAAAGAATTCACACAGGAGAAAAACCTTATGAATGCACTGAATGTGGGAAAGCTTTTATACACACATCACAGCTTACTGTACATCAGAGAAATCATACAGGAAGAAAACCTCATGAATCCAAGGAATGAGGGAAATCCTTTAATAAAAAGTCACTTCATAATATCAAGAATTCATACAGGAAAGAAACCTTATGAATGCAGTGAATGTGGGAAAGCTTTTATAGACAACTCACAGCTTACTGTTCATCAAAGAATGCATATAGGAGAAAAACCTTATGAATGCAGGGAATGTAGGAAAGCCTTTAATAAAAAGTCATCTCTCATAACACATCAGAGAATTCATACAGGAGAGAAGCCTTATGAATGCATTGAGTGTGGAAAAGCTTTTATAGATAAGTCACATCTCATTGTCCATCAGAGGACTCATGCAGGAAAGAAACCCTGTGAATGCACTGATTGTGGAAAAGCTTTTATACAAAAAGCAATGCTCATTATACATCAATGAACACATACAGGAGAAAAGCCCTTTGTGTGTCTTGAATGGCAAAAAGCGTTTAGCAGTATGGCAATGCTCTGTAGACATCAGTTGATTCATACTGGAGAGAAATCCCATAGATGCAATGAATGCGGAAAAGCCTTCTGCCAAAAGAGCCATCTTATCCATCAGTGATGCCATACTGGAGAAAAACCCTATGGATGCATTCCATGTGGTCAAATCTTCAACCAATAGTCACAGCTCATCAGGCATCAGAAATGTTGTACAGGAGAAAAGCCATATCAATGTAGTCAATGTGGGAAAAGCTTTTTTGAGAAATCATACCTCAGTGTCCATGAGAGATGTCATGCAGGAGAGATGCCTTATCAGTGCAGTGAATGTGGGAAATCTTTTTCTGTCAAATCTTTTCTCACTACCCATCAGGAAATTCATACAGGAAACAAATTTCACAAACACAGTAAGTGCTGGAAGGACTTCAGTGAGATGTCAAATATCCCTGAATATAAGATGATTCATATGAGAGACAACCTATGAGTTCAGAGAAAGTTGGCTATTTTCTCATTAATTTTGGCCTTTGTAAGCATCAGAAAAGTTATTCAGGAGACAGATTTTTTTCAATGCATTGAACAAGGGAATATTATCTCCTAACAGTGTAGCCTCATATTCGGTTAAAGGCAATATGAATTAATTGAAAGCTGGAAATTTTGAGAAGATAAATTCTATTGTATGTCACACAGAAACAAAACTTTTTGAGTGCAGCAAATATTTTTGCATAGGCCATCATAAAATAGGGAATTTTTACTGAGAAAAAAAATCTCATGAATATGTTGAATCCTGGATTGCTTTTCAAGCAAATGAATTTTTATACCCGAGAATACAGATAACTGAAGACCTGTGGATGAGATGCCTCTGGCATAAAGCCAAAACTCATTGTGCATCAGAGAATATTTATTGAGGAGAAATAGTGCAGTGATAAGGGGAAAGGTTGTCTACATAAGCAATTTTAGAATAAAAGTTCTCATCCTGCCACATTACCATGCATTCATGGAAAACAACACCAAATAGTTATGAAGAGTAAATAACCTCAGTATGACAAATATCACTTTGTTGCATATTTGAATATGTGGTATAGTCAGAGCAGTAAGTTAAGAATGGTCCCATATGTATGTATTTGCTTTGTGTGTGAGTTTGTAGAACATATATATAATGATTTTCAAATTTCAGAAGATAATGAAAGAAAATTGTCTGTCAGATATTACTTGTCCTAGTTTGTATGTTTAGCTTCCAGCCAGAATACATCATTGTAAATTTTTGTGTATCATATAAATCGCAAGGGAAGTGATCAAATTTAAGATTAAAGAAGAACTATGTAATATAATACCGTGTATCTTTTTTTTCTTTACTGATTTATGTAAATGGATATGGTAGTTCTTTTCAGCCTGTTGAGTAAGAGGTTTTTGTTTTTTGTTGTTTTTTTTTTTTTTTTTTTTAAGCAAGAGTTTTGTTCTTGTTGCCCAAGCTGGAGTGCAAGGGTATGATCTCAGCTCACTGCAACCTCTGCCTCCCAAGTTCAAGTGATTCTCCTGCCTCAGCCTCCCAAGTAGCTGGGATTACAGACTACTACCGCTATGCCCAGCTAATTTTTGTATTTTCAGTAGAGACAGAGTTTCGGCATCTTGGCCAGGCTGGTCTCGAACTCCTGACCTCAAGTGATCCACCTGCCTCAGCCTCCCAAAGTGCTGGAATTACAGGCGTGAGCCATCATGCCCAGCTTGAATAGTAAGATTTTAAAACCAAATTGTACTCTGGTCAGTCAGGAAAAAAAATTTATTAAAAAGACTGAACTCTAAAACTGATCAGTAATCACAACTCTTCTGTCCCTAGCTGAGTTCTGAAAAAGTAGACACAGCTTCTATTTTCAAAGAAATGGAATTAAAATGTCACTTTGGTGGTGGTATTGCTCAAATGGGGAATGGGGGTTGGACCTATTACCAGATGTGCTTCTTACTGTATCCCTGCAAAACCTAGTGTATGTGTTTCTTAGGGCTTGCATAACAAAGTACCACAAACTGGGTGGCTTAACACATTTTTCGTCTTATAGTTCTGGAAGCTGGAAGTCTGAAATCAAGGAGTCAGCAGGGCCATGCTCCCTCTGAAAGCTGAAACCTCCCTGTCATCTTCCTTTTGATGGTTTGTTCAGATTCTTGCATTCATTAGCTTCCAGCTGTATAACTCCAATCTTTATCTTTGCATTCACATGGTGTTTTCCCTATGTGCCTCTGAGTCTTCATATAGCTAGTTTACAAGGACACCAGTCATTGGATTATGAGTCCATACTACTATATTCTGACCTCATCTTAACTAATTAAATCTGCAACTGTTCTAGTCCCAAATAAAGTCATATTTTGAGGTACTAGAGATTAGGACTTCAAAATGTCTGTTTTTTTATTTTTTTTGTTTTTTTATTTTTTTATTTTTTAAGAAGTGAGGCTATTCTATTCATAAAACCTAGCGATTTAAATGTAAATCTGTAAAGATAGTCTCAATTTCAGATCAGACACATTCAGACACAGGTACACTTGTCATGCCTCCCCACTGAAGAATGAAAAGAACAATCTGCATATCTGTCTCTTTGAGGTAAGCCTTGAATCCCATACCAATGATGCTTACTACTGTGACAGCACATACGAGATGGAATGTATCATTCTGCTGACAGGTAAACCCAAACACAAAAAGAGTATAAACTATGCATCCATGAACTATTTTCATAACTCACAAATATGATACCTCACTTCTCCTTTGGAAAAGCAAGGTGAAAACACAAAAGGAATGATGTAAAGTGTTCTTCCCAATATGGTGGACATACCCGAAGTTAAAGTGCAGTTATAAGTATGAAAAAACGTTTAGTTTCCATCCAGAATAATCCATGATTGTAAAATTTTGTGTATCATATAAATTGCAAGGGAAGTAATCAGATTTAAGATTAAAGAACTCTGCAATATAACACCATGCATCTGTTTACTGATTAATGTAAATGAATATGGTAGTTCTTTAAAAAGGGGGCAGGGGCTTTCCAATTACACTGAATGTGCAGTACTATTCACACAATAGAATGCCAAAAACAGCAAAAATAAGTGGCAGAGGGATGACCATCACAAACCAGGTACACAAACTAGATAAGAACATATTTAGTGTATTTGTACCACTTACTGCCTGTATTGACTCTCAGACCCAAATCTACCCTTCCTAAACCTACTTTGTGGTCCTGGAACTGCAACTGATGAACATTTATTTGTCAGCTGGCACTGGCAAGGACATATTGAGTGCAGTAGTAAAGATACACGGCCGTAGCAAAGGAGCTTCTCTTCCTTGTTCCAGTACTTGTTTCTGAAAATGTGACTGCCAGCAGATTGGCAAGCTGAAGTTCTGGTTGCCTTCACTTTAGTGTCCCTCATTGTTGAGCTCACCTCTCTTGTACCCTCTAGTAGTCTCCTCCACCACCTTTAGGCCACTTTCTGCAGATCAAGTGTGTTCTGCTGGCACCCTTCTGTGAGTTCTGGCACCCTGTAGACTGCTTTTATTTCAAGTTACTTTCCCCTTGGCAGGTTGCATGTACCTATAGCAGCCACATTTCTCCAACGAAATGTACATCTTAGCTTTTGGGGATTGAGTTTCCCCTTTGACGTTCTTAGTGCCTTCTTTTTAAGCTTCCTTTAGCTCTAGAGTTACTAGCTACTTCTTGCATCTGCTGCTTCTGCATTGCTTGGAGTTCTCTTTTACTCCATTGAATAGTTAACTCCTTTTAATTTTTGAGAACATGTCAAATTACTGATATAATTTCTCAGTCCTGATGAACCCTGAGTGATTTAAAAATAACTTCTATTAAATTAGAAAAATTACAAAACAACTATGTTTTTCCACATACGGCCAAATACAGACAAAAGAGAAAGTAAGAAGATAAAATTTGCGAGGGCTGCAATTATTGTGGGGATTTGGGGCAGGGGAAGATTTTATCAGAGAGGGCCATATAGTGCTTACATTGTATTGATACTATTCTCTCCCATTTCCCATATCCTCAGGTTCTATCTGTATCTATTTTTGGAACTGCAATAAAGTGCACAAACATTCCATCTTTACTCTTTTTAACAGTTATGATCATGGTAGAAATAATTTTCTGTTGCTCTATCTTGAATCTTTCCTCTAGCATTTTCATTCTGCTATAAAGTAACCCTAATAAAATTTTAATGTAAGATATTTTCAATAGTAAAATTTCCATTATTTTCTTTTTTGTTGCTTTTATTTATCTACTGAGAACTTGAAAACTCCATCTTTATTGATTTCAAGAGTGTTTATACTTACCTCATGAACTAAGTTTATCACAGCTACTTTAAAGTCTTTCCCCTGATAATCCTAATGCCTTAGTCATCCCAAGTTTGGTACCTGATGATTGTACATTCTCTTTAAAATTGGTCAGGGTCTCCTGGTTCTTTGTATGTTAAGTAACTTTTTATTGTACCCTTAGCATTTTCAATATTATGTTGTGAGACTTTGTCCTTTTAAAATCCTCTTGAAAATGTTAATTCCTTTTGTCTTAGACTGAAGTCAATCAGGTTATATTCAGACCATAAATTTTTCTGTGGGTAGTGGTTCCAATGTCAGTGCAGTTTTCAAAATCCTTGCTATGATCTTTGGATGCAGCCCTCACATAAGCCACCTCACAGTAGTAATTTTCAGAGTCTTTGCTTCTTCGTGTGTTTTTTATACATGTGCAAGCAGGGGGGTGAGTCTTAGATTTACGTCTTAAGGAATTCACTTCTTTACTATCTTCTTTCCAGGATTTTTTCCCCCACAGTGTCTGGTTTCCTGGGGCCCCTTTTATCCAGCACTTTGCCTCAAAAGATGGAGTTCTCTCTATGAAGTCAGGCAGCTTTATGCTAGGCTCACCCAATGACAAAGCAGTGAAATAAAAATAATGGGAAAAAAGATATTTTCCCCATTTTCTTTGCACAATAGGGAATCATTTCCCAATATTTTCTTTATAATTTTAATTTTAATTTTTAAATTAATTTAATTTTTTTTTTTTTTTTTTTTTTTTTGAGACAGAGTTTCACTCTTGTTGCCCAGACTGGAGTAAATGGCGCAGTCTCAGCTCACTGCAACCTCCACCTCCCGGGTTCAACTGATTCTCCTGCCTCAGCCTCCCAAGTAGCTGGGATTACAGGTACCTGCCACCATGCCTGGCTAATTTTTGTATTTTTAGTACAGATGAGGTTTCACTATGTAGGCCAGGCTGGCCTCAAACTCCTGACCCCAAGTGATCCACCTGCCTTGGCCCCCTAAAGTGCTGAGATGACAGGTGTGAGCCACTGCATTGGGCCTAATATTTTCTATCTATAGATTTTTTTCCCTGAGTTTCAGGTGTCCATGTCACTGCCAGTACTGTGGCAGTGCAGTTTCAACAGTAGAGCTAGCAAGACCATGCTAGAAAAACTAGAAAAACGGAAAAAAATAAAATAGAGATCCCCACAACACACTTTTTGGCCCATGGGGATTCATTTTCTCTATTTTATGGCCATCAAGACTGGTTTTTCTTAGTGTCCTTGCTCTTCACCTCAGCAGCAAAATTTCTGTTGGGTTTTGAAGGGAAGGCAAGGGTGAAAGAAAGACACGGAGTGGTGGCTCTACAACAAATGCAGGCTTTATGTCCAGCGTAAGACCTACAGAAGTGGGGAAACAGCCTAATGCCAGTGCCCACCGCTGCTTATAGGCTGGGACAATTTATAGGCCTGGGTGGGAGGGGCCTGGGGTGGCATGGATAACGTGTTCCCAGGATGAGGCGGTTCCCGCGGAAAGTAGTGTTCCTTGTACTTTCTCCCAGCGGAATATGATAAGAGGCAGGATGTTTCTCACAGTTCGAACCCCCCGTGAAATGATTCACTGATCAGGGTTTGTGAAATGGTGAGGGGCTTCCAAAATGGTGCAGTTTGGACTGGCACTTTCCTAATTTGTCTTACTCTTAGGTCAAAGGCAGGAGATACAAACAGAAAAAAAAAATTAGGGAACTTACTCTGTGTATTGCTTGGTTTTCAACTCTATATTCTCCGATCTCTTTGCAATTATTCATTTTAAAAGTTCTCAAGTCGTTTTTATTGTTTTTTTTTTTTTTCCCAAAAGTTTTAAGTGTAACCAGTGGGAGTGATAAACTAGGGGGCTTACTCAATCAGGGCTGGCACCAGACATTACATATATTTATTTTTAAGGGATAAAACATCCTTGTATTCCTGGGAACCTGATCTTGAAGTTCATTCTTTTCATATAATGCTAGATTTGATTGCTAATAATTTCTTCATGACTTTTACATCTATTTCACATGACTGTTCAGAATACATGTGATCTTTCTGAAGTACAAGTAATACTCTCTTGGAATGGGTTGTGGTTGTCAGTGTCTGCTCAACAACCATTTTGGCCCAGTCCTTACCCCTCAAGGTCTCTCTCCACAATCCCACACCCAGTTGTACCCAGATGGCTCCCCCCTTACTACCTGAGCTCCTCCAGACCCAATTCTGGTTTCCTAAGACTTTTCTCAACAAACACATTCCCTGAATCCACCCTCTTCCTGCTCCCACTTCCTTGCTCCACTGCCTAGTCTTTGTTCAACAGATCCCAAAACGTTTTCCAAAATGGCTGCGCCTTACCTGCTGCTTTAAGGGCCTACAGGGCTCAGTAGGTGCAGCCATTTTCTGCTTAGGTCTTGTCTGTGATTGGCTTAGGGCTGTTGCTAGATTTGAAGTAGACAGGTGAGAACGCTGAATGTTGTTCCCGAGAATGCACAATGCTGCTGGTAACAGCGGGGAAGGTGGTGAAAAGGATAAAAGGATAGTAGATCAGCTGCATTGCCTCTTTCCTTTCCAGCAAAATGGAATTTAGTCGCCAGAAAATGCCCATCTTGCTATCTGTAAGAAGCATCTTCCAAGACTGCTGCTTCCATATGCACGCCTAGTTTCAAAGTCTATAGACATCTTTTTTTTTTTTTTTTTTTTTTTTTTTTTTTGAGACAGAGTCTCGCTCTGTCGCCCAGGCTGGAGGGCAGTGGCCGGATCTCAGCTCACTGCAAGCTCCACCTCCTGGGTTTAAGCCATTCTCCTGCCTCAGCCTCCCGAGTAGCTGGGACTACAGGCGCCCGCCACCTCGCCCGGCTAGTTTTTTGTACTTTACTTTTAGTAGAGATGGGGTTTCACCGTGTTAGCCAGGATGGTCTCGATCTCCTGACCTCGTGATCCGCCCGTCTCGGCCTCCCAAAGTGCTGGGATTACAGGCTTGAGCCACCGCGCGCGGCCTCAAAGTCTGTAGACATCTTGTGTACAGCGAAAGTGCTACCGAGTCTGCGCAAGAGCGTGGGTACGGCAACGAGTGAAGAGGCTACGGAAGCCTGCTAGTCCTCACGTGAGTGTTCGTGCGACTCCAGCTGTCGGGTGAGTTTCCCGGTGCTGGTGGAATGCTTGACCGGATGAGACCAGCGTGGGGTACTTGTGGAGGTTTGCGGTGTAAGAAGGCTTCAGGGAATGGTCAGTGGAATCTGAGGCTGGGGGTTAGCCACTGAGGGCTTCTGTGGTCTGCATTGGAGCATCCTCAGCGTCGAGTGGAAGTCGGTGTCTGGGGAACCAGGAAGAGCGAGCAAGCGATGCGGAGTTGGGGGCCGTTATGGCTATCAGTGGTGGGAGGGGCCAGGGAAGGAGGTACTTCATTGCTTCAGATGTCAGGGATTTGGGTGCTATGCTAAGTATCCAACCGTATTTCCCAACATTTCATACTGAAACCTTTGAAGTACACTGAAGGAATAGCAACATGGTGGTCATCTGTGTACCCATCACCTAGATTCAGCAATTACTAAAATCGTGTCATAAATACCTGGTACATGTGTATGGGTATGTGTGTGTAATTTCTTCTTCTCTTCTCCTCCTCCTCCTCCCCCTCCTCCTCCTCCTCCTCCTCCTTTTCTTCTTCTTTCTTCCTCTTCCTCTTCTTCTTCTTGTTGCTGTTGTTATTATTATCATTACTATTATTATTAGAGAAAGAGTCTTGCTCTGTCACCCAGGCTTGAGTGCAGAGGGGTGATCATAGCTCACTGCAGCATCAACTTCCTGGGCTCAAGTGATCCTCCTGCCTTGGCCTCCTGGGTAACTGGGAATAGAGGCATGCTCAACCACGCCTGGCTAACGTAGTTTATTTCTTGATGAATCCTTTGAAATAACATTTTAGTCCTGATTCTTTATACCGATTCTGCTATTTACTGTCTGCATGACTTCGGGCAAGGTATTGAAATACTATAAGTTTTACTGTTAGGAAAAAATGATGGTATCTCCTTGGCAAATTTCTTTTGAAGATTATTGGAATGGTGTGCCTGAAATGCTAGCAAAGTGCCTGGTTTATAGTAGATAATTGAGAAATGGTCTTTTATTATTATTCAAATATATATCTTTCTGTGGGAATTTTAATTCTCTAACTTTTCCTTTTCTGCTTTCATATAGTTCGTTTTCCTATATGAATTTATCTTTGAGTACATATTTGAAAACTTCTGAGGATTTTAAATAAAGATCTCCTTACAACAATTATGTATTACAAAAATTGTTACATGCTTGTAAATAAAAAACCAGGCAGTAATAGTAAAAGCATCTACGATTTACCACCTATAGCAAATTTATCTTTTGTGCTATGTTATTAAATTGAACTGCAGAGTATGAATATTTCATTTTTTTAAATATATAAAGCAGATCAGGTTAAATGCATAAACTTTTAAATTAAATTTTAAATTAAATTCTATTTAATTTAATATAAATTTATATATAATATATTTATGTTTATACATATATAAAATTTATATAATAAATATAATTTAAGGTTTTTTTACCCTCTTATACCAGGAAGAATGACTATTTAAAAAATTGTTTTATTATACTTTAAGTTCTAGGGTACATGTGCACAATGAATAATTTAGTTTCTAATTAAACATTTAAATGCATATTTAACCATTGGCTCTTTTTGCTTAATAAAGGTAATGTTTGATAATATGCAAATGACAAAGTCTTTCATTTCTGTCCCATCTTTGCATCAATCGTGTATTTGCCTAATCATTCCCACCCCGCTAAAAATTTCCATCTAGAATTGTGTATGTGATTTCCACATATAAGTACATATTTTTAGAAATATGTTTAGAAATATGTACTTATATGTGGATACCTAAAGAACTCAATATTTAGATTTTTAAGTTTTATAAATGGTATTATAATATTTGTATTTGTTCTTAGTTGCTATGTAGAAATTACTACAAATTTAGCAGTGTAAAACAATGCTCATGTTTTAGCTCATAGCTCTGTAGGTCAGGCATGTGAATGCGTTTGGCTGAATGTTCTGCATAGGATCTTAAGGCCAAAATCAAACCAAGGTGTCGTCTGGGCTGGGCTTTTATCTGAAGACTGGGGAAGAAGTTGGCTCCAAGCTCAGTCAGGTGGTTGGCATAAATCAGTTCCTTTGCACTTCTGTAATAAATGCAACTTAGTCATAGTACAATATTTTTCTATCTATTTTGGTATACGATTTGCTAATATTTTATTATTTATTTATTTATTTTAGGTTTGGCTTTTATGAATAAAACCTCAATGAATGTTCATCTGAAAATGCTCATGTGAAAACAACAACCAAACCAATAATTCCATTAAAACGTGAGCAAAGGACATGAATAGACGTTTTTCAGAAGAAGACATAGAAATGGCCAACAGGTACATTTAAAAAGCCTAACATCACAAATCGTCAGAGAAATGCAAATGAAAACCACAATGAGATATTATCTTACCCCCGTCAGAATATCTATTTGAAAAAAAGTGTAAAATATAAGTACTTTGAATCAAGGAATTAATTTGTTTAAGCGGTAAGATTTTATGATGATTTCACACTGTTTTTACCACCTTAAGATTTAATGAAGTGTCTGACAATAAAGGCAAAAAAAACCTTATTATACTAGTCAGGTATTCCAGAAATACTACATGCAGAGATTTTTGAAGAGTAGATATTAAATTACTTGGCTTCATTTTTGTTTCACTGCAAATTTCCACATGATGAGTAATCATCAGAAACAAAGGTTTTCATTATTGTTTTCAAGAACTAGATATTTTTTTCTTCCATTTATTGCCATGACATCAATATGAGAAAAACTTTTTAAAACCACTAATGTGTAAAGTATGTGTCACTTTAAAATTGGATGATCCAAACATTACTTAAGATACTGATTTCAAGGCCAGGCACGGTGGCTGACACCTATAATCCCAGCACTTTGGGAGGCCAAGGCAGGTGGATCACCTCAGGTTAGTAGTTCAAGACCAGCCTGACCAACATGATGAAACCCCATCTCTACTAAAAATACAAAAATTAGCTGAGTGTGGTGGTGGGCACTTGTAGTTTGAGCTACTCAGGAAGCTGAGACAGGAGAGCTGCTTGACCCCAGGAGGCGGAGGTTGCAGTGAGCCGAGATCGTGCCATTGCACTCCAGCTTGGGGAACAGAATAAGACTCCATCTCAAAAAAAAAAAAAGATATCGATTTCAGTTACGTCTGGTCATGTCAATGAAAACACAGCTTTTCTGAAATATTGGTTAAAATTAAAAAATGAATTAATATTTTAACTTCAGTTCATAAAAATCACTTTATTTTTCAAGCACAATTTTTGTATTGAACAGATGTATTTAAAAGTAAACTAGTAGGTCGGGCGCGGTGGCTCAAGCCTGTAATCCCAGCACTTTGGGAGGCCGAGACGGGCGGATCACGAGGTCAGAAGATCGAGACCATCCTGGCTAACATGGTGAAACCCCGTCTCTACTAAAAAATACAAAAAACTAGCCGGGCGAGGTGGCGGGCGCCTGTAGTCCCAGCTACTCGGGAGGCTGAGGCAGGAGAATGGTCTAAACCCGGGAGGCGGAGCTTGCAGTGAGCTGAGATCCGGCCACTGCACCCCAGCCTGGGCGACAGAGCAAGACTCTGTCTCAAAAAAAAAAAAAAAAAAAAAAAAAAAAAAGTAAACTAGTAAGTGTTCCTTTTTCCCCTGTCTTTTGCAAGTATTTCTTGTAAGACTGATGTTACTTCTTTCTTAAATATTTAGTAGAATTCACAGGTGAAACAATGCAGGCCTGAAGTTTTTTTTTGTTATTTGTTTTTTTGTTTTTTTAATGGGTATTGATTAGAAATTCAACTTCTTTACTAGGTATTGGACTATTTAGATTTTCTAATTCTTTTTATGGCAGTTTCATATGTGTGCTTTTCAAGGAGTTTGTCCATTTCATCTAAATTGTCAAATATAATGGTATAAAGTGATTTGTAATATCATTTTAATGTGTTTAGTCTTTGTAATAATGTTCCTTTTTTCATTCCTAAAATTAGTCATTTGCATTTTCTCTTTTTTCTTGATTAGTATTGCTAGAAACTTATCCATTTTATTGATCTCTTAACATAATTTTAATATTTCCTCATCTGTTGACCTCTATTTCATTTATTTCCACTTTTAAAGATTATTTTCTTATATTCTCTTTAGATTTAATTTGATCTTTTTCTAGCTTCTTGAGGTGTAAATTTAGATCATTGAGTTCACACATTTATTCTCTAATAAAAACACTTAAGGTAAAAATTTCCCTGTAAGGGAGGTTGAGGTTGGATGATTGATTGAGGCCAGGAGTTCAAGAGCAGCCTGGACAACATAGCAAGACCCCACCTCTACAAAAAATTTAAAAATTAGCCAGATGTGGTGGTGAGTGCCTATAATCTCAGCCATTCAGGAGGCTGAGGCAGGAGGATTGCTTGAGCCCAACAGGTTGAGGCTGCAGTGAGCTGTGATTCTGCCACTTCACTGCGGCTTGAATGATAGAGCAAAACCCTGTGTAAAAAAAAAATCCTATGCACACTACCTTTAGCTTTAAATCACAAAATTTGAAATCTACTCTTCTTATCATTCAGTTTAAAATATTTTCTAATCTTCGTTAAGATTTATTTGGCCCATGGGTTATTTATTATATGTTGTTTAGTTTCTAAAGATTTGGGCATTTGCTAGTTATGTTATTATTACTGGTTTTTAATTTGATAGATTATGGTCATGGAATATACTTAGTATAATTTAAAGCCTTAGATTTTTATTGAAACTTATTTTATAACCCAGCACTTGAAAAGAATTAGATTGGATATTATGTGAAATATCCTACTCTTAGGTGTAAGAAATAGTTTATAAATGTCAGTTAGGTTGCTTGATTGTGATGTTTAAATCTGTCTATCTTGAGGCCAGGAGTTTGCCTAGCAACCTTGTCTCTACGAAAAAATAAATAAATAAAAGGAGTGTGGCTGCACATGCCTCAGCTACTCCAGAGACTGAGGTGGAGGATCACTTGAGTCCGAGATTTTAAGGCTGCAGTGAGCTGTGATCGTGCCACTGCACTCCAGCCTGGGTGACAGAGCAAGACCCTGACCCTACCCCAGTACTATTTTTGCTAGCTACATAAGTGACTAGAAAAAAAAATTTATTGTGTGTTTTCAAAAAGCTGGAGGAGAGGATTTTGAATCTTCACACCCAAAGGAATGATAAATGTTTTAGGTGATGGATATACTAATTACCCTATGACTATTATACACATTGTATACATGTATCAGCATATCACTCTGTATCCCTTAAATATGTACAATTGTGATGTGAACTAAAACTAAAAGAAAAAAGTATATCGTACCCCAACTCTTAGTCTAAGCCATCAGACCTGACCACTTCCCAAAATTTCAGCCTCATAAAACCAGTGAACTTCTTGGAATTTCTGTGGACACAAGCAGTAGGCATGACAAACTAAACATTCTGAAAACAGTATCCCCAATTCTCCTATTCCCTGACCTGCCCCTTCCTCAGTTTTCTTTCTTTTAGGAATCAGAGGCATTGTCCTCTCAATAGATTAAGTGCCAAGTCTAAAATTTATTATTGATTTTTCTCTCATTTGGTAAGCAAAATCCAAGTGCTGCTGATTTTATGCACCCCAAGAATCACCTACAGGCTCATGCCATCTCTTGTCTGGATGCCTGAACTGGCTTTTGCGAACAGATCTCTCTCTCCATGAACAGAAGCAAAAAATGACTTTTTAAAACACAATCAACATAACTACTTCCAGCAGTGATGACATGTAAGAGAGACCAGATTTATGCTCCTACCTTAAACAACTAAAAATCTAGGGAAAATGCGAAAGAGTGGTTTTCTGACACTGGACAACAAGTAGTGTAGCATTGTAATCTCCAAAAAAAGGGGAAACAAATAAGATGATCCCCATGATTGCCCTGCTTACTGACTTAAGAGAGTTTCCAGGCCACAGTGCAGGAGGGGAAACACAGGTAGAGCCCAGTAGACTCTTTGAAATGAGTTTGAAATAAGAAGATGAAGTTGAGAGTTGGGAAGAACAAGACAGATAGATTTCAAAGATTAGTACTAAATAAGAGAGTATTGCAGACAGAATATGATTAAGACATCAATTCTTCCTCAAGCAAATCCATAGATTCAATGTGATTCAAGTTAAAAAAACATTAACAACCAAATTCTAAAAATTTATATGGAAAGGCAAAGGAACTAAAATAGCCAAACTACTTTTGAAAAGGAACAACATTGAAGTACTCATGCTACTTAATGTCAAGACTTGCTCTTAAGCTACAATTATCAAGACAGTGTGATATTGGCTAAACGGTAGACAGATAGACCAGTGGAACACAATAGAGTCCAGAAATAGATCCACACACAATATTGACTTTTGACATATGTAAAAAATTCAATGAAAAAAGAATATTGTTTCCAACAAATGGTACTGGCGTAATTGGAGATTAAAAAATATTAACAAAGGGAACCGCCATCTTCCAGTAATTTGCCAAAATGACGAACACAAAGGGAAAGAGGAGAGGCACCCAATATATGTTCTCTAAGCCTTTTAGAAAACATGGAGTTGTTCCTTTGGCCACGTATATGCGATTCTATAAGAAAGGTGATATCGTAGACATCAAGGGAATGGGTACCGTTCAAAAAGGAATGCCCCACAAGTGTTACCATGGCAAAACTGGGAGAGTCTACATTACCCAGCATGCTGTTGGCATTGTTGTAAACAAACAAGGGCAAGATTCTTGCCAAGAGAATTAATGTACGTATTGAGCACATTAAGCACTCTAAGAGCCGAGATAGCTTCCTGAAACGCGTGAAGGAAAATGATCAGAAAAAGAAAGAAGCCAAAGAGAAAGGTACCTGGGTTCAACTGAAGCGCCAGCCTGCTCCACCCAGAGAAGCACACTTTGTGAGAACCAATGGGAAGGAGCCTGAGCTGCTGGAACCTATTCCCTATGAATTCATGGCATAATAGGTGTTAAAAAAAAAAAAATAAAAGACCTCTGGGCTGAAAAAACAAACAAACAAACAAACAAATATTAACAAAAAAGAAACTCAACCTAAGCCTCACATTGTTTGCAAAAGATAATTAAAGATGGATTATAGATTTAAATGTTAAATGCAGAACTACTACATTTTTAGGAGAAAACATTAAAAAATGTCCAGGACCAAGAGCTAAGCAAAGAATTCTTTGACATGACACCAAAAGCACAATCTGTGAAAAAGGAATAAGTTGGACTTCATAAAAATGAAAAAATTTTACTTTGAAAGTTATGGTTGATTACTCAGGCATGGTGGTTTGCACCTCCAGTCCCAGCTACTTGGGAGGCTGAGGCAGGAGGATCACTTGAGCCGGAGGGGGCAGAGGCTGCAGTGAGCTGAGATTGCACCACTGCACTCCAGCCTGGGAAACAGAGTAAGACCTTCTCTCAAAAAAATAAAAAATAAAAAGGAAAAGGAAAGTTATGGTTAAGCTTTATACTCAATAAAAATTTAAAAAGAAATAGAGCAGATCATCACATTGCTCTGCATCTTTTAATGGCTACGAGGCATCTAACTCAGGCTTAACAAACTCTGCTGTATATGGCTCAGACCTCATTTTCTGGATACCCACTCTCTTTCTCACTGAAAAATGACAGATGAATGTGGAGGCTGTTGCAATAGATGAAGAAAAAGAGAGGCATCGAAGGCTCTCAGACCAGTGAAGAATGAGAGAAGGGAGGTGATTTTGTGATTGACAGAAAGCTACAACGAGTGCTATGAAAAGAACTAAAATATTTGCTGAACTAGACTGGAGAGCATCTGAGAGGCTACGTTATCTTAGGGACTCAGAAAAAAAAAATTTTCTGAGGAGGTTATGTTTAAACAGAGATTGGAATTACATGAACTGGTCACATGAAAGTTCAAGAGGAAGAATATTCCAAGCAGGAGAGCAGTTAGTACAAAGATTCTGAGACAAGAATGAATTTGGTATGTTTGAGAAATAAAGATATTACTAGTGTAATTACTAACAACATAATCGATGAAAGAAAAACTGTTGAGGAAGAACATCAGAAGGACAGGCAAAAGCCAGATAATATGAGGCTTTGGGAGTCAGATAGCAGATTCAGATGTTTTTATTATTAGCACGATGGGAAGCTGTTGGAGGGTGTTAATCAAGAGATGGGCATGCTAGGCCGGGCGCGGTGGCTCAAGCCTGTAATCTCAGCACTTTGGGAGGCCGAGACGGGCGGATCACGAGGTCAGGAGATCGAGACCACCCTGGCTAACACGGCGAAACCCCGTCTCTACTAAAAAATACAAAAAAAACTAGCCGGGCGAGGTGGCGGACGCCTGTAGTCCCAGCTACTCGGGAGGCTGAGGCAGGAAAATGGCGTGAACCCGGGAGGCGGAGCTTGCAGTGAGCTGAGATCCGGCCACTGCACTCCAGCCTGGGCGACAGAGCGAGACTCCGTCTCCAAAAAAAAAAAAAAAAAAAAGATGGGCATGCTCATATTTATATTAGAAGAAAAAACTTTGGCTGCTGGGTGAATAACTGACTGCTATAGAGCAAGAGTGAATTCAGAAAGATTAGGAAACTATTGTAGTGGTCCGAATGGTGATGGTTTGAAGTCAGGTGGTGGTGGACAGGAAAGAAACACACAGATTTCGTCCATGTTTTTGACATAGAGTCAATGGGATATGGTGATGGATTAGATTAAAAGAATCAATAGGCCGGGCGCAGTGGCTCATGCCCGTAATCCCTGCACTTTGGGAGGCCAAGGCAGGCAGATCACTTGAGATCAGGAGTTTGAGACCAGCCTGGCCAATATGGTGAAACCCCATCTCTACTAAAAATACAAATATTAGCCAGGTGGGGTGGCATGCACCTGTAACCCCAGCTATTTGGGAGACTGAGGCAGGATAATTGCTTGAACCTGGGAGGTGTAGGTTGCAGTGAGCCAAGATCATGCCACTGCACTCCAGCCTGGACAACAGAGCGAGACTCTGTCTCATAAAAAATAAACAAAATAAAAAGAACCAATAATTACTTGTATTTGGAACTTAAGACATTTGGTAGAGTGTGATGACTTTTCCTAAATTTGGAAGAAATGTAGAAGATTTGGCAAGCAACTGTTTTAGGGGAAATCAAATTGATAGTTTTACTTTGATGATGCCCCATAGGTTTTCAATTGGTAATGCAGAGGAAGGAGGTAGATACCACTCTGGAATCCTGAAGAGAAGTTGTGGATTATGATGGATGTTTAGGGGGAGTCATTTATGTACAGATGGGATTTCAAGTTATGGGAACACATTACCTAGGATGACTGCATTGAAGCAAGTAGATGAGGGGGTCTAGAATTGAGCCCTCGGATACACCAACATTTAAAAGAGAAAAGAGCCAGTCAAGGAGATTGAGAAAGATAAGTCATGGAGGTAGGAAGAAAACCAAACAATTGGGATGTTGCCAAGAGAATTATATATTTTAAAATAAAAGGGAGTCATATATGCTTAGGGGCCTAAGATTCCCATCATTATCAGATAAGCATATATGACTTAGATTTACCCCGTTGAATTCATAGTCAGGCACCAAATGTCTGAACCTGCAGTGCAATAACATGGCAATGGATGTCACTGTTGTCCTTGATAAGAGTAGTCCCACTGTAGTAATCAGGACATGAACCCATTTAGAATGAGTTCTGGAGAAAATGTGAAATTAGGAAGTAGAGAAAGGAACTGGAAGTGACCCTTGAGTTTGCTGTCAAGGAGAGCAGAGAAATTGGTTGTAAAGTTCAGGAGGATGTGTGTGGTACAAGAGGTTTTTACATTTTCAGTTAGTAAATGAGAGAACAGATGTATATGCTGATGGCAAAAACACAAAAAGAAAATTTCGTAATAAAGAAGACCGAGAGAGAAAGACTATTTCCATTTCTACCACTCAATTTCTACTAATTTCTATTAGTTAATGCTTCATCTTTCCTCTGTGTTTTTTTGTTTGTTTGTTTTTAAACACTAGAAACATATGCTGTGTCAGTCAGGTTTCCACCAGATAAATAGGACTGAAAATGAATCAGAGACCTAAATGTAAAAGACAAAATTATAAAACTAGAAGATAACAGGAGAAAATCTAGATGACCTTGGGTTTGGCACCCTGTTGTTTTGACTTTACCGATTGTTACTAAAAAAATCTGGGGGTGAGCTCCATTTGCACTGGCCTTGTAGGCAGCTGTTTCCCTTTTGAAGGTGTCCCACTTGACCTCTGAGTGGCTGGTGGGGACAAGGAGTGATAACAGCAAGGAATGTAGCAACCAAGGAGGCACTAGCCTCAGCAGCACTTGCTTTTGCAAATTGCCAAGGGGACTCAGGTGCAGTTGCCATATCACAGGTTAGGCTTAGGTGACTTGATCCTTTCATCCTGGCTCTCCTTTATGAACACACTGAAGCCCAGCATTTTATCATCTTTTCTGGTTTCACTGTGAGGGAATTGCTGCTACCCAGGAGCCTGGTATCCTATGGCTCTCTCATCAGTGAGATGTGTAGGAGATCGGTCAGGATGGTGGGAAAAATTGTAAGATAAATTATAGGAAAAGGACACAAGCCTTCTCGGAAGGCCTGGGGTTTGCATAGCTTCAGAAGAGCATTTGGCTGAAGTCAGCTGAATTTTCGCAGAATGGATAACAAGGAAGTGTAAAGGAATTGATCTAGATAAGTTTGTTTACTTAGGCCTTGGAACCTGGTCTTTAGTCATCTATGCACAGGACTGCTCTCTTTTGGGGGGCAGGGTGACAATGTTAATTACCCACAAGATGTGTTGACTTGAGGCCTTTGTCATTAAATCTGTACTGAATAAATGCCCGCAGTGCCAGCTTGTCAGGGCCGTGACTGCTGACTCTTTACAGCTCCCTCCTCAGTGTCTGTGAGCTTCCCGGTCCCCTAGCCTGCTTTTTCACTGGATATCAGCATCAGAATGCATTTGTTCATCCATCTTTCAGCCAGCTTCTGCAGGTTGGATCCGGCAGAGATGAACGTAGAGTTTCACCATACTGGCCAGCTCACTCTGACTGGAGACCAGGACTTTGCAACTTATACCCAGTACAGGCCAGACCACTACCAAGACCCCATGTAACAAGAACAGCATATACAGCTCAAGG
This sequence comes from Macaca nemestrina, assembly GCF_043159975.1. Classification (NCBI taxonomy): domain Eukaryota; kingdom Metazoa; phylum Chordata; class Mammalia; order Primates; family Cercopithecidae; genus Macaca; species Macaca nemestrina. The sequence continues at coordinate 61,808,981 of NC_092144.1, read as the reverse complement.
GACAACATGCCCTGAAGTAGTGGCCCGTCAGCAGGGGCTGTATTGGAGAAAGAGTGACTGCTGTTCATAGTGAAACATCCTCATTACAATGAAACCTGCCTTCCAGGAGCTGCAGGGGAGCCTGAAGGCTCAGAGAGCCATCTATATTCACCAGAGTTTCTGGAGCATCCCCAAGGCAACACCTGACAACAGCAGTACTAAGTTGCACAAAGCAGCAAAATCTGAAACCAGCAAGCAGTAGTGCCATCCCAGACTGACCAGGCCTGATACAGGAAGTTAGTGAGCCATCCACATGAACACACATTGGGAAGTATTTCTGTGTGGTAATTGTCCCATAATTAAAAAAAAACAAATCTGAGTTTCCTGAACCCACAATATATCATCATGAAATGGGAATTGAGAATCCACAATGAAAACTCCTGAAGAGGAAAAGAAAAATGGAGAGAATGTAGTGGCTTTGTTCTACTGCAATTAACCAAGGCCAGTGGGAAGGAATAGTAAGAATCCCCTGTCCTGGCAGTGGAGGAAGTCTCTTAATTAGCCCATCTGGAAGCCCTGGCATTCCTATCTAAATTTTGTCCTTCTTTTATTTTCTCTTTCTTTCTTTCTTTCCTTCCTTTCTTTCTTTCTTTCTTTCTTTCTTTCTTTCTTTCTTTCTTTCTTTCTTTCTTTCTCTTTCTTTCTTTCTTTCTTTCTTTCTTTCTTTCTTTCTTTCTTTCTTTCTTTCTTTCTTTCTTTCTTTCTTTCTTTCTTTCTTTCTTTCTCTTTCTTTCTTCCTTTCCTTTCCTTTCCTTTCCTTTCCTTTCCTTTCCTTTCCTTTCCTTTCCTTTCCTTCTTCCTTTCCTTCCTTCCTTTCTTTCTGATGGAATCTTTCTCTCTCTCCCAGGCTAGAGTGCAGTGGCATATTCTCAGCTCATTGCAACCTCTGCCTCCCAGGTTCAAAGAATTCTCCTTCCTCAGCCTCCCAAGTAGCTGGGATTACAGGTGCGCACCACCATGCGCAGATAATTTTTGTATTTTTTGTAGAGACAGGATTTCCACATGTTGGCCAGACTGGTCTAGAACTCTTGACCTCAAATAATCCACCCACCTTGGCCTCCCAAAGTGCTGGGATTATAGGAGTCAGCCATCATGCCCAGCCTTGTTCCTTCTTTTCTATGGCTACACCTTGGTTGGGCATTTAAGAATATACACCTCCTGAGAACTCTAAAGCGTTTATAGGAGTCAAACGTGCAAATGAAATGCGCAAACTGCTCTACCTTGGAAATGCAAATAACTTTAGGAGAGACAGAAGGGAAAAGGAGAAGAAAACGGAGTAAAGCAGTGGAGTGAGTGAGAACGTTGATAACAGGACTGCCTGATATTCATGTTGAGTGGTGTCTTTTGCCAGTGCATCAGGGAAGTATGTTACACAATACAGAATTAACAACTTCTGAGTGTTTATGTGCAGAAAGCAAGGTAAAAGGCTGAGTTATGAGTTATTTATTTAAATATGAAGTCATTAGGCAATAATTAGCCAGAGTAGTTTACTTAAGCAGAAGCTCAAAATCAGCAATGTTCATGAAAATGTAAGCCAGCTGGGAATTTACAAATATTGTGGACATGAGGATGGGAATTTCCTAGACCTGACCTGATTCATATTATGAGGACTGGAGATAATTTTGACTGGACATTAAGTGATATTATTGTTTATTAATGAGATAAACATTTATTGAGTGTCTATCACATATCAGACACTATCTTATATGCAGGGGATTGGGATTCATCAGCAAACAATATAGACCAAAATTCCTGCCCTCAGATAGCTTACATTCTCATTACTTGAAAGAAACATATCAACTACCATACAGTTATTATACTGTTTCATGCCAATAAGTGAAATCACATTTGCAAAAATTTTGACAGTGAGAGATGTCTAACGTGGCTGACTCCTTCCTGCCTCTAGCCTCAAAGGTTGTCTGTCTTTGCTCACTCCTGTATATAGGCTAAGATAACCTGGGGAAGAATTTAGTTTATGGTTTAACATGGAAGCAAGGATGATAGTAGGCCTTCCCTAACTCACACCCTCCTTGTTCTGGGACTGAAAGGCAATGAAAGGCCTAAGATTAGGATTGTGTGAGGAGTCTGAATTCTGCTAAAATGAAGGATTATAGTTTCTATAATCCTTTACTGCCAGGTGTCATGTGGCCGGTGACACCTGGGCAGTAAAGGCCAAGATTTGTAACTTCCCCAATCACTTCTATAGGTGACACCTCTATTGTAGACCCTAGGATTAGTCTTTTGAGATGTTTTTCAGACTTTCATTGTAGCAACTGACTGACCCCACAGGGAGCTCATGACTCATGACTCAAGTGGTCCTGTGACCCCCTCACTCCAAGGCAGACTCAGTGCATGAGGACCACTTTCAACTCTCCTATGGTTGCCTTCCCAACCAGTCAGCAGCACCCATTCCCTAGTCCCCTGCCCACCAAACTATCTTTGAAAAACCATAACCTCTCAGGGAAACTGATTTGAATGATAACTCCAGTTCATCCATGTGGCCAGCATCATGTTAATTAAACTCTTTCTTTACTGCAATACCACAGTCTCAGTAAACTGGTTTTGTCTGTGCAGCAGGCAGGAGGAACCCACTGGGTGATTACATAAGTTTGGTAGTTGGGATGAAATGGCCAAATTTCTTGAATTTGAAAATCACAGTCTACCAAAAGTGAGCAATGTGAAAAAGAAAATGGCCAGGTCTAATAATTATTAAAGAAATTGAACCTATATTTAAAAGCCTTCCCAAAAAACAAACCCAAGATCCAGTTGACTTCACTAGCAAATTTTTCTAAATGTTTAAAAAAGATATAATACCTGAGGATAGAATTAGAAAATTGCTTCCAAACTCCTTTCAGGAAAATATGCATTTTATGTAAAAGTTAACAAGGACAGTAGAGAAAAGTGAAATAACAGAGCCATCTCTATATAAACATAAATACAGAAATTCTAAACAAATCTGTGACACAGATTATAAATGTTCAAAAATCATGGGCAAGCGTGGTTTATTTCAGAAATGCAAGGGTAGTGTAACATTGAAAACGTAATCTAATTTATAATGATATAAATAAAAGAATAAAAGTAATATGATCTTGTTAATATTTACAGAAACCGCATTTAATAAAGTTCAATATTCATTCACAATTTAAACAATAAAAGAAAACTCTTAACAAATAAGAATAGAAGAAACCTTCTACAGTCTGACTTTAAAAAGAGAAAGCCCGAGGAAGCTTATGGCAAACATTTTACTTAATGGTAGATAAAGATTTTTTCTAAAAAAACACTATCTCATCTAAGCCTTACAAATCCCCCCACTTTGTCTCTTCTCTTGTACTCTTTTCCCACTTCCACTTAGTCTCAGGATATAGGCTGAGGTCCAGACATGAAAAATAACACCCACAGTGGCCTCATTATCTACTTCTTACCCTCAAATCAGGGAGGGCACTGAAGTATTTTCCCTGAGGAAATACTTGAGCCACTCATCCTGTAATGACTCAATGTGACCAAGGTTAAATGAAGTTAGGACTGAGATTAGGGTATCTGGTATTAAGATGTATGTTGGTTTTAGCCCATGGTTTCTGCTTCATAACTCCCGTATCCCTTGCTACACGCCTTTGTTATAATGTTGGGTGGGTTAAGCCTCAGGAAACAGAATCTCTCTCCTTTCCTTTCATCTACCCCAAAGCAGGACTCTAATCTTCCCTCACCTTTCTAATTGTGGGTCTTAAGACCCTCCCCAGGGAGGGTCCCATCCTGTACTCTGGAGGAAAGAATGCTGACATCATGAAGCTTCCATAAAAACCCAAGAGGACTGGATTTGGAGAGCTTCATGAGAGGTGAACACGCAGAGGTTCCCGGAGGGTGATGCACTTAGGAAGGGCATGGAACCTGCTCATTTCTTCCTGCATACCTTGCCCTATGCGCCTCTTCATCTGTATCCTTTGTAGTATCTTTTATAATAAACCAGCAAGCCAAAATAAATGTTTGCTGAGTTCTGTGAGCCACTCTAGCAATTAAATTATTTCTCTGAGTTCCATGAGCCACTTTACCCCCAAAGAGGGGGTAGTGGGAACCCTGATTGAAGCTGGTTGGTCCAGAGTTTCAGAAGGCTGGATTTGTGACTTGTGTCTCAACTGGAGGAGCAGACTTGGGGAATGAGCCTTAAATCTGTGGGATCTGACACTAACTCCAGGTAGATAGTGTTGGAATTTAATTGTACGACACCCAGATGGTGTCTACTGCTTGGCTGTGGGGAAAACCTCCTACACGTTTGGTACAGACTTCTTTTATGTTGATGATTGTGGTGGTGGTGGTAGTATGAATGTAGAAGAAAAACACTGTCAGAATTTTTTTTCCGCTTAATGCAGGGTAGAAAGAGACAGAGCCCCAAAATATCCCCAACCTCACATTGCTTGTAACTCCCTCTCCTCAGGAGGTGAAGCGGAATTGGTGTCTGTGTTGCTGGTCTGGGTTGAGTCAGGGACCTCAGTCAGGGCCCTCTCCAAACTAGTGGGCAAGGAGCGAATCAGTCTTTCTTGGAAGTTATGACCCATGAAGACGTAGAGAACTGGGTTGAGGCAGCTGTTAAAAAAGGCCAAGGAGCTTGTTGGGTAAAGCAGGAAAATAATGATTTTGTATTTGCCATTGAACAAAATCTCTTTGAGCCAGACTGCCATTAGAATGCCAGTTAGTTCATAAGGGAACCAACAGATGAAGAAAGAAGCCACCACAGCAGTGAAGACGTGTAAGGGACGGCTGGATTTAGTCATGCGCTTTTTGTGAATTTTGGCAACGATGATCCCATAGCAGACTGTGATGATGGACATGGGTATGCTGAAGCCAATAATGAAGTGGAGGATCAGAGAGACCTTGGCCATGGTAATGAACACGTTCATCCTCTCTACAACAGTGTCACCCCAGAATGGAAATCTGAAAATACAGTGTGTGTCCCCATTCTCAGTACTTACTGTAGTCCAGAAGATGAAATCTGGTAAGGTAAGGACTATGGCAAGAACCCAGAGTCCCATGATCACCCTCTTGGCCAGACTCAAGGTGCGATGGTTCTGGGCCCAGGCTGGATGCAGGACACAAATACAGCGGTCCAGAGCAATGACAGTGATCAGGTAGACACTGACAAACAAGTTGATGTCTATCATGACATGAACTAACTTACATAGGAACGAGCCAAAAGGCCATTTTTCTCTCATGGCGACTGAGACCATTCGGAATGGTAGGATGGCACTGAAAGAGAAGTCAGCCAGGGCCAGGTTCAGGTAACAGATGGTGCTGACTGTGCGTGTCATCTGGAATCCAGCCACCCAGATCACGAGCCCATTGCCCAGGACTCCGAAGACAAAGGTGACTCCGTGGACTAGCAGTGAGAAGATCCACAGAACGGTGTAGCCAGCAGGCTCAGGGAGCACCTCCTCAGATTCATTCAGAGGAATGGAGAAGTCGCTTTCCATCTTCCCACACCTGTAACATTTCAGCAATGGCCATTTCTCAGCTGTGGCACCATCTTACAGTACAACTATTCATTAACTTCCACTATAGCTCCTCCTCCTACCAAGACCCGCCCTAGTGAGCCTTGTGAATAGTTATAACATAAAATTGTCACTCTCTCAGAGTTCCTTTGGGAAAGGATAGTTCTCCATATCCCCGTCATTATTAATATGCATTCCATCTATCAGGCTGATTAGCAAGAGGATTAAAGGGCTCTATCCACCAGCGGAAATACTGAACTGAGAGTGTATGGACAATGGAAATTGAGCATAGGCAGCTTCAGCGTCGTGAGGAAGGCACAAGACTCAGAGTCAGAAGGTTCACATCTGTGGCCTCTATCACTCAATGCAAACATGCTGGCAAGCTCTGCAACTTCTTTCGGCCCCATGCTCTCCCAGTCTCCCAGCTCCTGTCCCTCCCACTGTGAGGACCCTTTACCTATTTTTTAGTTGATATTTAATTTAAAGTTTTAGGATTTGGGTTGAGTTCATAGCTGAAGAGGATTTGGAACAATTACCTGTAATATGTAGACATATATTATGTGTTATAGGCCGGGCGTGGTGACTCATGCCTGTAACCCCAGCACTTTAGGAGGTTGAGGAGGATGGATCACTTGAGGTCAGGAGTTGGAGACTAGCCTGGCCAACATGGTGAAACTCCATCTCTACTAAAAATACAAAACTTAGCCAGGTGTGGTGGCGAGAGCCTGTAACTCCAACTACTTAGGAGGCTGAGGCAGGAGAATTGCTTGAACCCAGGAGGCGGAGGTTGCAGTGAGCCAAGATCGTGCCATTGCACTTCAGCCTGGGCGTCAGAGCGAGACTCCGTCCCCCTGCCCCCACCAAAAAAAAAAAAAAAAAAAGAGCAGAAATATATTACATCCTATAGATTCTATGCTAGAGGAAGTCAACAAAGGGGACCCTATATTTACTTTCTCCCTTCTGCTTTTCATTGTCCCTACTTGATATAAAGTTCTGTGCTTGGGATGCAGTGAATTAGCATTTGTTGTATATCTTCAAGGTCTGTGGGATAAACAGAATGAGCATGAATATTTAGCTAATATTTGTAGGGTTCTTATCAGAGACTATTCACTGTGTTAATTGCTATGTATGGGTTGTAGTTTGGTCTACATAATAGCTCTGTAATATTCATTGTTTGTAGTTTCCATAGGAATGACTCAATGTTGAGAGTAATTGTGAAATCTGCTGGTCACTTAAGTAGGAAACAGTAGACAAAGATCTTTAATTTAGCTTAGTCTGAATTCTAAGCCCTATCTCTATGCAACAATTTTGACAGATATTGCTGGTGGTGCCCCTCCCCTACAAATAACTGTTCATCATTTCTTCTCTGCAAATCAAATCGCAATTTTGTTCAGTTACTCACTCTTTGGGGAAGGTATCCCTCCTCCATCTTTGCGGGCATATCTTGATTTTCTAATTTGTTCTAACTAGAATTACTTTTGCTTTGCAAGGGATTGCTTATTGGTGGACACATGACTAAATTCTGGGCAATAACACTATGGGAAGATATCCTGGTGTGTTTCTGGGATCTATTTCCTTGCTTTTAAGAAACAGAATCACAAAATTACAGTCCCTGTCTCTGCACCAGGTCACATGGGAAGCTGTTGCATCCAACTCAACCCAAAGGTCTCTGTGTCCCTTGTGTCTTTGCCACTTGACCAAATTTGCTTATACTGTGGTCTGTGGGCTTTATCAGAAGCATCCAAGGTATTTGTTAAAGTGCATATTCTAGAGTGAACCCCACTCTAGAATCTCTCTGTGTAAAAGCTACAGTGATTTTTATGGCCATGAAAATTAGAGACTCTTCCCACCCTGGGCTATCCAGCCTCTCTAAAAGTAACAGCAATTATCTAGCGCTTGTTCTCATCTAATACTCATAGTAACATTGTGGGCAGCCATCATTACCCCCTTTTTTTTTTTACCAGAGGGAATTCATGCCCTACGGGTTTTTTTAGATTTTTCAGCATCATGTCCAGCGGGTCAGTGGAGGCAGCAAGATTTGAAATTCAGGATGAACAACTTTAGAGCTACTACCTTTGCAACTCTAAAGTGCTGCATTTGAAAGGAGTTCCCCAAAGATTTCCAGCATATGGTCATACCCTAGTATCATGGTTTTTTCCTCCTTTCCCTTTCTCTCTTCCTTCTTTTCTTCCTGTCATTACCAGTCACATTCACTGAGGTCTTTCATGGGACATTGTTTAATGTAGCTCCAGGTTTCTCAACCTTGACACTACTGACAATTGGGGCTGCATAATTCTTTGTTGTGGGGGACTGTTCTGTACACAGTAGAATATTTAGCAGCACCCCTGGCCTCTATCCACTGATGCTAGTAGCAACTCCCCCTTCAGGAGTGACAACTGAAAGTGTCTATAGACATTGTCAAAGGTACCGTGGGAGGCAAAATTCCCCCTAGTTGTGCATCACGGTTACAGAGTAAAGAGCCCTGGGCTTTGGGGTCAGTTAGATCTCTACTCTTTGGTACCTTGCCAATATGGGTTCTTGGTCAGTGACATCTCTTTGAGCCTCAGTTTTCTCCTCTGCTTAACAAGGACAATTTTGTGGTGACGTCTAACTTTCAGGTGAGGATTAAGTGAGACTGGACATGGAAATCTAGGCTAGACTGAGTGTCTGTGACAAATGGGAACTCTTGGTCCTCACCAGACTGTGTGCTGTGTCATGGGGCTCAATCCTGGGTCATGCCTTACAGAGCTCAAGGTCAGGACAAGAACAATGCTCATAGCAATAGTGGCTACTACTTATGAACATTACTCACATGCCAAGAGCTTCTCCTTTAACCCTAACAATGCTTCTCACAGCCTCTACAGATGAGATGTGTTAATATGTGTAAGCACTGAACACACCCTGAGACATGGTGCATATTGACTAATCTTAGTTTGAATTAGTATAATCATTGCACAGATGAGGAAGTTGACTTATATTGGTTACATTAATTATTTAAAGCCCCCGGTCAGAAAGGGGTAGAACCAGAGTTGGAGCTCAACCAGACTGATTTCAACAGAATTGTATGGTTAACCCTCTCCCATTCCTTAGTTCCTCAGCAGACTCAGATTTTCTCCACCCACTCTCCAAATATCCTAGAAGATATTCAGACAGTATGATGTATCCATATTCTCTAAGTCATTTGGAAATGTTGACACAAGAGGAAAAGATCAATGTGCAGTGACAGGTGGGGACAGACCAACAAGACAATGTTGTAAAATTTTGGATCCACCCTAGTTATAAAGTGGAGAAGAGAACCATGGACTAGAGATGACACCTGTACTGATTATGAGGGCTGCTATTTGATGCAATCCCAATGTGTGTCAACCAATGTATATTTTATTATTTCTATATCCTTGCTTTGGGACAAATACCGTTCTTGTGTAATCCATAGGAAACCATGGCTCAGAGAGGGGAAGTGACTTGTTCAATGTCACAGTTATTGAGAGGCTCAAATGGATGTATGATTACAGATTTCAAATGGAAACTCAGCACTTCCTTGTTAGCATCTGCTTCTCCAGCACGTATGATTTCTGATGCATTAAAATAACATTCAGCCCTTCTGCTTTCTCCTCAAACTGACCAACTTCCTCTACTGTTCCACTCTCAGCTGATGGCCTTGGCTGATATTTTAATGAGAAAATGGTAACAGTTAGATGTGCATTTTTTAGCCTTTTCTTTCCTAACCCTCAATTTACCTGCCGTTGTTATTGTGAATAAAGACTTCTTTTTCCCAGTGACTTCCCTCTTCACATTTGCTTTCCATCCCTCTCTCTCTTGTTTCCCCAAGAACTGGTATTTGTCCTTCTGCTTTCTGCTAAAAAGAAACTCTCAAGATTTTATTTCTACTAGATACTTCTTGTTACCACATAAACATTATCCTATTCCTTCCCTTTAAAAAGAAACCAATCTTGGCCCCTATTTATTTCCAAACTTCAACCCTATTTCTTTAAGAGAAGTGTTTTCTGTAAAGAGATTTCCTAGCTAAACCTTAGAAATGGTTGTCTCTAATTACTTGCTTTTTTTTTTTCTCACCTCACCTATTCTGCTGAATCCATTCCATATTGTCTTTACTCCTTAGCACTCCAGCTAATGCACTCTCCTAAGGATGCACATGACCTCCAGACTGCCAAATCCAGTGGACCTTTCTCAGTTTTTATCCTGAGGTTCCAGTGACATAGGAACGACTGGATCTCTTTCCCCTAATTCAAGCATATTTTTTTCCATATCATAAGATGATAAGATGTACACACAATCCACTCGGGGTTGTCTTTACGGCTCAGTTGGCCACCTCTTTTCAGTCCAATTTACTGGTGCTTTCTGCTCTGAATGTCTCTAAATTTAGGGTGTCCCACATTCTATAGATGATATCATTCAGTCTCACAGCTTAAAGTATCATAATGTCTTCTCATCTGAATTGTTAGCACTGGCCTCCCCTGGGGCTCTAGTCTCATATAATCAATTGACTTCTTGATATCGCCCCATGAGAGTCCCATAGACACTCCAAACCAAACATTGCCCAAACCAACCGGTTGTTTGTCCCGTGCTCCCAAACCTGCCGTTCTTCCAATATTCTCTATCTATTTGGAGTTTAAATATTCAGTTATTAAAGCTCTAAATCTAGAACTCACCTTTCGTTTTCCTTACCAGCCAATACAATCCAAGTCCTATTGATTATATCTGCAGAACATGCTGAATGCACAGCCAGAGCCATCTCCATCTCCACTACCCATGTCCATGGCCCTGTTAGACTTGGATATTTGTACAAACTTTGCAGATAGCTTGTTCCTGGCCCTGCTGTTCCCTCTCCTAAAGCCCAGACACAGACAAATTGTATTTTAATA